>NC_135185.1:6311528-6911528 GCF_041146795.1 Maylandia zebra
TGAACTCCAGCAGGTCCTCTTCACCTTCCCTACATGCCAAACTGCACTGAGTTGCTTCCATATGATTGGCTTATTAGATATTTGTACTGTCAGCTGAACAGGTATACCTAATAAAGTGACCTGTGAATATGTGTGACAGGGAATATGGGTGCTTTAATGATGTTTGTTAAACAGATCCTTCTGCAAAACGAGTCAGGCAAACTAATATCTGTGGTACTTTTCAGGTGTTTTTTTCTTCTTTCGGGTCTGAAACATTTTGTCAAAAGAACAATCTGAGACATTTCAGGCACAATGAGTCTAGCGCACAGACCGATAGCCGAAGCAGAAGAATGAGCGGCTTTTTGACAGGATTGTGTAGGGTGCAGATTTCAAGTAGATAAGCGGTCAAAGTTGAGGCAGCCGCTGGTTGGACAGCTGGGAGATATGAACAGATCATGCGGCATCAGATGTGACCGGTGCTTTTACGGCTGACAAATTGTGTTACGGCCCATTTGGCCATTTTCTGTCTGACTGATCAACTCTCACCCTGCCTGACCACAAAAAAAAAAAAAAAATAAATAATGCTGCCTGACCATTTACCGCCTCAGACAAACTTTCTGTCATCCTGGCGAGCTCAAACAAAAATGCCCGCCCTTATCTCACAGTTTTTCAGACCGTCTGCTGTTACCTTTCTCTCTTTGTAGATCCCGAGCGCCTTCTCCTTCGCTATCTTGGCTTCCTTCTCTGAAAGAAAATAAAAGAAACAGTCTGAGCATACAAACTTATAGATAGTGCACATAAATATGACACAACCTGAACGCTCAGGTTCATTTGGAGGTTTAGCTCTGTTTGGCTGATAGAGGACTAAAAGTAGGAGGTAGATTCTGGGACAAACCAACCAATGAGCATTAACTTCACCACTGAAACACTAAGATCGTGTTGCATACTCAAAGGTACCTTTCTGCTCTTTGAGGTAGGTGGAGTTTTCTGCCATCCAGAGTGCCGTCTTGATTTTGACTTCTTTGTCACTCAGCAGATACTGCAGAGGAGCACAGGGAGAGGCAGGAGTTCACTTTACAGGGAGTTTCCCAGTTTTTTAAGGTAAAACAGCCTGCTGCTAACCTCTGCGCTTAATCATCAGTTAACCAACCTGGTTTTTACATATTTTATCAGAAAGAAGAAAGCAACATACTGAACGTTAAAAAAAACACAGTTTGAGTCAAACTTCTCTTTAACGATGTGCTTCCATGTTCCCACATCCCAGCAAATAACCCTGTGAATCCAATGTTATCGTACACAACACATTAGAGCTTGCACTCTATTGACTGAGATAAACACATTACACAGCGAGGCTCACGCTTTTATTTATGTTTTTATTCATTTTGAGGCCTATTTTGTCTTCATTTTAGAAGGATTCCTATTTTCTATATAAAGAGGAAAGTTGCTGTTTGCAGGTCATTGACGTGTAGTCGAGTTTCCTACATGTGATTGAAATGTGCACGGCTGTTATAGACGTGATAAGCTTTGTAAAAATATAAATTGCAATAAGTTGCTTTTCTGGCCTCCAATCCAGCTTGTCTATTTTGCATTTAAGCAGCCAGTCAAAAACAAGCAGAGGCGGGACTTAGAAAGACAACAGCACTAACAAACAGGTTAATTCAACATTAGAGTCAGTTGTTTTTGCAACAAAAGAAGCCGTAGACGAGCACGCACAATTTGATTATGATTATTATTGATGAGTGAAGAGATAATCTGTCCAATGCAAAGATTTGTCTTGTATTTCTTGTCCCTGTAGCTGCCTTACAGTTTTAAGATTTTGTTTTTTAAAATTCTGAAAATGAACCATGTCCAAGTTTTTAGCTATTTTTTACCAAGCTAACATGCTACATGCTAACAGTTCTGCAATAGCAGAAAACATTTGATGAGATTTTAACTCTTCTACAGGAAAAGCTAACAGAATTTTCTACATTGAGAAAGATTTCAGGGCATTGAAGGCACATCGCATGTGTGAATCTGTAGTGTGTACGGCGTGACTGGAGCTGCATACGCAGCAGGTACGTACCAGCTCTATCTCACTGTCATTTATCCCACTCAAGTCGAGCTCCCCGCTGTCAGCAGCACCATCTGTCACAGAGACACACACCAGAATGGACACTCTTAGATTTGCTGTAACACACGTTTTTACTCCAGCCGTCCCATCCCAAAGGGCTGAAACAGGAAACGGCAGCTTGCAAAAACAAATAAATAAATAAATAAAATCTCTTCCTTGTGGAAGATCTGTGAAGCATCTTCTATCAGGAGGAAATCGCTAAATTAAAAAAAAGAAATAGAAAAATGCACTGTGACTTCTAATAAGACGCTAACAGGCTTAACTCACTTTAAGCCGATCTACCTTCACACGCATTCTTTTCAATTACGATACGCTTTCTAGATTTCAGCACGCTTTATTTTGAAACACTGGGATGCTGAAACAGCGATTTGCATTTTTCATAAGATGGCCGAGACACGCTCCCGCTCCTACCTGTGAAGGATGTGTCGATGAAGGAAAGCGGTATCTCAAATCTTCCGGTTGCACAAAGTCCAATTTTGGAAAAGAAATTTCAAAGAAAATCTGATTGGCTTTGATAAAAGGAAACAAAAGATGACTTTTTTCTTTCTTTGGAAGAAGCGGGAGCGTGTGCCGGCTTTGACAGGAGAAGGAAACCATCAATGGAAATTCAACAGCTTTCACTCCAAAAGATTCTCCACCTTGATTAGCTGTTTTGCAACAAAGTGCAGTGTTTCTCTGGCTGCCTGCAGACATCAGACAGGCAAAGACTGAAAGGCTCGATCTGAAGAAGCAGCAAGCAAAAGGTTTATGGGAGTCATTTAACTTCTGTCAGGCTTTCTGTGTTTGACATGTTCACAGGGGCCCTTCTTTCCTGAAGTTCAAACTCCCAGTCGGCGGCAACTTCAAAGAAGAGCCACCTGAGTCCACGGGCAGCTTCATTAAGGAGAGACAGGTGCACAGACAGGCAGGGAGCAGGCAGAGAAGAAGAAATACATTCATCCTCAGACAGTAAAGGGTGTGTTTGCTGCACCAGTGGAGAGGTTGGGGGGGGGGGCTAATTCTAGTCAGCTTTTTTTTTTAGTTCAGTTAGCAGATTGCAGCTTCCTTAAAAAAGAAACCGCTCCAGAGGAAGAGACAGGTCAGTCGCTATCTGTCGGGCCCAGCCCTCTAAGAACTTCCTCCCCATGAAGTGCGGGGCCGAGATAAGACAGAGACAAGCCCTGGGAGAGATCGGCAGCTCCGGGAGGCAGAGAGGCAGCGACACTGAGAGCTGATAACACCAGTCCAACCCCGCAGAGAGCAGGGGGGAGGGAGCAATTATTGAGTTATTATTCAGCCGCTGCTTTGATATATCGACACTTGCTAATTTTAATCAAACCCATAAAATTGTTCTTGGTGAGAGTGCAGGAGAATCTGTGGACCGCAGGTTGACAATTTGCCTCGGTATATCAGGAAGGTAAAGCTGAAATAAGAGACATCGGGCTCTTCGATTTCACTTTCCTGCCTATTCGTCTTTTTAATGAAGATGTGAAGGGTGCAGAGCCAACAGGCAGGGATGTCACGTGAAGTCGAGGACCAATATATAACTTTATTGCTTCCAACAAGGAGATGCACGTCTCCTCAGGTACGAGTAATCGGGACTCAGCCTGATGATAAATGCAGCATCTACAGCTAACTTCACAGTGAAGGACTACACACATACAGAGAAGACTCAAAGCACTGAGGAACTTTTAACATTCAGATTTCATCCAACTGAATATCTATTACACCCCCACTTTCATTATGGCACAAGAGTGAGCCTAAACATGTGACGTTTGAAAAAAACAAAGCTGTTTACACTGTGTCGATGGTGTTAAATAATCGGTTAAGTGAGGACCTGAGGTGAAATTCTAGGTATTAGAGGAAGTCTAATAATCTGGACATACAGAGAAAGAAAACTAATAGGAGCAGGTCACTAAAGCTTTTTTGGAAAGTACTATTTTGTTGTACGAGACCACAGAACATGCACCAGCTTCTCAGATATATAATTTAAGGTCTCCTCTCTCTGGCACAAAAAGCTATGACCTGTTGAGGTACAGATACAGAACGTCAGTGTCCTGTTGGGCAGGCTGGCATTTAGACATAAGCAGTAGTTTATGCAGGTTTAGCTTCCTGGAGCCGGGGTGCACCGTCCTGCAGGAGGTGGTGCCTGAATCTAAAAACCAAGTAATGTGCAATTAATAGATTATGAACAAGGTTTTACTACCCAAATATCACAACCCACTCTGTTCAGAGTAAGCTAACAATCTTTTTATTTGGATGATGCTGCTGACTTCAGAGAAACAACAAACAAAAACCTCTTTTAAGAAACCTTGAAGCATTATGAATTTGTTCCTGGTTTCAATCGTACAACCGACTAGCTGAACTTGTCATTCAGTGTTTATTTGTGAAAACAGATCAACACTTTTTCATACAAGATAAAAATCTGATAAAACCTGAAGAATCTCAAAATGACTGAAGGAAAAAACAAAACATGTGCTTTATGTTACTTCGAAGGTCTAATGATGAATTTAGAATAAGTAGTAGGATACCATAAACGCATGATGGTCAGGCTGGGCTAAATAAGCACTAAATCCAAGCCCCTTTAATGAGATTATCTCATTATTACACAGAAGACAAAATAATTTAAGCCATCTGGCCCTCATCAGTGGAAATTCAGTGGAAACTGCTGAAGGCCAGAAACATTTTGTGTCACTATGAATAAGAAGTGGTGGATTACATCACCTCATTAGAGAGTGTGTGTGTGTGTGGGGGGGGGGGAGGACGACTCGCAGCACATTCACAAAACTTCCAAATCCTAAAAGAAAACAGAAATCACCTCCCTGATGACCTTGTGCATGCAGAGAAACTACTTTTCTCTTCCTGTCCAGGCTGACAGAAGCCTGAGGTCTTTTGGCAGCAGCTCAGTAGCTCAGAGATGCAGCTCTGCCTGCACATCAGTGCTGAGGAGGAAAAAGAACCAAAAAAGAAAACACACACACACACACACACACACACACAATTTCCCAAACAAACCCTACTCTTGACAATGTGGTAATAAATTCTTTTAAATGGTAAAATGGTAAATGGCCTGTATTTGTATAGCGCTTTACTTAGTCCTTAAGGACCCCAAAGCGCTTTACACGTTCAGTCACCCACCCATTCACACACACATTCACACACTTTTAAGACAAAGGGGAAGCACTAATGGAGGGAAAAGCAGGGAAACAGGCAGTCATGGCTAAAATCATTCTGAGATCTGGACTTTCAGTGGCTTATATAATATTTTTATTATATAATATTTTTATATAATATTTTTTATTTGTATTTGTAACACACAGCTTACAGTGAATTGTGTCGGTATTTAAAGCAGAAAAAAAGTCAGCCCGTGAAACTAACCGCGCCTCTGAGTGCTGTTTGAGGATTGAGCTCAAACACTATTTTGACCGGTTTAGTGCTACGTAATGTCAGAGAGAACCCCACCCAGCTGCCCTTTCAACTTCTGTTTGCTAGAAGCAGCCAATCACATGAAGGTTGGCTTAAAGGGCGGGCCTTTATTTGATCAATGGATATAGACACTGTGACATCACCAGTTTTTGGATTCTGTAGCCTCATCTGGTCTTTAAGTGATTACGTTTCAAGCCCCGAAAAAAAGGCAGTGACCAGTGTCGGCCTCTCTCGGTTTTTATTACCGCTATTCATTTTAAAGCTCAGAAAAAAAGGTTAGCATTCATCCTCCAGGTTCACTGTGTTTATATTATGCTAACCATAGCTGTGTAGCTATCCACCACGTAGCACATCATTATATACCAGCTAGCCCACCTTCAGTAACCCTACAAACGTCACTGCCGTTTAGTTTTCATTTATGTTGGAAGTGATAGCAGAGCTGTACGTTTTAATTACATCACAAATCTCTCAGTCATTACATCATCTTTAGATTATATCATCTTTAGATGGAAACTAGCAAGCTAACTCCCTGCTAACTAAAATTTAAAAATTGTGTTTTCATGGATGCCTGGATGTTAAACTTAATTGTTACACCTGGTAGAGCAGCCACACTGATCATTTTAATGAAGATGAAAGAATTTAGACAGTTTTTAACTCTCAGGGATGCCGCAGTGTTTGTTTGACTTTGGCACCTGAAGCAAAGTTTGAACCTGGAACCGGCTAATGATGTCAGACTTAAAGACCGGGTACAGCCTCAGCATTTTAGCTGCAACACCCAGAGAGTTAAGTTCCAAGTTATCAGCTAAAATCAACAAGCTCGTTTAGCAAGTTGCATCCGTGAACTTGCACACATACAGAAACACAATCTGCTAATTAGTGCTAAGCTAAACGCTAACTAGACACACTGTAACGTAGAGTAGGCCCGAGAGCCATCGTTGAGAGGTCCAGACAACACCACGTGAGGATACAATCAGACCAGTGTCAACTCTGAGGTGAGTAAAC
The DNA here is from genome assembly GCF_041146795.1 of Maylandia zebra. Taxonomy (NCBI): domain Eukaryota; kingdom Metazoa; phylum Chordata; class Actinopteri; order Cichliformes; family Cichlidae; genus Maylandia; species Maylandia zebra. Next base: position 6,318,025 of record NC_135185.1, read on the forward strand.
TGAAGCAACTACCAGCTTCAGCAAAGGATACTGTTGATCGACATATGACATGATAAAGACACAAGAGGGTTAACTAGACATCTGGAACTTTTAAAGCCCCCTAGCAACCAACTACCATCTACAAGGCAAAGTCCTTTTATCTGGATGGATAGATGGATGGGCTTTAGTCATTCAGGTCCCAACAGTCATGCGACCTTGATAGGTGACTCCAGAACAAGAGCAGGAATGCCTCGTCTTGGCATTAAATTTCACTTCAGTATTCACTGTGCATGAACACGAGGGATGGCTCATCCCTCCATAAACAATGTGATTTAACTGGCTCCAGCCCACATATGATATATTTTACTCGCTAAGCTCCTTTATCTGGCATCACAGTAAGGACACTTATTTGCTCACAGCTGCAGGTTCGACAGCTGTCTGAGAAGATGCCAAATTCAATTTCTTTTCAGGCATACGGCTGGCCTGAAGAAAAATCAAGGAGAAAGCAAAAATCACTCACAGGAAGGTGGTGTTCAACCAGCCTAATCCACCGCAAGCTGTTAACCCTATCACCCTGTTCTCTCGTGGCCCTCACAGCCAGGTAACCTGACCCAACGTATACTCCTCAACCCCTCTCTTACTGCTTCAGAATTACCCCCTAATACTATCCCCTTCTTGGCCGTCTCCCACATATCACAGTGTCCCGGGTGGCAGCAGGCCTGTCTGATGTGGTCAGGAGAAAAAGATGCTTCACCGCAGAGGACCTCTAATACGAAAGACGAGAGAATAAAAGAACACAAAGAAACTGAGAAAATGTGCCCCGCAGGAGCGAACGCTAACAGGTGAAGTAGACAGCCTTTTGAAGATGGTGAAGGAGGCAGAGAACAAGAGATTTAAAGGGGGGTGGGGGGGGCTGGTGAGTGAGCCAAGCAGAAAAAGTAAGACATAATGCGGCCGCTGAGGATCCTTATTTTTCTTAGTGTCCACAAATCCCAGAAAAAGACCAGAACCAACAACGTGTTTAGGCTGTCTCTCAATGCTTCCTGCCTCCCTGTGCTCCCACCTCCAAAACCGCTGGATCCCACTGAAGACATAAAGCTTTAAAAACACCTCGCACATATAGAGTTTCATTTGTAAACATGCTTTACAATTTCCTGAACAAGTTAGCCCCTGTAGTTTTAGGCTAAAATAGGAGGCAATGTGCATTTACTGGGGCACATCTGAAGTAAATGCACCGGTTAGTAAAAACCAGCTTTTATTAATTACAGCCACTGAAATCCCACAAACGTTAAACTGAGGATTGGTTTTCAGCGTTTAACTCAATTTATAATCAATTAAAACTCGATGACTCAGTTCTGTAGCTGTGGCCACTAAAACTCGTGGCCTTCCTCCAGCTCCACACTGAGTAGAAATGTTACCTGTACATGCTAATTTGAGAGTTCCCACTGTGCGGGTGTCTTCAGGCAGGAATAATGCAGTCCCAGCCTGGTACTGAGCAGAGTTAAGCTAGATTTATGCCTGAACTGCGTGTCAGATAGCTTTGGAAACTCCCTTCCTCCACAGCTTTTAGATGTTGGATATGGCGTATCAGTGTCGCTCCTTTTATCTGCAACTTTCTGAAAGAGATGATCCCACATCCAACGCTCTGCTACTTTTCCTCCAGAGCTCTCGTTTCTTTGTTGCTCAGCCATTCGTAGCACAAATACAACCCAAACAACCCTTTGAGTTTGACCCCAGAACCAGATGAGGGAAAAAAAGTGTGTGCATGCATCTTTCAACAATATTGTATATCCCTCCTCCTCCTCTGCACTTCTTCATGACTTTTACCAAACACATTTGATTTCTGACCGGGCTGATCAGCATGTTTAAAGGAAAATTACCTCAGTCTGCTCTGTCCATGCCTCAGCTTATCTTCGGAAAGCACATTAACATTCAAATATTTATTTTAGCTTGTCCTCCTGTTACTTACTGAACCTATAATCTGGCACAAGTGACATTTGTCATCCCAAGCGATCAAAGCAATAATCAGGCCAGGCTCAAAAAGACAAATGCTGCGCTTTGGTCTTTGCAATTTTTTGCAATAGGGGGAGGGGTGGTGAAAAGTTTGAGATGTATTCCAAACAGGAAACCGATTAGATTGCAGCCCTACCCTTCAACACCGCGACTCGTTCGTGATTTTAACGGGTTTTTTGGCCAATGATGAAATTACATTGTGCAGAAGTGAAAAACAAAAACAGTGGCTAACTTGAGGAATCTTTCAAATGATCAGATGTTTAACTTTTAGTTTTCCACTGTTAGAGCCAAAGGATTCCCAAAAAGTTGGGATGTTCTGTAAAAATCAAATAAAAAACAGAAAACAGTGATCTCCAAATCTGTTGTTTATAAGACATTTTCTCATTGTCGTGCTGGCTGAAAATTAAACGCAGCTTTATAACGCTTTAAATCAGGCTTGGCCAACTCCAGGCCTTAAGGGCCGGTGTCCTGGAGGTTTTAGATCTCAACCTGGGTCTACACACCTGAATCACATGATTAGTTCATTACCAGGCCTCTGGAGAACTTCAGGACACATTGAGGAAGTCATTTAGCCATTTAAATAGCCGTCCTGGATCAAGACCACATCTAAAACCTGCAGAACACCAGCCCTCGAGGCCTGGAGTTGGACACCCCTGCTTCAAACCCACGTCTTTTTCCTTCTGATGACCAGCAGGGGGCAGCAACTTTGGTCTTGCGGTATATAAATTCTACTGCAAAGTACTTTGTTTCCCTTAATTCATGACCTCAGTAAGCACTTTCCTGATGTGCTCACAGTCACACTCTTAAACTTCAACTCCTACATCGAACAGCACGTTTACTTTGTACATTATGATCTCATCGGTGTCTAGAAAAACAATAAAGAGGGTCTGCTTTTGGGTGGGGCCTACTTGTGGTTGAGAAATCAAACATTCCCCGTATTTGTGACGTCTCGTTTCAGAAAGCTAAGGTGGCAAGACCCACAAAGTCAGCGCAAGTCCTCACAAACCACTTTGTCCACATTGTCTACAAAAGACAGCAATCAGTCTGTGCTTCTGTCTCCGGTTTGGCAGCATGTGGTCGAAAGTACATTTCTCTACAAGTAGAATAAAGCATATCTAACTGACAGGTGAAGGAGTTATCGGCCCCCGTGGGGTAGAAAAATAAGTCAAATCTGGCTTTGGATAAGCATACTTGTTAGTAGGAACATCTAAATGTTGGTGTTGATTTCTGTATAGTGAGTCCAAATCATGACTCACGCACAACCATATAGTTCATTTTTCTTAAGAAAGTCAAACTATACTGATCCTAATGGAAATTTTGACAGCAGGACATTTTGGTTGATAACATTTGTTGACATTAAGAGAAACGGAAAACCCCCAGCCTTACTCTCACAAAGACATGATAAACAGCAGATGGAAAGGCCAAAGAGAGCAAGAGACACTGAAGTCGTAACAAGGGGAGAAAAATGAGAAAAGCAGGGAGATAAAGACAAAAAGAGGCAGAGCAGGGGAGATTAAGAGAGAAAGAATGAGCTAGGTAGGACACAGAGACAAACAGACTGATGGAGAAAAGGCAGCAGGAGGGAGGACGAGGAGGAATGAGAGGACAGCAGCTGGGAGACCAGGCAGAGAGAAAAGACTGAAGACAGTAAAATATGAGTTAAGACGGAAAGAAAAGTTAGGATAGAGAGACAGAGAAAAGGGAGGCTTAAGAGGAGTTCAGTGATCTTTCTCTAATCCTGAGCTGTATTTCATTTAGGCCTGATCTGACAGAAATGACACAGACAGAGAAGACGAAGGGAGAGTGGGGATAAAAATGGAGGGAAAAAAAGCCACGCTGGCTGAATTAAAAGGAAGCACCAGTCTGCTGACTCCTCCACACCTCATGTCCTCTCCCCCTCCCCCCTCTACCTCCTTCCCCTTCTGGAAAAAAAAAAAAAAAAAAGACAAAAAAACAAAAAACAAAGACTGAGTGTGTGTGATCTAAGGGATGAATGGGGCTGTGTAGCCTTGGTGCTGCAGGATCACCCATCATCCACACTTCAAACGCAGCCCACATTATCCAGACTCTCAGCTCTTGATGTCAGCAACAATCCTGATCCACTCCTACATACCCAAACCCTTCGACCTGCGCCCAGCTCGGCCACGGGGGCCGCAGGGAGGAGACACGTGAAGGGAGATGTTTTCATTTGTCAGGTTTTCTGCTTTGAGATTAGACGGTGGCTGTTAGAGGTGAAGTGAATGAAACTGCTGCACAAAGAACGCAACCAAGCGATACTTCTACGCACTGGCTCTGGTGTGCACTGAAAAACCAGCTTAAATAATTACTCAAGCAGGAACGATCTGCTCTAAGGAGAAACTTTAGCTAGTAATCTTCTGTCCTTGTTGATTAAGACAGTACACCTTACTGCCCACTGGGGGCAGTACAGCTTTTGACAGCCCATTTGTGGCATCTAGCCAAGTTTTTAAGCATCCACCTTGACCCAGTACAACCAGCGGTCTTATTATCTGCGGTTTACATTCAGCAACCAGGTTTCTCTCGGAAACAGCGTTTCTATTCAGCAGACAGGTACCATGTTTGCACGGAGTGATGATTGCATTTAGAAACAAAGTATGACTATGACAAAGTGAGGAGGACTGCAATGATAACGTATGATAAAATCCAACAGCACAGCTGCAAACTACTGATCCCAGTCGGCGCTGGGCATGTTTTCAGCACATCCAATAGAATTGTGAGTGTAGCAGCTGAGAGGGATTTCTGGATTCAACGCTCGGATGCTTTTAGTTTAAAGAATTATTAGTTTAATAGTCCAAGCTAACAGAACTGTACGGCCAGTCATAAAAGTCTACAGCTCTTGAGATTCTGCAAATGAAACACAGGAACGAATGTCTGACAAACTATTGTTTGGATCACAGGCCACAGCAACCGGTCTGACGCAGTAATGCTGTTGTGACGATGCAGTCTTCTTCCCTGCATGTAGCATAAATCATTTGTGTGAATGCGCTTTGATTGCTAGCTGCAGTGCAGAGATGCAATTACAGAGCTTGAAATACACATTTAATAAAATGAGGAATATGATAACAGACGGGGTTTAATGTGATCGAAGTAAAGAAAAGTGCAGAGAGCAAAGCAGATTATTGATTTTTTTGAATATTCTCTTTGCAAAGAGGGCTACTTCATATGTTGCCAGTCATATTATTTATATAGAACGTCACAGATAAAAATTGCCTTTGTTTGAATTTTTTTTCTGCAAGCTGGACACTACTGCATATTTACTCTTTGCTTCTACTCATGTTAAAGCATGCCTGGACCAGACTGTTGGCTAAATGCCTCGTATGTAAAAAAAAAAGGCAGCTCTGGTGTAAAAGTCCTTCTCTGCAGTGCTATGAGGTAATAAGGCTCGATGCCAGTGCTGCCCTGAAGAAATAACCAGCCGGCCGAGGCAATAAATAGAGTGAGAGATTCTCGCTGACACGGGTGGGCTGGGCAAGCCCATTAAAACGTGACCTCCACTGACCTTGGAGGAGCTGAGGCTGAGCATACGCCCACTCAACCACCTGCTTCTTCTCCTCCTCCCCCAGACACAAAAATGGGTGTGAGTGAGTGAGTGAGGGGGGGGGGGAATACCCCAGAAAGCAAAATGAAGCCAACTTGTTTATATTTGAAAAGTTTCCTCATAAATGTGGACTTTAAATTATATTTTGTTTCATTTCATCATTTTGCACAAACTCCATTAAAATCCCAAAACTATAATTAACAAAACCATAACTGATCATAATTAATAATAATGTAAAAATGAATGAGTGCACACTGCAATGTCTTTTTATTCTGTGGCACAAATTTCCCAAATACTCACTCTGGTGGCCATATGGGTCTTAATCTGCTGCTAAAAATAGTCCCTAACGAAGGTTTGATGCCTCTGGTTTGAGCGTGCATGTAGAAAAACTATAGAGTCTGACTTTTTAAAGAAATGTGTGTGCAAGAGAGCAATGTCTGAATGAACTGCTGGTCTCAGTGCTGCAGGCTCGAAAGCTTTTTTGTTGCTTTCATGACTTTTTTTGGCAGCAACAAAAAAAACATATGATATAATAAAGTCTCTGGCGATCAAGGTATGATGGATTTATTTTTCTAATATTTATTTAAGTTTATTTATTCATTTGTTTGTTTAAATGGCCCTTTTTTATTTCAACTATAACACAAACCAGATCTGCTCCAGATCCCAATTATGTGATGTAACTTTGCAATAAATGCCACTCAAGACTCCACAGACCTTTAGCCACATGCACTAACCCTCTGAGCTCTGTCAGCTGCTGCGCTTCCATCCAAATGAGCAAGTGATCAAGTGACATTCTACAAAGTCTGTCAAATAAAAATGCTAATTTTCCTTTTTATCGGCTACTGTTATGGAGATGTACTCAGCAGGACGTGACGAAATGAGATGATTAAACGGGTATCAGCAAATGCGCTTGCTGCCTCACACCTGCATTAAAAGATATTTAAAGAACGACTTTGTCATCGCTGTTCAAACACTAGCATTTGAATTTGGCAGAGTGACATTCAAATAATGTCTCTGCTGGATTCCTCAGGCCACACTGCTATTGGTCCTCATCCACAGGGGCACAAGCTGGACAAAGCTGCTCTTTTTCTAAGTCAAAACTTGATCTGGTTTTGAAAAGGAGACAGCAAAATAGGTTTCGAGGGCTTCGCTCTCAGACTGTGGGCTCCGAGAGTTTCTGAAAGTGGAGTGGGAGGAAGCTATCAGGCCCCTCTCCTGTGGAAGCAGGCTTCAATTTGGATTCAGGAGACAGACGCCCTCTCTAGTTTAGGATTAGGCTTTGAACTTTCCTTTTTGATAAGGCTTATACTTCGAGCTGGATGGTGTAACCATGGATCCTCCCTTAGTGTATCACAGGAGGTCCTGCAGGAGTCTGAGCCGCTTGCAGTAAAACTGAGTGTGTTCTCCTTTCTCTCCCCCAGAATCCACAAACAAGCACAAGAAAAACACTTTTTATAACTCAAAGAATGCAAAAAGGAGTAAAAATCATCTCATTTCAGACAGATGATGAAAAATTTATGCAGGCTCGCTCTCTTTTTTTCCTTTCATAAGAGTTGGATCCAATGCCTGGACTGGACAACAAAGCGCCTGTCACGATTTGAAGCATTCGACCAAACAACAAATGATCTGCTAAGGACTGCATGTAATAAATGCTGTAGCGTGTGTGCTCCCCTTCTCCAGCACAGAACATTATCTTTATTGATACTGGTGCCAGTAAAGATTTATTCAAACCAAAACAGTCATCTAGTAGAAATCTCCTAAACAGTAGCAAGCAAACAGGCCTAAACACCGGACCAGCCGACACTGCGTCACTTTTGTTTCCACTGTTATGAACAATCTCAAACGGTCCGTGATGTTTAGCGTCCGCCTCCCTCTGCCTACACCGTGCTCTCTCATAAACACAACAGATGTTCGCATTGAAAGCGACGGGCCCTTTCAACAGTGCGCGCGCCATGTTTTCCATATTTTGAATAAATATCTTTGATCAAAGAGATGTTCTGTCAATTTTGTCCCCGCTTCGATATTTTCCAAAACAGTCTGCAATTTTACATCACAAGAGCAGGATGAATAAATCATCCACACTGAGTGAATCCACACTGTCAGAATATCCCCACATGAACTGCGCGACTCTTTGATGGATGAGGAGGAGCGCGCTCGTGGCCGGCCGCGGCTGTCTCAGCAGCACAGCTGAGGAGAAAAAGAAAGAAGTAAAATATTGGAGAATGTATGTTAGAAACTGAGCGATGCTTCGTGTGCGTATTGGTTTGGATGAGTATCAAACATCCTAAATGTCAGATTACAGCCACTGGAATGTTTAGCCAAGTGTTGCTGTTGCCACACCGATGAATCAGCCTTCTGTGTTTTACATGTACCCAAACCGTCTGCTCATCTGGTGGGAAACATTTATAAACTTTCTATGGATGTAATCAGAGACCGAGACACCAAATCAAAGGTGGGGCTGGTGGGGAATCCCTGCTCGGATCCCTTTCTGCTTTTGTGCGTCGTCAGTCTGAGATGTTCAAAGAACTTTAACTTCTGACATGCAGTTCTTGTTTTCATGTTCTGTGAGGAAAAATTTCAATCGCATCCCCGATTCAGAACAACAATGAAAACTCTTACGGCTGAAACACGTTGGGATTTGTTATCAGGAACTCCTGTTTTCTTAGAGATGATGCCCTTTTTTCTGCACATCTGTGAACGCTCCAAACTCACACCCACAGTCAGCTTAACCTGTTTATTATGAACACAAAGATCTTCGGGTTGACTTTTCTTGCTTCTGTATTACAGGTTTGTGTGCTTACTGTTAACAGAACACATCCAACTGCAGTGATGTTTAAAAATAAACAGCAGGACTGCAGGTGGTGTTAATGAGGCTGTAGTTTGGGTTGAAGATATGGAACCAAGCAGCTAGAAATGCTTTGGCTTTGCTCCAATTTAAGGCTCATATGTGAAGCTTCATGAGGACATCACTGCATCTAAAAGAGATTATGTGAAAACAACTGAGAGAAAACAAGAAGACACACTGTTTTAGCACTTAGCACCTATACCAACCCTAAAAAATGTAATTGAAGAGGAATTAAAGGTAGAAACTTTAATTCTGACAGCCTTCAATTCCATACTCCCATCTGTTGAGGACGATCATGTTACATTTTCCAAAAAACCTGTGAAGAACGGACATTTGTGAACGCAGAGCTGCAGAAACAGCAACCTCCGAGCTGCTGGCCTGCTCCTCTAAGAAACAATCCTTCCATCTGCTGCCTCCAGCAAGGGGGAAACACCTCATCTGCACCTCGTCTTGATAACATTAGAACATTACCTTTGATTTAGACACCAGAGCCGCCGCTCCGCTCTTTCCACTTTGACTCAAGACTTTGCCAGAAATGCAATTTGAATTGACCCAAGACTGAGGAAGTCTGTTGTTTTTGAGAAATTATATCAAAGTAAATCATATTTATTGTAAAAGTGACCTGGAAGGCAAGTCCCAGGGTTTGGTCTTTTGCAATGACTGTTTAGTTGGTTTAGTTATTCAATGAAAAGTTAAATTCCACAGTCTCATAAGAGTAATTCTTAGTTGGATTTGAAGGTGATGGTGTTAATTAATCAAGGCCTCAGACTAAAGTAGCACCTAAAATGTTATTTAATGAATGTCAGTGCCACAAGAACCTGATGAATAACAGTAAAACTCAGTTGTTTTGCTTGGTGTTTTTCCCCTGGTGTTGTTATTCTCTGTTATTGTGTCTATGGCGTATACTCTCATTTTTTTTATTAAAGTCAGCATCTGTTTTGTACAAGAGACAAAGATTTTGTGTAAGATGATCTGTATGCCCATCACTACATCAAAACCTCTTCCCTAAAACGTTGAAATACTCACATATTTAAAGCATTATCTTCAAACTGCATTTCAAATCATGGAATTGTGATTACCAGAAACAAAAACTGTGCGTGTGGTGTCAGTTCCAGACACGCCTGGTCTGGGTGGGACTCCTGCTAAAACTCCAGTGACACAGCATTAAAGGTCGAGGAAGGGAGGAGGTTGAGACAGTGAAATGACGTAACAGCCAGAGGCGAGCACCACGTTCTGCCTTTGCCTGCCTGCTAAACGGTAGCTGTCATCTCCTGTCAGGCTGGCGGCGGCAGACGAGACGGCTTCCCTTTGCCTCCTCGGGCCAGAAGACGCACATCATCTCCGATCACAGCTGGCTGCTGTGACGGGCTGCTGCCGCAGCCATCTCACCAGAGAGACTGACTGCTAACTGCTGCTGCTCACACACGCACACGCGCTGCCTGATTTCATATTCTGCACCACACTGCTGCTGCTGAGGTAGCTTAGCTTGTACTGACTCACTGAAAGCATATGATGGGCTGTCCACGGAGAACACTGAGGGCCTGAAATAAACATTACACTGTTTGCTTCGTCCTCTTGTGCCTCTGTGTTTCACTGATGCCCGTCTCCCTGCACTGCCATCGCCTGTCTGTCTGTCTGTCTGCCAGCCATCCAATTGTGTCCTCCCCTCCTCTGAGGGCCTGTGTCCATCCGGCCATATGTCCGTCAAGCTCTACTGTACCACCCCAGGCACTGCAAACACTCAGGCCTGACCAGCTGTCATGGCAGCAGAGAGGAAAACGTTCACAGTGAGCCAATGGGACGAGTTTGTGAATGGATTATCTGCATATATTAGCAATAAGCCATCATTAATTAAAGGGACAACTCGCTTCATTCTTGCTGATCAGCAGCAGATGATGGCCACAGGTTTGCACTGCTGCTGACTGAACAATAGCCTTCCATTAAATATATTCAGCAGGTGCTGAGATTAAAATACTCCACCTCATCTCCCCTCCTACACTTTATATGGAAGACCCACATGTTAAAGCCATTTAACATTTTTGTTAAATGATGCAATCAGACTGTGTGCTGACATCATCTATAACAAAGTGAGGTTTTAAATTCCTACTTCTGTTCATCCAGATGTTAATATTGCCACTTTGTTTTGTGCAACTTCACACACACATCAACTCTTTAACTAAACAACTGACGCTGTGGCTTGTTTGCAGGGGAACATTATCTGCACTTATCTGCCTACTTTCTGTAATTAGATTGGTCTCTCCATTGATCCCCCCCCCCATGTTGTGCTTTTTAATAGGTGATCACAGCAGTGCTGCATTTAGGTTTTTGTTGATTATCAGCAGTCATATTAAGCCCTGGCTTGGAATACCTGATTCAAATTTCCCTGCAGGGCTAACTCTTTTTTTCTATTGATCACTGAGCACCGTCTATCTACCATTGCGATACTGTGATATCGGCCATGATTTTGGACTTTGCATGTCTTTTTGTTGGTTGTTTTCTGGAGGAGGGGGGGAACTTGTTCAGACTACGTTTGGTCAAGAGTATGGCTAGCAACCTTCAATGAAAGAATGCACAGGTGCAAGAAACTACATCCCTGCTAATTAGTGTTAGGTAACAAACTAATAAAATAAAAATCTAGCAAACTATAAAACGACTAATGTGCCTGAGCTTTTGTGCAGTTCTTTGTTTCTCAGCTGTAACTGTTGTTTTTACCTGCTCAGTGATGAATGGTACAAGCAAGTAACCAGTATCGACTGATAGGGTATCCAGGCAGACTGGTAATTGGGGCTCATACTAAATAGTAGGGCTGCACGATTTCGCATAAAATGAGAATCACGATTTTTTTTGGCTTAGAATTGAGATCACGATTCTCTCACGATTTTCTTTTCCAGTATAAATATTTATTGCACTTATTAACTGCACATCAACTTCGTAACAGTTGAGACTGAACATAAAAACAATAAATATAAAAACAATAAATAAATATAAAAACAACAAATATCTCACGTTTTGTTGTTGCCGCAAAATGTTGTACTGCTTGAAATTCTGTCTCCACCTTTGCTCGACACTGCGTGTATAGAGCAGGTAGTGCAACAATAGAAAAATAGTTGCGGGACGGCACTGTGTAGCGTTTGTCTAGGGTGTTGATCATTTTCCTAAATCCCTCGTTTTGCACAGTGTTGCTGGGAGCCATATCTTTGGTCAGGTGATAAGTGATAGCCTCCGTAATTTCTTTGTGCCTGCGGGAGTTCGACGGGTATAGGGAAGCGCTGTATAAGGTTCCCGTTATTGATGTTTGGGTGGTTGACCGGGACGGATTTTCTCCTGTCACTTTCTCGTCATCCCTGACGTGCTCTCCGTTGTTTTTTCCCTGCTAATGTTAGCATCACACGGCACAGCTTCTGTATCACGTGGTATAAAGCTCCGCCCTTGTCATTTGTTGAGCAGGAAGAGTGAGCGCTTGTTTTCATGCAGAGTACGTCCCGGATCAAAATGCGGTACAATCGTCGTCGTCGTCTTTTTTTTTTTTTTTTTTTTTTTTTATAAATCGTTGTCATTTGGAAATGAGATCGCACATAAGTATGAATCGAGATCGCGATTTTCTAACGATTAATCGTGCAGCCCTACTAAATAGCCAGACTCTTACTCTGTATGTCATACCTCTCTATCTGAGAAAAGAAAAAAAAACAGTGCTGTCATGTTTTAATTGTGAGATAAATCAATCATTACTTGGGTTGTTAGAAGGTCGTGTGTGTGTGTGTGTGTGTGTGTGTGTGTGTGTGTCTCAGCTTTTCCAACAACTCGCTTTAACTACTGAGATCTGTCCTTCACAAGACATTTGGTCACAGATTCATCTTTCCACACTTTGTCTTCTTTCAAAGTTTGACCCATTTTCAGCAAATGTGGTGCGAATCCTTCCAGTATCCAAACACAGTTTCCTTTGTTTCGCAAATTCTGGTTTCAAAATCTTTGATAATACAGAAAAGGTGCATAAATGTTTTTAGGAAATGTTCTTTTCATTCCTAACCAGAAACAGTTAGAGGGAAAAACACTTAAGATGAAGCTCTCTCGATCGACGTTGGGAACACTTGTAGCTGCTGGGATCAAACCGGCGACCTCGTGGTTTGAAGGGCTGCCTCTCTGCTCATTAGCACAGCAACAACACAACACAAAGGAGCTCGCAGAGCTTTTTTCCACTTTACCACCTCAGCAGTCAGATGTGAAAGCATGGTGATGCTGAAACTGATGAGACTTTGCATTTCCTTTCATCCCTGAACAACTCCTCTGTGGACGGGGAAGAGATGAGACAGATGCTGCTCATTTAAAAGACTGTAATTGACTCAGCAGAGCTGCTGTCAGAGCAGAGATCTGTCGGAGAGCTTCGACTGCGCCCTGGAGTGCTCAGAGCCACGATTTACTGCAGCGATTGCTATTAGTGCAGACGATGGATGCAAGAAAATGTTTCAAGAGAACAAGTTCTTATCTGGGGAGCGATGTTGGTTTCCTTAAACAGCCTAACATCCCAAAAATGGGCTGTGAAATAAAGTTAGGTCTTTGAAATGAAATGGATTCTTAAAAGTGCAAAAGGCCCTGCTAAAATCTAGAGTTTCGCTCACTTCAAACAGCTCTCTCCCCAGACGTTTGCAGGCAATAAAAACAGCAGAGTGGTTTGACAAGAGCTGTTCTCACCGAGGTAGTTAAGGTCAGGGCACACGTCATTGATTGAACTAAGTGCTCCGCTGAAAACAGTGTGCCTCAATCAATGCTGCCTCTAATGGCGCAGGTCAGAGTTCCCCGAAGACCTCGACTACAGGCGAATGTGACAAAGTCATCGGGGGGTGCTGGAGTCACGTTCCTTCTTCCGGCGCATTTGCTGGTCAGCCAGGCTGCTCTCGGGCTCACTTTGTCCTCTGATAGCACAAGTTAATGAAAATGCCATAACTCCGACAGGCTGTCAGTGACGGAGAGGAGTGAAACGAGGAGAGGCAGAATGGAGTTTAACTAGGAAGGCTGCCACCTCCCTTTCAGTAACACAAATGGATGGAGCACTCATACTCTCTCAGAAGGAAAGTCTTCTGTTGTTTGCACGAGCTCATGATTGCACATGGTTAATGAGAACTTTTACATCAGGGAGTTTAAACATACTTCTATAGTGAATCTTTTTACTTTTACTTGAGTAACGGGCCCAAACACTTGTTTCATCGCTTTGAAAAACAGTTATTCCACACAAACCCATTTGCAGGCTCTTGTGCTGTGCTACTGTTCATGTAATAAAGTACATCAGTAAGGCACAGCGCCAATTTTCCACACAATTCATTCCTGCCAATTATTATGATGTCCTGCAGTTCCCGCTGCCAAACCACTGAAAGAAAAAGTCCTGGAAACTCCCCTGAGGTCAGGCACTCGTAAGGTTCTTTAGGAGAGGCTCCGACTTTGTCCTTTATTCTCACCCCCCCCGGAGAGCTCTACCGCACTGGCCTGTAGGTTAAATACCCAATAATAAGAATTGTAGCCTGTATTGTATTTGTGTGGATAGATCAGAGCAAGACAGTTTAGCCAGCTGAAGATTTATTTTTCTACTTTTTCATTCTTTGAGATGTCTGGGAAAAGCTTAAAAACCTCAGATTTCTTTCTTAGGGTTTGACAAAACTCTGAATAAATTTTCTCTGTAAGTAGGCTGGCTTTTTTGCTATTTTTTTTTTAAAGTGACCTATGATGATAACTTCCAGCTCTCCGTTTTCATGGTACGGTTTTTACAAGAGTAGTTTTACAAAATAATCCTATAATAAGACAGATTATCTCAAAAAAAAAAAAAAAAAAAAAAAAAAAAAAAAGCCATTTCAGCTTCTCTCTCCCTTTAAGCCATTTTTCTTTTGACTGGCCGCCACGCCAAACACAAACGGTAGGTGGGCGGGGCTTCTGTGCCAACAGCCAGAGCTGTATGGCTGAGATGACCCCTCTGACATCATACAGTAGCAGAATATTTAGAGCCTCAGCTTTTGGTTTATGCTGTGAGTTACACACTGTCAATATACTGAATCACTGACAACCAAAGTGGGATTCTAAAAACTAACAAGGAAAAAAAAAAAAAAAATGCCAATGCGGGTAAGTACACAATCAAACCCAAGTGTGCTCTGTATCTCCATCTACCTTAAAACTAAAAAGATCAACTGGTGACTTTGTTCCAGACCATCTGCGTTTTCTTTTTACTTCGTTTCCTTTGCCGTTTCCCTTTTCCCGAGTGAATCCAAAATTACACCCTTTCACTTCCTCCAGTGCCCTGCCCTCCACTAACAATGTCCACAAAACCTACACACTGGAGTGTGCAGATGAAAGGCTCGGTCCTAATGACAAGGTACCCTGTCCACTTAATACTTCAAAGATTGAGGTTCTGCAGCAGAGGGAGGGGGAAGGGGGTCCACAACGCTCATGCAGCCCCTCCTGTATCCACCCCAATTAGCCAAAGCCTCAGATGAACCAGGACCAGCCTGCATTCACTAAACCTCTGTGTGTGTCCACCTCCAAGTAACAGGCCTCCAAACAAAAAACAAAGAGCTACATGATGGAGAGCTTTCGGCTAACACAGTAATTACGTCACATTTGTGTATGTAAGTCTACACGCAGCAGTCACACATACATCTACACCGTGTCAAACATTGGCAAACACCCGAAACCCAGAAATCAGGATGTTTTTTCCCCTCCCTTTCACTGTATCTCAATGGCATCACAAAATTATACTAATTAGACTAATTACAGAGTAAAAGCATGACAGGTCGCTTTCAGGCAGTATTTTTAAATCCAACAGCAGCACAGTAAACATGGTGGAGGTTAAGTTTATTTTGTTTTTGCAAATCACGTGATTAAATAAGGTCAACTGTGGAAGCAGAAACGGGGACAGAAAACGCACAAACAGCACAGATTTTGGTGTGGATCTTGTGTAAGAGTCAAATCAAGTCTGAAAACCACTGCCACAAATGACGGTTTGTAACACTGTTAAAGGATTTAAACCTCCAGAGTAACCCGAAAGAAGGACACAGACCCCAGGGACTGAACGCCTCCCCTGTAATCACACAGCTCCCCGCTGAGGTCAGCCTCCACTCCCACCAGCCAACCATTAAACCCTTCAATCATGCCCCATTTTTCATTTTTAATGGCAACTTTGTCATTCATGGCCACATCCGATGAGCCTCGCGACAATAATCGAGTAAGATGACTCAAACTAACGTCACTCCATAACAAAGCCAATAAAGACGGAGACACATTTACAATTAACATAAGCGCTTATGATTCAGAGCGCTGTAATTCACTGCAGTTGTGGCTTTTCTCACTCTGAACCTCACCACGGTCGCAGATTTCCCCACGATAGGATGACATCAGTGGGATTATTGGGGACGTCTTCATCAGGTTAATGGCTGGTTTGACCCAAGCTATGGAGACCTTCTCATGGACCACAAATATTCAGATTGTGTTCATGTGTTTAAGGTGATAATCTTCATGTATCACAGCCACAGGCACTTCATTTACATTTTAGACATGTAGTGGAGTCTTCTCCACATTTCTGAAAATGGGCCATGTTTCACAAAAGCTTGTGCAACCAACCGTGGACGAAATTCTTAGAAAATGTTCATCTTTTTGTTAATTAATCTTCTCCATTAACCATGAAAAAGCCTGAACCATGAAATAGCTGCCAGAAAATTATATTTTCATGATAATAGAGTTCATGCCCTGAACCTTCTGAAAAGTCACAAGAATTAAATATATTTTTCTTACATGAACTTTAATTTGTAACATATTTGCTACCATCAAGCATTCTTCCACTTTTTTGCAATTTATTGCTTAAAGAATGTATTGTGAAATAATAAAAATGGAGAATCTTACTGATGTAGAAGTCTCAAAACAGGGTAATGAAAAGTGTTGACATTATTTTGTTCAAGCTGAGATATTAGCTCTCTAAAGTTACTTATATCTACCAACACAGAGAACTGCTGACTGTACAATAAGCCTACTCTTCAGTCTAACAGTACAGATGGTGTTGATGCTCCGTCAATGCTCCAATTAAGCCCAGATGGAAAAACATCTGAAAAACATGAGTTTTGTGCAGATGTTCATCCGTCAGATATCTCAAACTTCCGACCTGAATGCTATCGTGCTAGCATGATTAGCTTTTAAAGTGGCAGACGTGCGATCTTCATGAATCTTGCACGTTAACTTGCATCCTGTGATTTAATGGCTACTTAAGTGGAGTTTGCACTGAATAAAAATGTAACACGTTCCAAATCATTATTCATGAATAATCATAATTATTCAGTTCATTTGTCCAAGATGAGTGTGTCCTAAGAGAGAGGAAGACAGTGTTACTGACAGACTAAGAGATAAGCACATCCACCATGAAATTGGTTCTAAATGCAGCATTTTGCGCTTTAGCCACCACGTTAGTTTCACTGGAGGCAGAATTAATCAAATTTGGTTGAGTGTAGAGTGCTAACTTATCTGCTAATGCTAGCAACCTTGCTCTTCAATCCACTTTCTCACTCAGTATGTGTTAACAGACCTCTCTGCACTGAATCGTACTTGTTATTAATCTCTGGCTCTCTTCCACAGCATGTCTTTTATCCTGTCTTCCTTCTCTCACCCCAACCGGTCGGAGCAGATGGCCCCGCCCCTCCCTGAGCCTGGTTCTGCTGGAGGTTTCTTCCTGTTAAAAGGGAGTTTTTCCTTCCCACTCTTGCCAAAGTGCTTGCTCATAGGGGGTCATATGATTGTTCGGTTTTTCTCTGTGTTTATTATTGTAGGGCCTACCTTACAATATAAAACGCCTGACACTCACATTTGTAAATTAGTGCTAAAACTTAAAATAAAAGAATTCACTACCCAAAACTGGAGTGCAAAGTTCAATACAAGAATAATTCAAGAAGATATTTCTAACCTATAGCACACACATGTCAGAGGTCCAGTTCAGTGACTCCAGAGTTGCAGTGGCAGCCAGCTCAATGTACATGTACAACTAAATTATCCAGTAACCAGATGATGATTTATAAAAAGTAAATCATGTTCTGCATGGTTATTAATGGTTGTTATGACACAAGAAACTATCCACAGAGGCCAACCAACTCTTCAGAGCTGTAAAGTTGGGTATTTTAACTCTAAGGACTGACTGTCTCAAGTGTGAGTTAGTGGAGCTGCAGTTTTTGGCACTTCATTTGTTCGGCCGTGGAGGTTCCCACTTGGTGTTCCCATCTTTACAATCTAAAACTGTATTTGCCCTGCTGACTTTAATGTTTCATTTAAAAGGAAAGTCCACTGTGAAATTTAACACTCCCTTTTGCCCGAGAAGCTTTTTATCCAGCTAGATTGTTTCATGCCGAGTTGTCCAGTTTTGGAGAAAAGCACAACAAGCCTCTCTCATGCCGATTGTAGTTTGGTAGTAAGAAACTACACAAAAATACACAAGGTTTATGGATTTTTCCCCAACAGGGTTGAAATTTCTGGAAAGACTTATAGTGCTTCTGAGTTCTTAGTGCCTCAAGGCAAAGACCATTTAGTTTCATTATATTTGAGAGAAGATCGACATGTCATTATCTCCCAAACCAGCAAAAAACAGTCTAGATGGACAATTTGGGCCAAGTAGTTCAAGTCAAGTAAGTTTTGTTTTGTTTCTTTTTTAAGAGCAGTATCTGATTCCCTTAACTATTATATTAAGTATTATAGCCAACCGCATTCTTTTTTACCGTTTTGAGTTTTCACGGTACTTTTGGCTGCTCCTTTAATTCCTCCTCATCAGGATGGATCTGTTGATTGGGTACAGATTTTACACTGGATGGCATTCCTAATGTAACCCTCCCATTTATCCAGGCCAGACAGATACTAGGAGTGCAATAGTTTGTGATTCATGAGGCTGGGTTTGTGTCCCGTCCCACTCTTGAATCGGGGCTCTGTTACACCCAAGGTGAATTTACCTGCTACTCCATCACTGAGCCAAGTTTTAAGTTTTCAAAATAAAACATAATTTACACATTTATTTTGCTTTTCCTACTATATCAAGCCACTGTTCCAAAACAGAGGTGAATATAAAGCCATGATTTTTTAATGTGTTACAACCCTTTGGTCAATCCCTATTCTTAACAATATGAATCACAGACAGTTGGCTATCCTCTTTGGCCCCACCAAAACTTGACATTTAAAGGGTACTTGGTCTTAAGTGCTGTTCAGGGAAATAAATGTAAAAATTTAAGAGCATTTGTCGAGAAAAAGTCTCAGAAATGACTTTTAAAGGGGACCTAGGTCAATATTTATGGTCACAAAAAAGCTTCTGCTGAGATTCAAACCTTCTGACCTTTAAGGTGCATGATGTTCTCTGAACATAAAGCCACGTCATAACCTCTCCTACCCCCCCAATCAATCAAAACACTTCACCTTCCACTCTTAGCCTCTCATGACTCCCCCATCCTCCCATTCAGAGCTGTAAAAACAGGCTTTTACATCAGAACAGATGCAGCATCATGGCACCATTACACTGCATCCATCAACACCTCTGTGCACCCAGCTAAGAAGGGGTGGGGGTGCAGTGCATCCTACTCGTGTAATTAAGTAATTACACACAATGTATGATGGATTCCTGTAATGGTTTATTTTTGAAACTGTTAATAAGTCAAATTGACTGAGGGTGTAATCAGATGTATGATCTGTTGGCTCTTTTTTCATGAATACTGGAGAACACTCGAGTAGTTTAGTTTTAATTCTATTTAATTTTATTTATATAGCATTAGATCACAACAACAGTTGCAACGAGGTTTATATTGTAAAATAAAGACGCTGCAATGATCGAGAGAAAAACCCCAGCAATCAAATGATCCTCTTTGAAGAAGCACTTTGGCAAGAGTGGGAAGGAAAAACTCCCTTTTAACAGGAAGAGACCTCCAGCAGAACCAGGCTTTTACATGTGAAAGACTTTATAACACAGACAAGTTTTATAAAGACTTTATAATTTCTAAACAGAAGCTGCAAAAATAAACTGGCTGAAATTATTTCAGCAACAGATTCAAGTATTCATGCTGAACTAAAGGTGGAAAAGTGTTCGTGTCACCGACAAAAAGTTCAGTTTGGAGTACACATGCTTTATTTTTATGTCCTTTAGGTTTTCTACGTTCATTTCTATTATGCCTAGGTTGCCATTATAATTCTTTGTTATTAGATCCCCCTTGTGTATTCAACCCCTGTGTTAAGTCTCCCTCACCTTCATGTGTTTCATGTCTGCGTGTCTTGTGTTGTCAAGTTCTTGTTGTCATGTCATTATGTTTCCTGTTTTATTTTGAAGAGGTCTTGTGTTCCTTTGTTCAGCGTGTTTGGTTTTACTCCCCCCCCCCGGTGGCGTCGTTATGTTCATTCTTATCAGCCGTTTCCCCGGGTGTTTCCACTTCCTCTGATCACCTCATGTTTGCATTTAGTCTGTGTGTTTCCAGTCATTCGTGTTCAGGTCGTCTGCTAAGTTCACGTCATGTTTCCAGGTATTCACGTATTCTTGTCAGGTTTTCCATTCTTCCAGGTTTCCTCCCAGTTTAGGGTTTAGTTTAGCGTTGTCATTGATTTTGTCTTTTGTTTTGTACTTATTCATCATCCACTATAAATATATCGCTTTCTGTTAAAAGTTATCGCTTTGCGTGTCTGCACTTGGGTCCCCTTCCTCACTCCATACAGTCTGCCTCAGCCAGACTGTGACAATGCAGATGATGACTAGAAGTGTCAGAAAAGACCAGGAGACTAACTTGGCTCAATATCACTTCTAAAACAAATAAACAAATAAGAAAAAAAAATAAAAATAACAGGCACGGCTCAAAAATGAAAATCGGGAGTGCAAAATTATCCAAATAAACATGTTTAAATGTCGTTTCTGGAGAGAAATGGTTCAAAGTCCCTCAAATAAACAAAACACTACAACAACATGAACATTTTTGATCTCCAGTGTCCTCGAGGGTTCAGACATATAGCAAACACATCCTCCCACACATTCGAAAAGAAAAGGTAACGCAGAACAGGAGACATTTCAAACACAGCACAGCCTATTTCATTCATAGAGCCCAGTTAATTACTGCAATTAAACCTGAGAGAGAATCCTTTAACATGATTATGGATTATTATGGTGATACTGAACGTACGAGACACAGTCAAGGATGAATGATATCACTGCAGCACTCTGAAGCAGATCATTCTCAAGGGTACACCTGCTTTTATAAAGACGTTTGCTGAGGCAGACGAAATAATGCCTGACGTCTCGTCTTAAACGCACCGCCGTCTTCAAATTGCTTTTTAAACTACTGTTTGCACAGTCAGGGTTTATTAAGCTTCTACTTGTCTTGGATCATTTTTATGGCACATTAAATGCAGTGTAACAATGCAGGAACAAATAAGGTTAAAGAAAATAAATCTAAAATGTTGGTCGCATACGAAACTTGACACGACAAACAAATGAGATTATAACAGAAATCAGCAATAATCTCATGTCCGATGTTGCAAATAAATAAAGAAAAAGGATGGAGCTATTCCAAGATGATAAATAACTTGTACTTACCGTTCTCCTTCTCGTCTGTGACACAGCTGCTGATGGACTCTGAGAGGCCCAGTGTGGCTGATGAGGGCATCGATCCCAGGAGGAACGCCAGCGATGGGGCTTTTCTCTGTGGGAAGTCCCCGTCGTCCTCTTGCTCCTGGTTCCCCTCCTCGTCTTCTGGTCTCTTCTGCTCCAGTTTTATCAGAGCCTCCAGTGTGAGCTCGTTAAGGTCTTTGCCAAAGTGCTTGGCCACAGCTCGAAGCTCATCTTCGTCTTCTGGTTCCTCGTCGTCCACCAGCTTCGATGACATGGAGAGAATGTTGTTTTTGTCATCATTTTCCAAATCTGTGGAGCAGGACAAACGTGGGGATGTGTCATTCATTTACCACTTTGTGTGCAAAGTCTTTATGCTAAGCTATTTAGATAATTGGACGATAAACAACACACTGAAAGCTTTTAACTTTTGTCACCATGTTTATTAAAATGTAAACACACAAACGTGTCTGGACAAGGCGACTGAAACAACCATTCATGTGTGTCAGCTTAACAGCATATAGGGATGCAGTTATAATGCTATAATAACCGGCAGGTGACTTGTTTAATTCTCAGACTCACAATAAAATAAAATAAAACATCTGTCCTTGAAAAAATTCCCACTTTTACTTTGCTTCATTTTATGTAGTTCGTAACTCCTGAGTATTCCCTGAAGATTAATAAGACTGCATAATTGTACACCATAGTTAGAGTTTTCAAATTAAATTAGTGGAAAAAAACAAACCCACATTTTCCAGCACACTGAAAGCAGCCACAGCAGTTAAAGGGTCAAGATACTGATCTAAAATCCCACAAGTGCAGGGAATTTATTCGGCTTCCCGAGTCGCAGAAAATGGAATGGTGATAAATATTCATATTCTGACAAAGTAATTGGGATCATAGTTGTGGCTGTCCTGCTACCTAATTAAAATGTGTCCTTTAATCAGCCATAATTAAAATGTCCCCTCACAGGCTCGAGACCTCAAATCGGGAAATCAACTCGGTCTGAGAAGAAACGAACTGCTGCCGGATTTGAAAGCGTCACGGCAGCTGGAAGAACAACATGCCTGAAATCAGTGACAGACCTGCGACCCCCCCACTGCGTAGAAACAGAGGGATACCGGGGCTTGTTTGTGTGCGAGGAAGAAAGACAGACTGAGGCTGAGATAAAGAGCCAAAGGTAGAAAGAGATAAAGGGTGAGAGCAACAGGGAGTGCAGTCTGCTGTGTCTTATTTTTCCTGGGTGGGCCTGTGTGGGCCTTTCACAAACAGCAGCTCAGAGTTCTCGTCCTGCCCGAGTGAGCGACAGAAAGACAAATAAAAGCGTCATCCCGCATTAACGCAGCGGTGTTTCCCCTCTGATATCTGGATTTGGGCGTCCCACTCAACCTAATCAGCAGCAGCTTCTATTATTGCTGCTGCATTCACTCGCTGACACGTCGGCTCGGTGTTCAGAATTCACGCTACGAGATGTTCGCTTGCAAATCGGTAGCCGCACTAGCAGCTAAACGCTCAAACACTGTTTAACAGACAAAATGCCGAGAGACAGCTTTTCTATCCTTAGCTCCAGACCGGTCATGGTGCCATTTTTTAAATGGTTATTTTATTATAATCCAAGGTCAATGGTTTTATCTTCAATACAGAATGTAGTGCCTTCATAGTTGGCTTTTCAGGCCTGCGTCACTCAAATATCACGTTTAACCTTAATACTGCACCACAAACTCAACTCATGCACCTTAAACATGAGTTTAAGGTCTATACAAAGAATATAATATGAATAAATAAATAAATAAATAAAACCCTCTTTAACTAGGGCCCCTGGCAATAAATCCACTGTGGTCTGCTCACCATCATACAACAATGAGACGCCAATAAAGAACTAAATAAACTTATAGAATGGTAACAAGTTATGAGTGGGAACATAAATATAAATAAACGTAGCACAGAAAGAAAAGACATTTGTGTCTGCTCAGTTATTTCTTTGTTGTAACAATGCTACACTCACAGCTGCTGACCAGTATGATCAGGTGGTACCAGGCTGCTGTGGCAGTGTACGGTTCCTCCACATGCTACTGAGGTCCCAGCTTGTTAAACGCCCGTATGTCTCGTTTCTTCGGACTTCAATCATCCAATCCAACAAACAAACCCAACAAATAGCAGAATAAACTGTTTGGCAAATGTTTCATGGTCACAACCCACATACTCAACCTTGCTGAACAATGGATTTTACTTACAAATGTGGCACTGTTTAAGGCTTTCCAGCAGTATAAGATATTATTTCCTATTAAGATATTTCCTTAGAGGTCAAATTCAAACTGTCCCTGTGAAAATTGGGATTTGCATTTTTTACCACAGAGCCAAAACTCCAGAGCAAACCTGTCTCCTGACATACCAGAGTACAACCTCGGAAGAATATGGACAGCAAATCAGACTTTAGTTGGTCACACTGTCTGGATTCTCAGGCTTTTAAAAAACACTCCATACATACAGTGCTGCTGCAAAAAAAATATGCATTAGCCAACATAAGCAAGCAGCAGTGTTCAGTCACTGAAAGGTCCACCACTAAAAACCTCCCAAACCTCCAGAAAACCCTGCGTGGAGCAGAGCAAGGTCTTGTTTACCCCAGCACATAAACAGCTGAGGACATGAGAAGGGTTTCTGAAATCACTCACCTCCCTTAGCATAGGCAGCGTACACTCCTCTTAGTTTGGGTCTGCTGCTCTCCAGCTCTGCATCTATTTCTTCCTGGTATTCCTGAATTTCACCTGTTGAAGGTGTAAAACAATGTCAAAGGAACTCTTCCATAAAGACTTAGATTGCGTGATTCTCTAGGGCTTTCTAGGCTAACCCATTCAATTATATTTCTCATAGTCCCATAATTACAGCACAATATGTTAGCAGTGTAACATAATGCAAGGTTAATTACAAGTTGTACGGAGCCTAAATCATGTCCTCTATTTATGTTTTCTTTGCTTTAACCACATCCAACACTGATCTGCTTTTAGTCGAGGTCAACAAACACCAACAAGAAAACAACAACAACATGTAACCAAATGTCCATCTTTAACACACAAACTTTTCTGAAAACTTAACAAAATAAAAGAAACTTGAGCCAGGACTTTGTGTCTGTGGTGGCAAACAGACAGCGACGAGACATTCATACCTTCGACGTCATCCATTTTTTTCTTGATCTCAATCTCCAGCTACAGCGAGGGAGAGAAAAGAGAGGGTTTGGATGAGACAATGAAAGTAGCTTCCTCTCTAATAGTGGCTACAGGGTGAAACGATCGCTGAATAAAACCTCTTAGAATAAAAGAAGGTTATAACACGAGGGCTCTGGGGTGGTTGACGGCAGCACCCTTTGCTCTCAGAGTGCTTTTTCCTCCCCGGTGTATAACGTGCGTGAGTTTGATTTGATGTTGCTGGTGTGAGACTCGACTAAAGAACAGCACTCTGTGAGTACTTTCACAAAGCTTTTACATTAACTCCAATGTTTCCTCTTTTTTACATTATGGCATGAGAAAGGTCAGCTCATTACTGGGCAAAAGCTCCACCAGTAAAGTCAGATCAGTAAAAAAAAATTACCACTTTTTAACTTTTGGCCACATGTCACAGCTTTTGTTTGTTAAAGCCGGGTGAAAAACAAGTACGCTCCGACTCTCTGAAGCCCATCTGTCAGTTTCCACAAAGAAAAACCCAAGATCTTGAGAATTTGCTGCTGTCAGGCTACAGTTTACAGTTTTTGTGGCCAAGAATGAACAAACTGCTGTAAACGTCTCCAGAAAGCAACGACTCTTTTTAATGATACCTAATTTTTAACAGAAATCGCCACCGCATTCATCAAACATCAACAATATTGATATGGAGAATACTCAGATTTCATTTTTCAAATCATGATTATGATAAATCCTAGTACGAAGTGTCACCTGAACCTGGGTTAATGCAGTAACAGCCTTTCAAGTAATAAAGCCTTTTTCATCTCTGATTAACGAGCTGGTCGTCTTCAATCATGAGCCCAATACGACACCTTCACATGTTAACTTCATTTCATCGGCCTTTTTTAAAGTAACATTTTCCAGCCTTACAATCACATTGTATTTAATTAAATGGCAGGCTGGCCAGACGTCACGCTGTGGAAATGTCCCAAGAGTGAGGTGATTCCTCTTGAAGGCTGGCATTAGACAGAAAAATGAAGACGTTAACCTCTGCAATGAGTAATCATCACGCCATGTATGATGAATGGGAGTCGCATGCAGTTAGCTCAAGTTTCATTAGCTCTGCTTGCAGGTCAGTCCATTTTTTGTTGTGCAAAATCCCTTTAGAATACTAGAAGGAATAAAGCAAAGTAAAACTTCTATTGTGAAATACTTTTTACTCAAATAATGGTGAGTGGGGAAAAAAGGACTTTTAAACCCCCAAAACCCCTGAAGTACAGAAGCTATATGGAATTTAAGACCTGAAAATTAGGCACCAGATATATTCTACACGCACTCACCCCTAAATCATCAGGCATGTCTCCTGTTATCTGTTAAAGCAACAAGTATGTGGGACAATGCCTTAAAAAGAGCACGATGGCCTTTTACAGAGCCCACAAAGTGTGAGGACACCGACAACACTGATGCTGTTAGTTTAGAGGTTAATACCCTTCATCCATTATTGGGGAAAGCCTGAGGGCTGTATGTCACCATCAAGATAATAAAGGATGAAATTTTAATATTCCCTGTGGAGGGATGAATGGGTCATTTCATGAGTAATTGAGTTGATCAGAATTGATGCGCATGTGCGTTTCTAATGCTATGGCACATTAATTGGGGTGAATTGAAGGCTGAGGTTTGTGTGGAAAAACACCTGCTGGGCTTTCTTCTTCTTTAGTCCGGCTGTGTAGCAGGGCGGGTCACACTCTTGGTCCAGATCCACCTTCATGAACTCCTCGATGGTGAGCTGGCTGGTCGGCGTGTCCTCAAACTCTGTCAGTCTAACGCAAAGTGGCGTTACAAGGCAAAAGATAAGTTAGGTAATTAAGATCCAACTAAACATCTGGGCTGATCATCTGGACCAGCAGAACTTTTAAAGAAGGAACTTCTGCTGCTCATTTTGGCAAAAACAGACAAATCCCATAAACTTCGAGCCTCCACAGCCGGGATTTTCTACCAAATCACAAACTTTGATCGCCCACCTTTTTCTCAGCGTGGATTCGCACACTTTGACGATGTTGACTATTTCTTTGACAGTGCGCCGAAAGTCATGTAGTCGAGCAGCTACAAGAAGGGCTGGAAACAAACAAGCAAACACACACAGGGATGAGATTTAACCAGAATCTGCACAGAAGCAATAACAAAACGTGTGTCCGTGTATGATTAGAGAAAAGGCCGAGATGTGACTAAACACTAAAAAAAAAAAAAAGTTATGCGCTTATGGTTTTAGGCACTTTTAGATGTGCACCTTAAACAGTGAAGAGGAGCCAACAAGACGGGGGCACCTCAGAGCCAACAAATCCACCCCCACATTAAAAAAAGGAGAAACAACAACGCTAATATTATGCAATGAATTGCAGTGTGAGCCTTGAAGGGGAACAGTTATGTAACTGTCATTAGACTTGCCTCGCTCAAGAGCCTGTTAAAAGATAGATGCGTGCTTCCACTTCCACATGCACACTTCTAACAGCCTTGAGGAGTGAAGTGGTGGCTTTTTAGCTCCGCTGAGGACTTTCTCAAACATTTTTCATCGCCATTACCTTAAAAACCACACGACTTCAGATTTGCAAGTTTTCCTTGCTGAATACATTCGTCGCTTCGCATTCACAAGCTCTTTGCCCTTGAAATCACAAGAAGCAACTTATAAACTCGTCTCTCCTGGCACAAACTTTTTTTTGCATATGTTTAAAACCGTCAACAGTGATATTTGCATCATATTTAGGAACAAACTTTTCCTTCTTCCATTTGAGTGTTTCCTTCTCAAAGATTTATGATGAGTAATTAAATATTAAGGTAATCCAGCAGAGTAACAGAGAAAGATGAAAACTGAAACCATGGGAGTAAACATGCAGGGAGCAGCAGAAGGCGGCGATTCGATTTCAGGACGTCTTAGCAGGTAATGCACAAAGCCTCAATGTACTGGGCTTTGTAGCAATCACAACACAATAAGGAAGGAAGGCCTTTGAGTTCAGCTGTTTAATATAAACTGCACCACCAAAGTCCCGTAAAGACGATGACGTACCTGGTGGGAAACCAAAACCTCACACGCTGCAGCCAGCTTAGACAGGTGCTGGCAGGATCGGCTTTCCCACAGGTTTCACTGGCAGGTGACCAAAAGATCCACAGTAGGAACACTCAGCAAGGCTGCAAACACTGCGAGAGGTGCAGCTGACTGTTAGCGTGCAGCACCCGTGAATAAACGATGCTCGTCTTTGGTTAATATAATCTAATGTTCTCATTTTATAAGACTGCACCTATGGTGTCAATCTGAAATTCATCGGTGACTTTGCACTTGAGTCATTGCAATCAACTCCAGAAGCTTCTCAGATAAGGCGTGAAACATCTTCATGAACTTAAAGAGGTTCAGTCGCTTTTCTTTTCAAGCTCCATTGAAAACTTAGAGTTTTCAGAAAACCTGACCTCTAACCTTGACCTTGAGGTCAGGGTCACCAAGACTCGACCAAGTTATCGTGTCCACACCCGGCAGGGTGATTACACTACCCCCATCAGCATTTAGAGCTGAAAGATAAAAACTGGACTTTTAAAAACTTAAAACTAACTGAAATGACTTTGTGAACTTAGAAAAGTAACTGAATCATGTATCATTTATTAACTGTCCAGCACCGTTCTGATATTTGGACCAGGTATCAGTCCAATAGTGCCTCAAAAGCTAGATGGGGTATCCAGAGCGGATCGACGCACTTCAGGTCTACATTGCTCTGTGTACTGTGCTGCATGTCAGCAGGAGTGCAGCAGCTGCTAAGGGGAGAAGTAGACTAGCGCAGAGTTAGCCAACAGCAAAGACTCAGAAGTTGGAGGCATTTCCCTCCTGCTACAACAACACGTTCTTCATGCTTCAGGCAACAGAGCTCCAACAACAGAGCTCTCTTTATCTCCCACTTTTCGTCTGTACTGTTGGAGCTCACACTTGTTTGGAAGTTTTCATCCCAGTGCACTAACACAACTGTTATCCTTTGTCACCAGCGTCAAATCTCCTCCACTACTCACGTGTGACGAGTACACCGACAGTAAAATCAAGAGCAGAGAGAGGAGAAACCAGCTCGAACGCAAACGACAGCAAAGACTCTCACATTAAGCTGAAATGAAACAAGTGCAAATAAAACAAGAAGCGGTCAGAGAGCACAAACCTGCACTAACTCTCTGGGCAGTATTTACTTTTAAGGGAAGACTATTGTAATTTGTATATATTCATTTATTTTTCTTTGTTTTTTAAAAACATACCTTAAGAAGTTTGTAGTGCAGTAAAAATCAGATAAAGGCAACATGACAGATTTACTTTTCATGGGTAATAGCTATTGATTTGTAAATAACTAGACATGAATAACCTTATTAGATAATATTATACTACAGTATATTAATAACTATACAGGCAGCTCATTCTGCTTCTCTTAACAATACTTTATAGATATAAAACATTTTGGGATCGAATTTAAAAAGGTTGACCTGGAAGATGTTGGTGGATGTGAGCCAAATGTTAATGGGTTGGTAACATGACCCCACTCTACACCCCTACAAAGCTTTATGAGAATTCATTCAAAACCTTTTGAGTTATCGTGTTAGGCACTACCAAAAACCTTCTAATATGTTAAAAGCGCTGTGGGAAGATTTGACACTTTCCAAACACATCACTCTGGACAGGTTTTACAGCTCTCTTTGGAGAGTTAACAGACAGGTATCGCGTTTGCAACCAAAAATCTTCATGTAGTTGGAAGAGTGGGATGCTAAGACATAAAGCTTATACAGAGACGTTCTCAGCATTTAGAAAAAAATGCTGAAAACCACTAAAACTGGCAGGAAGACAAGTTTCTATGAAACAACTCGTGCTGACAGGCATCTTTCAGCTCAGGCTGCCTAACCTGGGAATCATGTCGTGATAACACGATAACCCAGACAGCGAGAGAAATAAACTGTTTGTGTGTGAGCCTCCAAGCATCAAAGGCCAGGAGGGCTTAAGTGCACGGAACAAATCTCATGGTAAAAATTAGTCATAATTAGTAGTGTAAGCATGCACAGTGTGAACCTGGGAACCACTGCTTTCTGTCAAAATATAGCAGTCAGATACATCCTTGTGTTAGAGCTCTGAAGGTGCATGCAGCCCTTCTTACACTGATCTATAGCTGCCCCATGAGTGCATCTGCTTACATTCACTTCCTTATCACACTGATCAAGTCACCAGGAAAATGTGGCAAAATTAAAATTTCTTTTATTATTCCCTGTCAGAGAGAATGAGCCTCTTGTACTGCACTAAAACATGTAACAAAGCGTTCCGGTCACTGATCGGCTCTCTGAGAAACTGAGGTTAAAGCATCTTGATTAAGGGCACCTTGACTTTCCAGCAGAGAGCATTAATCACTTTCTTTCCTCAGATTTTCAGTCCCGCTGCTCAGAGCCTCGGGGCTGCTACCAGCACCCCTCCTGCGAATTGAAGAAGATACCCAGTGCTGCTTCAGCTTGTAGTTACCTGCTCCACAGAGTCCCGACGGCCTTCGCCCCGTGTGCATCCAGTCCCTCTTCATCCTCTGCACCAGACGCAGCGCCGTCATGGAGACCTCGCGGGTCTTATCGCCAAATTCCAGCATTTGGGCAAAACGGGGAATATAAAGGCACGGGTCTGGTGGCAAAAGGAAAGTTTTTTTTTTTCCCCCAAGTTAATCACAAGGACAGCCTTAAAAATGTACAACAATGCCTCTGTACTCCCCCCACTGTACTTTTCTTTGGTACAGCCGAGTTCTCAAAGTCAACATAATAATGCAACACTGTGGACGCTATACATCCACAGTTCATAGTATAGCATCAAGGAACCATTCAGGTTTTCTATGCCCTCATCTCCATTCATAATATGCCAAAGTAAAAACATAGATAAACAATTAAAATGACAAAGTTCTTGTTTCTACTATAATTTCTGATTTTTACAGTGAAACAAAAAACGATATTCTGTTAGTGAACAAAACGTTTCCTTTTTGTGATTCATTTTGTTTATACACCACATTCATTCATTATTTATAATCTCTGACTCTGTTCCACAGTGTGTCTCTCGTCCTGTCTCCCTCCCCCCTCAGACGGTCATGGCAGATGGCCGCCCCTCCCTGCGCCTGGTTCTCCTGGAGGCTTATTCCTGTTAGAAGGGAGTTTTTCCTTCTCACTGTCGCCAAGTGCTTGTTCATAAGGTGTCATCTGATTGGTGGGATTTTCTCTATATTATGCAGGGAGGTTACCTTACAACACAGCTAAGAATCAGAATCAGAATCAGAAACTTTATTGTCATTGTCATGAGAACAACGAAATTAAGAATGGTCCCCGATCATTGCATCATCCCTAGCAATATCAAAATATAAATAAAACAATAAAATTCAATAAATAAAATAGATAGAATACTTAAAATACTAATAAGATATAACAGTAAAACATTCACATACATTCCCACACACATGCTTCAGACCGTGCATAGATTAACACAAGAGTGGCGTGATGGACATTTTTTTTGTAGTATTCAGATGTGTTATTGCAGTTGGATAACAGCTGTGTTTGAGTCTATTAGTCCTTGCTCTGATTGCCCTGTACCGTCTGCCTGAGGGCAACAGTAAAACTTTACATTCAGACATTTATTTTAAATTGATTTCAAGCTTCTGTGTGCACCACTTTAAAAATATATAACCGTTTGAAAAAGATTCTTTTTGATACGGCCTTTATAAAGCCCCTTGAGGTGATTTTTGCTGTGATTTGAAGCTATATTAATAAAACTAAAATTGAACTGAAGTGAATATTTTAGATGAGCCTAATCTGAAGCTGTAGGCCAATCAAAGAGAAGACCTTTTCTCACACTGGGTGGAACGCACAAAAGACTTCAGGGTTGTTTGACTGTTTGACGTCAAGGAGCTAATTTTGAAGGTTGTGAACTAAATGTGCTCATGCCTGATGATCATGCGCAGCTCTGTGAGGAGATGCCACCATCCTGTTTCATGCTTCATCGTCATCTATGATGCCCTTCACCTTTGCCTCCTAACCGGACATCATTGTTGTTGTTGATACCTCAGCTGCTATTTTTCAAAGGTGATTTGATGATACTGCCCATCACCTTTCTGAGGAATGAGCAGCTCCTGTATGTAATCTAAAGCAACTGCAGCACGCTACACAGTTTATGAGTGTAAGTATCCTATTTAACATTTGTTTCGTGTTTGACTGATTGGAGAAGATAAACTGCGGGAAAGTCAAGGCCACTGTGCTCAAGTTTAATTCAGCTTCTCTCCAACCATGGAGCCAGAGGCCTCTCCTGATGGCACTTTAGCCAGAGCTCTGTCCAATAAACTGCTGCTCGCGTGCCCATGGATTTTTGTTTACAAGCCCTGGTTTGTGTGAACAGTAAACAGACCAAAATGCCAGAGCGAGTACACTTTTCCTCTCTTAGGCCAAAAGAAAAAAAAAGAAAAGGGAAAAAAAAATGACCAAAATCCAGCCTGAAACACATCCAGATCTCAACTTACTACCACCTGTGAGCTTCCCACTAAAACCAGTTTCTGACTGCTGGCTGCTAATTAGCTCCACTGGAGGACTGGAGGATTAGCATTTAGCTTGAGTGCACCTCGAAGCAGCCTGTTTCTCATTCAGCGACTCCATCCACATTTTCTCAGCTGGCGAAAGGATTTGGATGGGCAATCATCCAATCGCAAGCTCACTCCTTAAACTTTCTGCTCGCTTCTTCTGTCTCTGAGAGACTTGTACAGTTTTGTATGTCATAAACTTTATGCGAAATACTTTTTAAAAACATCACGACCACCTGCTTTTACCATGAAACTGCCTGGCAGGTGGCCCGTTTGCCTTTAGTCGCTTTTTATTGTGAAAAATGATTTTACCATGCTCTGAAATCCAGTTTAAAACTCAAATGAGGAGGAATCCGGTTCCCACTGTAGCCTGAAGACTAAAAGTCGAGTTTTGTGCCCCGACTGTGTCAAATACCTTTTGAAGTCAGAGGCTCTGTTTAAAGAGCAGCCCAGTGGAAAGCTGGTAGAGCCAGATGGTAATAAGATCCAGGCTGATCCCTTCCCCCCTCTGCACCGTGTAATGATACGTGTGCAGAGCTGGCCATCACTGCTCCAACTTTTTACTCGGTGTCTGTAAACTCAAAACCAGGCTGTTAAAATAGGTTGTTTAAGAAAAAAAAAAAACAGCCCAAATCCTCTTTCACCGTTGAATATAATCAATCTGTGATGCTCAAACAGCCCAGGAGTCTTTCTGTGATGGAGTGCTGTAGTTTACCTTTTTCGTGTAGCCACTTTACCTCAACCTGCCTCGCCTCTATTCCCCCAAATTACTTCGACCACCCCCAGAGAAGGGCTGCGAACTTGCTCCTTTCAATCAAATGTGGGAGCAGGGCTTCATGAATAGCATTAAAGTGTTATCATTCAGTCATGGGGAAGCTGCACCCTTCCCTCAACCCCCAAAACTGCAATGGCTCTCTATTCTAGTTTGTGTTACTCTGGGTACAGGACTCCGTCTCTCTAATAAATCCTTCTGTGTGTGATTGATGAACGGCAGTACAAGACGGCAGCACTACAGTGCGACCTAAAGCCTAATAAAATTTCATAAATCATTTTCTGGTCTTCAACTCCACTGAAGCTAAATCGCCGTACATGATATCGTGCTGTTGGTTTGATCACTTATTTCACAAATGACCAGAATTAGACGTCAAGCAGCTTTTAGGAATTTACAATGTAGCAAACAAACAGAAAGTTTTGCTAATACTGTTACATTTATACTAGTTTGTTAGACACTTTATATTGATATACTGCAAGGCACTGTTAATTTTGATTTTGTTGCAGGCATAATTTAGGCATCTAATTTTTTTGTTTTAGTTGACTATAGTAGACTAAAACTAAAGTTGAGTCAGTTAAATAATATAAAGTGTTAAAGTTTTTTCCTTGAAATCAAATGTGAAACGTGTGCATCGTTCTTTTCCTCTGAAACGCTGACATTTTGCTTCATTTTCATGAGAAACGGGGAGGATGGAAGCTAATTGTACCGTTTCCCGGGGGCCAGATCAAATGTGCGTGACTAACCTTACTGCACAAGGTTATTACTTCTGATTGGAACACTTCCAAACCCATCCCGCCTACCTACACAACTTCATTAGTTCTAATTAGATCTCATCTACAATATTTTCATCTCGTTTCCTTTTGTTGACGAATGTTTAAATCCATTTCATCATCGTTGTTGCCTTCGTGCATTAGTTTTTAATTACTTACTGCTTGATTTTGTCAGAAAAGGATAACTGAATAAACACTGATGCAGGGTAAGTAATGGTTTTATTTATCACTGTACTTACAATGTTATTAATGTAACTAAACAGAATTAATTAAGCAATTACTAAAAAAAGAAATACAGATAATACAGTCACTGTTATCACTGTCAGTTTGACAGGCATAAAAATAGTATTTTTGCACCAACAAGGTGTTTCCCAAAGAGCTGTTAGCCAAAAACGTGCCATATCTGGCATATGTAGAATAGTTTGAAGTGTATCCTTAAAAATTTGGAAGAAATTGAACAACGAGGACAAAAGTGTTTGTAAAATGAACAATAGGTGAATGATGGGGGTATCAATAGCATTGATAGCAAGGCTGTATTGGTATCAGATCATTACCAGCGAGGTAGGATCGATACCTTGTTTCTATCCTCTGAGTTCAGTGTGTAGCCCACTGAATTGTGTAAAATAAATATTTTTTAGAAATGAAAATTTAACTAAATGTACTACTGTACTACATTCTGACACTCTATGGATTCAGCGGTCATTAAAATGTGTTCAGAATTTGCCAATTGATGATGATTCATCTTATTAATCATGACACGCCACTCTCCCCTACATAAACTGCCTTTATGAGTTAAAAGTATCAGCAATACTGGCCCTGCATTTACTCTGTATAGGATAAACACCAAAATCTGCAGTACTGCACAACACTCAAGCAAGTTAATCTAAAATGTGACCACTGTCCTATGAGGAGCAATTCTTGTTAACTGTGCAGAGGAACAAACAACTTGTCAGCCTACAGGTTTAATGCATGATCTTCAGACAAAAAATGACCACAGAGAGAAAACAACCAAAGAAATATAAAATGAAATCAACACTGGCAAATGGGACGCACAAAAAAAAATGTAAAACTATAAATATATACAAAATGTCTAATAAAAGATGTTTTAAAAATGACCAAAGACTTATACAAATGGGATGCAAAACTGACAAAAAAAAGCGCACAAAGACAAAAGTCCCAGGACTGCCACAGAGTGACTCCAATGGCATCAAACAAATTTTAAGTCACTTATTAACCACACGGGAACACAAAGACACATCTGTAGGGTTCGTCCTAAACAGAAGTGTGTGTCTGCATAGGTGGGGGGTTGGGGGGGGGGTTACTTATGTTGTCCCCCTGGTGTGTATTGTCTTTCACTCCAGCCCTGCTCCTCCTCTGAGGAGGAGAGATCAGAGCGTCTGTCCTGTGACGCACTCTGCGGAGCTAGTGAGGGAGGGGCCTCTTTGGCCTCACGTCAGCGCGGTGCGTGATTGTTATTGGTCCTCGGCGGGCCCTGGGCGTTCATGGAGAGTCGACCAAAAATAAGGAGGAGGGGGAGGCGGGGAGGAGTAAAAAAAAAAAAAAAAAAAAATGAGAGGGGGGGGGGGCGAAAAAACCGAGCGGAGCTTAAAAACTCCCGACAAATGATTATTTACCTCGGCAGCAGCGGAACATCGTAGCTGGCTTCGTGTCGGTCTACAGCCGATTCGGAGAAAAAGGGGGAAAACAAATCGGGAGAGAAATGTGCGTGAGGATTAACGCAGAGGCGGGGTGGGAATAAAATAGGCTGGATTTGACTACCAGCTGCGACTATCCGGATTACCCACTCGCTGGAAAAGGGAGAAAACAAGCGAAGCTTCGCGGACATTTGTGCGCTCGGAGAGGATGAGCTGACCGCCGAGGAACGGGGAAAAAAAACAAGTGTTTGAGGTCGAAAGTTGCGAGTGGATGTGGAAACGGACAGCAGTGGGCCTGGGGGGATATTTAGATGCTGTCGCGTAAACTTCGCTGTCGGTGCCGTTTGAAACCGGCGTTGTAGGAACCGGACCGCACAGGAAAGAGAAAAAAAGAAAAATACTCAATCCACCGCAGCGACAAGCTTCATGTCGAGCCCGACAGCAGTTTATTGCACCGGGTATTAAAGAGACAGCGAGAGAGAGAGGGAGGAGGAAAAAACCCAGAAGATCGGCTGCTCGTGCAGATGCCAACGGCAGACTGCAGGTTGCTCCATCATGGCCGGATCATGAGGTGTTTGACTTATTTGCTGCTACTTCCAGAAACACTGAAAAAGTCCAAGAAGGTAACCAAGCTGCCGGGCCGGCTGCCGCTATGTTATGAGATCCTGACTCTGTCCCTGTCGAGCAAGAAAAAGCAGCAGGAGAAGAAGATGGCTGCGGAGTTGTACCCCGCTAACAACACCAACCTGGCCAACGGCACTACGGTGGCTGACGCGGAGAAGACCAAGGAGCTGCAGGTGTGCCAGGCCAGCGGGAGCAGCGCCGGCGGCGGAGGGAGCGCGGCGACCACCCCGACCACCCAGCAAAACATCAACAACAACAACGTAGACCCACCCAGCTGGCAGTGCAGCCACCCCACGCTCCGAGAGAGGTAACTCCAGAAACACAGAGGACAATTATCCGCCTGATCTGTGCGCAAAAAGCCCGATCGCAGTGCGAAAGAGTCGCTGTCAGAGTAATGACAGCCGCTTTGACTCGGTGTATTAACACGGAAGCTGGCAGCAGCAAAGTGCACGAAAATCTCTGCTGTGAGGATCGCTCATGCTCGCTTTACTTTTACTTTGGAGCACACTTTGACAAGTTTCTAGAAAACTGATTTACTGTTGGAGCGTCTATCTAAACCAACATGAGCTTTTGTTTGTTTTACTTATTTGCTCCTACCGTTCTTTAATCTCTTTAATTTATTCTGGCAGTAAACAAATCCCACTTGAGTTTGAACTGTTGATCTGCCAAAACAAGACATTTTAAAAATGTCACCAAGCACTCTGGGGAACTTTCCATAGATCCCAATGAGCTGACATTTTCGAGGCTGAGGGATAAAGTGAGAAAACAACAAGAGGGTAGTCCTCTTTTTTTTCCCTGCATCCTCCCTAAATCTATGAAAATAACCAGTGTCTCTAGGCAAAAGCAGTGTGGGAGGACTTGATGTTATACAATAGTTGAGGCTTACTTGTGAAACCTGCTCTGTTTTTAGGAACGCCTTGATGTTTAACAATGAGCTGATGGCTGATGTCCACTTCATTGTCGGGCCCTTGGGGGCCTCGCAGAAGCTTCCCGCACACAAGGTAAGGAGCGCATCTCGGAAAAATCGCTGCAAACCAGAGAAAGACGGGAAGCTTACGCACTAACTTAACTAATGTTGATATTTGAGCTTTAAATTTAAATACGAGCTCCGAGGACAATGCAAGGTAATATATCGGCTCTAGTGTTGAACTTGTGAAAGACGAGCTCCTCTGGTTTCTCTGACGCATCCGTCTCCTCCCCTCCCAGTACGTGCTGGCCGTGGGAAGCTCCGTCTTCTGTGCCATGTTTTACAGCGATCTGGCGGAGGAGGAGTCTGAGATCCATATTCCAGATGTGGAACCTGCTGCTTTTCTAATTCTGCTGAAGTAAGCCACTCACCATCCCTTCGCACAGCCAACCAGAAGCTGAGATGACAAGCACAGTCAGTGTCACTTCAAAGCATATTATTACTCATCCAAAGCTAAGCAGATGCCAAAATGCTGGGAGCACCAGAGAGCCGTGGCAGCGGCGCGGTGCTCTGTAATTGCTGGTTTTCTCAGCGCTCTTTGTTCGACTGGCAACATTCCCCCCCCTTCTTTTCCTCATCCTGACAGTTTGCCTTTATGCACACTAGTTATAAATAACATGCCTTTGTTGCTCATTCAGTAGCGCTGGCTAAAAGCGTAGCACAGATTGTTGCTCTGCAGACTTTCTGGAAAACGGTAGGATTATGTATAATGGTGTTATATAATCTTCTTTGGGAAGGAAAAGAATTCCCTTTTTTGTTTGCCGAGTCTCTTGATACAGTAGGAAGAAGAAGAAACGTGGAGCCAGAGTCACTTAAATGTGTTCATCGCTGTATCTTCTTAGTCAGCATATCATCTGTCAGCCAGTCTGATTTCTGTACATTTAAGGCTCTTTTCTTTCTCCCAGGTACTTGTACAGCGATGAGATCGACCTGGAGGCAGACACGGTGCTGGCCACCCTGTATGCTGCCAAAAAGTACATCGTCCCTGCACTGGCCAAGGCCTGCGTCACCTTCCTGGAGACCAGCCTGGAGGCCAAGAATGCCTGTGTGCTGCTCTCTCAGAGCCGCCTGTTTGAGGAGCCCGAGCTGAC
Organism: Maylandia zebra; assembly: GCF_041146795.1. Taxonomy (NCBI): domain Eukaryota; kingdom Metazoa; phylum Chordata; class Actinopteri; order Cichliformes; family Cichlidae; genus Maylandia; species Maylandia zebra. The sequence continues at coordinate 6,355,627 of NC_135185.1, forward strand.
GCAGCGCTGCTGGGAAGTAATCGACGCGCAGGCCGAGCTCGCGCTGTGCTCGGAGGGCTTCTGTGAGATCGACCTGCAGACGCTGGACATCATCTTGCGGCGGGAGACCCTCAACACCAAAGAAGTGGTGGTGTTTGAGGCGGTCATGAACTGGGCCACGGCAGAATGCAAGAGACAGGGTTTGGGGCCAACCACTCGCAACAAAAGAGAGGTACTGGGTAAGGCGCTGTTCTTGGTGCGCATCCCCACCATGAGCCTGGACGAATTTGCAAACGGTGCTGCGCAGTCGGACATCCTGACACTGGAGGAGACGCACAATGTCTTCCTGTGGTACACTGCGGCTAAAAAGCCCCAACTAGACTTCCCTCTGAATCCCAGGAAGGGCTTGGCTCCTCAGAGGTGCCACCGCTTCCAGTCCTCGGCCTACCGGAGCAACCAGTGGCGCTACCGCGGCCGGTGCGACAGCATCCAGTTTGCTGTGGACAAGCGGATCTTTATTGCCGGTTTGGGCCTGTACGGGTCGAGCGGCGGCAAAGCCGAGTACAGCGTCAAAATCGAGCTTAAGAGACAGGGGGTGATCCTGGCGCAGAACCTGACAAAGTTTGTGTCGGACGGCTCGAGCAGCACGTTCCCGGTGTGGTTCGAGCATCCCGTTCAGGTGGAGCAGGACGCGTTCTACACAGTGAGCGCCGTCCTGGACGGGAATGAGCTGAGCTACTTCGGCCAGGAGGGCATGACGGAGGTGCAGTGCGGGAAGGTCACGTTTCAGTTCCAGTGCTCCTCCGACAGCACCAACGGGACTGGAGTACAGGGAGGACAGATCCCCGAGCTTGTGTTCTATGCATAAGCTGCTCTGGACTGCTGATGGGAAATTAGGTCTATCGCTGCCTCCCAACCTTCAAAGTAATGTAGCATTAAAAGACACTTGAGTAATGTCACACTAAATGGCCTGGTTAGTTCTATAAGAGACTATTTTAAAAGCGACGGAGCTGTTTTATCTTATTTAATTTAATGTTATTTTTTTATTTAAATGCTGATTTAACGTTATTCGCTCAGAAGCTTGTGTTTTTCAAGGGCTGCGGCTGCTGTAGGAACAACATTAATACAGTGACCTGTGGTTATGTAATCAAGCTGAGCTCCAGAACTGGAACAAGTAGGGTCTGCTTCAAATTGTGTAATTGCAAGTCTATATACAATGTTGTTACTATAGTCCAGGCAGCAATATCACCTGAGGAGCAAACTTTATGTAGTGTTCGATTCTAATGCAGAAAAAAAAAAAAAAGTAGAAATCGTGTCAAGAACAGAGTCGTTTTGCACTTCAGAGGACGGCCTCAGAAACGTTGTGTCTTTTTGTAAAATACAATTTATCTGTTAACAGCTTGATGCTGTTGATGAGCAGATGTGTTCTGTACAAGAATGCTTATACACCTGCCGAAATATAAAGGTTATAATGTGAGAAAGCCGCACATGTGACATCTTATGGGATCTGGGTGAGGGAGTGGGGGATTTGAGGGGCAGCAGCGCCCTCTGGTAACTAAAGTAGGAACTACACATTAGGTTTCTACCTCACTTGCATGGAGTCTGGCAGGCACAGATTTGAGGACTGATAAGGGTTCTGCCTCTTTTTCCAAGTGAGGATTTGGATTCATTTCCTACTAAATAAACTGCACAGTGCATTTAACAGACAGCACAGTTACATTAACGCTGGCAAAACACTATAATGGAAATGCAAAGCTATGCACGAGGAAAGCAAAGCCTAAACCAGTGATTTTCTTTGACAGTTTCCCAAAATATTTCGTACATTATAGTTAATATTAATGCACTTCTGCTTTGGAAGGACGGCTCGTCGTGTTCAATTTAAGGACATCAGAGCTCATAATCTTCCAGGTAGCTGCAGACCAGACCAGCCTTACAAAAATCAAAGGTGGTCACATTTGAGTTTTTGTAAATGTAGAAAAGCCAAACTCTTGAGTTTAACAGGCTAATAATATGCCGTACTTCACAAAAAGTACAGGATGCTCTCAGAAACAATAACAAGGACCATTTTTATTTATTAGATAATTAGATAAAGTGTGGAAAACAGAAAAATTAGAATAAAACATTTTGGTGTGACCGCCCTCCACCTCGTCACAGTTTTTCCCCAGTTCTGGAAGTTTCAATCTCTGGAGGAGCTTTCAACAGTGTGAAGAAATAACTCACTCTTATGGCCACTTGACAAATAATATTTTTACAGAAAGGTGTAATATACACTCGCCACTTTATCTTCTAGTTCTGGGCTGGACCCTCTCCATGCATGTCTGCAAAGATTCAACAAAGTTGGTGCAAACATTCCTCACAGAGCTTGGTCCATATTGAGCAGTTGTTGTCATGCAGTTGCTGTCAGCTCCACACCCATGAGGATAACCTCTCATTACATTACACCACTGCCAGCCTGATCCGCTGATACAAATCAGTCCCCGCTTTCATGTTCTTTATACCAAATTCCGACTCTACCATCCAAATGTCGCAGCACAAATCAAACCTGAGCAGACTGGGCCGTTTTCCTGACCTTCTATGGTCTAATTTTGTTGAGCCTGTGTGAATTACAGCCTCAGTTTCCAGTTCTTAACCCACAGATGTGACACCTGGTGTGGTCTGCTGCTGTGAAGTCCATATGCTACAAGGTTTGACATGTTGTACTCCAGAGATGCTCTTCCCTGGCTGTAATGAGTGGTTATTTGAGTTTCTGTTGCCCTTCTATCAGCGTGAAGAAGTCTAGCTGTCCTTTTTGACATCAACGAGGCATTTTTGCCCAGAGATCTGCTGCTATCTAGACATTTTCCTACGTTTGGACCATTCTGTGAATCTGAGCTGCCTAACATAAATGCAGCGAGTTGCTGTTAAATGATTGGCTATGATTGCCATGCGCTACAGAGAAGTTCAACAGGTATACTGCATGAAGGGATAAATGAGTGTATACAGCTTTTCATTTGAGGGGATTTAAACTTCTTTAATAATTTACCAGCAGACATCCTCCAGCTTCTTTTCCCTGTTATTAAATCTATAGTGAACATTTCTGGTTTTTACAATATGTGAAAGGTATGACACACCTGATTCAGCCTTTTTATAACACGACTCACAGTAAACAGAGTAAAGTGGAGCTCAAATACCTATAGCAGGAGCGTTGATGCAAAGTTCTCTGGCCAGAACGAGAAACGTTCTTCCCAACACGTAGACGTTCACCTGTGGATGAGACAACCCAGGATGAGTAAACGATGTTATTCAGCAGACGTAAAGTACCTCGCACTGCCAGGAAAAGTGTATCTATTGAGTCCAGGAGCCATTAAATCCATTCAAAGCCACTTAAAGAATTATAGTAGAGTGCGATTAAGCACACTATCAGGATATGAAATAAGGCCGTTGCATCACCGGCGGGACAAGTGTTCTGGTTACATAATTGACCTGAAGGTTGCAGAACATCACGCTTCAATATGTCTGTGATTTGGAACTGTAGACTCATCTCTAATGCTGTGCCCGCATGTTTTGGTTTCTCTGCTCGGTCCGGACAGTCCTGACTTTTCCTCACTCTGAACAGCCCAGAAAATAGTGGCGCTTTAGCTTGTTGTGATGAACTCATCGAATTTTAAAAGCAACTTAAATATCTTCGTCACTGATGATTAAGAAAGCCCCTTAGAGACTTCTAGATTTACAAATAAAGCACAACAACTGAATAATCTGACTGGTTCATGTTAAAGTGAAGGCAACTGCTGGTAGCAGACTTGTTTCAGCTTCTCAAATGTGACGATTTGCTGTTCATCTTTGTTTTAAATGACAGTAAATTGACCATCTTTGGCATCTGAACTGATTGGCAGCCAAAATAAATCATGTGAAGATAAAAATGTTACCTTTTTTTGCATCAAAACTGACACGAATCCATAAATAATTTGTATAAACCCTAATCTAGTGAATTTTGTCATTTTATTCTGGCCAACTTTTATTTTTTAAGGCTGCATCACTTGTGTCACTTTGAAAAGTTGTGTTTGCATGTTTCTCTGCAGCACTGTGTGAAAGCAGACCTGCGTAGATGAGCACAAGCATACGATGCAGAACTTAGAGTGTGCGTATAAGTACTTTAACAAGATTCACAGCAGTAGAGGAGCTCTTTTAACAACACAAAGTCCGACCAGTCATTTCCCGTCCCCAAACAATTCTCACGAGACAACAGTTGCCTCACAATGCTGTGTATTGTAAGGTAGAAACCCGATAACACAGCAAAAACACCAACAAACAACCTCTGTGAGCAAGCAGTTGGTGACAGTGGGAAGGAAAAACTCCCTTTCAATAGGAAGAAACATCCTGCAGAACCAGGCTCAGGCTGGAGTGTCTGCTGCAACCAGTTGTGGGTGAGGGGAGGAAAACTCCAGGGATTTGTGTCTCCTCCTGGGATCTTTACACATTCACCTAACAAGTGAAAGTCATAAAATATGAAGTATATCTTACTTGTTAAAACCATACAACTAGTTTTGTGTCAATTGCGTTCTACGTTATTGAATAAGTAAACTTGCCGGTCACTGGACTGCAAAAATCAGTGCTTGATGCTTGATAAACTGGGGCTGCTGCATTTTCCTATTCAAACTTTCTGGAAGAGGATCTGATAAGAAATCCCTTGTGCGGTTAAAACTAGGCTGAGCAGCAAACTAGAAACCAGGTTTGTCAAAGGAAGAGAGGTAACAGGAGGTGAATGGTGCTGTGTGTCATCAGGGTTATCTCACAGGAACCTCCCATCACAGATGTTTCATTGTGTTTGACCCCACAACATCTCCAGAAGGCTCAGCAGTTAAAAAAAAGGGGGTTGGGGGTGCCCCCACCCACCCCCTACTTTATCTGAAAGGATCTGATGATGGATACTGTTGCATAACAAAGCCACGAGGCTGCACATCTATCATCTCTTAACGAATTAACAGCACTGCAGCCTGGAATTAAATTCTGCTCTGGCTGAAATTTGAAGGAGGCGGCAGTGAAAGCTGCAGGATCAGGTCGTGAACTCGGGTCACTTCTCTGTCATTCCTTCAGACCAACTCTCCCGAGAACACGGGGAGGGGGGAGTAAAACGAGGAGGTTTTAGGAACAGACAGACGGACTCTTGCTCAAGGCCTCCCCTGGTGTCGAGCAGGGGCAGATGCTGCTTTGCTATTCTGGGAAGTTGATTCCAGCGAGGAATTTCTACATGAAAGCAGAAATAGAGGAGCAGGAGGAAGTGGAACAAGTGCAGTCACCACTGTGTGTCTGATAAAACGCCATCTTCGCCATCATTAATACTACGATATACAGAGTCACACCGACTCCTCAGAGTAATCTGCACAAGAATATGAAACAGTAAGGAGCCAACCTCATTTCAATGATGACATAAACAGCACAAAAACACAGTGTGCTTGATCTGGCCAGCACCAAACACCAATCAGAGTTAGAGAAGAGCTGGTGAAGCTTTAGCACCTTAAGAACAGGCGTTTTTCTCCGGAGCTGGAAAACATTAAAACCGGAGCTAACAGAGTGTCAATATAAGGATGTAGCTTCATCAAATATTGTTTTTCTACTGGATACAGAAAAACTACAAATAACCAGCTGTTTGCAAGCTCAATACATCATTGCTATTTCTTGTTGTGATTGACAAAAGCTCACAAGTTTATATTTTATATCTGGGTCCTGTTTTTGTGCATGTAATAACACCGTGCCGAACAGGTCATTTTTAGAAGCAAAAATGGAAACTCGTGACCCAAACTGCCCGCTGTACACATCTATCACAGTTTTCAGACCCCCGTCCCCTGATTGGAGCTGTGCACCGTGTTCCTGTGCAGAGAGATTTATTACCGGAGGCACTCTCAATTTCAGCTGGACTCATAAAGTAGTTTGTTTTTGCCTAATTATACTTGCTTGCTGGATTTGCCACTTTATTAAAACTTTTAATTAATCAGAAGTCTCGAGGTGGCTGAAAAGCACACAATTATTTTTACAATGTGTACACGCTGCACTGTAAGACAGGAACCGAGAGTCACACTGTTTCTATAATCTGTTGAAGAATGAAAAAGAACGAAGAGATTGCAAACATTTCATGCAATTTTGGAAACTTTGTTCTGTATGATGCACAAGATGCAGATATATCCTAAAAATAAGTGTTAGAACTGTCAATCGTCTATTACGCAGAACATCGTGATGTAAACAGTCATCACAGACAAGTGACATTCACTCATGTGGTCTGAACGTTACATTCGAGTCACGCCTGAGACTTTAAAGTTCAGCAGTGGCTGAACCTGAGAACCTGAGGAGTAAACAATCTCCTCTCCATCGAAGCGTTAAATCAAACTTTCCACGGTCAAAGTTCAACCCCCAGCACCCCACAATCAAAACTACTGTGTGGTTACCTGATACGTCACAGTTCAACAGGTGGACACAGTGATTGGGGCTTTAGAGGGGAACAGCTTTCAATTAAAGAGCTCCTGATGTGGTTCGTATGACTGAAGGCAGCTCCTCTGACAAGCCTGAGGATAAACAGCTCTTTGATAAAGTTGAAAGCTACAAAGGCAAACAGCTGCTGTCAGCAGGTCTGCATGTCTTTATACCACAAACAATGGAACTGGGCAAATGGCAAGTTTGCTTAATGATCCCAAACCGATTGTTAACCAGGATCCCAGACTGAAATCTTAGCACAAAGTTTAGCAGCTGAAACCAATCAAACATAACATTTTGAGCACTCACAGGTAAAGTGAATAACACGGATTATCTCTTCATTATGCCACCTGTTAGTCAGTGGGATATATTAGGGGGGGAGTTAGTCCTCAGAAGCAGGAAAAATAGGGAAGCGTAAGGATTTAAGCGAGTTTGACGAGGACCAAATTGTGATGGCCAGGCGGCTGGGTCAGAGCATCTCAAAAACTGCAGCTGGGGGTTCCCAGTCTGCAGAGGTCAGTATCTATCAATAAGCGATCCAAGGAAGGAACAGTGGTGACCCTGGACATGTGAGGCTCGCACCTTCAGGGGTCCAGTGGAGTCCATGTCTTGATGGTTCAGGACTGTTTTGGCAGCAAAATGTGGGCCAACATAATATTACGCAAGTGTACAGAATGTTCTGCCTGATTGGTCTATAAGACAATAAATATATGACAACCCACAGCATCCTAAAAAGCACTCAAAGGATCATCTTTGTCTGCGTCCCTGTAGCCCTGAGGGCCAAAAGCCAGACTAGCAACTCAAATGCATTTGTTCATGAAGAACAACACTCACTGGGATCAGGAATGATTCAATTTCATGTTACCACCAACTGGCAAACATCTGGTGTGGTGACACTCCCCCAAAGACTGACGAAGCATCCAAATAGTGCGGAGGTCACCACCCAAAGCACCTGTTGCACAAAACTCTGCATGTGTGCAAAGATATAGCTCTCACATGAAAGAAACATCTGAACCACTCAATTAATGACCAACATGCTAAACTGCCATAACGTCAGCTGGATGCAAAGGCAGCTGGTATCGATCCGACCCTCAGCAATGGAGTCTCTCCGTTTAAGCAGCTTTGAGAAAACAGCCTAAGACAGACAAAGCTGACCATTCACCCAAACAATGCTAGGAAGACCAAGTGGTCTGGGTGTGGATCCATAAAAAGTGATTGGTAGAGTAGAACACACCCCACCGCCCCAGCAGCAGCAGCTACAGCCACATTTCTCAGCATTAATAACCCCACAACCCCACCCACCTAAAATCCAATACAAATCCATTCCCAACCCCCAAATGCCAGGGTGGTGCTGGTGGTGGGGGAGGGGTGGACGGCTCCTCCAGGACAGCTGGGTGTATAAAAATAAAAGCCCCCGACCAGCTGTGACTGTGAGAAATGTCCCATCCTCACCAACACCACACCCCTGACTCACTGTGAATTAAATACGCAGACAAATGGAGGGCTTACTAAATTTATACACATGCAGACGAGAAAGATTTACTCACACGAGGGAAAGCGTGAGTGCAGGAGCAGCTAGGGAGACCTGCACTATGGGAGGAGTGGTAGAAGGTAGTGTGTTTAATTGGTTTGCTTGAACAGGGTTGGGCCTTAAGACGCATCAAAGTGAGAAAGACATTTTTATCCAAGTTATTTCATTCTAACAGTTTTTAATAGGGATTTACAGCAGATTTCATGAAAGAATACAAGAAATATGGTCTAATATAAACAGTCTAATCAACTCAGAGTTTAAATCGAACTGGTGTGGACATTTTTACCCTATTTTGTTCTAAAGACCAAAGAATTCACTGATAATATGAAAAAAACAAAAACAAATAAATCAATCATCCAATATAGACGTAGTAAAACTTACCTGCAGAATATCACTGAGGTCCAAGAGCATGTCTGAGAAAAACCAGGTCAAGGACACTAAATGTTCAGGTCATGATTTGTATTTTTCCAAACAGTCAAACAGAAGAAGAGCCAGGCTGTCATCGTTTTTAGGTGATCTTGAACAACAGTTCTCCAGGTTCTCTGAAGGTCTTTACTTTTGACGTCGGCTGTTTTTCCCACTCATTTTCACTCAAGTCCTTGTACATTACATTTCAAAATGTTTGTTAAGCAACTTAAAAGATTGACCTCTGAGTCATTCAAGCATAAAACAAACAAACAAACAAAAAGTTATGTACTCAGTGGATGAGCCAGAGTTTTATCTACATATAACAGCATATTTAGCAAAGAGCTGAGGTTAAATGACACTTTGTTACTGTTTCTTTGGTAAACACCAACATGTTAGTATTTTCTGCAGTCCTAAAAATCTCTTTAGGGCAGATAAACAGTATTTGAAATCATGTCATATCCTGACAGATGCATTTGGCCTTTCAGTTGATTCATCTACCGTTTGCTGAAGCCTCATCAGAAAGGGTCTCAGTAAAAGGATGGCTGTCAAAGTAATTCGTAAAGAAAGAAATGAAGCAATCAAAATTACACAAGAACTGGAATGAAAATCTGTGGCAAAAATGTCCAATTTGTGATGAACAAAAATGAGATTTTTTGCTTCAAATTAACTTCAATATACATGAAGGAAAGAGACAGGACAGCCATCAGCAGGCTACAGCCATCTGTAAAACACGGTAGAAGCTCTGTCATGGTTTGGGTCTATATTTCAGTCTGGTGCTGGAGCTCATGACAAAACTTCTGTAATTATTAATGCAGATGAGATCCATCAGATACCATCTAATAGCATCTGAATGACAACTTTGTTTTTCAGGATGACAATGATCCCAAACCAGTGCTAATGCACTGAAAGCCAACCTGGATAGAACAAAATAACACAGCAAAACTCACCAGAGCCCAGAGCCCAACATCACTGTGGCAGTGTGGAATCATTTTAACAGAACAAATAAAAAGGTAGCCAGCACCCTCTAGGAAGCCCGAAGAACCATTTTCATGATTTTCAAGCTTGTCTGAATTACAGAAACTCTATTTTTGTCTTATAAATGTGTATTTTTGAGCTTTTTAACTACACCTAGTCCCCATCCTCCTGAAATGTAAAGAAATGATGGGTGGTTCAAGAGTTTTGCACAGTACTATGAATATAAAGACAGTTTTATAGATCCCCCCCCTACCCACCCACGAAACTAAGCGCAGGTAGATTTCCTGATTGTATGACTTTGCACATGCTCAGAGGGCACCAGCATAACCTTAACGACCAAATTAAAATTCAGTGAACACAAATCAAATGACACCTAAGTGTCACTTTTAACCAGGCGACTCTTCAACAACAATAATAAGGGATTGCATTTATATAGCGCTTTTCGAGACCCTTAAAGCACTTTTACAATTTCACTATTCATTCATTCACACACTGGTGGAGGCAGCTACAGTTGTAGCCACAGCTGCCCTGGGGCAGACTGACAGAGGCGAGGCTGCCATATCGCGCCATCGGCCCCTCTGGCCATCACCAGTAGGCGGTAGGTGAAGTGTCAACGACCGAGACTGTCCAAGCCGGGGCTCGACCTGCCAACCTTCTGATTACAAGACGAACTGCCAACTCTTGAGCCACGATCGCCCAATAGGCCTGACAAAAAGACACAACATGCCTGACCAGGGTCTGGATAGCTTGTCCTCCCAGTGCCCGACCAGCTTGAACACACTGGTCTCTATGGCGACAGGTGCACCTGTCTCCAGGCTGCCTATGTGGATTAGCGGGGCTCCTCTGAAAAAGACCGCACAATGGAATTAGCAGCAGTGCAGATGAAATGCAAAAAGATAATCCCGGCACATCCCGTCTGGAAAGTGCAGATGATTCCATTAATCAGGAAAATAAAGAGCAGCAGGTCCTTCAACACATCTGGACCGTGGGGTGAGGGGGCTACTTAGATCTTATACAACAGCAGGAGATATTTAATCCTCTGATCTCCCCCCTCCTCCCCCGTTACACATCTTAGTGGCTCTTATAATATTTCACATCAGTCACAAGTCCGTACTTATATTAAACAGCATTTGATTGCAGCAGCCATTCCTGTTAATGCTGGTCAATAATTCTTCTTAATGCATTTTGCCTCTAAATTTGCAGCCCTCAGACCTGATGTTTAACTATGAAATTGAGAAGTTGAGATACCTTGGGTTGGGGTGGGGGACATAAACCCTGGCCGATCAATTCAGTGTTATTTTTAAACTCAACAACGACACCAAAGCTTAAAGACAGGTCCATAAAGAAAAGGTTTTCCCACTTTGCCCTGACCTCAATCAATCAGCACCTTTGGGATGAACTGGAGCACAAGCTGTGAGTCAGACCTCATCAGCCAACATCACTGTTGGACCCCATTATTGCCCCTGTGGCTGAATGGGAACAAATCTCAGCTACAAAAACCTGCTGAAAGCCTGAAACACCAAGAGAGTGGAGGAGCAACAGATTAATGCGCGTGGTTTGGACATGAGATGCCCTGCAAAACCAAAAGAACTGAGTAGACTGCTGTGCAAAATAAAACAGGTAAAGGCTGTTGTTGTTGTTTCACACCAGACGCTTTATGGAAATGACCGCCCGTTTGTGTGTCTCTAACTGTAATTATCTGGCAAAAAAATGATCACACCAGGTACCATTTCCAAAAATAACAGTCCGAGCAGTTTTGAGGACAGACCGCCTTAAAAGAGGTAAAAAGACCCAAAGTTTCTGGAGCGAGATCAGAGAGGCGGTGTGATGCAGCCAGGAGGCGGCTGTGGCTGCAGAGTAATTGCCCTACTTTCTGAGTGTGGCCACTCTCAGAAGGACACACTCAGAGGTCCATCAACATGTAAGAAGAGACTGTATTCAGCTGCAGTGAAAGAAGTTAATGATGGTAAAAGGCTTAAATAAATTCTGTATAATTTTATCATTTAAAACCTTGTTTTTGTTTTATTTCAGTAAAAACCTGGTCCTTAGTGCAAGACTCCAGTTCATCCACCGTCAGAAGCAAGCCATTTTAATGCCAACCGTATGTAAGGCCATCCTCCCTTAAAGTAGCTTTCTTCTACTCGCAGATCGCTCTGTTAGGCACGTCCCTTCTCAGTGACATCATACAGAACCAAGAGACAAGGCTAAAGATCCAAGGTCAAGATGGATTGGACACATGCAGAGGAGGGACAGTGGATATAACTGGACAAAAGATGTCAAAGATGGATCTTACAGGCAGGAGGAAACGTAGAAGACAGAGAAGGGTCATGGATATACTGAGAGCACAACAGGATGCTAAGCATAGGATGAGATGGAGGCAGATGATTCACCACAGTGAAGAAGAAGCATAACATAAACAAGAAGTTTATGGGAAACTACAGAATTATGAGACAGCAGGAAAACTGAAAATAGAAAGAATGTATTGAAGGAAGATCAGAAAGACAAATAGAAAATTCACAACACATGAACGATCGGTGAGCGTCTGAAAATGGATGAATGATCCCAACAGTGTGGCCGCTCCTCGTAAATTAAACCCCAGGTTTGACGGATGTTTCCCTTTTTTACCCCACTCTCCTTCTGTCTTTGTCCTCATCCTCCCCTGCGACAACATTACAGAATCACCCAGCTGTGGAAAAGGAAGCGAGCGGAGCTATTTTTACCCCAGTGACACTCTTCAAAACATGCACAAACAGACAGGCCTGCGCCAACACGCGCGCACACACACAAACACAAAAGCCCAGCAAACAATGCAGCAGGAATGCATTACACCCTGCTCGCCTCTTTTCATTAGGCAAACCTATCGCGGCCGTTCTGTGCAGCAGTTACATAACGCAATCACCCTCGGAGGTGAAGTGAGTCAGGAGTGAACCCACACTGAGAGCAGAAAATAAATAAATAAAGAGCTTCTGTGCTTATGAAAAAAGGATGAACCAAAAAGTCCCATTATCCCGATGATGACACATCACTCTCGACTTCAATAAGCTGCCGTTAGCGCTGTATGAAACATTTAGAAAGGCGGTGACAGGCGGCCCGGCCTCCGCAGGCTCACATCAAAAGCAACCTGCTGGCTTTATTGTGCCACCCTCCATCGGTATAAAAGGCGGGTTTGCAAATTTAACTTGCAACTTTGTCTCAGCTAATACTGAACATCTGCTCAACCGCTGCAGGAGGAGCGCAATAGAAAGGAAAGGGTTCCCTGGTGCATGCAGGAAAAGCAGCTCGGTTATGGAGGAACCTTCTTTGATCAGGCTTCCCCTCAGAGAGCATTCTTCATTACATTCATTTAAACCAACACACAGGCAGATGGCTAACTTGCCAGCTTGACACACTTCAAATTTATCATTCTAGTTCAACTCAGCCTGATGTAGTTCCCATTAATCTCTCAATTTTGGCTCTCGGAGTCATGCTAATTTGCATTCCTTGACCCTACACATCAGACAGACACACTTACAGTCTAGAAAGTCAGCTAGCAAACAAAACTACAAAGCTGATGTTTAAGGCAGATGGTGTATTGAGTGGTGAGACCGAGAACTATTTTCTGTTGCGAAAGAGGGACACATATCTGTTTGCCATGAGACAATCGCTTAAAAGATGCCAGATATATGGCACCGCGGACACGTAACACAAGCAGTAAGAGGCATGCAGAAAAATATGTTTTGTGTGTTTCTTCTAAGAAGGGACAGAGCTGTGAAGGCAAGCTTCATCCATAAAACAGGATGAAGCACAGCATCGCCATGGTAGGCCATTCAGAGGGTGACTTTCATATAAACACGGGCAAAGACCTTCAATTTGCTGATACTTAATCATTATTTTGCTCTTATATCCGGATGTATTTTCTTTGCAAATGCTCCATAAAAACATTTAGACAAGTGAAATAATGCAGTCGAGCAGGATATGTAAAAGGAACCTATGCTGGACATTTTATCTTATTATTCTGAGCAGAAAGGATACGCGGCGTTCCCTCGGTTCGGCAGACCATGTAGATGCAGGCGGCGATGACGTGGGAGGCTTTGCGGCCACGGGTCAGGTGTTTGATGAGTGCCATCTTGTAGAAGTTCAAAGCTGTGTCCATATGGTGCTGGTTCATCTGTAGCTGGTTCCCCACGATGTTGATGTGCTGTTTCGCTGGGGACACAAACAGACAGACATCAGCTCACAGAAACAAAGAAAAGTACAAGAGTTCTGCAACCTGCAGACTTTTAGGATCGATACAGAAAAGAAGAAAAACAAGTTTCAGGGGAGAGCTCAGCGTGTGACTGCAAGGTTTGTCTCCTGCCTGCATGAGTGCGCCCAGAAGCTGTCATGGAAAATAATTCTTGCATATTGGAAGCTTTGACCTGATGATGACGACATGTGATTCAATAAATTTACAGGGAGAATTTCATGGAAGTCCAAGTGATTTTTTCCAAAGAAATCTGACATATATCATCTATGACTATCCAAGAAGATTTAGTTGAAATGTAAGTGAGAGATGGACACGTGGAGAGTTAGTTTCTTTTCTGTGGATGTGTTTAAGAAGCAAACCATCACATCCAAAGAAAAACATGCCCTCCATACTCGCCTCATTTTAGGTTTATTATGACAGCAAAAATCGCTTTGGCGTCTTCTGGAAAAAAAATTCAGAAAGCTGTTACAATTAAGGGCATCATCCAAAAACAGTAACACACTCCAGCATCCCTTCAACCAAAAACAAAGTATACCAATCAGACCCAGTTTAAAGTTTAAAGCCGGATATAACTCCCAGATCTAAAAAGTAAAGACAACAATGGTGCCCAAACCTTCCATTCTTTTACAGGAGACTATGGGCAAAAAGTCCATCGGCTCCATTCCTGATGATTTTAAAGGCTCACTCACTCATTTAATCATATTTAACAGAACATTATGTTCATTTTTTTACATTTTGGTCATTCTAAAGTGGCGTACACACAGAAAGCTATTCATCTGTCATGCATCATTCTGTGGCTGATGCTCATACCAAGCTCCTATTGCCTCAGTACCTCTCTAATGAATATACCATGCTGGAATATGTCAATCAGTGATACACTGAGCCCATAAACCCTTCAGTCACTTGCCTCAACAACTAGAAAAGTTTAATTCAGAATTTACCCACTGTGCATCACCAGGAGTTATTTTGCCCACAGTTGCTTAAGCTCAGCAACTGTCATCAACTTTCTCTAGCAACTCAACATGGGCCTGAATTCCATGGTCATTTGGGCTTTTCATGATTTCTCTGGACTTTTATTTTACCAGGATGGAATAATTGCACGGCATACATCTTTGATGCCTTTAAATATATACTGTACATACATTCACTAAAATATTTTAAGCGGTGTTCAAGGTTCTACGGATTCTTATCTTAATGAGGCTCAGTGTTAACTTTGTGTTACCTTTTGATCATAATTGTGATTGTAATTGACAACAACTGGTAGTTTATCTTCACCAGAATGAATCAGATTTGTTTGACAGCATTCACTGGACCAATGCAGGGAACAATGAGAAAGTCCAAGGAACTCAATCAAGATCTAAGAAAGCGAACTGTAGATTTACACAAAGATCTCTCGAGCCATTTCTAAACAACTTCAGATTCCTAGATCAGTTTAAACAACTGTATATAAGTGCAAGTTACTCAGATGTGTCACCACTTTGCCAACGTCTGGATGAACCCAAACTGCCAGCCTCAGATTAGAGGAAGTTGTTTATAATGTTCAGGGAAAAACCCAGAAATTCCATGGACTGAAAGTGCCGGCCAAGAAAGAAGCTCCAAAATCAACTCTTTCAAACTCGACCTAAATTTGCAGCTGTCCATATGGACGACCTTTGCGACAAGCATTTTAAGGACATCCAGGATATAAAAAAATTTTTTTTTGAAAAACATGGCAAGAGAAAAAATGCTCAGCTCAAGGCTCCATAACAGGACTTTGCAAATCAATGGGTGACGTCACAGACGCTAGATCCATCCACTATACCGTATATGATAAATCCAAGCAGAACCCTATATGGCAATAATAATCCTTTAGGGAACAGCCTCCCCCAGTAGTACAAGGTGTTGTTTGTTCCGTCTTCCTCACATCAGCCCCAAGCGCTTGGGGCAGATGGCTGACCTGAGCCTGGCTCTGATGAAGGTTTCTTCCTGTTTTAATCCTACTGTCGCCAAGTTCTTGCTCAAAGGGGATCATCTGATTCCCTCTATTATTGTAGCGTTTTTTAAGTTTAAAGCATCTTGAGATGACTGTTATGATTTGGTGCTATATAAATAAAATTGAATTGAATTGAATTACCTCCTATAGGAAAACTAAACAACCCATCAGACAGTAAAACAACAGTCCATGTTCAGAGCAATAAAAAAAGCATTCTGTTAGCAGTTTGCTACATCAGTATGGTGGTAATTACACAAGCATCACTTTATGCCCAGCATCATCTACAAGCATGTCGGGGCACACACACCTGTAGAGAGGCAGACGGATTTCATTATACACACGTGTGCAAATGTAAATGGGCACACAAAGACCTGCATAACCACATCTTTACACGCAAATAACAGAAAAAACACGTTTTCCACAGCTCACTGCACGGACCAGTACAGGTGTAGCCACAGGTGGAGGCTCCAGAGAGACTTTATAATTACAGTGCTGCAATGCATTTCTGTGAGTTCGTGACCTTAGATAAACTCCACATGTCAAACATTCTCATGCACGCAACCAGATGTGTGTAACCTACTAAACTGAGTTGGGTGTCTGGGAATGTGAGAGACTCGGCTCATCGTGTCTCATCATACTGCTCCAGCCTATGTCAACACGAGCTCGTCAGACATATGCATACCCCATCGCCGTCAGCCTAAACCACGTCTGGATGAGTGTTTGTGGTCTTGATCTCTTGCGTCACCAGCTCTAATAAAACTGTACGTGCTAGTTTGGCAGCAGAGAATTTTATGCACAAAATTGATTGTTGTGGCCTTAGTAAATCCGGTAGAATGAATAATCCTGGGTTATACGTCTTCTCCTATTATTTGACTAATCCTCCTACAATTCATATGCAATAAATGCAGTATGTTTGTCTCTATGTGAGCTCCTGGATTAAGACGCTCACATGTAACTGCAACAGCTCTGCTTAGAGGCCTGACAGAGACGTTTGTTTCATTTCATTACAGTGTTATAGAACTGTGGCGGGAAAAAGGGTCAAATTTTGATCACCAAGTTTCTTATTTTACATAATTAAATGATGTTTAAATGTTTACTTTACGACATGGAGAGAACTGTAACGTTACTGTCAGGACAAAGTTTTCTACAAGATAAATGCGACAGCCGGGGTGGGAGGAAGTCTTTTACTACATCGCCAAAGCACCATCCTATTGTTAAGATGCCAATTGTTGTCCACAGAATAGATAATCGGGTGTAGGTAGCTGCTCTCTAAAGCTGTGTTTGCACAGATGTGGAGAGCCCTGTTTATTCACAGATAGAGGGCAAGTATGAGGAGAAAGGTTAGACCAACCGCTGAGCGCTGAGTCACAGTTAACTGTGTTCACATACAGGAACAGATGATTAACGCCACAGTAAGTAATTAGTGGACATAAGTGGACAGACAGCCAAAACAGGTAAAACAGCTTCTCCGACTATGATGGTTCATTTTACATCTAATTAAAGGTAACAGTAGAGTTATAGGATAGTTAGCCTAAGTTATTTAACAGTGAAAAAAGTACTCAAAAATATACAGTGATTAGTGCAATTACACATCAATTTGTTGGAAGACAAATTCACACATTCTCATGAACTTTGAAATAATCGAGTGAGCACCAGTTTGTGAAAGTCACCATGTTGCCCCGACATACATAAAACATGTTACATATGTGGTTAGAAACAAATCACAGTCACAAATCGCTCTTTCAAACTGTGACCATTTAACATTTGCCGTTTTCTCTCCTCTCTCAGTTGCACCTCTTCCTCCTGACCTAAAGCCTCACCTCCTGAACTTGTCAGGGCTCTAACACAAGTTCAAGTGGCAGGTTGCCCTGCAGTGGAATGAACCTGCCCCCCCGACCACCCACCCACCCACCCCCACACACACACACACAACACAGACATCACATGGGGATACAAGTCAGAGAACGGTTGCATTACAGAAAAAAAAACACTGAAATGTACACTACAATGGGAAAGTGCAAGAGGAAAAAAAAGAGACCTCTGCTCATGCTGGGCTATAGAGGACAGCATGAGAACAGGAAACAAAAACTCTGCACAGAAAGCAGATAAATGTCCACAGTACAACATTATGTTTACACCTGAAAACATGCATAAACATGTTTATTTATTCCTGATATTGTCGCAATCACTTATCATCAGCAGATCAGACATGCAATCCTCCAGTCTCTGGACACCTGAAAAGCAACAACAGCAGCTTGTTATTAGCTAACATTAGGCCCGAGTGTCCTCAAAATCCCACAATCCCTGTGATAAACAGTTTGGAACCAAAATATTTTTAAAATGGGGGCTGCCCCCCAATACAAGGTTTTAAAAAAGGGAAGAATAAGGCACTGAAGTTGTTGCATGCTTTGCGAAAATGTTCACTGCCATCCTCTCCAACCAAGTTTGCGTCACAGATAAGTAGGACAGAGTCTCAGGATGCAGCTTTAATTAGAGCTCTTCCTCACAGGTTAAAGTTAGATTACTGGCCTTTACCTCACTCTTCAGCTCAAACCCCCAAACACTCCGTAATCAGAGGCTCTAAATAAAAAAAATAAACACCACCTTATAACATTCACACCGACACAAACTGGGACACCCTGAAGGAGAGTGGCATTTACACATACATCTGATGGAACCATCCAGGGAGCTATAAATGCACTCCAGTCTGTTTTTCTTTTTAAAGAGGTAAGATAAGGACAGCAAAGACGAACATGTACACCGCTCAACAAAGTGGAGGAGATATAGGCCAGTTAAATCTTTCAGTGTCTCACTGACAGCCGTATTAAACCAAACACGGTGTTTGCAGTAAAGGAAGAAGAAGGCAGAAAATGTGACTGGACGTGCGATGCTGAAGTACAGACAGTCTGAATGAATGAAGAGTTCATTAATGGCAGATTGACTTTTTTAGAACTGGCCTGCATCGTTGTTACAATCAGACACGAAAGGTTCAAGAATATAACAACAAGGGATCTGATCCATCTAATCGCCCTTTTCTAGTTTTCTAAATCTCTTTTTTTGCTAGTTTTTCTCCTGTTGATTGGCTGTATGGAGGTTTCTCACGTGACACCATCCTCACATTGCTCAAGAGTTGTGAAGTGATACAACTACCAGTTGCACAAGGAAAATGTATTCCCACACATGCTGGTCAGTGGTTACTGGCTGTCATTGGAGGAAATTGGTTCCAAAGAGGGTGCTGCACCAAAAACCTTCTTGTGATTGCTTTTTGTTGCTAGCAGATTAGCGCTGCCACATGTAGTTTGCATGGAAGGCACCACTCAGTAACTACAAGCTAACTAGTGGAAAAAAGTGACGAGGTGTGACTCAAACTGGAAATAAAGAATATTCACATAAAAGCCAACTTGGTGTGCTGAAGCCAAAACATGAAAACAAACCCAAACACACTTGCAACACAGTAAAAGAGTATTTACATAGAAAAACACACATTTGGAACACTATCACTATCAGCCTCCGCAGTGTGGGAACATCTTGACAGCGAACAAAACAAAAGGCAGCCAACATCCAAAGAAGAGCTCTGAATTCCTTCAAGAAGCCTGACAGCTGAAGACTACTCAGAAAAATATCAAGCTGCTGTAGAGAGCTCAGAATGTGCTGAAGAATAAAGGTGATCATCCCAACTAATGTCCACACTATGTCTTTGTCCCGTCTTCCTTCCCTAACAGTCACAGCAGATGGCCCCGCCCCTCCCAGAGCCTAGTTCTGCCGGAGGTTTCTTCCTGTTAAAAGGGTGTTCTTCCTTCCCACTGTCATCAAGTGCTGCTAACAGGGGGTCATCTGATTGTTGGGGTTTTCAGTTTCTCTATATTATGGCAGGGTCTTCACCTTATAATATAAAGGACTCTAAATAACTTAAAATCAAACATATATAGATAATTGACCAATATCATATTTCTTAAACCATTAATCATTAGTATTATCTTATAAACCCTATAACTATTGAGCTTTCCTATATAATGTATTTCCATGCTTTTCTAAATGTTTCAACAAATCACTGTACCCATTTCTCATTTTCTTGGTAAAATACAAAGAAATGAAGGATGGCTCAAGACTTAGTACAGCATTGTATTGCTACATCATAACTTCATATTGAGCTCAAGCGTGTTTTCACACTAAAATTTTCGCCTGAAGCGGTCTTTAAATCTACATTCCAGTCATCACGCCTACACTGCGGCACACCGTGGACCAATACATGAGGGGCTGGTGATACATTATTGCCCAACACAAATACAGGAGGAGGTGGGGTCTCCGCTGCCAGACATGATTCAGTCGGTGGGGAGACAGCGAAGGCGCAGACGGCCACTGGGGAGCCTTTCCAGAAGAAAGTAGGAGGAAGAGAAAGAAAGAAGAAGAGTTGTTTCTCTCTCAGAGACGCCTGCAGACTCAAACAGCCACAGACGCCCATAAATCTGCCCACACGTGTATACACCATCACCAGCTCACTGCTACTGGCAAACACAAGCCACCAACACAACACAGCATCCCACACACAAAACCAGTGCTCAGCTACTAGGAAATATTTAAGAAGATCAATGTTACTCTCAACCCTGCATAGTAGAACTGAAGCATGCACAAGCATGGTTAGCGTAGCATACAGACTAAAGACAAAAACTTGATCTACTGGCATTACTAATAACCAATACACGAGGACAACACCGTCCCTCACTTGTTTCTTTTTAAGTCATTTTCCATTATTTCAGCATATAAACCTGTGAAAAAAAGTTGGAAGCACAGTCGCTGTATAAAAAGATGGACAGCATGACAGCTCCGCAAAAAAGAAGCCAGAACGTCTCGACCATCCCCTGGTGGTCAGCTGCAGTACAGGTCATAAATCCTGTTGCCCTCCAAATGCTAATTTTTGCTGCTCCCTTATAGGCCAGCAACTGCATTTGTGTGCGTATGCATTTCCCTTTGGACAGCCTACCACTGCAAACATGCTCGTATGCATTCCTCCAATACCTCAAATGTATGTTATGGATGTGGAGGATGCTGTGCATCAGTCAAACCTGATTGGTTGACAAGGGAACTGAAATAGGTAAGCGTGCGAGAGGGGAGTTCTCCGGGACTAAGAGAACCCCCCACCCCTCCCCCAAAAAAGACTAAAAATACACAATGAAAAACAGCTCTTCAGCTCTTTGTATACTTCTCTGGTCCACACACCAACAACCGCACAAGCAAGAAAGCCCACTGAGTAGTTGTACCACATATTCATTGACAACAGATGCTGTGTGTTCCCCTGAATAACCCAGAGGAGGTGGCTGAGGAGAGGGAGGTCTGGGCCATGGTGTTTTTATGTTTGTCTCATATCAATATAATGATTAATATTAGCATTAGAACTGAATTGTGAATAGGAAAATAAATCAATAGTTTTCATTAACAAGGTTAATTTAAAATACAACACCAGTATTTAAAGAGCCTCGAGTATCTTAAGAATAAACATCACATTCATTTACTACATGGTGTGAAATATGGAGGTCTGAGAGGCTGACTAAACACTGTTTAGCATCCTGTGGAATAATTTAACCCACTGTTGGAGATTTCAACAGGAGTTTGGTTTGACTCTCCCAAAATTGATCCTGGCATGTATGATTTGTTTTACTTTAAATACATAAATAATATAAATAGTTGCAGTAAAATTGAAAACTTCACTGGGAACTAAGGACATCAAATGTCATACATTAAAAATCCTCCCCTTCATGACTCAAATTAAACTTGGACTCATTATTTTACTTAAAATAACTGATATTACGGCTATTATGGCTTGCTCTATCAACAAAGTTTATACGTGGAGGTGAGTGAAACTCTAGGATATCTTTTCATTCATTTTCAACATTCAACCATTCACACAGAAAGTCATGCAAGTACTTTTTCCTACATTTAACTGCTTTTAATCCAACAATCTCATACGCAAGCAACGTGGCATCTTTGGCTATCTGCCTGTTCATGAATGAATGTGCACGACTTCCATGCAAAGGGTTTATTATTATATAAACATCATTAGTTAAAGCCTTGATTATACTTCACTGTGGACACACACACACACAGCTGGAAATCTGATGACCAAGTAGTCATTCCTGCTATACTTCCAAGTCCACTTGAAGTCTTCCACCATGTGTAGTTGGTGCACTGTGGACCACATGGTCTGCACGGTCACCAACATGAGGACAGGCACTATTTTGACATGCACTCTCGCACTCACTGTGATGATCAAATGAACGTGATTCATACCGAGCGGACCTCAGTGGACTCGCACAGTGAGGTCACTCAGTAATCAAGGCTTTATGTATGAAAACTAATCTTGACCTCAGCTGGGGACCGGGCAGCTCCTCCTGCTTCCTCTCCACCACATGATGATGTTCAGTGTAAAAACATGGACGAGGCTGCCCTCCGTAGCGTCAGGGTATTTAATGTAAACCCAAGTTGTTTGACAACAGAGCGAGGTATTTTTATACTCTTATGTTGTTCCCAGTTATATCCACACTGTATCTCCTTGCTGATGAGCATGTATAAGCTGCAAGCTTATCCTTTCCTAAAAGTTCAAACCATCCTTCAGACTCCATGTGACAGCAGAATAAAGCCCCCCACACATACACAAACAGCATGGTAGAAATATCCTACATACAAGCCTCCATCCTCACCCAGTTACAAAACACACACGCAGCATTTAACAGCAGTATTCCTCAATCCACACCCTCCTATCGCTCCCTGCTAATCCCCTGCATCCATGCGCACACTGCCGTTACTCAGCGCCTGCTGCAGTCTGACAGCCCTGTGACTCCGTGGCTCTGTCGCATTAAACATCATCAGCTGAGCAGACGGTCGTCGCTGCGGTAACCAGCTGCTGGCAGTCGACGTCTGGGCTCTCTGTCCGGCTGCCAGCAGCCAAGCGGTTGCTCGTTTGTGTCTGCAAGTTGTTGATGCGTTTTTAGACTAAAGTCCCGTGTCAGCAAGAGCTCCAGGGACACCCACCAAGACCCCTCGAGGTTCCCACAGGGGCCCCCAGCACTTCAATTTAGAGCATGACAGGTTGATAATATCAGCTGACAGCAGCTTATCCTACACACAAAGAAAATCCAAAAGAGGAAAAAGAAAAAAAAATCCATTCTGGGAGGACACTGGAGTCAAAGTGAATACTGATTTTCCCCATTT
Source organism: Maylandia zebra (assembly GCF_041146795.1). NCBI lineage: Eukaryota > Metazoa > Chordata > Actinopteri > Cichliformes > Cichlidae > Maylandia > Maylandia zebra. The sequence goes on from NC_135185.1 coordinate 6,378,367, forward strand.
GGAACAACTCTCACACCACCTCGGATGAAGAGAGCATGCTCAAATGTACTAGAAACACTCTGCTTTCAGAAAGGTGAGCTTTTACGTCACTTGGTTAAGTGGCAGAAAATGTGCAGCTCCTCAAAGCTTTACAGCACATGATGGTGACTTTAAATTCACTGTTAAGACTGTTTTGGCTCACCATTGCTGCTCTCTCAGTGGTGTTTTCACCACAACACTCAGCTGTTTTCACAGAAAACACTAAAACAAAAATCTTGCTGGGTACTACCAAAAAAGGCATAACACCAAAACAGTAAGCACACACAAAAACTAGAAGTTGGGGTGCTTTCACAGCTGTGGCGTTTAGTCTTTTTAATCCCAGCTGTGGTTCTTTCTTCCACCCCGACACATCTGGCCAATAAGGGGACTGAACATCCTCACGTGGTTTGTAGTGATGCCGTTTGGTTTAATTGGATTTTTCTCTGTGTGAAAACAAACCAAGCTACAAAACAAAAGCTACAAGTTTACAAACTCACCAACTGATTCGGACCAGAATAAACGAACTACAAGTGAAAAAACGCCTTTAAAATACTAGCAAATTTAGCAGCTGAAGAGTCAGGCTTCCCCTCACCCACAGCTGATGGCAGCCCCTCCCTGAGCCTGCTTCTGCTTGAAGTTTCTTGCTGTTAAAACTTTATTTGCCTCAATACATTTTTATGTAAAATGACCTTTTAAAACACTTCTAACCCAACATTAGCTGGGATAGCTCCAGCCCCCTCCCACAACCTCATATTGGATAGATGAGGATTTTCAACTAAATAAAAGCAGCTTCCGTACAGAAATAACCGTCACTTACACCAAGCCTGACAACACACAATCACATGAGCATGCATGTGCTGGTCTAAATGACAAGCTGAGGTTGAGTCACACGATGTGGTACGACATATCATAGATGGATACAAGTGATTGATAAAAACCCACACTGGAGTCTGCAAACAGAGCCTCACAGTTTTCCCTTAAAAGGCAAAAACTCCATAAAAGACTTGTTCTAAATGACAGTTTATTATTATTCACAACTTTTACAAACTTAAAGCTTTATCACGTAAAAAGCTTGACCACACACACTGCTTATTGAGACTATCTTTTGGGGTTTACAGTGTTCTTGTGAACTCTCCTGGTACATAACCCTGCTGAGTGCTGGGTGTAATGAACAAACACTATAATAGTTTCATACTGTTATAGATCGAAAGCAAGCTGCTGCTGTGGCTCAAAGCTGCACTTCCGAGAGGAGGGCTTTGAGCAAACAGCATAAAATGATTCAAAGTAAACCTCCTCTGAAAATATAAAGACTTTAATCACTCGAGTGAAGTCAAAGACACCAACGTGTTGCAACGGAGCTGCTTTCAGAGGAGAAGTTTACACTCGACATGAAATAAGATTAAATGACTTATTGATGCCCGTGCAAAAGACCTAAAGTCGTCTCCTCCTTCATTTATTGCCCAAGCTGCATTTTGCATGAACACACAAAAACGCAACCTCGGATCACGTGTTGAAGGGTGATCCCGACACTAAAGAAGCAAATGAAGAAAACAAAGTTTGCAGTATGCAGCAATACCACGTGCAATGTAAATACAAACAGAATGCATTGACTTGCAAATCTCAAACCTATATTTCATAAACAATAGAGCATACAGATGTTTCAACAACTATTTAAAGCGCCTCCGTACTATCACAGATGCAGGCTTTTGAACTGAGGGCTGATTTCAATTCAGCTTCCATTTTCCTCAGTCGTGAACTTTGGCCCAGAGAAGGCAGCGTGTGCACATGTGGCCTCTTCGCTGCATGACAGAACTTCAATCTGCATTTATGGTTGGCACGGGGATTTGTGTTTGAATTCTTGAGACAATCCGCTGATTTGCATGAGAGAATTATGCGTGTTATTAAAGCAGTCCCACAAGCACACAACATCCAATCCATCTAATACACAGATTTCTCCAGCATCTCTCAGTCTTTGTATGATATTATGAGACATGACAATTTTACACTAAGGAACATTATTTTGAAATTGCTCTACTATTTGTAAATGTGTGAATGTGGAGGTCCTCTGTCTCTGTAAGATGCTATTTTTATGTCCAGTCATGTTACTGATTTGCTGCCAGCGCACAATGCTCCAGCTCTTTCTTTGGAGTGCCTACGTTTTCAGCTTTTTGTTGTTAAGTAGTAAAGTCTCAGTTTTCTGTGTTCTATTGTAAAATTAAATGTGTGTTTATGAGATCTGCAAACAAACCATTATGTTTTTATTTATATTTCACACAGCATCGCAACTGCTTTTGACTTGAGGTTACACCATGCACCTTAAACTCCCGTAGGCTTTTAAGGTGGAGTGTGGTGCCATCTAATGGCCACTCACCTCTCTGCAGCGTCTGAGCTCGGGATGCCTTGCCCATCCCTGAGAAGTGCCCGTCACCAAAGGATGGATGTCTGGCTCCATCTGAAGGACAGAAGATGCACAGAAACAGATTTTCAGCAAAACAGTCAAAAAGTGTTTCTCTCTTCTTTTTTCTTTATTTAGTTATTTAGAAACAAGAACTTTGCCGTTATTCCTGGAAATAGATGGCCAAATTTCCTGTCTTAGCATTATCATCTTCATTGTTTGATATTTAAAAATGTATACAATGTCCCACCAAGCACAGAGTTTACTCAGACATTTCATTAACTAACATGAAAAAATAAAGCAGAAAGCTTCCATGTTTCACAGTCACACACAAAGGCAGAAAACCACAATCATCTATAATCAAAACAGCTTTTGCAGTCCATTTTTAGCTCGCTGCTGCAGCTTTAAAACAAAAGTAAATCCTACAGTTTCATTTCTTTACACTTAAGAAGCCATCGCCAGATCCTCCTATAACCAGGGCCATCACAGGTGACCCTCTGCACCCGCCCGCCGCCTGTTTGACCCGCTGCCCTCTGGTCAGCGCCTCAGGTCAATCAGGTCCCACACCTCGACACTCACAAACAGCTTGTCCCCCCAACCAAAAGTAAACACTCCGTTATAGCTTATTTTACTCCAGTGTAACCATATTTTACAAATTAAACATCACATTGTATTAAATAAGACACAAACCCAGCAATTAAGACCATAAGCTCATTGGGAAAGTTTACTGAGGACATACAGAGTGAGAGTGAACAGTAAGGCTCTTTCTCACACTTTCATTTGACCAAATCTCTTGTGGAAACCACAGAGATCGCCATCTACTGGCCATGAAAAAGAATGTAGGTTCTGATGCCACTTTTCAGACCTTGGTAGCAAAGTCCATCTTTTTTTATGCAGTCTATGCTTCTTTGATGTCAGCAGTTGAATTTGTCCAGTTTTCTTGTAGTCAGACTGTGTAAACAGTAAAATCATTAGACACAAACCCAAAGCCATCAGTATTTTATTTATACCAGCAGTGGAGCATTTTGATCCACATGATCACCTTCAGCCACAAGCAGCATTTAGAACAGAGATTTCATTTGGCACTAATTGCACACTCTTTGTTACTCTTTAGTCCAAAGTGACAATGCTGCAGATTAGAGCTTTTAGAGTGCATTTTGGTCTGACATTGTTCCATTATAAATGTTATCATTCTGCCTCCTGGTAGCTAGCAGGAGGCAGAATTGCAAATATACAGGACAGCGACGAGCACCTGGGTATCCCACAGGCCCATGGCAACCATAATAACGATGCACAAAAGTCAGCCACAGCCAGTTTCTATGCAACTTTCCTATGCTCATTCGGGGGGTTTCCCCCCTGGACCCCCCATGCTTCCCCATTTAGAAAAAACGTTTTTTGTTTCTAAAGCTAAAACTCTTTTATGAGAACTGAGTGTAATTCGTCTAAACAACTCTTATAGTGGTGTCAACTATGCATCTTGGGACGAGAACCAGCGCACCAAAGCTTCCAGTCCAGCCCTCTATACAACTTTGCAAAATAGATGCAGTTAAGTCTCGAATTTCTCTCCATCACTGCAGCTGTCACATTTTACAGTTGTTTTTTTTAACCAACGAAGCCAATACATACCTGAAGTAATTACATTTTTATTGTTAATATTCCATGAAATAACAGAAAAGTTCCAGTTTTTCACTCATTTATAAGAGAATTGTTTATTTACTTTTTATTGACAACAGGTGCACAGTAAAGTTCGGGTGAAAGGTGAGTGCTGACTAGGCTGCGCCCTGCTTTAGCTTTGTTAAATCGAGTAACTGAACTGAACATCGTGAGCATGTGTGTGCTGTTGGTGCCTTGGAGCTCTAAATCACTGTCTGGTTGAACCGATCACAACTTTCAGACATGTGTACAGCATGTGAGGAGGTGTCTAATCTTTGCGCCCAATCTGTAAGCAAATGATGACTCTGGGCACTTTTTCTTTTTGAGCTTGCATTTACTTTACATGGCTGTGTCTTTTGTCCCATCTCCTTCCCCTCAACCCCAACAGTCTTGGCAGATGGCTGCCCCTCCCTGAGCCTGGCTCTATCACACATTTCTTCCAGTTAAAAGAGAGTTTTTGCTTCCCACTGCAGCCAAGTGTTTGCTCATACAGGGTCATCTGATTGTTGGGGGTTTCTCTTGATTATTGTAGCCTCTTTACCTTACAATATAAAAGCACCTTGAGGCCCTTTAAGAGCGCAGTTCTTCTTTCTGATTGGCTGACGCTGGTAAACAAAGCTTATAGTAGTGAGAAGGCTGAGCTTTCAGCTCTCGGGAATTATTTGCACACATTTTGACTTATGTACAGTGGATATATAATTCGAGTACACATGTACACAATAGAAAACCCTATTTTCATGCAAACTGTCCAGTCAGTGAGTCCACTAGTCTGTCCTTCATGTATTGGTTCAGCTCAAACCCACACAGGAAAGAAATCCACAGTAGATCTAGAGAAACAGCAGAGCAACAGGCAGCAAATGTCCTGTCTTTCTCACCTTCTGCAGAGACAAACTGTCCAACAGCCAGCGACCCTCCACCTCCCGTCTCCACAAACTCCACTTCAGACACAATGATGTTGTCCTCCAGCACAGAGCCGCAGCCCATGCATACCGCATCGCCGCGTGCATGGTCGACATCAATGTCCGAACTGCCACAGTTCTTACACACCTTGGAGCTCATGGTGTCGTTCCTCAAGTCTCAAAGCCTGATGGGAAAAGATAAGGCCAGTAAATACAGGAAGTAGCTTAAGTACATAACTGGCTCCCTACATAGAAAGAGGAAAGGAGCCACCTTGTGTCTCTGTAGTCGGTATGCGTTTCATTGTGGTCCACTGACATCTTTTGTTTTTTGTACCTTTGATTATACATGTGTGCAGTTATGCTGCCTCTCTTTTTGGGCAGTTTGCAAAATTTTATAATCACTTTGGGTCTTTGGATTTACATTCTGTTAAGAAATGTTACCAGTTATGTCACAGGGACCATGTGATTAGCACTGTCTACTGTAGTGTAATAGGGATCTGGACGAGCATGTAACAAACTAGCTGTGTTTAGGCACTTCCAGGATGAGGTTTGCTTTCTTAAAATCACCACGTATAATAACTGACGAGTCCAAGTTTGTCTGCTTTGCACACAGTATCGGATCATCAAGTGTATGCATGTTTTGATGCTAAAACTTATATTATATTACACTTTCAAATTCCCGGAGCTCCTCCCTGTTCAGTAATCCAAGCATGAGGTCAGCAGGGCGCAACACAACACAGGTGGTCTCTAACTTGTGGCCCCCTGGGAGGGTAATCCCTCGAATACCGGAGGCTATTGCATGTAAAAGAGAATTGTACCCCGCCGTATCAGTAGTTTTACTCGGATGCAGCCTCCTGCAGCGGTTGTGAACAACTTGCTCGCGGCTCTCCTCCCATTAGCCGGCCAGCTACGTGGCACTGGTCAGCAGCCGCCGGCTAACTCGGGTTTTTCTAACTTTTCTTGCCTAAAAGCGAGACCTATTCAATGCACAAGCTGACTCACTAGTCCCTGAATTGTCTCGCCTCTTTGTGTCCTTTTGATTAGATTAATTGATACTGTTGTTAGCCGAATGAGCAGCACACTGTTCACATGGGGCTGTTAACAACAAGGAACGAGAAGCTAGCCCAGCGCTGCTACCGGCAAACTCGCTGCAACGATCACTCATGCTAATACCAACACGAAGTCATGCGTATCCGAAATAAAGAAGCGTCACGAAAGGCTACACAAACACACACATATAATGTGTGCTGACAGCATTCATACCTCTAGTCTGGTGAAGTCAGCGGCAGCATGCAGCCACGAGTCAGCCTCCTCGGCTCTAGTGTTTTCGACAGACGCTGATTTGAAAGTATTTCTCATTGACTGTGGTGCTTCACTGTTTGTAACTGTAGTCTCTGGAGAGCAAACAGAAGCGTGACAACAAACAGATATTTCAGAAATGCTGTTAATGCTGGAACAATCCTTAACACAACACACCCGACGTGAAAACATGTGCGTTTGATGCCCAGGGAACTCGGGCGAGACCAACTCTGCCGTGAGGGGTGTTACTATGTCAACATTATGGTAAATGGTAAATGGCCTGTATTTATATAGCGCTTAACATTATATTTATTTCAAATCATGGTCGCGCAGAGGATTAAGTTTTAGAACCTTTTTGATATTCATTTTGAGTGAACTATATGTTGTGTGACGAAAGATTATCAGTAATTGAAATATATTTCATACAAAAAGTTTATACCATAGATATGATCACCGAGGTTATTTGTATTATGGTACGTCCCCTGTCGCCGGTTTCCAAACTAACAGGAAATATAATAAAATAAAAGTGTCCCATATCCGTTTCGTTTTTCCTTCATGTGTTTTTTTTTTCACATCAAACTTTTCTGTTGCATTTGGGCGTACTTAAAAATCTTAAACCCACAATTAGGCTAAACAATAGCAACAGCCTATGTGTATTTAAAAAAAGAGCAATAAGCTAAATTTATTGTTATATAGGGTGGATAGAATATTTTCATTATCCAATGAGCAATCGAAAAGTTTAAATTAGTGTAAATTAAAGTTTATAGACTAGACTGGAACCAGAACGAGAGAATTTTTAACAATACAAATATTAAGATTTGGTAATAGATGTGAACGTAAATCTCAATATGAAAATGTGAAAATGAATAAATATATAAATATGACAAAATGTGGTCATTAAAAAAATATAAGAAACATTTCATTAGGTGTTAGGGGTTCGTATTTTCTTTAACCCACGTAATTAAACATTTTAGTTACATAAAACATGTGAATTTTTATTTTATGTACTGTATACTGTAATAAATAAGTATTTAGTCCAACAAGTATAACATCCAGAAAGCTACACAACATGAGGTGGTTCATGTCTAACCTCAGTTTCTGACAGTATTCATCCTTGCTGAGGCTCCACTGGACCACAGCTGTGCACATACAGATGTACTGTATCTGTAAACTTCAATAATGTGGTCAGGATATTCTCTGAATGTTCCAAGAACCAGTAAACACAAAATATAAAAAGTTTGAATTGTCCCTCATCTTCCAAGGTGGAGTGGCACATTCCCTCTTGACATCTGATTTCCCTGCAACCATGACCGTTTCCTTTTGGCTGGTTAAACCCTTAACATTGTGCATTCATATCCATGTAGCAATGTAAGGAACATACAAGCAGGACTAAGTAGATACAATTTTCATATGAAAAACATTGGGCCTCACTCAGTATGTGTATGGAAACATTCTTATCTCGTGTAAAAAACAAAACAAAAAAACAAATGCACACACAAAAATACAGAAAACCTGTACAAATTTAGTTTTTGTGTTTGTTAGTGGATCTGAATCATCCATATACTGCCATGCCTCTACTTCTCTTTGATTTGGTTCACATTGTTGAAATGTTTCTGTTCATAGTTTTTGAACAGAACTTCTACGTGCATACATTGATGTGAAAAAGTGTTTCAGATCATTAAACAAATTTAAATATTAGACAAAGATAAAAAAAAAAAAAAAAAAAGTAAACACAAAATGCAGTTTCTCAATCAAAGTGTTTATTATTTATGTTAAGGTGCGTGGTGAGAATGGGGCCCAAATGCAGGACTTTCCAATCCTGCAGGATTGTGCTGGTGGTCCAGGTGTGACAGGAAAACAACTCCAACACTCGACATTTACAAACACTTCGCTCCTGTGACACACAAGACAAGGTACAGAGATCAGAGCGGTGAACTCAGAGAAACACACGTACAGACTATTTCCACTCAGAGCTGGGACTTCACTTACTTGGTAACTCAACAATCCAGCGTTGACTGAAGCTCAGTCAAACAGTTAAGTAGTGGCCAATCTAGACGGCAGACAGGTGTGGCGGCTTCAACACGGGAAACACCTTCCGGCCTGATGGCGCCCATAAACTGGCACGCTAGAATACACACACACACTTAAAGGAAGAAGCAGGGGACTGGGAGGGGAGCCAAAACAAAACATAAACAAACATACATACAGGCAGGTCGAACATAGGAGACTCCCAGACCATCACAATTTAGCAGGGAAAACTCAAACCTACATCATATTTAGAGAAAATAAAGTAAAATGAATATTTTAGAGAGAGGGACAGAGAGAGACAGAGAGAGAGAAATAAAACCCTTTTGCAGCACTTATGTCACAGTAAGGCAGATATAAAAGGTACAAGACCAGTTCTAGGTTTGCAGCTAAGAAGGTCACACTTAACCCTCCACAGTTCAAGATAGTTTTAATTAACCAAACTTTGTTCCAAATTACAAACCTAGATTATTCTTTAAGATTTACTTCTTAATTTAGGAATCAGATTTAATCTAAAACCTTCAGTTTCAGATTCTACTTATTTAAGAGAATCAAAGAGTCTAAGACCGATCTGTTCTGTGCAGGGCTGATAAAGCCAACGTAGTGCTATGAGCTCATTTAACTTTAATCCCTCTGAGCAGTTTGTGTCTTTCCTTGCATGAGAAAAAAAACTCTTATCAAAACTCAATTTGGTGCATTGAGCCTTTAACACAGAGTTCCTATAGAAATTTAGTTTGACTCAAAACAAGAAAATAACATCAGCATATAAAATCACTCAATAGTCAGGGAGGATAAATCACAGGTTCTGACTCCAGCTTATTGGTCAGAAGAACAATCTGTCACCTATAAAATTCCATTTCTCCTCGTTATAGTTGTTTCTACTTTCAGATCAAAAATGCAGATGAAGAGAAAAGATGGGTTTTAGCTGTTAAAATGAAGTCGATTTGATTTAGTTATTAAATATAAATCAAACCAAAAGCAATAATGTATTCAATACAGTTAATATCTGAATGGGCCCTGGGGCACTTTGTAGTGGAAAAGTTGGGGCCCGAGGTCAAAAGAAGGTTAAGAACCCCTGCTTTAAACCACTGCATCTGACGCGTTGCATTGCACTGGACGCAGCTGCTCAGCCATGGAAACTCGGTCCTTGAAGCGCTCTGTTCTTGATCTGTTATTTGCCTCAGCTTATGCTATAACCTCGTCGTGTGATTTTATAAGACCTACCGCTTCTTGGCTGTTGCTGTCATTCCCATTTGCTTCTACCACTCACAGTTGAGTTCGGAATATTTAGTAGGTAAGACATTTCATGACTGGACTTGTTGCACAGATGGTCAACCTATCATGGTACCAAGCTGGAATTCACTGAGCTCCCATTCTTTCACAAATGTTTGTAGAAGTCTGCATGCCTAGGTGCTTGGTTTTATACACCTGTGGCCATGGAAGTGATTGGAACACCTGAATTCAATGTTTCAGATGGGTGAGCGAATACTTCTGGCAATGCAGCGTTAACGGAGGAAAAATAATAATCCCAGTATCTACCTCCAGGGATTAAGCAGGTAAACCAAACGTATGAATTTTACGAAGATGGAAACTATTTTGAATGTTGGGTCAATGTAGAATGATGGCCTTGAAATCTTCTACCAGGTCAGCATTTCTTCGCCTCATACAGGAATCCCATTTTCAAATAACAACAGCACAGCAGATTTAAAAACACTGGACTTTATTAAAAGAAAAATCCATCGAAGGGATGCAGTTTAGCATTTTGAGCAAAATAAAAGATTTGATAGGGAAAAAGTGGCCATAAAGTGCAGATACAAACACTGGCTGACTTGGTGATTTTAAATGTAGTGCAAACTTAAAATAAAATCATTACATTTTAAAAGAAAGAGCTGCACACTGAGCCAACGATACAAAAGTCTGTAGATGTGCATCTGTTTTCAACTGATTAAACTTGAACCAATTAGTTTCAGTTCAGAGTGTTACTGAGATTTAAAAAAAATAAAATAAAATTAACACAGGAGTAAAAATAATATCCCATTAGTGTGCAACATGCGGTACTGGGGGGGGGGGGGGGAATGCATGACTAAAGATCATTTTTGTTCTAGACTGTGCAGTCATTAACACCCGTTTTCATCACCAGCAACTGTTGAATGGGAAAACTTTACACCCTGTCAATGTACAACAATACTTCAAAGCAGGAACACACAAATGTCTCAAACAAACACTTCACTATCGTCTCTTCGAAGAACATGAAACCAAATAACAGCAACATTAATTCTCAGGTGAGTATAAAAATAACCTTTGTCACAAAGGGGTGTGTGTTGGGGTGGAGAACATTTTTTTTCACTGCGATTTTCACAAGCGGTAAAGTGGGGGGGGGGGGGGAGTCAGACATTTCACCAAATGTTAGCCCGTTCTGTGCTCTATTAAACCATTAATTTCTTTCCTCAAGCTTGGGGAAAAAGGAAGACACGCAGATGCCTGTAAAACTGCACCAAACTGTACTTGCATTACAACATTAACAGCTGACGAGCTGCTGTGCGTTTAACGGACACGTTAACTCAGATGTAGAATGAAGTACACAGTTTATTTAAAAAAAGAGAACCTAAAAGTTAATTTTACTGACTATTTCCAGGGTTTTCCTCCTGACAGGAAGTTCATTTATTTGCCATCCGGTATATACGCCGCCTACAGTATGACGACCTGTTATTATTATTATATGCTCAAAGTTTGACAGTAAGTATCTGCCGCTGTGCTGAAGACCATGACATACCCCTGAAAATGTGACTTTGTGTCACAATGCTCACGCTTATTACTTAATAAATGTTTTTAAGACAATGATTTTTATACAGCTTCATCCAAAGTTCCCCAAACTACCACCATTTTAAACTGTTTTAACAGTAAAAACTGGGCTTCTATGAACACTAAAGCCACATACTAAACAGCCTTTAGTTTCACCTTCTTTCAGTTTCTTCTTCTTTAAAAATAGAGTACTTTAGCATATAAATTTGTCTGCAAAGCAAATGAAAATTATAGTTTTCTTGTGCTCAACACTTTAACCATCATGTCTTTGATTAGAATAACTAAGTAACAACCTGCTAACTGAAAGACCCGTCAATTCAACATGGCTGATGGATAGCTGAGATCTGACATCCTGTTTGTTGGTCTGCACAATAATGACAAAAATAAAGATTAAAAAAATGTTTGGGGGCTTTAGAGTAATGGCAAAAAGGAATATACAAGTATTACAAAAACTAGAGTCATATGTTCAGCTTTAAAAATTATGCAAATACATACACAGCTTGTGCTAAAGTAGGAGTATTCAGCAATATATTTTGTACAAAACTTTAATGCATGAAACTATATTTAAAGCATTTATGTATTTGTGTGTATACTTCACTAGAATCAGTGAAAAGTTGAAGTTTTTAGACAAAAAGGCCTAAAGATGTACGACTGTGAATATTTGAAGCAGCTAATAACTGAAAAAGAAGATTTCACCTAAACTTTCAACATTTAAACGGAACTGTCACTGAAGGAAAAATCCACCATGTAATGTTACTTTCATATAAATTGGATGCAAGTCTGTGATGTTATTGGCATTTCAGGAACAACTGTGTTTGTTCACACCTTTTCTTATTATGAGATTACCAGAAATGCAGCACAGCTGAATCCTGAAGTGCCGGTAGCATCACAGAAAGCTGCTTTTCTGTCTGCGATAAAGGATTTCAGGGTGGATTTGTCCTTCAAACTACTTGTGATGACGCTCTGTGTGGAAGATCTGGCTACTGCGGACAGTTCAATGACCAAGTCCCTGCTTGGCTCTGTTAAGGTGACCTAGTAAACCTGCAAGGACACACTTCATCACTTCTCCTGTAGCAGCATAACAAAGTTATAATGTCACCATAATTCAACCATGGAAGGTGGTTTATAAAAAAGGTGCGATGCCTCATTTTGTGACATGTTTAATGTTTTAAAAAATTAAATTAAAATCTAATGAATTCTATAAATAATTTTAAATTGGCAAAAAAGAACAAACCTTCTTCTTCTTGTTATATTTTTTGAGTCGAAACATTAATGCTGCATGCCCTGATTTATGAATTAAAACAAAAGAGGATTAAATGAAGTCAACGTCAAATAAATTCTTTTAAAAAAAAATTAAAGTTTAAAAATAGGTCCAAGCAGCGTACTTGTGGTAAACATTATGTACAAAGTACTGGTTATAGAGGTAATAAAAGTCATTTTTCATACAAACATTTGCAAAAATTACCATGAATGGAACTGGTATCAAGAACCAATGAGGAATCGGACAGATAAGCAGAAGAGGAAGTGGCGTTAATAATATCCAAAGGGTACCAAACCCGACCGAGATGGGTACAAAACACTTGGGTGTGTGCTGCCTGGAGCTTCGCTTCTGGTCCTCACTGGTCTCGAGCTTCGTACAGCAGTTTGGCTGCCTGTTGGAAAGAACAGGCAGAGAAAAAGTTAGAGTTCCATAGTTTTGGAAATAAAAACGCTCTTGATTTCTTATTGCTTTGTCTCAACAAGCACGCTACAGACCACATTCAGCTACAGTGCTGTGTGAGACTGATGGCTTTTTTAGCCAAAAAATAAAATAAAATGTAAAAACATGTAAAATAAATAAAAGTGCAAGCTCTGGCCTGATGGGGGCGCCACTGGACAGGTTATGATACTACATCCACCTTTCCAGACTTTGCTCCACAGCACTATAATCAGCCTGAGCTGTCCTTTGTTCTGCCTTTTGATCTGTTATTTAGCACGCCACCATGTTTTTATCAAATGTTTGCAATAAGGCTGACTGACCATATTAATGAGAAGCATTTCAATGACACCATGAAACAGAAAAACATCAAGAAAACATGAAGAGGTGCTTATTCAGAGCCATATTATTCTCTGCAACCCAAAAATGTAGAAAAATGTGTAACTAATTAAACTCATAGCTGAATATTAGATGCAGAAACTTCTCTGCATGACTGACAAACCAAAACATTCAGCTTACAGTAATACATTCAAAACTTCACTTCTGATAAGCTTACATTTGAGGCGATTATCTGTGGGACTACAACTTGATGCATGAATCAAAACTCTGTTTTGATTGTTTTACTTATTATTTAGATGGTAAATGGCCTGTATTTGTATAGCGCTTTACTAGTCCTTAAGGACCCCAAAGCGCTTTAGACATTCAGTCATCCACCCATTCACACACTGGTGATGGCAAGGACCAGTGTGTGAATAAAGGACATAAAGCAGTGTCTGTTGTAGGGAGGGACTCTTGTGTGTCCCTGACCTGATTTTATGCTAGCACAATTCTTTATTTCCAGCATAATAAATCATTTTCACTCCTCTCCAACCATTTTTAGGCACTTTAAGTGGGCTGGGCAACTGTTACCTATCTGCACTGCATGGACCGTCTTAGGTGTGCTGCTTATTTTTTTACCTTGTGCATTGCAGACAACCATAATGAAGCCACCTTCTTATCATCTGCTGCCTCCATGCGGAGCTGCTGGACATCCTGAGAGCCCATCGGCTTGTAATGGAGTAGCATTCCACTGGCTCTTGACCCTCCTACACACACACACACACACACACACGCACACACGCACACACACACACACACATATATATATTTAAAAAATGACTGAAAGACATCCTCTGTCTGTTAAGTAAACTGTATTCTTTGAGTCAAACAACAAAAAAAGCAACTTTAAAAGAGGTCATTTTAGTTTTTTTCATGCAAACATCAAGTTGTACACATAGTCTGACACACAAATTAAGTCACTACATATCCCTTTTCCCCATGAAATCACAGTTCTACTGAGCCTTGGACCCTTTCAAATGAGATTTAACATATGTCAGAAACTAGAAGAGTGTAAACTCAGGACAGAAACAGACGACGGTTTTAAAACAATATAAGGCAAACACTAATGGAAATGCACGTGACGACACTGATGATGAAATGATTTCATGTCAGGAAACATGCAACAGTCGAGGTTCAGTGTCCCAAAAGCATCGAACTCATCTCTCTAATGGAAATCATGTTTATGAGCATTGTAGCATTCATCAACTCATTCAGCTGAGGGGATTTTTCTATTAATGAGTGAAAACTCAAATTCTCTGGGTGCTTTCATAGTATGTTTTGGGCTGCTGTGCACCTGTTCTGTTAAGAGCTGTTAGGACACCAAGTCAAGCTATACACTTCCTATACCTCACAGGCCTTTATCAATGCATTTTTACAGTCTTTCTAATTGGCTTGCACCTTCTGCTGAAACTTTGCCCACATGATTTGTCCTTGTAATACACTTGAATCCTGACATGCCCATTGACCATTTGATGGAGCATTATGCAAAAGTTTCTTTACCATGGAAACGATCCTGTGATCATTCGCCGCTCACCAGTGTGTGGATTTGTTTTGCAGCATGAAATCAACTCGGAAGCTTTTCCTGCCCAGTTTGTAAAGAAATGATAAAGAAATAGCCCACATGTATCCCTGAAAGACCTTCAGAGTGAACCGTCTGATTATTTTGGCGACTGATGAATGACTACTCATCAACTGAATTTCTGCCAAATGAATCGGTTAATCAGGCTGCTTAGGATATTAATCATGATCAGAGTAACAAACTGAAATGTTTGGCATTTCAGTTTCCTCTGAGATGCTTCGGGGACCCAGTGATAAAAAAAAGGAACCGCAGATGTATCAGACGCTCCATTTTCAGGCAGCTTCCTTGAAAAGAAAGAAAGCTGATGTGGGAAACATGCAGAAATGCAGCGACATCGATGAGGAACTGTTGACAGACGGACACTGTAAAGCAAATGAAAGCTAACCTTCAGAGATAAAGTGACTGTCCAGTAGACTGGTGTAAGTGTGAATGTCATTCTCTGAGCCCGGAGGAAGAAGCACCGGGCGGCCAAAGCAGCAGAGAAAAGAACGTTTGTTAGTTTAGAAAAAACAGAAATTTATCAGTTAGTGACAACATCTCGAGGAGGAAACGGGAGAAAGAAACAGAGAGAAAGGTGCTCAAAAAATTAAACACACACACACGCATATATATGCTTACTTGTAACACAATTTTATTTCACACACTCACCTCCTGGACTTGTCCCATCTGTCAAAATCTGCATGCTGGAGATCCGAGACAGCTCAACCTCAAAGTGGCTTTCACCATCGAGGAACAGATATCTGACGTTCAGGTCAGAGACAGACAGCTTACCAAAAACTGGTGCAAATAAAACTTTTTTTTTTTTAAATATTAATTATAAGTATTCTCGTTATTTTATGAGCTAATGTAAGATCTGAATCTATGCTATCCACTCTTCTTTATAACAAAAACATTCAAATGCATTCCCCTTTCCCCCCCTCGAGGACAACTGTTAAAACTGAAGTACTTATTTGTTGTGTACAGATTAGAGATGGACCGATCCGATATTACGTATCGGTATCGGTCCGATACTGACCTAAATTACTGGATCGGATATCGGAGAAAAATAAAAAATGTAATCCGATCCATTAAATATCATGAAAGCACCTCACAAAACTTGCAACACGCCGTAACTCGCCTCAGAACGTTAGCACGTCGGAGCAGTATGCATCACGTGATAGAGCGGCTGTGGCATGCGGGACCTGTCGGTGGTCTGGATAGCATTTGGAGCTTCGCTAGCAACCCGGCATTTCATCTCCGACAAAGTTATCCCCGAGAGAAGTAAAGCAAGTGTGTAAGTCCATCTCTGAATGTTTGTAAAGCATTCCTGCGTTAAGCTTAACAAGCGACTGCCTCTCGCTCTCCGGCTGCTACTTCAATCGTGAAACTGCTTAATGATCAGCTGATCGGCTTTTCTGTCGCGAGTCCGTCTCTCTGGTTTGTTTTTGGCCCACTTTGCACCAGAAAGAGGAAACCAGCGGCTGAACAACAGCAGCACGTTTAAGCTTGATAAGCTGTTGTTAGAATTTATTTAATATTACTTTCTACTCGAGGATCTTTTTCTACGTAGCTGACGGCTGGTAACTGTGCAGGGGCGGATCTAGCAAAGTTTAGCCAGGGGGGCAGATAGGGCATGAACAGGGAAAAGGGGGCACAAAGACATACTTTTCTTTCTTATTCTCATTTAAAATGTCTAGCTTTTAATAAATAATTATCTGACACCCAAAGTTTTAATTTGATGTAAAATGAATAGAAGTCAATTACTGTATATAGTGACTATTAAGTCTAATATATATACCCTAGTAAGCTATAGTACTTTTTCCTTTGGGAAGGTACCATCTGTGCAGTCTGCAATTTTGTTGAAGAAAGATGTTGAATCTATTTAATATTTCTTGAAAAATAATTGATTTCTGTGCATTTTTTTCACACTGCATCAAATTAAGGTTGATTACGTCGATTAAGCATCATGAGGTGGAGCGTGAGGGGTGGTTCCCTATTTTTTATTTATTTATTTTTGTTGTTGCTGGGAGTTGGAACCCTATTAGTTAGGTTGCTTAATATTTACGCTAAGTACTCTTTAAAATACCAGAATAGGGAGGATGGTGTAGGTTTAAGTTTATTAGATTGATCAGTATTGTTGAACTATGAAATATTTTTTTTGTATACAGGTATAACAGAATAGCTTTAGTGTAGTTGTTGTTTTAAACTTGAGTATGAACTTGCAGACTTGCAAAATGCAGCAAGATATTTTAAAAAACAGTTTTGTTGATTAAAAAACACTATATCGGATTCATATCGGTATCGGCAGATATCCAAATTTATGATATCGGTATCGGTATCGGACATAAAAAAGTGGTATCGTGCCATCTCTAGTACAGATGTTATTTATGTTTCCTAAGACTGCAGCGGACATATTTGATCCTGTTCAGCTGGCAGCCTAATTTGCAGACGGAGACATTTCATAGAAGGGAAAAAAACAACATGGCCAGATGTGACAGGTAGCTTTTTGTAATTCAGGTAAAGTAAATATTTGGTATGTCAAGTATGTGCGGACTTAAAGAAGAGCTAACCTGTGATTGTTGGAGAGGCGACACGTCATGGTTTCAGACTTCTCCGACGTTCCCAAAGTGACAACAAAGGTGCCTCCTGTTACGGCGGACATAAACACATTTCAGACACTAACAAAGGCATCACGAGAGTGGAGAGTGAAAACCTGAGGACTGTTTCCAAGTCAGTGGCTCATTTGTCAAACAGGAGGAGAAAACAAAGTATGGCAGTGTTTGCTGCTCGAGCTCTTCATCTTTATTTCTTTCTTTCCTTCATACTGAGCCTTTGATACAAACACACACAAACTCCAAACGTGCAGCCGGCTGTTCCTCTACACTCCAGGCTGCTGATGGATTCTTGATAAGGAGCCACACTGTTGCTGTGTATTTATAGCTGCACACTGTCCCACAATCAACAGGATTACCAGGAAGGGACTGATAAGATTAATTCAGAAATTACTTTGATCATATTCCGGCTTTCTGCATGGAGTCAATGTGTCGAAGCATGATTACAGGAAAACAAAACCCAGGCAGACGCTCTGGATCTAAGCCTTTTTTTAAAGTATGAGAGTCCTCACCTCCCAGAAGCACTTTGAGCTGCTTGTCGTAAAACTCCATCTCTTTCTGGGAGACCAGGCTGCACTCGGCGCACTGCCGCACCGGATCAACAAAACACATGCGTTGCAGCGGCACTTTCTTACTGCAGCATTTATCACAGAAACACCGGCCGCACCGCCGGCAGTGGTGCTGTGGGAGACAACACAAGACAGTCTGATTGCCTGGCCGATTGTCAGGGTTAGGATGTCTGTGTTAGGCACTTCAGACGTTCTCAGGAAATCTCAAAACAATCTGGCTGAGATACAGCACCGTTTCCAACCAATCAGAACTCCTATTACACCCCCAACTGTGTGCCTGACTCACTCTCAGTCACAGTATGTCCTACAGCTTACAGTAGAGTATACAATTTAAACAAAACAAGTAGATATGATTTCATTTCTGATGAGGACACAGCACTTCTCCTACTTTTTTATATGGAAACAAAAGACATTATCTGCAAATTACTAAACATGATAATAGGGACAACTTCTTTTATGTAACGTTAAACAACTATGGAGGATATCCTTATACTCTAAAGTTTTTAGCATAAAATGTGTTTAATGGTTTCAAATAACAGTTTCTAAACAATATAGAAGAGTCCACTTTCCTTGTTTTATTCCAGTTTGACTGCAGTCGAACACATTCGCTCCTGTATTAATTTGTACGGTAACAGATCCCACTACTAATTAATAAAGTTTATTATAACATGTATAATGGATATTGTGCAGACTTTGGAGGTACAAAGTTGTTACGTCTATTTTTTTCTATTATCAGAGCAATTTCCAGTAAATTTCCACATCACTGATTTTGGTGAGTCATGAGTTACATTAGTTCCCAAATTTTTTGGCTTGCCTACATCGAATGTTGAGACCTCTGAGGCCTGGATAACAAATAAATAGAAGCCCTTGATTTCCTGGGGGATCCACCTCTGTGCTGGTGGGTTTCTGTTGCACTCTGATTGAGTAAGTGTGTCAGTTTTGGACAGAATGTGTTTTTTAATCAGAGACTTTGAGCTGATGAAGAAACACTTCTCAACAAGACTACAAGAGACTGAGGCAAAGCAAAACCACATCTGCTTCACTGCACTTTTAAAGAATCGGGAAGCTTAAAAATATCAAAACTGTGCTAAAACCTCAAGATAACCAAGACCTAGAAACTGACTTCAGTCAGCAGTCTAGAGCTGGCTCTGATAATGGCAAAAGAGGCAAATATTGAAGACACTTGTAAGGGTGATTATTTTAACTCGACAGATGTAAAATGAAATGGTGGCAGGAGGCTTACAGCGTTATGTCGGTGGACACTGGCAGGAAATATCAACACACGGCTCTGACTAAATGATCCAAGGAGGAGTAACTCATCTAAGCATTCGCAACACAAACGAAAGCCTCACATTTTTTAACAAAACATTTATACTAAACGCTGGTTTGTCCACCATATGTTTGTCCAGTCTGACAGGAAGTCGAGATTTTCTGCAGAGTTCGCATTGTCAGGAACAAAACAGACCTTTCTTTTGATGAAGTCGAACTTGGTGTCGCACTGCATACATCTGGGGCACTGAAAGACGGGAAGAGTGGAAAAAACAGGACGTTACACAACATGCTGAGCTGGACAGCTTTCAGTTAAAGTACTGCTTTAAAGTTTTGCACAAGTATCAGCAGCTAGCCAAGCCACAATAGATCTGCAGCTGTATGTGTAAATAATAACGGTATAAAAATAGTATGTGTCAATGGCTCTTGTGTCTTATGGTCATTACTGACAAGTGGTAACTGTTCATTAAACCATCAAACTTATGATTTATCACTGGCAGATCAGAAGATATGGGTTTGTAATTAGTGCCAGGCTTGTTTTTAATTCCTGCTCCTCTTATTAAAGAACTGAAGGCTGAGGTCAGCAAATAGTAAATGATTAACTTTGCCAGTCTGGTCAAAGTGTCCCTGTGTGCAGCCAGAGTTTACATTTTCACAGACAGACAGTCTTTGTGTGTCCTGCTGTAGTTTTACTGCACTGTAAAACTACAGCCTTCGAGGCACGAAGGGCTAGCTCCTACTGCTGGTTAGCTAACCTACGTGCTGGTAGTCAAACACGCACACAACCAGAGGGGTCTCGTCACTGTGACGCGGACAAACGCTACAATTAAGTTTGCCGCTAGTTGTAGCTGTTAACTAGCTAACAAGCTCCGTTTGCTGCCAGGCTGGCCGTGACAGCCTGCAACGCCCAGTCCAGCGGCCAACTGCGATGTCCGGAGCGCCGTCAAGCTCGCCGCAGTCAGCAGGATGTAAGCCGGATGTAGAGCCGTTTCACTACAAAAAATAAAAGCCTATCACAGCGCACGACCGAAAGACTAGAGTTTGAATTTAGAGTCGAGCTGTAGTTTTTAGGTGTGATAGTATAACCCACCCAGTCACGACTTTTAAACCAAACAATTAACCAATGGCTGAGCAAAGAAACATTTAGAAATATTACAGCAACAGATAAGAAGATGTGTTGTTTTTAATAATTTAATAGACATATTTAGACCTACTGTTCTAAAAACTGACTTATTAAAGTTAACAACATTAAAGGATCGGATAGATGCATCTTAGATTATTATCATCAACTGTGCATTTATTATTTTTAAATATTTCTATTTTGAATCTGTCATTATACTGTTACTGTATTTTTCAAGATGGATAGGATCATCATATAGTGACCATCTGTACTGGATGTACTCAGAATAAATACGCAAATTAATCTGAAAAGCACTGATTGTATGAAATAACAATAAAAAACAAATTAAAAAGAAATATTTACTACGCCCACACGTTTTGATAAATATATCTGGTCCTTGAACTATCGTTCAAATAAAAGCAGCTATTTAAACACCATGTGATTATCACTGATAAGTTGAAACAGGGTCTTACATTTTAAAGGCCCAAACAATCACTATTCTAATGTAAAATGTAAATATTTGTTAATTTTGAATGTTTCCTTGTATTTTCCTTTTGAAAATAGTCCAGTGACTTTTGCTGTCAGGATTATAAAAACAAAAAACAGCGCACAAATTTTTTTTTCTCAAGTTGTACTACAATGAATAAAATACAACATCATCAAAACTACAGCTAAAGCTACCACTAGACTCTTACTTTACAATTTTATTCCCACTAGTTTAACAGAGAGGTGATTTTATTTTGGAAACTACAACCGGAAAGCCTTAGTTAAGCTTCTCGTGTTTGCACGGCTGTGATCGCTTGTCGCTGTCAAACCAAATCCGACGCTTGTCTCACCTCTTTGTCCGGGACCCACTGCGGCTCGTCCAGCGAGAAAGGACTGCTAAAGGCGCCGTTTTCCGGAACCATGCGAAGGCCGCTGGGACTACGGATGAGTTTCTTCCCGTCAGGAACTGAAGACATTTTCCTTCAGCGTGTGTTTCTCCTCTGTGTTCAGCGGAGTCTCCTTCGACCACAAAACTCTCATCTGGACACACCTTTCAGGATGATTGACAGGCTGTTTAGCGAATCAGAGCACAGATATGAGATCACGTGTTTCTCGGCAAAGTTGAGTGTTTTGGTTTCTGCAGCCCCTCCCATTAAAAATAAAGTAAACACATTAGCTGGTCATGGAAGAAGAAGTAAACATGCGGGGTTGTTAAAACTAGCACTAAATTTAGTACATGAAAGGTAGATAATGATTTGTGAAAAAAATTATAGATATGTATAGTTTACTTTGGACAACCATAATTTGAGCGGACATAAAAGACGATCTGGCAGATCTAAAAAGTAAAAAACACCAACAGGTTTCTGCATAACTTGGTGAGCTGTGCTGAACAACAGTACCCGTTCCCTCATCAGTTTCTGTTCTGTTACACATTATTACTCTCTAACGATACTGTAATTAAGATGATTACCAGCTTAGCAGAAGACTACAGGTAAGCTTTGGTTACAGGAGCATTTACTTACTTTATACAGAAGACACAGAGCACAGTAGTTTTTCAAATTAAACAACGACCTGGGCAGAGTTTACAGAGCTATTATGTGTGCTTAAAATAATTTCATGCTCCATTTAAAAACATGTGTTTTTAAGTCTTGTGATTTAGAAAAGGGACTACACTTTGGATGCACTTTGTTGTGGACTGGTGCAGGAAGATGGGGCTACATCCATTATATCACCGACATTATTTAGCTCACGCTGTGTCAATGTACAAGCGATGTGCACACTTTCCTCCCTCAGTTTATGTTTAAGTAGTCTTAAAATATATTAGTCCTTACGTGTGTTTTCACAGCAGTCCTTTCTCTAGCAGTTGTCCGTTTTTCTCCCCAAACTCCCTGTTCTTGATCACAGTTTTCAGTTACTTCACTCTGGGCAAAGTCATCTACCTAAAACAAGCCGCCATGACTCTTCTACTGATTGGCTGCCCCTTGCAAATAGAAGGTTTGAACAGCAGGTGGGTGGGGCTCCTGTGCTCACAGCGAGATATCGCTCTTATACTACACCAAGCGAAGAGGGGGGGCTGGCCTCATTATATGAACCTTTTGCTTGATGTTTAATATTAGCATCCACTATTATAACTGTATGTTACCAAATAAGGTTTCAGTTTCCTATACTGACATTTTAATATGAACTCAAAGAAATGATCAAATGATGATATAAAATTTTAAGTTGCTTGAATTTAAAGTAATTTTGAAAATAAAACCACATCTTGCACAAAGCTTAATGCCCGACTTTTAACGAAAGTGACTTGATTGCACAACAAATTCCAGTGGGTTGATCTTTACTGTTTTAATTGAGCATAGCCAAAGTATAATAAAAAATCAGGTCGCATTTATTTTTAAATTGCTGAATTTAAAATGTTAAAATATTAAAATAAGTCAAATAATTTCAATAACTCCACATTCTGAGATTTTCACAATTATTGTATTTAGTTCAAGTTATTCTTGAACCTCTGTATTCAACATCTTTGCATTGTATCTGTGTACACTCCATTCAAAACGTTTTTCTTTGTGTTGCATATTTCATCAAAACCACTGAAGATTCATTTGGGAAATTGGAACAAATAATTTAAAAAAAAAGGCAAATACAGTATAATGGTTTGAGACACCTTCATGTGAATGAATTCGTCAGGTGTCGATTTTTATTGAAGTTAAAGGTCTGATCTGTGAGATGTAAAGAGGGCTTCCCCCCCAACAAATTAGAGAAATGAAAACAGAACCATATTGCACAACCCTGCCAAAAAAAAAAAAAAGTAAGATTCAGGAAACACAACAGAGACAACGCACAATGCAGCAAATGCATGAGTCACACATCAGTACAATAATCAATGCAGCTTAAGGTGGGAGATCATCATTATTACTTTACGTCAGTCTGATGCTTCCAGTGCAAATCCTTCTCAACTAGATGTTCATGCCAAAGATTTACAAATGTGCTAGGGTTGTTTGGAGATGGACGGTTAAACCTGATTATGGTTGATCTGTGGAGACTTCTCTATCATTAGTGCATTTATTAAACAGACCACTGTGGTCACTCCTAGGCTGATATGGAGGCTTTATTCTATTTTTTTGTGCTGTTTCATCTGTTTGAGCTTTTCTCATCAATCCTTTGTGTGCGCATCTTTGTATATATGTTACTGTAACGCCTTCGTCTAGATCACATTGTACTGAATTTGTCCAATGTGAAGTTCACTGCGTTTAATTTCATCTTAAATGTTAATGTTAAAAGCTGGCTCAGGATCTCTCACCAAATTTCTAATCTTCTAATCTAGTCTGTATAATCTTTGCTCGAATCTAATTTAAAGACTTTAAATTCAAAGACATGCACACAAAGGTCGTGCAGTTGGTAAGGCTGTTTAGGTGCGTTTAGACAAAATTCTAACATTTCAGAACAGGCTTCTGTGTTCCTGTGAAAATATACATCTATAATGTATCTATATGCCTGAGGCAGTATAAACAAAAGGACTCAGCTGCAGACTACCATTGCATGTGCACTCTAATAATTTTTGATTTTCAATATTTCTATAACTTCAATCTATATAGAAAATATATTTTGTAGCAGCGTACTTCTCCATAAATGGACATCATGTGCATTCATGTGTGTCTGAAATGAAAAGAAATGTAAATACACAGCCCAGCTCAAACAGAAGAAACTCTCCACACGAAATATCCCATCTCTGGGATTTCTTAAACAAGGCACCTCATCATCATTTAACCTGTTGTATGTTCTTTCAGTTCAAGCTTGCCACCAGTAAAGGACATTAAATATGTTAAATATTATGTAGCTTCCTTTTAAAGAAGTGAGCATGTACACATAGTTACCTTCATTTAACATAAAGTTATCAAAAGGGCAGTAAAAGGAAAAGTTTAATCTCGAGATGAACTCTTAGAACAATCACAAATCAACTCGTACATTTAGAAACAGAAATTGTTTAAATGTTTTTTAATGATAAGTCCTTTAGTATTCATACCAGGATTATGTTGGATATCTCTATATTTAACTGGAAATTTAAACCACTTCAAAAAATGTACATTAAAAATCGTTAAAAACTTTTCCACTTTTTGGTTCAACTTCACTCACATGGCAAAGTTTTGTCTCGTCATTGAAAGTCCTGCAAACATTTCTCGTCATTACTTAAAAAGTCTGGAGTGACATTAAGTTTGTAGTCAGTGTGGAAGTACAGCCTCAGTCCTGAGAGTGTGCGGGCCAGCCTTCGTGTGCTAGTCAATTCACGGATCCTGCTCTCAAGGCTTATTACAGAACGATATAAAAAGAAACAGCGCAAAGACAGAAACAAATAAAAACATAATTTACAAACCCCAAATCATGTAAACATGGAATTTCCTACATCAAAAGCTAAATATTCAATCAATCAACACAGGACGGATCATTTTTAGGAAGAGGCAGCTGAAAGATCCCTGGACAGGTTTCCATGTTTTTGTGAACTACAGCTGCTGAGATTCATACACATCAGGAGATTTTCTCAACTAATCTACACCCTGTGCACAACTTCATTTGGAAATTTGCAGAACAAAGAGTGAAGAGTCTTAGGAAGTAGAACTGTTCTTATTGGCAGAGTTAGAATTCAGCACACAACCAAATATAAAGAAAATGGTGTCAAATCATCAACACTGGCCAAAAACTGTGATTCATGAGCTAAATCGTAGGTCTTTGTCGTTTTAATGATCGGTACCAGTGAAGACAAACATGGTTTCTTTAGCCATGTTTCAGCAGAGCAGCAAATTAATGAAGCATCTGAAAGCTTTTAGCAAAATAAAGTGAAATTCAGTGCAGCTTTATCTAAAAGATGAACATAGCGATAGTGATTTAAACGACTGGTTTGCTGACTATGGCTGTGAAGCCTCGGGTTCAGCATTCTGTCCTTCACAATCTTCTATTTTCCTTTTTCAAAACATACTTGGATGAAAAACGGCACACCTGGAAAATGATCAGATAAAGCTAGAGAGCTGGCTAGTGGTCACTTCAAAAGAGATGCTAGCAAAAACAGGCTCAAACAAAACAACTTTAAATAAGATTCAATTGTATCCACTTTTAAATCTTTTTGGGGTTTTTTTTTTGCTATGCATAGGTTTAAAGCTTAGAAAGAGTGAACAGGTAACTTTTATATATATAGAAAACATGCACTCTTTGAAGCTGCATGCAGATAGAGATGATCTATAAAGACCAAAACACGCTTGTCTCTGCTGTGAAGCTGGGCTTTTCATAAAATGGGCGGTTATGGAGATTTACTTGATTTGGATGATGAATTGTGGGTTTTTGGTCCCTCACTGACCCTTTCCAGGTCCAGAGGTTGCAGTTTACTCCTACCATAGCAGCAAATTTAGCAGTAGCGATATTTAAATCACTGTTATAGTTATTGTTAGGGTATAGCTAAAGAATGACTGAGCTCCTCTCTGTCATTTAAGACTGCCTACTGGCTTCATCCACTGCAGTTTTTAGCCTCACATTAGAAGTGATTTTAAAATTAAAACTCCACTCTGCGCCTGCTTTTACCACCACTAGTATAGGAAAAACCAAAAAAAATTAAACTGTAATCTGAGAGAGTAGCCACTCACAACAGCACACACTTACATACAGTACATGCACATAGAATTAGACTGGAACAAGGAAACATACAGCAGCCCACCCCCTCCTGATATGTACTGATATAATTACATACCACAAATTACCATCTGAGATCATAAACCTTCAAGAGTGCAATGAAAGACTAAAATCTGTATAGTTAGCACATGATGGGATGATGCTGAAGTAGAATACGGGAGATGTCAAGCTTTCACAAACAGCTATTTACATCGAGGATGGTCAGAAGTTCAGTTCAGTTCTCTGTGACCTTTCACCTCCTCAGAGTGAAAAACCTTCAACGCGCCAGGTTAGTGTGGCTGGCACTCAGGTCACGGCTTTTTCTCAGACAATTATTTCGCTCCTAGAGGAAATTAAACAAGCAGAAATCAGATGGAGAACACAGGAAAGTGAATGTTTTCCATTATAGGTAGAGCAAAAAATTGGGTCCCGTACATTTTTTTTTTTTTTGATATAATCAAAAACTTTCAGAAATACATAAAGCTTTCAACAGATCATAAAACAACAAGAGTTATTATCTGAAATTATAATAGGGCAAGGCTGTACTTTCTTATGATACTAAGTAATTAAAAACACATTCCTTCTTACAATTGCAGTCTAAAGGAAATTATGGATACAATGTACCACTTTTTCACTGTTAAAATAAAGAATTGAAGTTGTAAAAACAATGTGTAAAAAAATAACAAACTTACTAAAAATTTGATTGAACATCAAACACTGTTAGTGAAACAGACAATGATGTTAGCCATGTCAGATTTATCACTATTTACAGTGAATGATAAGAGCCTTGGGGAGGGTTTGATAATAACAGTTTATAAAGACATGACAAATCAGAATATGAAATAAAAGACTTGAGTCAAAAAGTATCTGCCAATGGTTCTGATCATTTAAGAGACTGGTTTTTCCTACAACATAATAACATAAATCTGTGGTCACATCTTTGGATATTTGTTCATTTACTGTCATCTGTGGGCTTATTTTGTCTTGAAATAGTAATGCACAATTTCCAAATGAGGGAAGATTGATGAAATTTTAAAAAGTCAAATATGTATTAAAATTACTCCCTGGAAGACCGAAAGCAGATTAACCGAACCCAGATTAACTGTTTTCTAAAGAAAAAGCCTCCTTGAGATATTTCTTATCATTTCTAAGAATTTGTTTAGGGATCCAGCTGCAGTCCTTTGATTGCGGTTTTGCCCCTGGCCTGCAGCAGGACTAAAAACCCTCTGCAGATACTTTTGCACTCGTGTCTTGTTGCTTACTTGGTAGTGGTCATTCGCAGCCTTGTCCGCCACGTTAAGTATCCCCATAGAGCTGGCTCGCTTCATGCTGCACCCACATGCAGGGAGGTGGGGTTAAGGGTCAGAAGTGAGGGGGAGGGGGTGGAGATTCAGTTGTGAGGATTTGAGCTCAGTGTATGTGTTGGTTAATGACATTTGTAGTATTTTCACACTCTGATTAGTTTCACAGAAACGTTCATGTCACATGTATCGTGTTTTCTCTTCCCGTTCATGAATGTTAGAAGGCTGAGTGTAAAATCTGTTACCACTTTCTCCAAAGTTCACCTGAGTAATGTTACAGCTAATTTGCTGTTCATTTGTTACAGTAATAGTAATTAGTAACATTCTTAAATGTTATTGCATGCTTTATCGAAATATAACTTATTTATTAACTTTAATTTATGCTTCAACCTCAACTTAAAAATACATTATGAAGTTTGATGGCTGGATAAACTCTGCTGTCAGAGAAGTCTTTAAATCTGGCAACTGAAACTTAAATTCAGTATTTCTTTATATGTGATCTACACCGTACAAATTCTTTAGACAGCCTTCCCCTATAAGAAACTGGTAACATATTTTAAGGATATAGTCTAACAGTCTTTTAATTGATGAGTGGTGTAGACTGAAATTTACACTCAATAAAGTCCGTGCACACACACACACACACACACACACACACACACACACACACACACACACACACACACACACACACAGAACCTGGTTTCAGTACAGTGACACTGCAGAAAAGAATCCATCCTGATGAGAAATGTAATAAGATCAGCACATGGTTGATCATAAAACAGTGAGATACTGGATCCATAAACTAGTTAATGGGAATTTATGGGAAATGGAAGGCGGGAAATAAAAAATGTAGTCAGCGCAGAAGCTTTTAAATAAGTAAAATTGCCAGAACACTAAAACAAGCTCAGACAAAGTGTGTGTAAAGTGTGGGTTGTTGTGTGTGCGTACGTGTGCCAGTGGGTGCTGAATGTATTTTGCCTATTATTTCTATGCAATATCCTTAACTCACCAGTATGAGCTCCTTCACTTTGTTGCCAGTCATACCAATTTCTCCCACCCCTTGTTTCCGGTCTTTATTTAAGCTGCCATTGTCAAAACTTCGTTTAGGTCAAAATACACAAAATGTGTTACTCTCAAGATCTTCTACACCTCTACAGTAGGACTGGCAGAGAGAAAACTTCACTTTTATGAGAAATATACTGGGAATGAACAGAATACTGGTCAAAGCATCTATGAAGCACTTGAGTTCTGATAACCTTCATTTTGTCTGAATACACTGATGATGTGCATTTAATGCTAATACATCTGTTTTCTGACTGTATGCTAGTGCTGGTTGTGAGCACAGCTGTACCTGCTTTGCCTGACTGACTGGAGCTCGCTGAGTTGCAGGGTGACGGTGCTGCAGAAACGCTCGGCTGTAAGTCTGTCTGAATTTGCAACACTTCTATGACAGATGTGTAACAGCTGGAATTGTGAGAACCAAAGCACAGCCATAACTACTGCTGCAGTGTAACATGTGTCATCTCAAGTCAGCAGTCATTGTATGTTTCAACAGATAGCTATACATCTAGTCTAGTCTAGCTTTCCTGCACTAGTATGGACAGAGCCCGAGGAGCAGCTGACCTTCATAAAGATATGACCAGCTGCAGGCATAACACATTATACTGTTTCTCAAGGTTTCCCTATGCAAGGTAGCAAGTCATAGCACAACAGAAAATACCCCACTGTGAACCTGCAGATACTCTCTCGATGAATATCATGAAATTGCAACATCCTCAGTTTTGTCTTTTGCTCCATTTTTTTGTACAAACTAAAAACTTGCAATTGTTTTTAAATAATTTAGTTAAACACTGTACAGCAGTTAGCATGGACATTTCTGCAGTGATTTACTGAGAACCTATCAGTCATAGTGATGATGGACATGACGGTTGTCATGTCCATCATCCTCATGAGCCACAGAGAAGAGCAGCACCAAAAGAAAAAAAAGGAAAAAAGAGCACACAGATGAAGCATGCAAGTAGGCATTCGAATGGAAGGAAAAAACATTTATTCATAAATAAAATAAAATCAACATGGTACTCTACACAGGAAGAGCCATGCAGACAGGTTGCTTTTCAAAATAAAATTCAAAGAAAGTGAAGAAAATAAAATTCCAAAGCTACATGAAACTCAAACGTATTTCAGTTGAGAAAAAAAAGAAAACAATCCAGAGCCACAAAATGCAATAAATAGGTGTAACTATTAGTGGTTAAAACAAACAAACAAACAAACAAACAAACAAACAAATCCCACCAGCATAACAAGCATAAAGGCAGTTCAAAAGCAGACATTAGTAGTTTCATTGCAAATGCTCTTTCACATGTCCTGTCATAGCATGTGAATGCCAGTATTATTTTCCCATTTCATCAGTTAGTTCCCTTTGGTTCTCTCGTTTAACAAAGTTCAGGTTTGGTCAGGACAACAGAGGTGTTCTAAAAGCATCATTCAGAGATTCAAATTCAGAAAGAAAAAGTGCAACTTTTATACTCTGTTATACATTCGACATTTAAATGTCTGAAGTTATTCATGTCATCACCTTGTTGTTCTGAATGCAGTAATAAAATATACGTAAACCCATTCTGACCTTCACCTCCAGTCGCTTTCAAATTCCACATAATTTTGAAGTTTCCTGTCACGTGAAGTAAACAGACCGTAAACTCCACTTTTCAGTGGGGGAGTAAATAAGCGGTGGTGGTTTTTGCAAGCTAGTGTTGAACTAAGTTGATGTTTGAAAGTAAAATCACTTCCTGACAGTGGAAGTCGTTCAGATGAAGAACTGTTTATGTGAAGGTTTAACAGAATACATTTTAACCCCAGCAGCAAGTACACATGTGAATAACTGTGGTCCACAGCCAGACTTTAGACTCCACTGTGCCAGACAACAGTCAGGTGTGTGTATTCCAACTCCTTCCGCCAAAAATGGAAGCCGTTGTTTACACCTGTGCAAGTACGCAAATATTCAGTTGTCATGAAGCCTGCGTGAGATGTCAGGCACAAATCACCAATGTAAATGTTTGGCTGGATTGTATTTGGACATGTGGCGAGTATAAAAACATGTATGTTGTTGTAACTATTTGTTGTAAATATTAGACCATTTTATGACATAAATTTTTTTCTTAACATATTAATACTTTTCCTGTATCTCTTAACGCAGAACATTAAAACTTTTTTTTTATAAAAATACATTTTTCACAAGATATATTTTTTCCTCTTAATATTAAATTTTTTTTTTAAAATACATACCTTTTCCATAATTTGGATTTCTCCCCATGAAATAACACTTGTTTTAAAATTTTAAAAATATAAATCATACACTTACTATAATTCTGCATTTTCTTAAAATACTGTCTCTTTTTTATGTAATATTTCCTTACATAAAGGAAACAAAGCGCCTACTGTTGCCAATGACCAAACCATGAACTGTAAAGAAAAGGTTGAATGCATCGCAGTGCAAACAAATGCAATGGGAAAAAAAGCTGATGCGTATGTGCCAGAAAAAGCTCCTCCATCGCTCCATGTGCAAACACAGCTTTCCACCACTTCACCACCAGCAAAGTACAGTGAATCCCTTCTTTGTTTTTGGTTAGTACACCAACTGCCGTGCTGCATGATGGAGGGCCGGCTTGATCCTCCAGGCCTCCAGTGCAAAGGGTGAGTCAACCTGTAGCGGGGTGGGGCAGGTGTCTGGGTGGAGTTGATAGTTACCCGGGGTTTTTGGGCTCGCTGTCTCGGGACGAGCCGCCGCCTTTCAGCTTGCGAACGAGTTTCTCGCTGCTGCGGCGGATTGACGCTCGTAGTTTACTGAAGGATCCGCTCCTCTTCAGAGAGCCGGAGCCATCCTGGTGGGACACGTCACAGAGTCACTCATACACACCACTATCCAACATATTTAGAAGAGTGCAGACACAGAATGTAGATTAGCATCAAACCAGCGTACACTCTCATTACTGCTTCAAACACATTTTCTGCTACTGTGCTTTAATCGAGAGAAGTCTGTGCATCTTACTACTGACATGACTTAATAATTAAAACTGTCCAAATCTAGGCTACACATACTCACACCCTATCTGCACACTGGTATATGCTAATATATTCACACAAACACTCAGTAGATCACTGTGTGATTAAAGGAGTCCAATAGAACAGCTCTGCTACATTTAGTTTTACACACCTTGTAATCATTAGTCTGTTTGTATTACAATTAGCATCTTGAGCTGCTGTACTGGACTGCATTTGCTTGTCTCGTGCAAAATTTCATGTGCTTACATGATGCAGTAAAGCAGCACACTCATTACAAACCAGCAGAGATGCTTAATGCGTCATGTGTGGCTTGTACTTCAAAAATAATGCTCCGTGCACTAAACAAGACTGTATTTATTTTGTTACACTGCATCTCATTCTGAGAGACTTCTACCCCTAAACTGTGGCACCATCAGCTGGTGTATTCTGTTATACATTATTCTCATCTTTTCAAATGTGAAAGGCTACACAGAGTGGCTCTGGAGAAGTCACACTGCATAATTTAGTGGCACCATTTTTAAGGTGTCAGCTATATGCCTATAGATGGCCCCAAAATCAAAAATGACATTACATGAAGAGATCTTTAGTGTGAGAAATATAACACCTCTGACATTTCATCTTCATTTAGTCCAGGGGTGGGCAAGTCCAGGCCTCGAGGGCCAGTGTCCTGCAGGTTTTAGATCTCACCTTGGGTCAACACACCTGAATCACATGATTAGTTTGTTACCAGGCCTCTGGAGAACTTCAGGACATGTTGAGGAGCTAATTTAGCCATTTAAATCAGCTGTTGGATCAAGGACACATCTAAAACCTGCAGGGACACCGGCCCTCGAGGCCTGGACTTGCCCACCCCTGATTTAGTCTCAGCACAGCTTTGATCTCTGACTGTTAAACTCGATGCACTTTATTGGACCTGCTAGTTTCTCACCTGCACCACTTCCTTTCAACATGTGTTGTTGAATAATAATAATGAATCAGAAGTTTGACTGAGGAATAGGGCAGCGTCTTGTGTGGGAGAGAGCGACTCAAAAGGCTATACATAGATTTTTAAAAAAACATAATTTCATATTTTTTCCAACTTGGATGCCTTAAATGTTTCCATTAACCATTGTCATCATATCCAGCAACATGGTAGGATCAGAGTGGTGAAGCCAAAATAGGTCAGTTACTTCCTAGTCTGGCAGAACTCCATTTATTTTTGTAAAAATGTAGAAATAAATTACAATAATAATTGAAAAACTGATCCAAAATATGAATTAACTAGTTCCAATGATTTTTAATGTTTGCTTAAACTTTTGATCGGTTGGTTTTTTTTATTAAAGAAAAGTATGTCAAAGTTTAAAAGCTGTTACTGCCATGAGTTGTCAAAGTAGTCATGGAGAACCAATTCATACTCCAAATAAACTGAATTTTTCACATCAACGTGACTTTTACCTTTAAAAACTAGAGCACACCTAAAATATGGGGGAAAAAAGTTGATCTGTAACTAGCTAGAGAGACAGTTAAGCATCACCCAAACATACCTCAGAAATCAAATGAAGAATATAATATGCTATTGATTTCTGACATAAACCTACCCTCTGAGCTTCTGGGAGATTAAATTTAAATATGCATTTTTTCAGAATTGAGTTTTCAAATCTGCAGAACATCCATTATCTGATTTAAACAGTGACATAAAAGATTCAATTTACTGGACTGCGGATATGGTGATTGTTCTTCCTTCCACTGCTGCTGTATCTGAGCAGGACAGGTTTAGAGCTCACTCAGTTATGATGACACACACACGGAAAAGAGAAGGAACACACAAAGAGGCGACAGGCACAGGTTCAGGTGAGCAAAGAGTTTAAGTTTTATTAGAAGTTAAGAAAGATGCACAAACAGGACAGCACACGCAGAAGATTAGTAGCAGGAGGTGAGATCAGACTGAAAAGGAGACTAATTAAATTCCTAAACTTTCAGCAAATGCAACAATAATGCTTTTATACAGCAAATTCTCTGTAACCCCCCCCCCCCCCCCAAACCCTGACAACTATATACACAGATATACAGAAGGTAAACAGAGAGAACACACAAGGTTTAGGCTCTGTATCAGCCAAAAGCTTCACTTTTTTCAAGACCCAACCTGACAAGTGGAAAACTTGAACTGTTGCAGCGTTTCTCCCCGAGACTTAACCATGTAAGCCCACTGCACATTAACTCCAATCACCTTTATGTGTCCTCTTATTGACATCACAACATGTTTTTGTCTGATATCAGTGCAAATGATGAGACAGCAGAGTGACACAGCAAAGACTAAACTCTAAACAGGAGCACAAACCTACAGAGCCACAATCAGCGGTGCTCCTGATCATGCTGACGAGTAAAGTCGATGTTTTTTACAGCGTGTTACGTGACTACCACATGAGACGTTTTCAGTTATCACTACGGATTCTAAAAGCTAATGTTGAATTAAATTGCGCGGATGATAAAAGAGAGATGAGAAGCTTCTAACCTCTACAGAGGGAGAGAGAGAGAGGAGGAAGGAGGCTTTAACATGGACCTCAAGCCTTCTCAGACCTTTTTTGTTGTTGTTTTTGGCTCATCTGACCACGACATCAACAAAATGTCATCACTTTTGCTCCTGTGAATGCCTTTGCCAGTATTGTAGTGCTGAAATGTTTTAATTTTTTTAGCCTAATGAAGTTTGAGGTTTAAATCAATCATTTGCACCTGGGTTGAACACAGGATGTCATGTTCACACAGCAGGAAGTTGTTGTTTTTCCTGTGTTTTTTAAACCACAATCTGTCATTTTTAGACCTCAAACACAGTTTACAATTTGTTGCACAGCGGCACTGCTACTGCTTTTTCCCCTGTTTTGCTGTTTAGTTTGGTTCACTGTTTAAGATAAAGATCCACTGGATACAAACACGCACATTCTTGTTGCATTTTGCAGTCATTCTGCGTGACCCTGGCCTTTAAAATCGATGGACCTGTTCAGCAACACTTCATTGATCTCTTTTTAAATCACAAAGAAAAGTTCTGACCAAAATTTTGCTCCACTTTAAAACTAAATATAGCACATATTTGGTCATCTCTTTTGGTCATCCACTTTTTGCTTTGATTTTAATGACATGAAATTTTAATGATGAAACTTTAATTGATCTTGTGGTCAGATTTGTACCAAATAAGAAAGTTCATAATTTTAGTTAAAGAAGAGTTCAGTTCAGGAACTTTGTGTCAAACACCCCTCAAAGTTCCTCCAAAAACAAGTCTACAAGCAAAACGAAAGCACATTTTAAAGATAGGAGAGTGACAGAAAGAGAGGAAGCAGAGGAGCAGAGTTAAAGGACAAGGAGAAATATCAAGGTATGAAGCACAAGTTTACTGTTGCCATAAAGAAAAATCACCCCAGTCCTCTCCCACCCGCAGCAGATACACAATTCTAGCGCAGTGCTTTAGCACAAGTAGAAAGCAGAGGGTTGGATTCGGACACACAAGCTGTCTCCGTATTTCTGCCAGAACCATTTTCACACAGTTCCTGTTCCCAAAAACAACTGAGATTGGGGTGTAAAAGCAACATTATCGCTGTGGTTGAACCCGGTGTGAAGAATCCCGCCACAGAAAAGAGCTGAAGGAAAACTGCAAAGCTGAAGGGGCTGAGGCGAGGTGAGGCGAGGCATCCGTCATGCAGAAGACAATTTTTAGAACCACTACAAGGCATCTGGAGTTACGCCTGCCGGTCAGACAGAGCAGATTGAAGAGAGAAAGACGCAAATGCAAACAGTAAAAGAGAGGGGAAAAGACAGTAAGATGAGATATGGATACAGAGGAGCAATTAAAGAAGGGTGAAGAAAGGAGGGAAGCATACAGGACAAAGACTGAGAGGTTAACAGATAAACCAGACACAGCGTCTCTCCACCCGCCAGTGCAACACATGGAAGACAGAGATCAATAAATGATTATACAACAAAACCCAACACTGTACTGGACAGCCAACACAGTATGGGTGGGCTTTAAGTTACAGTCATTACAGTGACATAATTTGATCAGAAGCAATTATTTTAATATTCTGATTTGGGAAAAGAGCTCAAAAAACCTGTTAAAAACATCTTCAGGAGATCTGTGTCTCACATGAGCGTGATTGGTAACCACTAGTGTTTGCGTCACTAACCTCTGTGTTATAGAGATTCTCATAAAAGCAGCAATAAAAAAATTTTTATGTGCAGTTTTATTTTCACAACAATCCAACTTTACATGGGGAAATCCTGGGAAACCCTGGATGTTGTCTATTGCTCTAAGTAGCTATTTTCAAATGAAATCTGTTCTTTCCAAATCACAGGACTCACAGCAGGAGATAAAAATTAAGAGATAAATAATAATACTTCTGTATTTTCACAAATATGAGGTAGGATAAGATCATTTTAACAGAATAATGGTTGTGCAGTCGGGGGACTGAACTACAATAACACTTCTGTTCCAGCCTCCTCTAGTTTGTGGGAGAACAAAACCATCCAGACCGCATTATATTCCTTCTCCAAGGCCATCGGCCATTTTCCACAGCTTGTTCCAGATGGCCTCGGGTCTCGTCCACTCTCAGGCCCAAACCTCTAAAACTCAACAAACTAAACTAAATTAAGGCAGCAGACAGATAATGTCAGGGTGGACTCTTAAATGCCTGAATGCTCTGTGTGGTTATTAGGATGATTTATAATTTTACCATGAAATTACCTGTTTGTAAATGTAAGTCACAACTGTGTAACCATTTGGTAGCGCCCCTGGCCTTTTCTTTTGGCAGCTATTTTGAAGAATTATGTAAATTAACTTTAATGTCAGCAGTCACATGGCATAAAAAAAAAAAAAACAACTACATTTATAAAACAGGAATATTCACACGTCTGGTTTCAGGAGGTGAGCTGCAGAGGCCACACCACCAGGTTCAATTATATTTTTAATTAAAAAAAAAAATCGAATTATATGCGCTAAAGGCAGGCTGAAACATCGAGCTTGTGCGAGAATCTGAAGAAAAGAAAAAAAAGAAAGCAGAGAGGCCAAGCTTCAAACTTTCTAAGGTTTGTGTTTTGTGTGAATTTACACGAAGAAACAAACAAACAAAAACACGGTTGTGGAATCATATCTCATGTATTCCAAGAGTATTATGAATGGACACCTAAACCTATCACAGCTGTGAGAGTGCAGGACAACTGGCAGGCTCTGCCACTAGGTGGAGCACTTATACAGCTCAATCAGGTGGAGAGAGACGCTGTGTCTGAGTCTGGAACATAGCTCATCAATACATATCAGTAAAGTTAAACCTTGTTAGGTGACCACAAAATAAACAGAGGGGTGCAGGTAAAGAGACATGTGAGAGTAGCCAGAAAGATCAACTTTTTTGTAACAGAACTAAATGTTTAGTTTTGTGTTTTTTATCTTCATCCCAGAAAATGAACTAAAATAGCTGGGAGCAGCAACACAAGTCAACTTAATGATAATCAGAATTGATCATTTATTCGGTCTGAACTCTCCCATCTTCTCTGGCAGCTAACAAGGAACAAATGGAAAAGAACAAAAGGCTGGGAAAGTCACACTTTACATTCTCTGGCAGCAGATCACCACACGTATGCAACGATCAGAAACATAAACAAGTACACACATGCAGATCACCAACATCAACAAAGAAGGAGTACAGTACAGAGCCCATGTTGAGTCAGAACAGACTGATGAGTCACAGACTCATTTGTATTAAGTGAGAAGAGAGAGGTTTTCACAGCTGCCTGTGGAGAGAGCTGAAGTGGAAGTGATGATTTGTTTGACAGGATGAAAAACAAAATGTACTCTGACAACTGCAGGGAAGCAGTGGAGGATAAACATCCCCAGACATATCTGTTTTTATCCATCTAATATTAGAAATATGAGCCAATTGCAACTGATAGTATACAAGTGCAATACAAAATTACAGAATTTTAAAGATTGATATTTTCAGTATGCTGCAGAATGATGTTGCTATTGTAGAGATTTGAAAAGAAGATAAGTGCATGCTAATAATACACAAATAGTGTATGAAAATAACTGGATACACCCAGTATTTCCAAAATAATACTTCTACTGGAATCTTGCATAGTGCTTTTGCAAATTCTAGTTCTTTATATATTTAAGTTCCATTTACTTTTGTAAATCCTCTCTAACTCGTAGGCTGTGGAATTGTGCTGGTGTAGAAGCTGTGAAAGCTCCCTCTTGGGATCAATAAAGTGTGTCTTCAAATCCAATTAAAGGCCGATAGTTGATTGATTGATTGATCGTTGTATTTATACTGACTTCATTTACTGTTTGATCAAAGAAGATTTAAGGACAAAACAAAAGCTCCTTGTCAGATTTTCCTTCCAGCTAAAGTTCTTTCCAGATGAGTCCGGCTCCTTTCCTGATATAAATAGGTCCAGAGATCTGCAGGCGATTGTCTGCTGTGTGCTAATAATCCATTGACAGGCTACAGTTTATAGGCACAGCTATGTGTCACACCATACCGCCTGCAAGGACTACAACTAGAGGTGCAATAGGAGATGCTGATTGGTTGTTCTGGGCTCTATGACTACTGTTGCTATGCGAGCAGGCCAGCTCTAAGCAACAGCAGGAGCAGCATTTTAGAAATAAGGTGGTGAGCAGCCTACAGCGACCCTATAACTACATATTCTGCCATTGCAGTGAGGACAGGCTGAGAAAATTCTGCATATTCTGAAATGTACCAGCTGATTGAGAACAGTCGGTCTGCAGCTGAGGCAGCGAGGTGGCATCAATGTGTGTGACCAGAGGGGTTTTTAAAGCTTTTTAGACATTAGTTGGAAAAGCTGTACAATAAAAGAGAGTTTAGTGAAAAATACTATACTATACTAAACTATACAAAGAGCTACGACTCAATGACTGCCAACGACTTAAGCTCCAGCCAAGTGAATGCTCCAGCAGAGCATTTTTTCACTTGATCTCATTAATCAAAGTCAGGGTAACAGCGACGCACAAGCAGGAAGAAGAAGCGGGAGAGCAGAGTAACTGCGACTGTCAGTCAGGATTATCAGTGTAGCATTGTACAGTTTGATCCTTTTGAGCTAGTCGGACAAGATTTAAGTCCTCATTCAAACATTTTAGTCATAGATGAAGAAACAACCTCACTGTATCTTTCATGACCGAAGCCACTAAGGCTACGTTCACACTGCAGGCGAAAGCGCATCAAATCCGATTTTTTTGACCCTATGTGCGATTATGGTGCGACAGTGTGAACGGCACAAATCCGATATTTTCAAATCCGATCTGGGTCACTTTCGTATGTGGTACTGAATCCGATACATATCCGATGTCTCAGAAAGCGACTGCTGTTTGAACGGTCAAGTCGCATTAAATCCGTCTTTTACATCACTGACACAAGACAGACGCCAATTATCCGCGCCAGAGAAGACATCGCGAACGCTTCCTGGCCATCCGGTGAAACTGCTGGGAAGACAACGTTGGAGAAACGTTAACATTTTATTTGTACTGCATAACCTGCAGGTTCTGACAGAAATCTGCAACTATCCTTTGAAGCACCTCTCCTCTAAAACAGCAATAGCCTAAGGATCATTATTAGGTTATCTACATTATTATGTAAATAACAAAATAACTTAAAGCAAAAATCGGGAAACATGAAGTCCGAAGTCTTTATATTAAGGCCATCAGTCAAACAATATAGTTTGTTCTGGGTCTAAACAGAGCGCGTTGTGTATGACGTCTTCTTTTGCGCATGCGGGCCACTTTGAGCGTTCACACTAGAGCGCGTTTGCTGTCACACTTTATTTGTAGTGTGAACGAGCAGACAAAAAAAACGGATTTGATCAAAAAAATCGGAATTGAGCATTAAGACCTGCAGTGTGAACGTAGCCTAATTGAAGAGATAATCCCCTCACTGGCCTCCAGTGGCCCCTCATTCTCACTATAACTTTATAGGGAACCATCAGTTGGCTTGATTGACAGCAAATAAAATAATCCAATCCAAGCCAGCTCAATGTGACCAAACTTTAGCATTTACATTAACAACTGTGTTTATTATAGTTTCTGTGCTGAGGAAACTTTAACAAGTAAAATGACTTTGTGGATGACGTCAGTCCAGAAAGATAGAGGAGTTATTTCAAGTCGACATGTCTGTGTCCCTGGTTTGAGAACTCTCAGTAATGTGCCGAGGGCTGTGTACTGTACTTACCCCGTTCCATTCCACGCTCATACTCACTTCCTCGCCGCCGTCTGGCCCGCTCTCATACTTCACCGTGTCAGAATTCAGGCTCTCGCGGCTTCGCTGCTTCTCTCGGGCCTCCGGCTCGCTCAGCACCTCAGCCACGCGCTGCTTGTGCACATTGTCCAGACCCTGATGTGTGCACACAACAATAAATAAATGCCAGTTCAACAAATCCAATTAAGCATAAGCTAAACCCATGTACTAGTCGGACCTCCAGCACAGCCTCACCTACACAGATACACTGTACAGCTGTCAGCAACAAGTGCTAATTCATCCAATCCAATTAATACTAAATCTATAGACTTCTACTGCCTGCTGCTCTAAACCCAGCACCTGGGATTTGCTGATTAGCAGTCAGAATAAACCTGGCAGAGGACAGAAAATGAAAAAAAAAAAAAATCCAACTAATTATTGGTAAATTAGCTTGCTGACCACTAGAAATTCAGTTAAACCATTTTTGAAAAAGCACACTTTCAATATGGAGCTAGAGGAAAGCACCTACCTAAGAAGTCACTGCCCATTCTGAAATCTCAGAATGTCATTTTTGACTATCTTTACTGCTGTTTTGATATTTACAGAAATCTTAAAGACTTTT
This sequence comes from Maylandia zebra, assembly GCF_041146795.1. NCBI lineage: Eukaryota > Metazoa > Chordata > Actinopteri > Cichliformes > Cichlidae > Maylandia > Maylandia zebra. Next base: position 6,418,486 of record NC_135185.1, read on the forward strand.
TTAAACGTTCAGTTTGGTGGAAAAAACAATTTTGCAACCATGTGATTAAAAGAACATACATGTAAGCATCTAATATAGTGAAACTTGAACAGCAAACCCATGGTGCCAGTGCAGCTAAATTAGCTTTTCTGTTAGCTGGTGACTTCCAGTGCTACCTTGCGTAATTAAAGCTGGCCAACAATACGGTTACACCACAGTACAAAGTACTTTCTGTGACTCTGCCTGAGCGTTTAATTATTCAAGGAGGGAAAAACAAACACGGGACGTTACACTGCCAAACAATCATGCTGGCAGAGTCTGGTCGCTTATTTTATTTCTACTAAAACCTTCTCCACTTGTATTATCTAAATGCTGATTAAAGGTTACATTCATATCGGGATCGAATCTTTCCTCAAGCAAAAAATGACAACGCTCCAAATATATCAAAGGAAGTTTGTGGTGTTAAAACGAGGCCCCAAAGCAGATCCGACTAGTTATAATGGAATTATTGTAATAATTACCAAAATGTTATTTTAGTTTCTACAGCTGTAATTTCAGCAAGACAATGGGGAATTTTATCTTAATAACATGTGTGTCTGTTACTGAATAACTCAATGTTTACATGTTGATGGAAAACCTAATTCAGGATAAAAGCTGCAGGACTTAGACTCCATTAAGTCTCATAAGTAACACCATCAGGGGCAGCTAAAAACAACACCAAAGAAACCAAACTACGCTCCAGGATTCTGAGTGCATTGCATTTTTCCAATTCCACAGCAGCTCACACATTTTCTGCCTTTTAATGTGACGCAAATGCTCAACGGACCCGTTTCATCTGAGCACCGATAACAAGTCATCTGCTTCTATATCTACAGTCCTGTGTTGTTAGTCACATTATCCAGAGGCCACACCTGCTTTCTGGAACGCATCGCAGCTTCCTCCAGGGTCCCAGCTGCCTCTAGCTTGCCCTGCCGCCTGTAGAGGGCACCAAGGTTTTTCAGGGTGGTGGTAACCGTGGGGCTGAAACGACAACCGGTGGAAATTTAATGTCACAGAAAATCGTTTTGGCGAAAGACAATAAAACAACAAGAACAACACGACTGTCTTATAGATGGTTGGCCACAGCTGGTTTAATTGCTTACTACATTTTGTTATGTGTAAACATTTATATATATCATGTATCAGTTTGCTTCCTGTGCTGAGAGTATCACCCATATTTACTCCGTGGAAAAACACTGACCTGTCGACTTTACAGGCTTTGTACCAGCCTCCATACTCTCCAAATGGTGAACCGTCTTTCTGCTTCCCCTGTGAAACACCAATTTGGTTTAGATTTAAGAAATCTGCATATATGATATAATAAATCAGACATTTAAGGATGGAAACCAACCCGCTTACATTGTATGTAGTCAGTTTACATGGAGAAGTGTTAGCAGTGGGATTATAATTGGATCAGTACTTCTTCCCCAGAACATCTAAACCTATTAAACCATGAAATGAACTCTTAGATGGGAGAGTGAAGGACTCGGACCATCATCATCAGTTTTTACTGAGACTTAATATCCTAATCCAATCTTTGTAAAGTCAGTCTTTCTTATTTCATGTTAAATAAGGTAAAAGAATTCAGAGAAGTTTAATGCAGAAGTTTTTTTTTTAAAAACTTGGTGTGTTTTGATCCTGTGCAATTATAAGGTTTTGTCTTTAACACTGAAACCCAAAATTAAGAAAGCACAACAGAAATTACAATTATACTTGTATATATATGTTTCAGGCTCTCACCTTGCTTTGCTCCTCTCTCTCCTCAGCATGCATCCAGATTGGTTTGTTCTCATCTGCAAAGAAACATACACACAATCAGTCCTGACAAACTCAGATAAGCAGCTAGAGACACCTTTGAAAAGTCACTCTGACTCTGAAGTGCTGTTTTCTGTTTCTTTTCGGCTCCATCCTTCACTAAAATAACAGCAGCCTGAACATATTAACCTTTACTTCAAAGGAGAGACTTATAAAGTTGTTCATGCATGCAAGTTACTCTAAGTTTAAGCTACTATCTGCAATGTCTGAAATATAAAAAGTGTGTGAGCACTTTGTACCATCAACAGAGCCAAACTCCCGTTCATGAGCGCGGGTTAGGATTTCTTTATACAGGGTCTCTGCCTGCTTGAACTTGCCCTGCTTCAGGTAACAGGATGCCTGAAAAACACAAACAATAAGAACAACATGACACTGCGAATGAGCAAAGTCAGAGCTCGCTCTTCAGCAGTTAGCAGTAAGGTCCAGCAATGGGATGTCAGCAACACACAAGAAGCTTCACAGGACTGGGAGAAGCTGAATTAGTTTTTTCTTCTTCCTTTTTTTTTTTTTTTTTAAATAAAATAATTTAAAAAGAGTTGTCATTTTCATGCCACTTGTCATCTGCAGATATTGATTTTTATTCCGCAAATTGACAAATACTTCCATCCTTCTCACCAAGTTGTTCTTGGTCTTGGCCACGTTGGGGTCATCTGGGCCCAGTTTGGTCTGGTAGATCTCCAGGGCTCTCATGTAGTAGTACTCCACCTCCTCATACTTGCCCTGGTTCTGACACAGCAGGGCCAGGTTGTTTAGCTGCTTGGCCACATCTGGGTGGTCCTTGCCCAACACCTGGGACAAAAGAGGAAGAGATATGAACTTTAAACAACCCATTTCTGCCATGTGCTATTTGGTCAGTAACACTTAGCCAACATGAGAAATGCTGGTCAGACGGATTTAGCGCCTTCTACTGAGTTTCACTAGTGTAAACATTCAAATGTGCAACCTAGTTTAAATCCTCAGGTCCAATGTTGTAAATTTGGATTTCCAGGAAGACCGGAAGGGTATTTGTCAATACGTTGGAAATGTTTGTTTCATCTCCTGCCAAGCTGCTTTGACTTGCTGCACTCTGTTTGTAGTGCGGCTGATTACACTACACGTATGTTTGGAGCAGTGTGCACAGAAGATGTCACATGTGTAAATTTGGTCTAGAGTACTGGGGATCAAGCCTGTAGCCTTTGCTACATACAGTACATGCCTCCGTAGGAATTTTGGCCTTTTGTGGATTAATAGGCTACTAACCTGCTTTAATAAATAAAAAAATAAATAAAGCTGTAAAACAAAACAAAAACACCACCCAAACCCCCCCCCCAATAAAAACCACTTCTGGATTAAGAAACAGCCTTTAAGCACTGCAACCTCTTCCTGTGAGCTAAGAAGAGTAAAGGTCATTAGAGTAGAGTGCAGCAAGACTAAAAGACATGTATTGGGGCTAGATGCTAAATGACCCCCCCCCCCCCCCCCCCCCTCTCTCACTCACACACACACACACAATAATATTTTTTCTTATTATATGATTCTAACTGCCCAGTAAAGATGTAGCAATCATAGGTGGATGAAAGGAAAGAAAACAGAGAAGAAAATGAAAAGGATGTGCACGGGTGGAATCAGTGAACACACATGGGTGGCTGGTGTTGTTGGGAAAGGGATCTGATCAGTTAAAAAGAAACCACCCTGAGTGTCACGTTTATGGTTGTAAATGAAAACAAGTGAACAATTAGTTTGTTTTGATTTCTAGTTTCAGTTTACTGCTCGGTAAGTTTGTGTGAGGTCTTAGAACTGCAGGATGATCCCCCCCTCCCTCCCTCCCTCCCTCCCCGCTGGAGACCGACAGCGTCTTTGATCCACAGGATGGTGCAGAGCTGTGTGAGCGGAGATACCTACAGTATTCACTCAGGCCTGGCCTCAATCGCCTCCTCCTGCACCACATAACACATCTGAACGCTTTCCTGTAAACAGCATTAGCTAGAAAACAGATTGCCATCAGCACCACAAAACTGCTGAGGATCTGATCATGCCTACTGATGCCTTCAACCACCAAATGTTCTGCAAAAATTCTGTGGCTTATTGAAAGCTTTCAGGCAAAGTAAACACACTACATACATGTTCTGGTCGCCCTTTTCTAATTAAAAATTAGTTACTTAAACCTTGGAATTTGAACCTTAAAATTCTGGTTTGGTACTGAAAATGTCAGATATGAGGAAAAGAGGAAAGGCTGCAAGTTCTTGCAGGTAGCAGATCTGCTAAGTTATCTATAATTGCAGATATTCGAGTACTGGAGTAACTATAGCATAGACTAAATGTTTGAAAAAACACAATCAAGCAAAAAAGATTTCATCACTGTTTTCATTTTTGCAATCACCGTCTTTGTGTTTTGAAACCAGATGTGATGTATGCTTGACTGAGAAACCAACACACTGCGTGCTCATGTGGTAGCAACTAGGTGATTACAAGGCAGACCCAGCCTAAAGCATATCCTCCTTTATACTTGTTGTTTTACCATAATGGGGACCAATTTTCAAAATGAATATAATGGTATATACACTAAAATTGAAACTAGTGATCAGCTTATAAACTTGTCAGGTAAAGTGTTTCCTTACTCACTTATGAAGGAGGCCAAGGACACTTTTCTCATAGACTAGAATTTTTTATGCAACCAGAGGATTCATACTGCTGACCATTACAAAGACAACATATTTAAGACACTTGTATACTGGCTTCACTTTACATAGCAGACCCTACATCCATTGTTTAAATGCAGTCTGTCATCTGCAAGTTTCTATTATCTTGAATCTTTTACAAGAATAACGCTGCTGGCATTCCACATTTTTGCTGTTGCCATGAACTCAAATAATTCTAAAGGCTAAAAGCAAGAAGTATTAACACTTTCTCAATACTTCACAAGGGAAACTTTAAGATGAGTCATATTTCCTTTTTCTCAACAACTTTCTTCAACAGATACAGACTGCAATTTACTTTGCCCTGACAGATTAGTGAGGGCAAAGTGAAAAGGATATGATACTGACACACACACACACACACACACACACACACACACACACACACACACACACACAGAATTTTCCAGAGTTTCTACAAAAAGGCGGAATGACGAGAGGGGGAAAAAAACATCCTTCTGATTCAGCAGTTCTGCTGCAGTCACTTTGCAATGCCCTGCATGTGCAAAACCACTCCGGCTTAAGCAAGTGCATTATCATCTCAGTTTAAGAAGCATGAAGAAAAAAAAAAAAATTAAATGCCTCGGCTTAACCAAAGCTGACGTTGCATTCTCAAGGAGACGAAGGAGAAGTGGGTTTGTTCAAAGGCAAGAGCTGAGCATAAACAACAGAAAGTGTCTCCTGCGGCTCGTTTGTAAGTATCAAATTAATACAGGCAAAACAGTAGCGTTCGCTCAGGATAAAGAGCCTGCCCTGTGACGAAGGCTGAATACTGATAAAAAAAATTTAAAAAAAAAAAGAGGAGAAATTACATAAAGGAGGTTGACTACAGTTTATTTCTTATGCAAGCAGTGAGGAAAAAACAAAACAAAAACAGACTTTATGACTTTATGAGTTTTATGTAGTTTTTGTAGATGTGTGAATGTGTGTGTGAATGGGTGAATGACTGAATGTAGTGTGAAGCGCTTTGGGGTCCTTAGGGACTAGAAAAGCGCTATACAAATGCAGGCCATTTACCATGTACTTTCTAATATATATATATTAAAACACTTTTTGGAAAGAACAAAGACTCACTGCTGCTTTTCTTTTTTTAATTCCAGATTTTGGCCAACTGCTGTTTTACTCTGAGGCCTCAGTCGTTGGTGATACCCCAACCTGAAATCTATTATATCACAACATATCAATTTTGTTTTTTTTAATCCTTCTTAACAAGTATAGTTGACTTTTTTTTGGGGGGGGGGACACACACACATGCCAACTCAAACAGCCGTAGCCGATCACTGTGTGCAAGGCCCGACTTCTGCCAGCTACAGCTGAACTACAAATTAGCTGTCCAAGAAGTTTATGTTCAGTTTTATATGAGTATAATCAAGTATTTATTGCACTCATCAAGCTAACCAAGCTTGCTAGTGTTAGCTAATAACATAAATGGTAAATGGCCTGTATTTGTATAGCGCTTTACTTAGTCCCTAAGGACCCCAAAGCGCTTTACACTACATTCAGTCATTCACCCATTCACACACACATTCACACACTTAGCACTTCACCATCTCATAAACATGGTCACCACCCCCAAATAAAACACAGTGGTATCTAAAAACTAATGATGAGGCCTCGAAATGTGTCACATAGTGTCCATAGTTTGTTAAATCCAACAATAAACACAAGTGACTGCCACTAGACATGAAAAGCTAATACTGTTGTTAATTATGTGCAAAACTTAAAATTTAGATATTCTAAACAAGTTAATCTGTTGCAGTTATAGTAAATATCTGCTGTGTTGAAATGAAAAGCTGAAGGGACAAGTGGTCAGTTGCTGAGTGCTGTCTGAATATTTTAATTCCTACTATTCATTCTGCTGCCTCCAAATGAAATATTCTGAGTGAAGTCTGAAGTGTTTCAGTACAGGGGCACAAAGTCTGTCTATAAGTGAAAGTACTCGCTAGTGCATCGACTCATCACAGTGTTTGATGACCTCGTACCCACCTTTTCTCTGATCTCCAGCGCTCTCTTGCACAGAGGCTCTGCTTCCTTGTACTTCCCTCTCTTCCCATACAGGACAGCCAGGTTATTGAGAGTTGCAGCAACCTGATAGGGACACAAACACATTTATTATCCCACAATGCTCTATTCTTCCTGGCCTCATAGACATGTTCACTCATTTGCACAATGTGTGGAACCGCAAGAGTCTACAACAGCAGAGTGGTGTCATTGGTCTGATGAGTGAGAAATTGACAAGGAATAAGAGGATGTGGGGAAACAGGAAGTGATTATGCCGGGCTGTAATTTGATCCAAATCAGCTGAGTGATGAATCTCCAACATGTGCACACAGGACGAGTGAGGGGAGACTGCAGAGGGGACCTGAGGTGAGCACTGATCTCTGATTCACACCAAGTTCTGGCAGCCATGTGAGCAGAGTGGGAGGAAACGAGAGGAAGGGCAGAGGGTTGAAGTGATGGGAGGAACGGGAGCTTATTCAGGAAGATGGGAGGAAGAGAGGGACAAAACTCCTACAGTTTGAGAACACTTTTTTTCTGCTCTTTAAGACTTAATTTGTCCTCATGTCACAATCTCAAAAATGGTGAAAATATAAAAAAGAACATTTAGAGAACTTTTTTTTTTAAAGCAAAGGAGCTACAGATTATATAGTCTGATCACAAACCTGTCGATGATTAACCTAAAGCCTTCAAATCTTACAGACAAATTCACAGTTTCACATCCATGTTTTTTAAATCTTGTGTTTGTATTAAGAGTCATAAAGTCAGACACATACTTACATAATTATTTTAATTATAATTAGATTCAGAAAGCATTACGACACACAGACTTGACGACTAAATTTAGCATTATATCCACAGAAAGCAGAACACTACTGCGATTCAGATCATAGTGCTCATGTCTCCTGAACATCCCTGTCAGACTCAGCCAGATCCATGTAGAGCCAAAGTAGCAGCGTCAACGGGAATCTCAGGGACTGGACACTTCAGTTGGTGGGGTTTTGACCTCAAAATCAAGGTGTTTGTGTCTCTTTACAGTCGAAACCACAACTCCGCCTTTTTCAATTACCTCAGCAGATTGTCGCCTTTCTTTTTAGTGGCAAACCAAGAGCCAGTTTTCATAGTCCAAGTCCACTTTGACCTATGTATGTGTGTCGGTACATGATTTACCCAGAAGTTCACGACTGATTAGGAAAGAGAACATGACCTCAACATATTGTTTGCCCGTCAGGCTAAAGTTAGAAGTGGCTTACAATACCGCACATTGAAAACAGAAAGAAGAGAAAAGAAATTCTATAAAAATGATATGATTAAGAGGAAGAAAAATCACTATACTTAATCACATATCAGGTAATGTGTCAGATTTCGTCTGGGTGATGGATCACTGGGGTGAAAAAAATAAATTAAAAAAAAATCACTTTCTTCTTTGGAAAAAAGGGGAAGACGTGGAGAGGGCTAACCTCTGTTTCACACAGTGAAGAGAGACGAAGGTCCGAACAGTGGAGACACAGGCCTGCTGGGGTTAACCTGCTGCATGCGTACAGTCACGTTGACAGAGAGAGGTTAAAGAATCTGAGAACAGGCCGGGGTAAATTATTAATGACACCCACGCTGCTTGTCACAGCCTTGGACAAACACATGCTACGGTATCATTTTAAATGTATGAGGTAGGTTGCTATGCTTTTTGTGAGATATTTGTGTGATATGAAGTAAACAGATGTGCTCTACAATAAATAATATAAAGACTGTAATAAAGTGCACTGGGCCAACCATATTTTCTATGAACCAGAAAAACGGTCTGAAGCTCCACAGTATAGTAGTTAACATATTCACCTAACGCAAAAAAAAATCTTGGTTTAAGACTGTGAGGATACACAGCTTCTTGGGTTTCATCAGGAAGGGCCTCCAGGATTTATGGCTGCATGTGCTGAAGGGAAACTCATCAACTGGCCCAGATCACATTAAAGTACTGCAATAGAATAAACTCTATAGTGCTGTTTATATATTTTCCCCCAAATGCAAGTAAAATGTCTGCAAAGTTACAAAACCTGAAATCCATAGGGAGTTTTTCTCTCCAACAGAAAGTAATGCTCCTGAACTGCCCACAGTCCTGTGACTCATCTGTCACAATGTAACATTTGCATAATTGTTCCAAGCACCTAGTCTGGCACATACTCAAAATTTTCAGAAGATATTTTTATAGCTAGAGCTAAAGCAGCTTCTCTGAGCTAAGCTAAGTGCAAAGACGAGAGTATTCCTGAATTCTGAAGAACCAAAGACCTAGCAAATTTGTCTTGTTGTTGACAGCAACCACTTACTTGGTGGAGAACTTGATGGTCCTAAGCAGTTTCAGAAATGATAATGCCATTGCATGAAAGCACTGAGCTCTTTCTACAGCAGAGAATGCTACCCTGTGTGGTTTTCCAACCTGTTGGTCCAATTACCTTTCACTCATGGTGCTAAGCTCTCAAAGAAGGGAAATCAATACATCCAACTATACCTACAATACTGTTGATGTGGCCTGAATGTCTTAACAAAGGACTATATTTGTCTTCATGTTTCACCACCGCTGACTGTAAGAACAACCTCCATTTGGAAATAATTCATGCTGTGAAACAGTGCAACACATCTATCCCCATTAATATCAACGGGATTACACCGAAACAACAAAGAACATCATTCACCTGTCTAAAGCAAGAAATACAGAGCACAACAGAAGACCTACATGCAATGTATCAACAAATACACTCACAGCTGGATGGTCCCTGCCAAGTGTCTTCTCCCTGATGGCCAGAGCGTCATTCAGCAGGTTGGCAGCCTCCTTATATTTGTTCTGATCCCTGAGAGACCAAAGCAGACAGAGTTAGACTGAAATACAGACACAGAGATGGGCAGAATAACAGACAAGCACACATGAACACAAACATAAACTATGCTGACAAGTTCAACTAATGGGCCACCATCTTCAGTGGTTCCCACAGCCAGTGCACAAGAGTACTGACAACAAGTCAACTCATTGTTTTAGGTAACTAAATCAAAAGCCCAAGCTGATTGTTCAGTGGCTTAGATTTATGTAAATGGAAAAACATGGCAACAATCCTGTGCGACATTTGTCCAGGTTTTAGGCGTCATTCCTTTGCTCCTGTCTAGTTGGGCTGGAAAATTAACTTCCGTTACTGTCCTATAAATCTTTGTCAGGCTACGTTTGGCTTGTTCTGACAAAAGCATCCAGCTCTGATTAAGAAGCCAGTCACACAACACTTAAAGAATCCCTGCCAAAGGTTTCAAGAGACATGTCACAGTGTTGTGAGGGTGACAAAGTGTGCTGTTATTATCTCAATGTTAAAATCTTAGCTTTTTATGATATCTTCCAAACACAAGAATTCATTAAAAGCTGTTTAAGTCTAAGAGGATTTTGGAGTTTATGAAACAATGCAGACTACAAACAAAACTTTTTTTGAGCATGAAATTCATTCATTATATAGACCACCTCGCTTCAGTTAGCAACATGATCTCTTTAAAAACAGGACATCACCGGCTTTCATTAGAAAAAGATAAATACATAAAAATGCATGTGCATATTATTAGATGTTGCAGGAGTTTACCTGTAAACAAGGGCTAAGATATTAAGCATTGTGGCCACATCTGGGTGGTCGTGTCCTGAAGTCTTTTCCAGGTCTTCCAGAGCCTGTTTGCAGAGAGGCACAGCCACCTCATACCTGCCCTGAGACGCATACTGGATCACCAGGTTGTGGAGGGTCCTCAGTCGAGCAGGAATCTCGTATCCTCCCTGCTGAGCAGCAGCTGCTGCAGCGCTGCTGTGGGCTGGCTGGACTACAGACAAAAAATACGAAAGTAAATGAATTATTAATTAGGAAAAACCCATCACTGCACTGTATAGAAAATGATTGTTAAGTACAACCTGGTATTTTGTATCTGACCTATTTAGAGTAATGTGATATACTGTACACGGGGGCTGTGAAAAGGTATGGAAAAAAAAGTTGAAAACATTTTCCTCTTTCCTGATTTCTTATTATTTTACATATTTGTCACACTTTCATGTTTCAGATCAAACAACAACAAAAAAAATTGTCCCATCCTGTTAAATCATGAATGAATTATTTTTAACCCTGTTTTTCAGAAAGCTGAATCGAATTTCAGCAACCACACCGAGCCCTGATTACTGCCACACCTGTAATCACTTAACAGAACCTGTGTGACAAAGTTATCTCAAAAAGCAACACGTCACACCACAATCTAAAGAAATACCTGAGAAACAAAGTCACTGACATCTATCAGTTTGAAAAGTATTACAAAGCCCATATTCATCAATAAAACAAAAAAAGTCTCAGCAAAAAAGCCATCCATGGGAGAGTTCTGACTCCTGACCAAAAAAAACACCACAAAGACTCGTCTCACATTAGCCAAAAAAATATCCTGATGATCCCCAAGACTTGGGGAAAATATCCTGTGGGCTGACGAGACAAAAGGTGAACTTTTTGGAAGGTGCGAATCCTGTTACATCTGGCATAAAACTAACATCAGTTTGCACCCAAGCTTAAGTGTTCTTTGGTTATGCAGCAGGACAATGATCCAAAACACACTAGCAAGTCCACCTCTAAAGGGCTATATATATTGATATTTATTATTCAAGTTGTGCTGATTCAGTAAAAGGATGTTACAGATGTTACAATCCCTGATAATGAATTGCTTCAAATGAAAAGAAACTCTATTCCAACCAGCTGAGCAGCAAAAGGCTTTGTGAGCTGTTTTGTAAAAATAAACAGTGTCGATCAGACCTCACCAGCCGCTAATAGACACTTCGGCTAGTCACAGAGAGACAGATAACCATTCTCGCATTCACGACCAATTTAGAGTCACCAATTAAACTAACCCCACTCACCCCATGTCTGTAGACTGTGGGAGGAAGCCGAAGTTCCCGGAGAGAACCCACACAGACACGTGGAGATCATGCAAATTCCACACAGAAGGCCAGATGGCAATTGTGTAATTTTGTGAAACTGCTTTTTCCAGTTCACAACATTACACAATTAGGCAAATTTGATATCCCATCACATGGAATAAAATAAATATTAATCATTCATAAATAGCAATACTGTAAACTGCAGTTCATTCATTTCATTAATATGGCTCAGATGGCTGAATCTTTATAACCTGAATGAGTCTGTGACTATGGATGACAGAAGAACAAAGGTTTATTAATAACAGGAGTTTAATAGAAGTTTTCTATAGGAGATGACGTGTGAAAAGAAAGCTGATAGGCTGGTTATGTGACAGTTTTCCTCTAAAATGAAAGAAGTATTTGAAACCAGTGGGTGTCTAAGATGATATAAAAGGGTCAATGCTGACTAGAGCAAACACAAACTGGCTGCCTTTTAACATATGTGCAACACAAACAAGCTTATTCACCCATAAACAATGTCCTCTTTTTCCCCATTACGCACAGCTCAAGTACCAGCTCCTGAGTGCTACATTTAACTGGGCCAGAAGGACATGACTGGAATGTCTCTTGTGATAAATAGTCTGTTTGTCTGTCTTTCTGTCTCTATATGCGAGTGTCTAAGAATGCATGAATGTGTGAGAGGTCAGGAAACCACTTGATGGGGTTTCTTATTAAAGGCAAGCAGTTCTGTATTTACTCTGAAGGAAAGCCAGTAAGGTTTTGAGTAGGAGCCGCCCACTGCAGTAATAACAATGACCACAGAGAAATGTCCGGGCACGAAGTGATTCCAGGTGTTCTGAAGTGCTGGCAAACCACAGCCTGCCTTTGCTGCTGTTCACAGGAAAGTAACGCAGTGACAGCAGAACAGAAACGGACAAAAACAGCAGGTATGTAGTCAACTCACACATCTTCACTATGAGTCAACTGATGTCTACAAATAAACGCATCAAATCCTCAAAACTTAGAAACTGGAACCAGCCAACGTCTGAATAATGACCGAAAACACAACTTCATCATCAAAACACGACAAACCCTTGCTGGAAGAAGGAAGCAGAAGCGAGACTCCATCAATGTAAATGATTCTCAGCTACAAGTGAAGCGTGAGCAGTGAATTGTGTTACATGTGGACGTGTTACTGTTGACCCAGTTTGTTGGTATTCTTTATCGATTCTGACTTTGATTTTAAGATTTATTATTCACATGATTTTTGTGCACTTCTGTAAATATGTGGATGATGCTTAGCGCTTTGATTGACAAGGCAGTCATTTTCCATGCTTGTTAAGAGTACTCCCACCCGATTTACATAACCCCTAGCACTGTGTTGGAGAGTACTTGTTACCAAAGGGGGGAAAAAAAGTCACTGTGTCGCACTATGAAAAGTGCAGGATGCTCTATTTTTGGAGCCGGACCTCTGCTTTGCATGATTCTAGTTAAAATCTGCCCCAAACATTCACAAATATGCTGGAATATGTTTCAGGCTGTGACACTCATTTAGTGTCAACGCTAAGTGAGTTAAATGTAAATATTAGCACAGAAAAACATTGCATAAGACCCTGAGTGGTTTAAAAAAGCAGGAATGTCATCACCATTGTCTTCTTCCTGCTGACAGCAATTTACCAAAACCCCACAAGCTTTTCAGGCAGTCTGAATCAGCTTGGAAAGGAAAGACATCTAATCTACTCCAGCACTAACCCAGTATCCACTGAGCTCATGCAGAGCCTCAGGCAGCTCAGTTTCATACAGAGAGGATTAATGCCAGTGCAAAAGGCATTCGATGAAGCACTGCGTCTCTGCGAGTTCAGTTCTGTCTCAGTCCTTTACCAGCTCACACCTGAAAGACTCTGGTTACTTCTTAAGAGTATTGTCTAGTCTTCATTTGATTCGATACAGTATGGGAGGTCATTTCTTTTCTGTAGCAGTTAAAGCTGCTGCTTCTCTAAGCTCCAGTCTTCTGCACATCTGGCACTTCATTTTCTCTTCATTTTAAATGTATATACATTGTCATCAAATGTAGCTACCTGACAGTATTTACTGTAAGCACTGATGTGGGCAGAAGCAGGAATTTGTGTATGTGTGGGTGTGTATACACAACATTTATGTGTTGACATGTGAATGGGTGCAGGTGTACTGCAATAACTGCATGCTCCTTGACCAACTCAATATAGACCCTTTACAGTGTCATTTGTATCTCACCATCTCCAAAGAGAAACACATTATTTAATAATTATGGAGTATTGATCTCAACATACATTTTTATTAAGCTTTATGATGCATAAAGTCTGTCTGGTATTACCCTTGTCCTTGTTCTCCAACCAATTTCTCGCTCACAGCTACATGCCATTAAACTCTCCTGTCTCATCATAATTCATTTAGTGGTGCTCACAGCAAGTGCTCTATCACCACCCTCCCAAGGGCAATACGCAAAACCACAATAATGAAGTGAGCGATCCATGTAAAGGAAATGCTTTTACTGTAAAAGATTTCATTAAATTAAATAGAATATGAATGCAGCGTAAATATCTGTAGTCTAGCTTAAGCGGTGGATTACAGCAGTTACACAGCACAAGAGGCAAACCGTTTACAGCCCAGTCTGTCAGCAAATTAGACTGGCTGATAAACTGATACCACACAGGATGAGGCAAATGGGGCAATAAAGGGGAAAAAAATGGAAAATAAAACCTTTGGGAGCAAAAAACAAATGTTTTTCATTAATCTTAAAACTGTCCCTGAAGTGGGGTCTCTTTAACCAGTGTTTTGGAAACTGTGCATTCATCAAATGCATTTTTTGGAGATCATCTCATTAATATTAATAAAAAAATTTGAGTCAGTACAGCAATTTAGGCAATATGACATGTAGGGATAGGAGTGGAGAACCAGTTCCTGTCAGTCTAATTTCTTGGAATTGTCACTCTCGTTTATCGGTTCCATTTGCACCCACACTAGCTGATTTCAGTTCATGTGCAGGAGGAGGAAAATACTGGCTCTGAATCCAGGACAGAAACAGCTGCATAATGCTGCTAACATAACTTCGGCTCTTTGCAAGCATCTGCAGAGGCAGCATGCTAACACTAAGCTTGCCAAGAAGCCAGAGTGATGCTGAAGCTGAGTGAATGCCGACCTCAGCCCAGGTAACAAAGTGATGAGCAATCAGGCTGTATCCTCCAATTCCACCTGTTCATGTTTCTACAGTAGAATCACAGTGGCGATAATTTTAAAGTCGTTTTGAAGTCATCTTTACTTTGTGTTGTTGGCTTTGTCTTCTACTGAGAGAGGCTTTGTGTAATGCTAAGTATTCTGTGTGTCATTATTAGGATAGAGATTTGTGTTGGTGTGTTGGCTACAGGTTTATATTTTTAAAGGGTAATTACTAAAAGATCCCTTTCAGGTCATTTTACAGAAGAACATGAAAGTGACATAATGAGTAGTACAACAAATTTCTTTCTCCCAGGAGTAATTAAGTAATGTAGTGCATCACTTTTAAGAAAAGTGTTCTTTGTGAAAATTACTTCTTTGAGTAACGAGAACATCCACAAACGTCAGAGTCGCTAAATTCTTATCAATTCCCATTCCTATTTTTTTTTAACTACCTCTTGACATTTATTTAGTCCAAATAATTAATCTGGAAAATAACTATCCATCCATCTTCTGCTTATCCAGTTCAGGGTTGCTGAAGCCTATCACTAGCCCCGGACAGAGAGCAGAGCTAACACAGACAATGACTTTCACCTCACATTCACACTTATGACCCATTTAGAATTACCAGTTAAAATTGCCAACACAATCATCCCAGTAACTACTTATCTTTGGACTGTGGGCGGAAGCCGGAGTACCTAGAGACATCCTACACAGACACAGGGACAACATGCAAACTCCACATGAAAGGCTCTGGCCAGATAATGGATTCAAACCACTGCTGTCTTATTGCTCTGAGGCAACATTGCTAAGCACTGCGCCACCAAACTCCCCTGGAAATTGACTATAATAATGTAATATAAGATACATAACATGTTACCAAATAATGGATGAGAAGTTCTTATGGGTTCCTCTTTTTACCATGATATAACAAACATTTACATTTTAAGTCCTTTCTTGATATCCAGAGCCACAACTTCACTGGCTCAACTAGGTCCTGACTAATGGGGCTTTACAGCCATAAAGCTTTGTGGTCTTACATCATGAGCTACTGAAAAGACCAGCCCATCTAACAGTGAGCAAAAGGCTGGTAACAAACAATGGCAGCAATAAAAAACTGGCGCATACATGTTTGAAAGAGAGTGGTACTTGGACACACAAACATGCTCACCACCAGAACTTGTCATCATGTATTACACAATTTATCTGACTCTGGAAACATCCACTGATTCAGCTTCAGTAAATTACAAGACAGCTGCTGATGCAAAGCTCTGTTCCCATGGCGATCTTAATTTTACAGCGGTAAAACTGTAGAGTCTATCAGGGATTAAAAAACTAAAACTACATGTCACAGCATTCAGATGCCACTTTTTAATATGGTGGAAACAGTAGTTTACTTACAGCTCTCACAGCTCTCTCTTTCTATAGTTGCAAAAGTATTTAGGAGTTAATAAAGAGTGTGCCACTGAAATCTACATCCCAAGCCCAAAAACTATATTTCATATTTGGATCCAAGGACAAGAAATTGAGTGAAAGTCTCTCAAAGCAGAAAGAGGATGAAGAAGTACAGCACTTACTGCCTGGGGCTTGATCATCCTGATCATCTGGGAAGAGATCATCCAAAGTCTCTTTGGTAGAGTCTGAATCCTTTTCTTCCTGAAAGGGGAGAGAGGAAGAGAGCAAGCAGGATGATCAGTGAAGGGAGAGAGGACCAAAAGCAAAAAGGAGGAGATATTGCTCATGAAATAGCTGAATGTTTCTAAATGACGCGAGAAACACTGCCAATCTATTAGCAGATAGAGTCATTTTGTAGTTTGGGTCTAGATCACACATACTTAAAACGTGTGAGATGGTGTATACTGACATCTTTTGATTGTATCTGCTTTTGATAAGGTGCTTGGGGGGAAAACCCCCCAAAATATTGGTTCCAATGATAAGATGGTCACGCATATTTTAGATAAAAGCATCGCAACACATTCTTAAGCCCTGAGCACTCACAGAGGGGGACAAGTCCTCGTCGTACTTCTTCAGCTGGTTCATAAACTCCAAGTGCTTCTTTTCCTCCTCCAGCTGAGCCACGCTCTGCTCGCTCTTCTGCAGTTTCTGCTGTGTCCCGGCCAGCTCGTCCCTTAGCCACTGGTTCTCCTGGCAGAGTCGCCGTACCTGTACCCTCAGCTTCTGCTTCTCAGACTCAACTGAGCTCAGGTGGTTTGAAAGCGCCATCATCACCTGCAAAGAGGTGGCGGTTATGTTGCAATGTCTGCAATCATACAGACCCTTTTGTATTTACAGTTGGGTTTATCCTCTCATAACAACATTTACACTAATATATGTAGTAGAAGGTTGTCTACTAAAACAATTCCACCAAAGCCATGTGGATGGTAGATAGTAAAGCTATCTAGGGGTAAGTGTGCACTTGCCATCACAACTACATGTGTGTCCACTAATGTTAGAGTGAGGCACTTTGGGTAAAAGCATACAGTCTAAGGTGAAAGGCTCGGAGGGCTGTAATTAGATGAGGGGTGTTTGAGCAGGAAAATTACACTTTACCACAACTCCAAGCAAAAATGCTGGAGGTAGAAAATTCAGTCTGTGGGGTGTGTGCACGGTGTATTGTATATTTATTAGACAAAGCTTGCTGGGAGATGGCGATGAAAGGCTAAAGCATCAACAATGAATCAGCGCTGACTCATTCACTGCTTGTGAAATGAAATGTGAAGTGAAATGACGAGAGCAAATATTCTGCATAATTTCAAGGCTTTAAAGCTTCTATATGTTCTTTTCCCCAATCGACCAAACAAAAAGTAGAATTACAAGCTAGAGAGAAACACTCCCGTGTCAAGAGAATTCTAATGATCTAATCCACTATGGACTTGAATATATTTTTACCTTTTACTGTGTCTATTGCAAGGAAAGATGGTGTTCAGTAAAGGCAAGATTCTTGCTGTTTTCACTGAACTTGTGATATTAATTATCCAGGTGAAAACCACCTGCTGTCCTCTGCTGTCCTTTCTACACAGTAGAAAGTAGAAAGAAGAGAACCTACTATCCTTAAACTTAAAAAGGGAAGATTTAAATGTGTAACCACACAAACAGCTTGCCTTCTTATTATGTTTTGTTAAAAGACATGTAGATTAAATTGCTTGTTGCCTGAATCTCCTGCCCAGACCAACCTAAATGAATAACAGAACAGTCTAACATCCATAGTGATATTAACCAATCACTGAAGCTCTACACACATACTTGAGCCTCGCTGAGCCCAAGTTCCAGCATCTCCAGGGACTTGCGGATCATGTGTGATTTTTCCTCCACGAGAACGCCCTCCTCATCCTGCTTCAGGCAGCGCAACGTGCCCAGAAGGCCCTCCAGGATGGAGTGGTGCTCTTGCTTCAGGGCCTCCAATCCTTGAATCACCTGCTTGGTCCGGGAAATGATCTCATCCTGGGACAGCTTCTCCCCAGGATCCTCCTCCTCCTTCACACACACCATGGTGGACATGTCCTCACGCATCCTGCAGAGAAAGCGAATAAATTAACATAACAGGAAAAAAGGTTGCATTAAAATATTTTGTCTTGGAAGTCCTCATAACACAAGATTCCTTACAGGCTCTAATGAGGGAGGGAAAGGAATTTTCTACGGACACTAAAAACAGCGTGTTGTCATGTAAAGATGGTATCCACTTGTCTTATGACTGTCACAGATGTTTAACATGGTAAAAAACTAACAGCAGACCATGAAAACAGGATTCAGCAGAAATGTGACATAGTGGTTAAAGGACAAACAGGTAACCTTTTTCTTCAAAGTCACAATCCTCTGACCTTTTCTTGTCTCATGGCCAAATAAACAGCCTTTCATGACGATGACTCATCTCATAAAATCAATTATGCTGCAAGTGAGAAACGGCTCTGGTTTATGAAAAGGTCAGACAATGTGTTTCTGACTGGACGGCTACTGGGACAGGGGTGTAGGAAGCTCACTTTGAGGGAATTGGTAGGAAAAGTCTGTGCTTCTTCAGCTCTACACACAAAGGTGCCTTGAAAAGAGGCCCTGACTGAAGCACCTGTTTTGAAAAGCTCGTGAGAGCAGCATCAGCAGAGGTTTGTAGTAGAAGACGGAGCATGATTGAAGATTACCACTTGTAAAGTGTTCTAAAAACAAAACAAAAAACAAACAAACTTAAGAATCACCATTTAAGATTGTTTAATAAAAAGCGGGTCTTAGGTTCAGCTGTCATTAAAAGTTTAAACCAAACCAAAGAAGTTAAATGTTGTGCCTGTTTGACAGTAAAACCCGGATCTGAGGTTTGTGGTCTGTGAGTGGTTTACAGATAACAGATTAGAGGGGACAGACAGGAAAACTCAGAGGAACTTGTAGACATTTTCTGCTGCACAACAAACTCACTTTGACCACTTTAAACAAATGTTGGCCGTCACATTTTCTTTTATGATCGTCATCTATTAACTGCACTCGTATCTAGTCAGCTGACAATCTACTATGATCCAAGTTCAGAAAAATCTACTATAAAATGTAAACAACTATTATTCCCAGAAGCTGCAAAATACAGTCATACAGACCCCAGACTCATTCATGAGTCGCCCATAACAATAGTGCTGCTATTGTCTCTCTCAACACACTATGCACTCCTTCCTGACTTTATCTGCTATATATTCATCTCTCACACACAGACACACACACAGACACACACACATATATAAGAGGATTATGACTGAGCGCTTTGGCAGCAGTTGTAGCGAGCTGCCTAATAAATCTCTGCAAGCACACACGACTGAAACGGCACGGTCTCAGCTGAATAATTACAGAAACACTGAATAAAGTTACATTTTAAAGTATGTTCCATTGAAAAATACAGAAAGAAAACCCGTGGGTGTGAATGAGCCAACATTGGTCTTATCTTTGACGGTGCAGTGACACAGTGAGTTGAACCGACCGAGCCTACCTCAGTAGAAAAGCCGCTATGATGTCAAAGGGAGACTGCAGACTTGCCCTGAGCAGATTTCACATTTTACTTAAAGAAGAGGAAACAACGAGGTAAAAAATACGTTGAGACGAGACAGACCGAGGAAGGGCAGCAGCTCTGATCGCTCCATGTGACTCAGCAACCGGCCCTGCAGCCTATCAGCTGAGCAGGAAGCAGGAAGCTGCTTGCAGAAGGAGGTGGAAAAGAGCAGCTCCAGGCAAAAAGAACGGTGAAGTATGGGTTGCATTTGAAATTATCTTGGCAAATACAGGAAAAGCTTTCAAATGCGTTATTAGCAAGATCCATAAAAAGCCAGACTTTCAGGGATTTTTCTTGTACTGAAAACTGTATTACTATTAGTTACAAAAAAAACTGTATTTCAGAGAAAATGAAACAGAAAAAGCTCTTTCAACTGAATTAAATCTTTTTAAAGAAGGAAAAAAGTAAGAAATGTACAGAAAGGATTTACTGAAATTTCGACTACTGTTTTAGGCACAAGAAGAACTCTGAATATTCAAACTTGAGCTTTGGGAAGTTAAATGGGCATTTCTCATTTTTTATTCTCTTAACCCTTTATCGAAAACCGGGCCACTGCTTATATGTCAGTCATTTTATCAGAAAAAAAAATTCCCAGAACCTTCAATCCATTCATTTTCTGCAACTTCTGAGTCACAGAGGCGGCACTCTAAACCAAGAGTGCCCTGACCTCCCACCCTGCATACAGAGTCTGGATAGACATAATCTCTCCACCACTTCCTCCCAGTTTGACACAGCACAAAAGCCTCACCTAAAAGCCATTTAGGTGTTCCAATTAGATGTGCAAACCACCTTAACTGGTTCCTTTCAGAGAAGACAAGCAGCTCTATTCTGAACCACTCCCAAATGACCGAGATCCTCACCAGATCTATAAAAGTGAGCTTGAATGACCTTAAGAATTAACTCGTTTTGCACCATTTTTAATCCACAAATTCCTCCTTTCAGCTGTTTGGAAAGTGAGCCATGGCCTCAGATTTCATCCCAGCCAATTCACCCTCAGCTGCAAAACACCCTGATGCTCAATGAGGTCAATGGGATCACATCATCTGGAAAAAGCACAGACATGACCCGGAGACCACCAAAATCAGTGACAAAAGCCCAGCCCTGGGCAAAGTCTGAAACCCACTTCGACACTAGCTAATAACCTGCAATGTAAACCAAGGTCTCACTATGGTTGCGCCAAAGCAACCTGCAACAACAGACCAATAATTCCCAAACTACTTCCCAGCTTTCTCCAACTCCACAAAATACATTTAAGGTAAAATATTTACATGGCTTTTTCCCCTAGTCAAATATACAGTGGGGCAAAAAAGTATTTAGTCAGCCACCGATTGTGCAAGTTCCCCCACCTAAAATGATGACAGAGGTCAGTAATTTGCACCAGAGGTACACTTCAACTGTGAGAGCCAGAGATTTTCCTTGTTCGAGGTGACCAAATACTTATTTTCCACCCTGATTTACGAATAAATTCTTTACAAATCCTACCATGTGAATTCATGGATTTTTTTTTCACATTCTGTCTCTCACAGTTGAAGTGTACCTCTGGTGCAAATTACCGACCTCTGTCATCATTTTAAGTGGGGGAACTTGCACAATCGGTGGCTGACTAAATACTTTTTTGCCCCACTGTATTTAGGTGCCATCATATTTGAAAAATCTAAGAAACTAATCTTCACATTTAATCTTTGCATAAATAGCAGAAACCCAAACCACAAAGAACTACAGAGGCGACCGTTACCACTACAGGCCATGTAATACAGAAGTGAGAGTGACAGCATAAGCATTGTTTTCCTGTTCAGATCCAACAGTCTTTTATCTCTGGGATTAGATCAGTCTCCACACATAAAGCACCACAGGAGGAAGGCAGGGAAAACTATTTTCAAAGTCAACTTTTGAAATGTAAATAGCTTGCTTGAAGCGCAGCACCCGGAGACGCTGCAGTTCTTTATGTAAGCATGCTAAGGCGGTTATCTGAGGTGATGGGGATGCTGAAGACAAACGTGGTGGCAGTGGATAGAGGGGGAAAAAAATGAGGAAGGAGTTATGGTTGGGACCGATGGAGAAGTGAAATAGAAAGTAAGTGTAGGTTTTTATGCATGAGGATGGAGCCGGCGGCAGAAAAGCAGCACTCGAAGAACAGTCTTAGTCAGCAAAGTGTGGGCACAGCTGCTTTATTTAATAAAAAAAGAAGAACAAAGAGCCTCTAAAAGTTTCTTTTACTGAACTATTTTACTGAAGCTTTGTTTGTTTGACTGCTCAACCCACAATTTAAATAATACAGCATTTCTTCTACTTGTTCCCTGTAAATAAAGGAGAGAAAAAACAAAACAACATTTACTGTTTAGAACCTCGTACCAGTCTGTCTGGTACAAATAGCTCAAAGAACTGGATAGGGTAGTTAATAACAGCAGCTCAATACTTTTCCCTGGCTGAAGACAAAGGAAAGCACAACACACCACAAATCTGTCCCACCCAGTCTGAATACATTTACTAGCTCTGAGTATAAGCACTCATTTACAGCCGAATGCCAAGTAGTCTCGTCTTTATTCCCGTCTTACTTCTATCTATCTTTTCGCTGTTAAGCTTTTTTATTTCCCCACCAGCTCTAATTGTTTGGAGAACAGGTAGTGCTTATCTGCCTGCTGTGGACAAAAAACAAAACACCCACGATAATCACTGTAAAGTCAGGATTCAACTTTTGACAAAGCAAAAACAATAAGCTAATGGGCACCCTTCATCCAAATCGATGACTCTTTTCACATTAAAATAGACGCATCAATTAAAGCTTCTGTAACAATAGTCTGTTGTATATATTGTGCTGTATCCCTGTGTTTTATGTGGCCTCAATTCTACAAAACATCACTAGCTATTAGCTAAGTGTGAATCTTAGCTCATTTGGTTAGTTTCAGAGACCAAAAAAGGGTTTAAGAAATCGGAAAGTCACAACATGACATTGTACCGGTGAGAAACAGGAAATGACCTGTGTGACTGGTGTTAACAATGAACAAATTTAGTCCTGGGTGCAGATTAGGACAACAAAGAGAGTGTGGTGTTCTAAATGAACCCAACAGAAAACCTTGCTGTCTAAAAAAACAAAACAAATCATCGTGTGAATTCACTTGCTGCAGTTTTAACGTGTTAAACTGTGTCATCACCATTTCTTACTTCTGATAAGAACTCCAGTGACAAGAGCGCCAAATTACTTTTGCATGTGCAAGCTCTGAGCAAGAGATAAAATGTATCATTCAAATAAGTGAAGCAGTTTAAGATGCTGTGATCCAAAGAGCTGGCAGTGGTACCGCTTCTTACTCCAGCAACCCAAAGGATTAATGATTCAGAAAGACACTCGCTGATTTTATTATATGACTTTCTGCAGACTCTCCGTGGATTAAAGTTTTAAATTCTAAGTCTGTAATATTTGAGGTCAGCTGAGTTTAGAATGGGAAACTTCCTCCCAGGCTTCTCAATAAACCTGTCAGTGTTGATATGTGAACATCTCCTTGACATAAATCTTAAAAGATTAAAAGATTAGGAAGTTTAAAATTAGGAATTTTAGGACCACTTAGAGAAAAATCAAAGACTATCCAATTCAGTGAGATTGCTGCTAATAAAATGCTAAAACCTTCTTAATAATTATCTGGCCGTCATGATGTTATTTACCATAGCCCATAAGCTAACTTCATATCAAAGGCCTGTGAGGAATATCACTCACTTTTCACTACAGTATATTAGGTGAATTAGTGCTCTTGGTTTTCTGTTCTTTTCTTGCAGCAAAAGGTTGCAACCTTAACATGGTGCTACCCAGTGTTATCCTACTAGAGTCACTAATGTTTCACAAAAACAGACAGCCCCTGGTCTTAAAATAGATGAAAAAAAGGAAGTGCCAGTTTCATAGAGGTTGGTTTAAGGAAATGACAGTCACTTTTACTAACAAATAAAGATCTTTAGATCCACTGAAACCCTACTTGATTAAGACAGACAGACAGACAGAGAGAGAGAGAGAGAGAGAGAGAGAGAGAGAGAGAGAGAGAGAGAGAGAGAGAGAGAGAGAGAGAGAGAGATGTGTGGGCACCATTCATAAAATTGATGTTGTGCAAAGAAAGGAAAAAAAGCTTGAAAAAAATATCCATTATGGTTTGCATTTATGTAAAATATTGGCCATAGATCATTATTGATGCCAAAAAACAAAAAAGAAAGAAAAACAAGTATTGCTTGTGTAGTAATTCAGCTATTAATGCACAATTTACACCACAGTAAGCAACAGTAGATGTGAATGCAGGTGTGTAAGATTTTAGTGAGGTCATGTTATTTGTATGCTCATTCACATCTCGTTTTGTGCTAATAACCAGTCAATTCTTCTATTAGTTCATCAACAGAAAACCACCTGATTTCTGGCTGGGGGGATTTTAAGACCTCACCATTAACCAGCTCTGGGAACCTGGAAATAATAACAAAGTTGTACTCATTGCTGTGCTCATCTGCAGAAGTGAAGTAAAACCTGCAGCCATTAAAATCAAATCTGCTGCAGCCACACAAAACTGTCATTGCTACCCAGCAGCACTCAACCCACTCATCTGGGCCGACAACAAGCTGCCTCAGGTGTAGCAAAGGGGGTGTTTAGCCCTTAGGGAGGGGCCCTGCAGGTTGTCATGAGTGCACCTTTGGGTGTATTAAACGTTAAACATGGCAGGGCAGAGAAGAATGCTTGTGTATTTCCGTGCAGACTGAAAATGTGTAACTACATACCCCCAAACTGCCCCAAATCTCAAAATATCCATAGATGCTTCTCAGTCTTTTTGGTTTCCCAGCTGTGGGTACCACAGTGAGATCCACTGTCCCCCTAAAGCTGTCTGCGCAACACAGGCAGCTTTCACAGCTCTGACTCCCCTCTGAATATCAATGAAAGGATACAGCTAACTATCACATGACAAATGGTCATCATCAAGATTTAATCCCACCGCAGTAGCCGACAGAAGCTCGTTTCCACAGGCTGACAGGCGTGTTTTAGTCGGGTCCGTGTCGCTGTAAGTTTGTGCTGCTTTGTCCGAGCTATATAGCGTACAAATGATTAAACCTGAAGAACCAGTTAAACCATACTTTCTTGTAACACAGACCAAACCTCGGGGCCAACTCCGACCTAGCCCTCTAAATGAGTTAATGTGCTTGCGATGTCTAATTCCTGCAACTAACGTAAACACCGACCACAGAACAAGCAGACAATTCCATAAAAAATGGTTACAAAGACTACATAACGTTAGTAGTATACATACCTATGTTTTGGTAAATGACACTTTAAGAAACGCGTGATAAGAGAAGCAAGTGGCTTATTAGCTATTAACAGCATTCCAAGTAATACACGGAGCCATTCTTACCGTTCTCTGGGACATCCGTTGCCAATGTAGCTCGACTTCAATGTTCCTCTTCCCCTTTTAAATCACGTCTTTTCTAAATGGGATTTTTTTCTTTTGGCCGACAGCCCGTGTAGAGTGTAAAAGAAGCGTAAGAAATATACTAAGTTAAAAAAAACAATTTTCACACTGTCTTTGTCTGCTAGGATGTGTTTTGCCTTCTGACGCCGGGCTTCACTGCATCAACCTCGTTAATGTTGACCAGCTAGCTACATAGCTAATCACCTAGCTATCTGTCAAAACAGCGATTTCAGTCAGCCGTTCAGGAGAAGCGAGTATTTTCCGCTGCTTCCATGACAGGAACTGCTCTGTCAAACTAGCCTGACAAGGGCTTCATGGGGCGGAATAAAAAGTTCATTAGTCCCCCATGGAGATGACAGCTCCTCAGTGCTGTAGCTGGCTGAATGACTAACCGCACAGTACGCGAAAATGGCGTTACCCGGCACCCCCCTGCTCCTCTGGCAGCACTGATGTCATCCAGGCCAGATTAAAGGGAAAGCTGTGGTGCGAGTTCAGGCTCCATATTTATTACCGGAAAAACAAGAAGCACAAAGTGCATGGTGCACAATACTCCAATATATCTACTTAAATAAAAGTAGCCTATGCCTATAATGGTAAAATTGTTAAATTGGAGGTTCATTAGATATTTTATGGTAGAGGTTAGAGGTAGGCGGATCGATCCAAATATTTGAATTGTGTCGAATAATTATTTTATTTATTTGGAAATAAAAAGAAAAACATCAAACATGTACTATGAAATGTTTGTCCCTTTTTGTGTTAACTGTCACTAGTTTTTTGTAGCCTACAATACAGTTAACCCAAAGTGCTTTAGAGACAGACACATTTACATTCCAGGTCTCAAAAATATTTAGACCAAATGATTCATCTGGAAAATAACTGTCCATCCATCTTCTGTTAAGGGGTTGCAGGAGGCTGGAGCCTTTCCCAGCTAACATAGGGCTAAAGGCGGGGTACACCCTGGACAGGTCGTGGTCTGTCCCAGGTCTTATAAAGAGAGAGAGACAGATAACCATTTACACTCACATTCTTTAATTTCTTGTATTTATCGTAGGTGGTCAGCACCGATCTCACTGAGAGGATATCACAGGTTGTCTTTGTTTTGACACAAACTGGGTGTAACAGCTGCTTTATAATGTATCTATAACCCCTGCACCAAGAAAAAAAACAAAAACCCTCTTGACCAAAGAGACCATGACATAACAATCCATACTTTAAACTATTAAAACATGATGAAAACTATTAATTAAAAAGAAATACCTCACATGTTTTGCTTTGCTTTATTTTTTCCAGAATAATTTACAGTCATTTGCAGAGTCTGAATAAACATGAAGCAGTAACAGAAGTGACAAAAATATAGCCAAGGCATTTGATATTTTGACAGGAGGGTGGGGGTGTGTGTATTTTCTTTGCTATCAGCTGGTAGGAGTGCCGTTTTTCTTGCTGCTCTGTCTTTCCGTAACTGTCCTCCACATACTGTTTAGGGTGACTCGAGCCAAGAGCAAGGTGATGGTAAAGTTACGTCTGTACCATTCCCTGGATACACAAAAAACAGAATGTTTCACTTTGCACAGTGTAATAAATATGCTGATATAAAGATTCAAACGGGCAAATGCACAATAACACCCGAAGGAAGAAAAGGGGAACATTTGTGCTTTGATGGAGTTTAAATTGAAACGACAATAAATATAACAATCAAAAGTCAGAGATTAAATCCCACACATGCTGCTGAGGTGATGTGTGTGGGCGGAAAGCTTTGCCAACATGAAGACAAGTCAGCCACTTTGCATTGCTAATTCACACAAAACTTCTTCATAGCCTGTGAGGTTTGTTGTTCTTTGCCGATCAGTTAATGCAGTGCAGTTAAAGCTCACAGCTGCTGCAGAGGGACATTGAACAACCCAACCACCCACCCACCCACTCACTTACTCACCCACCCAGTAGCATCATGGGAGACAAAACAACTCACTTGTTGTAATTTGCATGTCGTACTCTGTTTTTGTCCAGGAAGCTTTTGTAAAACGTGGCCATCTCTTCGCTGTTCAGGGACCGCCGTCGTCCTGAGGGAAGACACAGCAGACTGCGTTATATTCTCATTAGGATACATCTCCCCTGCAATTCACCAGCTGTTAGAAAAACAAACTGCTGTTTACTGTGCCTCCTGAGGGGTAGGTTATGAAGCAAGTTCGACAAAGCCAGGGTTTCTTTGTGTTGGCTGACTTGACCAAAAAAACCTCAGTCAGCGATAGTAGGCATCACACCAGTGGTTATTAACTCTCTCTGGTAACCCCGGTTTTCTGTGCTCACATAAAAAGGGCTGTCTGATGTGTTTTTTGACACTTCAGACGGCACCGGATGGGTCAACTGAGCACCACTTACTCCAATCAGAGACATTATCACATGAATGGGGGATAGAGGTCTATTAACAATGTTAAATAAATGCAGTAAAATGCAACCCTGGTGCTGCAAGTATGAGTAATGCTGCAGAAAATTGTTAATTTAGTGTTTTGATCATCACAAGAGCTGAAAGCTTAGCTTCAATGTTTATCTCTGATGTCACAGCCACACATCGGTGCTCTCGCTGTGTTCAGCTCTGACAATTCACCCACAGCCTAACGAAGGAGACGTGGGATTACTTTAGTTTACTAATGATAAACTGCAACTCTAGCATTGATTTTTTTAAGGCTTGGTAGCCAATGGAAAAAAAAAAAAAAAACACCAACAAAAAACTAAACATTTTCTGCATCGTCATCCAAATATGAATATTTGGAAAGTCCAGTGATAATATGATGTAGTTTGAATTATCTGTAACCTCACAGCTGAGCTTCATTCTGCAGTCTTAAGCTCTACAGACTGCAAATATTTGTATTCATTTAGCAGAGACTCAATATTGTGTTTGTAAGACACTGTAACTAAAAGAATTTGTGAAAACTTTAAATCGAAACTCTAAAAATAAACTGGTACAAACCAGGGATGTGGTCAGCATAAGTTACCATGGTGATCTAGCCAGGTATAAAGGCGGCCCCTTCACTTACATCAAGGTCGACTTACATCACTCACCCAGTAATCTTGTTTCATAGTACACCCATCTGAGCTGGTTAAATACTGTCTAAGTGCAAACCCAACCAACAATGTGAAATATTCAGAAAAGGCTGCATGTCCTCACCGTCCTGATCACGCAGAGTCAAGCCTTTTGCCTTCAGCTGTGAAATGACAAAAGCTTCTTTTTCCTGCAGACAGTGTAAAACAAACAAACAACAAACAAACCTTTTAAGATTTAACTGTAACTTTAAATTAGGTCAGTCTTAAAGTTAATTAAAAGGTCGTTAAATCAGATTTGGACTGGGGTCCACATAAAACCTACAGTCAATTATTCCTCACTGTAACCTCTTACATAGCTGGGCCCTAACAGAACACATTTGTTATGCAATGCTGCCCTCTACTGGTGAAATGATTTTACACACATACGAGCTCAGCACACAGATTAATTACATCCACTGCTATTACAGTCTCCATTAATAATGATGGAAATTACAGCATGATTCTAATGCAAGTAGGAAGTTGGCAGGGAAGATAATGCGGTTAGTGGACTTCATCGTGTTTAATTTAATTTCCATTTTATTTTTAAGAAAAGTGAACTAACAAGCCGACAGGGATCGCTCACCTGGTTTGGTTTTGTAACAGCTACAGATGAATTTTCTTCTAATATCAATTTGATTCATTGGATTTAAGCGGCAGTACGGCATGGCTGCATATGAAATAAATAGCAGCAGTAGCAGGACAATATGAATCATCATGGGGCGATCGTGGCTCAAGAGTTGGCAGTTCGTCTTGTAATCGGAAGGTTGCCGGTTCGAGCAGTCCGACAGTCTCGGCCGTTGTGTCCTTGGGCAAGACACTTGACCCGTTGCCTACTGGTGATGGTCAGAGGGCCTGCCAGCGCCAGTGTTCGGCAGCCTCGCCTCTGTCAGTGCGCCCTAGGGCAGCTGTGGCAACAATGTAGCTTGCCATCACCAGTGTGTGAATGTGTGTGTGAATGGGTGAATGACTGAATGTAGTGTAAAGCGCTTTGGGGTCCTTAGGAACTAAGTAAAGCGCTATACAAATACAGGCCAACAATTACCATCATAAATATATATTAACTGTAATAAATTGGAAGACATCATCTTTATGCTCTAAGGACAATATCACAAACAATTTAGGAATTTAATTTAGGAGTAACTTTCAGTTTCTCTGCAAAGACTAAAGACTCCACTTCCTCTGTGATTAAAGGTTTTCTTGGAGCACATCAACTTCCCACTCTTATTCATACTCTGAAATCACCTGCCCCACAATGAACCAACAACCGCTTCTATGCCTGCTTTACACCACCCACCACCTTTCAGCTTATTTTCAGAAGGACAGAACAGCCAGCACAGTCTTAACTGATGATCTAACTAGCCTTAAATGAATTTTATTCTCTTCCAAACTACATGTCATGTGCTCAGATGACTTAAAAGAACCAATTTTATCACAACTTTCTAGTTTTCTATGAAAATATTGACATCTCAGGAGGGATGTCGACTCACTTGAGTGTTTTGTTTTTGGGATTTGGGAATATTCTGTCTCCCTTCATTAAAATGAAGCTACCATAAAACGCGAGAAAACGTATAAATAAAGCAGGGGATCGAACAATTAATTCCCCCATGGTATCTTTGTTAGTTTCCATCTCAACAGTTAAAAGCAGCACTATGCGTGCTTCTCTCTCTACACTGTGCTCCCTATTTTTAGACAATACCCCCCTTACCCTCCATAGGGACTGGCTTTTCACCCCACCTACAAATGAGACTTCCAAAAACTAGACAAACTAGTTTTCAGAGGCCAGTCCCTGACCCCAGAGAAACACTTTTTAAAAAGTATTTCAGTAACCTTGCTGAAGGTGATGTTCTGCTTGGCCCAGAAATTGTGGTTCCAGTCCTCTGTGTCCTGCCTCAGGTTTCTCAGCCGTTTCTCCAGCTCTGTTTCATTCTCCGGGATGTGGTAAATAATTGGCCGTATGTTGGAGAGCGAGTTTGGTGGACCGACCCAGTCATGTGTGGAGCTGGGTTCTGGTCTATATGTAGATCTCTATGTAAAAAAAGAAGACACTACAGTAACGATGGGTTCAGACAACACAGTATCAGCACAAAAATAACTTAACGGGAAAGATACAGGGTGCTAACACAAAAGTTGAGCGTAGAATTGCAGGTGACAACAGTCAGAAGGCTGAAGATGTCCCAAATTTCACCTATGCAAACCCCATATGACAACGATGAGCTCATCAGACACAAATACCATGTAGTTTGAACTCCACATGCAAAGTTAGCATCACCAACACAGCCACATCTGTACTAATGAAAAATGCAGATATCATCTGGAACTCAGGTTTAAAGACAGTCTGCTAAAGACTGACACTCCACACAGCAGATGCACATCACGTGGCTTTAAATGGGCAGTGACCTCCACCAGACAGCTTATCATTACCGAGCAGACTTCAAGATGGAAAAAGCAGCGAGGAATAAAAAACGCTCCAGGGCCAAGAGACGAAAAGAGAGGTAAAACAATCCAAATGCAAAACACTGGGTCAGCAAATTCAGTCTGATTACTGACAGGCATATCAATGCACGCTTATATGTAAAGTAGATGTATTTACATTTTTAAAGAAATACTGTATTATTAAACAGTCATTAAACATCTGCAGTTACAAACTCCAACAAATGCATGTGATTTTGAAAGGGTAAAAAAAAGTGAAATCTAAGAAGATGTATTGCTGGACACTTTAGGTCTTAAAATATAACTTTAAACCATAATATTTTAAATTGTTCTCAATTATTTTCCTACAAATACTTATACTACAACTGTATCATTAAAACAGACGTTGTAACACCGATTTAACCCTAATAAAGTCTAAAGCACTGCAATATATTTTTGTCAATAACACTTTATTTCCTGCAACGTTTAAAATTTATTTTTAAAAAACAGCTTATTTCGTACACACGTCTTTAATGTGGGCATAAAAAAATGGCGCCACACGTGATCGTCAACAACAACAACAACCCAGCCGTCTATAGCTAACAAATGGCAGCCCTTTAAACGGTGTATAAATGTAATAAATTGTCATTATACAAACATTTACTGGCTTGTCCTTCTGGGTTGCCTGTTTGGAGCTGCAGAGCCGACTGCTACCTGCAGATAAGCGGAGACTGGAAGGACAGAAGCTCCTCCATGTCGACCGTCTCGCAGCTGCAGCTGTCCTGGCGGCCATTTTTGCAAGCCGACTCTAAAAAAGCGACTTAAATAAAACAAATCACGCCAAAAACCACTAAACAGCACAAGACTGAGCTCGAGGACACAACCAAACTTTCACTGAGCTCGTGCCCTTCTCTGTACAACTGCCTGCCATTTGGTCACGTGAGCCCAACAAGGAGCATGGATGCGCTCGGCAATCTCACCGGTAAATCCCGGATTCACTTAAAAAACGACAACAGAAAAAAGGTTTCTTGTCAGTTTAGGATATTCTTTAAATGTAAGACTACAGAAAGAGCCAAAACAGAAAGTAATGTGGGGAATAAATATATGTCTATGTTATCTATTTGTTTATTTATTTAAGCTTAAGTCACATTTTTTCCTTATTAAAAAATAAACGAATTGAAAAAAACGGCTGTAGGGGTAAAAGAAAAAAAAAAAGAGGTCAACCAGATTAGATGTTAGGAATATACATATGTAGTCACTATGAAGCAAAAATCCCCACTATATTTATTTTTCCTTTGCTGCAGCCCTTCCTATGTATTGTATTATTATCATCATCATTATTATTATTATTATTATTATTATTATTATTTTGTATACTACTTCTAATACTATATTTCTAATACTATATTTATATACTATATTTCTTCTAATAACTATATTTCAGTGGTAAATGTTGCATTTTGTACAGCAGAGTCAGGTTGAGAGGGGAGCTGAGCTAAGGATAACAGGCTGAGGAGGAGGAGGAGGTTTGTCTGGATCCTGCTTGGAGCAGACGAAGTTGAGCAGGGCTCAACGTAGCTTGATAAATATCATTATTGTCGAATTAAACTTGAAAACCACATGGATTATCTGTGTAGGTTTCGCTATTAGTACTTTTACTCTCACAAAGTATCTAAATGCCTATTTCGTTCTGTTATTGAATTGTTGGAGATGCTAGATTGTTAGTTAGTTGTTTTTTTTTACTACACAATAAATAATGCTCGTCAAACTTTTTTGTTAACTAAGTTAAATAGACTAAAGTAAAAGTTAAACAGTAGCAAAGTCAGGGTTTATCTTAGCACCGTTAAACGACGCGGAGTCATGACCAAATGAAGCGCGCCTATTGTTGGTCGACCAAAATTTGCACAAGGTTAAAAATAGTAAAGCTGTTTATCCGAATATTAACAGGATTATGCGATTTATTTTACATCCGCATATACGTGTCGTGCGGTAACTAAACATCGACTTGTATTTCTTATTTGTTAACATCAATAAAACAGTGATGTAATGGCGTCTCTTCAATATTAGCGAGGAAACACAAACTCCGTGTTAGTTCATATCCTCACGAACTGTAAAGTAAGTACTCGAAGGTAGCTAGGTAGGCTAATGTTTAGCTTTAGTCACAGGAGGTGCGCACTTTTCCGCAACAGTTCCGATGGCTGTACGCTGGCTATGCAGGTAAGAGCGAAACTGTTAAAGAGAGGTGGCGGTGTTGATGTATTTACGCTGAAAAGCCAGAGTTATTTGGCTGAGGTGGGGCTGTGTCAGGTGATCATCAGTAGCTAGCTTAACACACTAACAATGGCATTCACAGGGGAGTGTCTGCTGTAAACCGGTTTTTGTAATGGCTGTTTCCATTTAAGCGTTTCATGAGTCCTTGGTAGCATATTTATTTTTAAATTAAGTTGTTTTAAAGGGCAGCGGAGGAAGGAATCTGGTGGTAGAGGCTGTGGGAGGGGCGACAGCAGCCCGACCGCAGTCAGTCAGTCACAGTCAGTCGCTGGATACTGAAGCTGACCGCAGGAGCATCGAGATCTCCCGGATTTCGGCTTTATCCCTTTGGATGCATCTTTCCTGCACGAGCCGCCCAGCATTTGGCTGATGGAAACAGACATCCGTGAAAATGTGCGCGAATGTGTTCGGGGTTTTGAAAAGGTGAGAGGAATGCTGCTCTGTGTGTGTGTGTGTGTATATATCTATCTGTCTGTGTATGTGTGCGTGTGTGCACGAGAGAGAAAGGATGCAGCTGACAGCATCTGGAGATGCTTTGAGCCGTTTTGTCGAGATCTGGAGGTGTGGTATCTGTGCTTCTTGTAGCGCAGCTCCGGCAACATACATGGGCTCTCAGAGGTAGATGCGTTCGCACGCAGGCGGCAGGACGGGATTTTCTGCGGTGACATAATGCGCAAAGCCGTGCAGAAGGACCGGCAAGCATGCAGGCAGCCGGGGATGGAGCTCGAAGCCTTTATCTGGGAGATAAGCAGGAGGTGTTGCATGCGTGTCACCTGCAGCTCGGTCACCCTTCATGCAGCGAGACTCATGGGAATGGAGGACTGATTCCCTCCCACGAGGGAGGCAAACCTGCCCTTAGCTTTGAAACCACCACATCAGCCTTGTCTGTCTTGGCTCAGACAAGGCAGGCTGTGGATTTTGCTGAGATTATCCTAATAAATACTCAGATTTGTAAGCTCTGGCCCGACATGTGCTCATCCACTCTTGTGGAAATGCCCATCCCCTCGCCCTGTTATGTAAAAGTACTTTAGGCAACATTGATACATAATCCTATCTATTGCTAATAAGCCTAATTGATGCTTTGGATAACAAAACATCATACTGGCGGCTACTGTATTTACATGTAATAATCATGCTGGCAGAGCTTTCCTTTCATGTCTGTGTGCTCTGGTGTTTAGCATAACACCGAGACCTGGCTTGGACAGTCTCGGTTGTTGTGTCATTGGGCAAGACACTTGACCCATTGCCTACTGGTGGTGGTCAGAGGGCCCGGTGGCGCCAGTGTCCGGCAGCTTCGCCTCTGTCAGTGCGCCCCAGGTGAATGGGTGGATGACTGGATGTGTAAAGTGCTTTGGGGTCCTTAGGGACTAGTAAATACAAATACAGGCCATTTACCATAACATCATAGCAGGGGGGTTAAATGGGGGATCGTCTATAGCAGAAAGCAATTTTTGAACAGTTCAGTTTGTCCTTAAAAAAAAGAAAAAAAAACCCAAAGAAAACTGAGAGACACAAATGCCTATAAGGTGAAACAAAACTGCTACAAAGAGATGACATTTGGTACAGAGTGGCTAGAAAGACTCCAAGATTTCACAAATAAATGCAAAACATCTGCAGAGATATGAAGATGCTATAAAGAGACACAGATCCAAAATCCTGAACAGGGCTGAAATCAAACAGTTCATGCCTGTGATGGATTTGTACATAGCCGCTGTCAAGGCTTTGCTTTTGTGTACTCCATTACTTGCAGGACCCCCGGGAACTGATCGATGACGTGCAGATGATCTGAAATGACGACAACTACTGAGATGCACAGAATGACTTTTAAGGGCCACAAAATGACAGTAGAGCAACTCAAAATTATTGCAAGAGAAAGCAAGAGTATAAAAATACACAACTACCAGAAAAAGAAAGGAAAAGGAACCACAGAACACGCTAAATGAGCAAAAGAACAAGCAAAACTGTGTGGATGTGCACACAGGTGTTGCAGATTGACTCAGAAGGTCTAAAATAGACACATTCATGGGATAAAAAGTACAAAATGACCTTAAAGACGTGCACACGTGCACAACTGCAACAAGACAGTAAAATGATTACAGAAAGAAGAGGCAGCAAAGAGGGCTGAAACACGTCATCATCTGTTGCTCTTTCTGTCTTTAATGTGGCTGCTTTTTTCACGTAATTTCACCTTTTCAATTTTGTGTTGTCATCAGATACGCAACCAAACCACAAATGATCTATTTAGAGGGACGAAAAGCCGCAGATCTTCACATTGGAGTTTGGCAAAGCTTCTTTTTTTTAAACGCAAAAGATGATTTAATCTTTTCAGCCCTCACGAGAGCCGTGTTATTAATCCTAAACTAAAAGGCAGATGCTTCTATCTTAATGGCATTTTTCTAAATGTCTAACTGGGAATATATTCCAGAGCTCAAGGCACCTGTGACACATTTAATGAGGCCGTCTGACCGAATCTTCCTGTGTGGAGATTCATTCTGGAGGCGCTATGAACCGTTTCAAATTTTTTGGGTGTTGGTCAGCTGCGTTTATTTTCTGCTCGGTATTAAAAAGCTCGATGGGCAGTCGCACTGCAAAGGAATCTGGATCCCGTCTTTTAACGCGGATTAGAGCTTTATCACGATCACGTCAGGCAATATATCTCATAGAAACGCGCTGCAGTGCTCCCAGTGGTTGTCATGTGGGTGTTTGTCTTGTCGAGACTAAATGTAGGTTAACCTCATTTGTTTTCTTGCAGTTGTAAGGGCAGAATTTTGTGTGAGTATATTATGTGGGAAGTTGTTCTTGTCTATAGCTGCGCTGTCATTGGCCTGAACAGGGATTGTGCTTCTTAACATAAAGAAGTCTTTGATTAAATATAGGGGATTTTGGATGATGTCATCAGTTTGGGGTTTTTTTTATTGTCATGTCCTGACAAAATAAGGTTACTACTGAACGTTAAAGATGTATAGACACAGTCTTTGAGCTCTTTAACACGATGTCTTTGCTCGTTCAGGAGAGCAACCTTGATGTTCATTTGATTTATATTTGGCCAGCCTCCCTTTCTGGATCATCCTCTCAGGCCCTTCTGGTCTGTTTATGTTGGCTGATGTTTTTAGATTGCTCTCTCGTTCTGACCGCTTGTGTTGTTTGCTCTGAGTTTTCCTCCAGTGAGGAAACAGGAACTTCTAAAATGACCTGACTTTCATGTGAAGGATCATTGCTGGTGCTGAGAGCTGGGGCTCTGGTTACAGTAGAAGAGGCCATATTCTCCAATCCTGAGGGGTCTGAGGGATGAAATGACCAACACTGTGGTCAGGCCCTCGTGCAGTCGTCTGCAGGTTTAGAGCAGAGTTTCTTGGACAAACCGAAACTCGTCACTTCGCTCATCACTTGCCATACTTCGACGCCTCTGTCCACTTTTTAAAAAAAATGAAAGTGGAGTTGAAGCATTGCTGTTTAGAGAAACTGTAGGGACTCCAGCGTGCATCGTAGAGGCACAAATGCAAGGGGACATGATAAAATTTTTCCTGTTTCTTGAGGATTTGAGTTTCAGATGCTGCTGATAATTTTTTAGGCCTGCGACTTCATCGTTGTCCTCCAGTTGTCTCCATTTTGGCTTATAGCCCTTTAAAAATCACCATGTCAGTGCAAAAATACTATTTTATGTTTGTCAAAATGTGTGGTCTGTAACATTTTTATAGACTCAAGAAAAAAACAGGACCGATGTGTTTTTGTGACAGGCTGCTAAAAACAAAGTGTTTAAAGATACTATTTAAAATGGGCTCTTTGCCACGATTTCTATTATGTGTAGGCACATCACTGGTTCATTCTTTGGGTTAGATGCCTTTTGTATGCTTGAGTGATTCATAGATCAGTATTAAGGAGCTTAAACATTCCTCTGAAAATGGTCAGGTACAAGTACTCCACTGAAAATGAGTAAACAAAAAGCCAATTTCCAAAGAAAAACTTTGAAAGACCATCAGAAAGCCTGAAGAACTGTTACTCAAGAACGCTTTTTTAAAATGACAAGAAAGTCTGGCACCTTGGAAGCAAAATATAAAAAAATGAGGGGTGTGCAAAGACGTTTGCACAGTAATGTATCTAAAAAACCAATCGCCACACAGTACTATTTTTTTTAAACTCATTTAGTTTAATGAATCCTTTCAAATGTGTTTTTATGGCATCGTGTCAGACGACATCGGCTGTGAAAAATCTTCAGAGAGTTACAGTTTGACTGAAACGCTGCAAGAAATTAGGAACAAATGGAGTGTTTTTTGCAAACTGGTCCTGCAGGCTCAGTTTTCACAGTGAAGTTTTACAAAAATGAGGCAGCACATTGTCAGGATTGCTGATGCTAAACATAGTGTCATCCCGTTTAATGACTTTTGCCACCAGGCGGAATTTTCTGACATATAAACAGAAATGTGTCTGCAAATTTGCCAAGCAACAATAAATCCTTTTTTGTTTTTGTGAGCCAGTGGGAGTTAGTCTCCAGTGATTCATAACAGCCTTCCTGGCTGTGTCAGAAGGTCAATCCTACTGCAGGCGTGTGCTTGTTTCCATAGAGCAAAACTCAAATGCTACATTATTTACATGCTAATTAGTGTGACAACAGGACCAGTGGCATTTATGCTACGTTGTTCTAAATTCTTCTTGATTTCTTCAAGATTCCAGCCTCTGGATGTGGTTACAGAGTTTGTGTTGGCTTGTTGATACGGTCTGCTGAGGCTCTGTTTGTTCCAGTTGCTCATTGTTCTGACTTCCCTTTCCTGCTTCATTTTTTTCAGCCTGTTTGGGAAGCCCTTTGATGGCGGGAAGAGGATGGACCATGGTGGTCCACAGCAGCAGCAACAACATCCAATGGAGCAGCAGCAGCCGGCATATCATCCGCAGCACCCTGCCATGATGCGGCTGTACGAGATACAGAAGGAGGTGGCGTCTCTGGGGCCGCAGGTGTGCACCTTCAGCGGCCTTCAGAACGATCGGGACTACAAGCGTCTGGAGCGAGAGCTGACCCGCCTGCTGCTGGATGTGGACCAGGTGGACACAGAGGGCAAGCCGGAGCTGCAGGGAGCGCGAAAAAGAGCGGCTCAGGAGGTGGAGGGACTCCTGCGTTATCTAGAAGAGAACGCCACCCATCCTTCCCGGCTGGCCATCGAACAGCTAAGCTACGAGGCGCGGCAGCTGGTGGACGAGCGCGTCGTGGCTCCGCAGCGAGCAGGCGGGGTGACAGAGATCAACGACGAGTTGGTGGACGCTCTGCAGCAGCTCGTGCTGAGGCTCACTCAGGTCAAGACCGAAGGGAGGGTGCCGCTCCGCAAAGCACGCTACCGGGCGCTAACGCGCCTCTGCGCTGTACAGGATGTGATCGAAGGGCGCACGCAGCAGCAGACCCTCTCCCTGCCGCTGTCGGGAGACACCCACGAGGCCGTGAACTGCATCAACCAG
Organism: Maylandia zebra; assembly: GCF_041146795.1. Classification (NCBI taxonomy): domain Eukaryota; kingdom Metazoa; phylum Chordata; class Actinopteri; order Cichliformes; family Cichlidae; genus Maylandia; species Maylandia zebra. Next base: position 6,456,733 of record NC_135185.1, read on the forward strand.
GTGATGGTAAAGGTGAGCGTGGCCCGCAGCCAGCTGGTGGCGCTGCTGATGGGTCTGAGCGGGAGGGACAGCTGTGCCCACCTGTCACGCATCCTGACAGAGATGCAGGTGGAGCTGGACGCTCTGGATGTTTCGGGGAACGCGGTGATCAGAAATTACAGGAAACAGGTGGTGGAGGAGATAAACGGGCTGCTGAAACATCTGGACCTGGAGGGGGAAGGAGACGACACACGCAGGTAGGCGTCACTCATAAAGGATGAAGCTGCAGATGAGTGCTGCACCGAATTGATTATTTTTAATTGATCGTTCATTGATGAATTGATGACAAACTGAACAAATATTGCTCCAATAAAGTCACATTTTACCCATCCAAGATCCATGGGTGGGTATGTGTTCAGGAAATTATATGTAAAAGACTTTTGAACATGAGCTACATGGTTTTCATTCAGTTAGTTTTTTTGTTTTCATAAATACAGTGGGGCAAAAAAGTATTTAGTCAGCCACCGATTGTGCAAGTTCCCCCACCTAAAATGATGACAGAGGTCAGTAATTTGCACCAGAGGTACACTTCAACTGTGAGAGACAGAATGTGAAAAAAAAATCCATGAATCCACATGGTAGGATTTGTAAAGAATTTATTCGTAAATCAGGGTGGAAAATAAGTATTTGGTCAATAACAAAAATACAACTCAATACTTTGTAACATAACCTTTGTTGGCAATAACAGAGGTCAAACGTTTACTATAGGTCTTTACCAGGTTTGCACACACAGTAGCTGGTATTTTGGCCCATTCCTCCATGCAGATCTTCTCGAGAGCAGTGATGTTTTGGGGCTGTCGCCGAGCAACACGGACTTTCAACTCCCGCCACAGATTTTCTATGGGGTTGAGGTCTGGAGACTGGCTAGGCCACTCCAGGACTTTCAAATGCTTCTTACGGAGCCACTCCTTTGTTGCCCGGGCGGTGTGTTTTGGATCATTGTCATGTTGGAAGACCCAGCCTCGTTTCATCTTCAAAGTTCTCACTGATGGAAGGAGGTTTTGGCTCAAAATCTCACGATACATGGCCCCATTCATTCTGTCCTTAACACGGATCAGTCGTCCTGTCCCCTTGGCAGAAAAACAGCCCCATAGCATGATGTTTCCACCCCCATGCTTCACAGTAGGTATGGTGTTCTTGGGATGCAACTCAGTATTCTTCTTCCTCCAAACACGACGAGTTGAGTTTATACCAAAAAGTTCTACTTTGGTTTCATCTGACCACATGACATTCTCCCAATCCTCTGCTGTATCATCCATGTGCTCTCTGGCAAACTTCAGACGGGCCTGGACATGCACTGGCTTCAGCAGCGGAACACGTCTGGCACTGCGGGATTTGATTCCCTGCCGTTGTAGTGTGTTACTGATGGTGACCTTTGTTACTTTGGTCCCAGCTCTCTGCAGGTCATTCACCAGGTCCCCCCGTGTGGTTCTGGGATCTTTGCTCACCGTTCTCATGATCATTTTGACCCCACGGGATGAGATCTTGCGTGGAGCCCCAGATCGAGGGAGATTATCAGTGGTCTTGTATGTCTTCCATTTTCTGATGATTGCTCCCACAGTTGATTTTTTCACACCAAGCTGCTTGCCTATTGTAGATTCACTCTTCCCAGTCTGGTGCAGGTCTACAATACTTTTCCTGGTGTCCTTCGAAAGCTCTTTGGTCTTGGCCATGGCGGAGTTTGGAGTCTGACTGTTTGAGGCTGTGGACAGGTGTCTTTTATACAGATGATGAGTTCAAACAGGTGCCATTCATACAGGTAACGAGTGGGGGACAGAAAAGCTTCTTACAGAAGACGTTACAGGTCTGTGAGAGCCAGAGATTTTCCTTGTTTGAGGTGACCAAATACTTATTTTCCACCCTAATTTACGAATAAATTCTTTACAAATCCTACCATGTGAATTCGTGGATTTTTTTTTTTCACATTCTGTCTCTCACAGTTGAAGTGTACCTCTGGTGCAAATTACTGACCTCTGTCATCATTTTAAGTGGGGGAACTTGCACAATTGGTGGCTGACTAAATACTTTTTTGCCCCACTGTAGATCTTGTACTTTAACACTGGTTTTCAGTGTTTGTTTACCAAAGAAGAAGCTAATTTTGTGGTTGTAGCTTCTAAAACGATGCCTACTCACAGTTACAATATCAAGATTGATTGACTCTCCGGCAAGTCATTCATTCTGCAGATTTGATCATGAGAAGCACTGACCCTGCCCCCACCCTCACAGGTATGACTTGGCGCAGAACAACTCCATCCGAGAGATCGAGGGCGTGCGAGCTCACATCTCGCACCTGCGAGAGGGCGTCCTACGACACTGTGTGATGGGTGACCTCAGCTTCAGACCCAAAGCTGAGCTGCAGGGTCTTCTCACCCAACTGGACCAGGTGGACACGGCGAAGAACCCGTGCATAAGAGAAGCCCGTCGCCGTGCTGTGGTGGAAGTCCAGGCGGTCATCACGTTCCTGGACCTACGCGAGGCTCTAGCACACCGCCAGCCAGGCCCCAATGAGCACCCATCACATCGAGCTGTGTGGCAAGTCCTGGGGAGCCTGTCAGAGCTCCAGGCTCAGGTCCTGGGCTTCGACGGCAAGCGGGTCGACAAGAGCTACATGATCTTGGAGGAGCTGCTTACCAAACAGCTGCTGGCGCTGGACGCCGTTGACCCGCAAGGCGACGAGACAACCAAGGTGGCACGCAAGCAGGCGGTGAAGTTTGCCCAGAACATTCTCAACTACCTGGACATGAAGACAGATGAGTGGGAGTATTAATTAATTCCAAAACACGATGGGATGCTGCAGGAACAAAAGGAGCTGATAATGTGTGTAAAATAAAAAAAATAAGGAAATAAACTGGTACATTATCATTCCACGGGCTGTAAATATGAATTCAGATCCCTAGAATGCACTGCAGCAGCGCTTTTTCTTTCATCACTTCGTGGTTGTCATGGCCGACCCTGCAGATAAACACAGAACTACTTTTGTGAAACACTTTGAAAATTCTCTTTGTGCTATTTGGAGATATCTTTTAAAATCTCCCATGTATGTGTGTACCTGTGTGTGCGTGTGAGTGTATGCGCGCAAATTGTTATTTGTTGTCTTTGCATTTGACGTGTGGCTGTCGAAGCCAAAGCACTAAATAATGCCTGTAAAAGTGGTCACATCCTCTAGACTGCACTTGATGTTGATAAATTATCCCAGTGTGATGGATTGCTTAGCAGTGGTTTCCCTGATTAATCAGAGTGTCAGTTGCTAATGGAGACAGCCGATGCACGTGTTGAATACCGTGACCTAATTAGGAAAAGTTGTCTATGGCTACCCTAAGAGCTGGGCTTGGTCCAGAGAGTGATACCTGCTGATATAGGGTGAGAAAAGACACCCCACCCCCCCTTCCTTTTAAAAAAAAAAAAAAAAAAAAAAAATTAAGGTAGTTGAATTAGGTCGATTCCTTTTTTTTTTTGTTTGTTTGTTTCACTCAGAAATTGTAATCACGAAAAGTGAACAGCAGTGTCTATTTAATCTGAGGTGATGTGCTTTTGAAGGTGAAACGTGACAAATGTTCACAAGCCAGAGAGTGTGCGTTTAAACAGATGTAATTAGAGAGGGAACGGTGAGAGTTTACACCGTCCATGTTAAGTGACTCTCCACCCCTGTGTGACCTCGTTGATCCCTCAGCATGTGTTTCAAGTCTCTGGCAGCTCCCCGAAAACACAAAATCGGACGGCAAACAAAACGTCAGTGTTGATGCGGTATCCCCTCGGCTGTGAATGAAGAGATGAAAGTTACTCCTCCACCTCCTCGCCGCTTGCGTAGCTGTTCATCTGTAACGGGTTTCGCGTTTGCTCTGATTCCTGTATGATCGTTTCAGGCTATTAATGAATCAGGGCTAAATCCAGAGATAGAGGGGCAGAGGAGAAATTTTGTCACCGCTGCTGCTGTTTGAGTTGTTTTCTGTTTGTTTGTTTCTACCTACTGCTCTCTCCGGATGGAGGAGAGACTGTGAGAGGTCCCTGGGGAGAGGAGGAAGAAAGGGAGGAGGGCGAGCAAAGATATCCACTGGATTAACACATCAAGGCTGAAGCGCACAGGGCCGACAGTCGGGTACTGTTAGGTAGAGGATTGACGGTGATGGCAGTCGACAGAGCCTTCTAGAAACTTCTCTAAGCTGCTTCTGCTGCAGACAGCAGGAGGGAGGGAAAGGACTAGTAGAGAAGTCTGTGTGCCTTGATTTTGACCCTTCCTTATGACCCGGTTTATGTAAAAGCAGCCTTGTAGTGCAGCAGCTGATTAAAGAGCTAAAGAGCAAGCTCTTTTTATTTTCTTTCTTTTTTTAAATATAAAAGTGCACAATGAGGAAACTAAAGCGCCGAATGTGTTTATGGAGAGCACCTTGGTCATTATAACCATCAGAAATATGCACTAGTTGTCAGAAACGCTTTTTAAGCATTCAGCATGTATTCCTGAAAATGCTCCGGCCAGTCATTTGTAGTAACACAGCGATGACGCTCCTTTTTTACCAGGCAAAGCGACATGAGTCATGGTTTCACGCTGCAAAACAGCCACGCTTCTGGAGCAGCTCTCGTGCTCTGACAGCACTTAGGCGACATTAGCAGGAAAATCAACAGAGAAAAACCGAACGACCGGTCTCACCTTCCTGCTTAACCCCCTTCATCAGCTGACGAGGAGACGATGGTGGAGGTGTTCCTGAGCGGGAGGAAAAGGCAGCTAATGAAAGAATCGCTCCTCAGCTCGTAGCAAGCGTTTTTAGGCATACGTCGTGATCTTTGACAGCAGAAATCCACAACTTGCTTGCTGCTACTTCGCTATTTCTCTTCACAGTGTGTGCGTGTGTGTGCGCATCAGTCAGTGTAAAATTCTGATAATTTAGGTGGTCCTCTGCCTTACGGTGACACCTAAGGTGGAAGACGCATCTGCCAGCTCATTAAAAATACCTCAGCAGAGAGCAGAGAAAGAGGAAGTCTTTTTGAAGTTTATCCGATTGGTGGTTGAATAAGACTAAAGCCGTCTCCAGAATTTCTTGGCTCACAAGACTTCTCGTCAACTGAGAGTCTCTGATCTCTGTGTGATTGTGTTTGAACACACACACACTAAGAGGTCAGATGTTTCCCCTGCAACAAGTTGCTCACAGTGATTAAAGTCTTTAGGGCGTTGTTGTTCATCCCAGCTGCAGGAAATGTGGTCCAGCATGTTTCGGGGAAGCTTCACCAGCCCTTCTAACTCTTTGAAGCTACTACTGGAAGCAGTTTTCTGGCACAAAGCCTGCAGCTCGGCCTCCTGGGTAGTGAGCTGACTCATGCGGGGGGAAATTAGCTTAAACAGTGTTCATTAAACGTAGCCAGTCTGCCTGGCTGTTGTTGCAACAGATGCTTTCTCACGGCGAACCTTATGCTCTCTCAGACCAAACCGACCCAGACACACCTTATGCTCACGTTTTTTTTTGTACGCAGTAACACACAGATGTATGTCTGTTCCTCGCAGGACACTGCATCAGTGTATTATACACGTTTCTTTGAATAGTTTATCCAAAGTTTTACGCTGTTAACAGAAGTATTTAAATCATTCCTGTCTCATTGTCTCAGAGTGTTTGGAAGCCATACACGTTTATATAGTGGTCCTGAAGTCCAGGATTTTGTTGCGATGGATGTTGTTCCCCGGCTCCAAATATCGCTCTCACACTTCTAAAACTGCTTTTTTTTTGTATATGTACAATGGCTCTACTAGATTTAGGTATTACAAATTGATCATTGTGAAATTAGTTGTCGCATTAAAGTCGAGGTGCCTGCGCCTCAGCGTTTTTGTTTACACGAACAAAAGGAGAAAATCCATTTTATAGGTTTAAAAGATTGATGAGGAACCAAATATGTACAAGGGTTCACGTGTTTTAGGCTATCGTGATGTTGCATGAGTGTGAATGTTTTGTTGAGGTTACATGGCAGGGCTTTGAAGGATAAAGCTGGAGAGATTTTTATTTACATTTTTTCTTGATTGTCAACAAAACCAATAATGTTGTGCATCTTGGTGGCCCTCAGCTCCGCTTTAGTTGGTTCATAATCGGATACATTTAACGAGGCTCATTAAATGTATCTAATTTCCTCAAAAACACATGGGCATTGTAGTTTTTTACCAAACAATTAGAAGGTTCATGTGTGGGGACTAGTTTATGCAGTGGATGTTGTGGCTGTTTGTATGTTTTTTTTCCATCTAAGAGTGCATGTGGGAAAATACAAAATACACAGTGTCTTTGTCTGAGATCATAAAAATTACACATTTACTGGGATAGTTTATATTTTTTTTTTCATATGATTTGTTGACAAAAACACAGAATATGAAGGAATTCTTACTTTAAAACAGAGACATATTCTTGCTAATATCAAAACCAGCACCATAAAGCCTGTTTTGCTTTTGTGCAAATACATTGCTACGTTTCATGAATTGCTTGTTGGATTGTTAAAAAGTGAAATGGGTCATGCTTTAGTTATAATTAGAATGTATTTACAAGCAGAGGCAGAGTGTAGTTTGCTATTAACATGGTATTTATATGCAAAAGCATTTAAATATACATAGAAGTTGTTGACCAATGCTTAAAAATACATTACATGCTGCTGCTAAAAGCTAAATAGTGCTACGCCGATTATTTGTGCGTCATTCCTTTTGTCATGTTTAACTGGGAATCTTTCACATTTCAGTAGTATATGTTCCGACACGCTACTCGGCTTGTAGGATGTCACTTCCTGAGAGCCACGTTGCCATGGTAACCCAACCTCATCTGAGTTAAGCCGAGCACAAATAAATTTATCCTTGGCAAACTGAAAACTTTTTAAATTTAAACACTTAAATTGAAGCATTTTTGATATCAGGTCTCAGTGCGTTGCATAATAGGACATTTATGCCCGGTGTGGAGTCCTGCGACACATCCTCTAATGTTCCCTCAGAAACATGCAACTAGTGTATTTCAGTACATTCGTTGGTTTCGGCACGCTAAAAAACGACTTCAGTATGTAAATTTGGATGCGATTCTAATCGTGCTTTTTGTAAGTTGTTTTTCGTTCCCAAGTTCAAAACAGAAAGTGACTTTTGACTTGTAATTTGGATGACCAGCTAGCTACAGACTTTTCTGTGTAAACCTTTACAAGAAGTTAAAGGTATAATGTCGAACGTCACTATGAGCTCATTTTATATTTTGAAAATTGAAGTTTTGTACTGGATCACTGCAATGATGCTACAGAAATAATGAAATGTTACAAATTCCACATCATGTCTGTTGCACATGTAATTCTAAGAAAAATACCGGATCAAAATCAGGGAGGGAAGTGTGTATTAAGATATTTTAATTAAAACTAGTTCCTTTTTCCATTACATAAATGTGGCTTAAAAGCAAAGCCTAATTTCAACATGTAAACTGTGAATGCAAAAGGTGAACTTTTGCATTAAAGCTTCCTGGTCAGACAGATCATATGTCAAAATCTTGTTTCCAGTCTTTTCTTTTTTACGTGACTTGTAAAATCTAAATTACAAAGTATTATTTTTTGCAATTAATATATAAACAGCACTTTTTTTAATGTTATTATTTGGGATCTTTAGTTGAATATAGAAAATATGAATGAGACATGGACTGCTTGAATTAAATGAATTTGAACCAGGGCTCTGTTATGTTTCACCCCAACACACTGCTGGACTGCTAAAAGCAGCTCAGGGTCATCCAGAGCATCTGAACTTGGAGTCCATTAGACAGGAGTTTAAAAGATTCAGCTCCAGTGGGTATTCAGAGGCAGTCCCTTTACAGGACAGTGCATTTACACCAAACAGCAAACCGGCTGACTTACTCACAGATGCAAGTTTGCAAGGTTTGAATTTCCTAAGGTGAATGTAGTCATGTTCTGTATTTCATAGTACTAGTTTGTTTTACTAAGGACATATCAAGTGGAAATGGGTAATGTTTAATAAGATGGGATCGGAAACATAAAAAAGCATCAGCCAAAAATGTTTTCATTATGTTACAGCTTTTAAGGTCAGCAGAAATTTACACCAGCAAGTTTGAGACTTAAGGCAACTACATTTCACTGAAACCTGTAACCAAACATACTGATTTATTTATTTTTTGATCAATACAAGTCAGCTACAAGTCAATAATCGATCATTTTAACTTGATGCCACAAAAGGACACCAGCTAAAATCAGCGTTTACACTTTCAGATTAAAGAAACGAGAAGGGATGGGTAACCTTTAATCCACTAATGTGATGGTGTTCTGTCATTCTGACGTTATATTAATGTGCTCCCAGTGGCAGAGACACCTTCCTCCCCAGTGTGTAGAGATACTGCTGCGGTGGTGGGAGTGCATCTCCTTCTGCAGGGCCGTTTGAGTGGCCCATTCCTGCCATCCTCCTTTGCCTCTTTAAACCTTGTGCTTGCATTCCTCCCGGTCCTGCCTGTGCTTTTTCATGTTGACCAAAAGCCTGTGCAAGTCATCAGTGTGCTGATGCCTCTGTTTTGTTTAGTTTCCCCCCTAATTTCAGTGGTTGTAATCATGTGAGTGCCCATCTGTAGATTACACTGAGATTAAAGGGGAGGATGTGCTTGTCTGAAATGGGCTTTCGTGACTTTTAAAGGTGCTGATGGAGGTTATACCTTTGGACTGAACCTGTAAATTATTAGGCTCTAATTTAAAATACTTACAGAGCCCACTCTTCAGATAAAAGTCAGGTAAATGTGTATTAAATAACCAAAAAAAGTAGTCCTCCATCAAGGCTCATGTCCCATCCACATCAAAATTTAATAGGTTCTTCCTTTACACATTCCTCTCCATCTCCTGACCTTCGCCTTCTACTCTACTAAAAGCATCACTGAAAAAAAACAGAAACAATTTTAGCTGTTGAGCAGATTGACATTTTGATGGTAAACATGAAGCTTCACAAGCAGCAGTACATAGCAGGCTGATGAATCTTCGGCTGATCGTTTAAGTGAAATGTGAAAACGACAGAATCCCACCGAAAGTAAAAACAAGGTTCCTTCCTGAGCTTTTGCAAAACTTATATTTAAGGACAGTTATTATTAAAAGTTCATCAGTCATGTGTGTTCATTACTGCTTTGCCTTTCTTATGACAGGAATGTGTTTATAAGTGGTGAAAATGGGACTGCGTTTTGTTCATTTTTTCCAAATGTGTGTCTCATGAAGTCGCCTTTAACTGCATTGATTGTGACAGGCTTCTGATGTCTCTCCTCCAAAATGCGCTTGTACAAAAAGCACACTGACTGGAAAAAAACAACAAAAACCCCATTGTGTGAATGCTCCATGGATGGTTGTGTTCCAAGTTTGTATTCCCACTGCAAAAATAAAGACAGTGTGTCTTGTTTAGTGTTCTGTTCGTGTTTTTTCCCCCCTCCTAGCATCTGGCAGCTTCCTTTAAGGCGATTGCAAACTTTTAAAATGCTTACTCAGGGTTATTTTAAGAATACATACAGTATTGCCAAGGGAGACTGGATAAAAAGACACCTCACGCAATGAAAACTCACTCCCTGCTGTCAATGTGCATTAAATTTTTAGCTTCCGTACAGAGCCGGTTGTTAGATTCGGTGCCTTCTCATGAGGGAACAGGACAGGACACGTGGCAGATGCAGGGATGTTATTGCAGTGTGTGCAAAAATGAACTCTGATTCTCAAAGTTTACAGTTTAAACTTCATTATCCTTCTATAGTTTAAAAAAGCGAGAAAATACACAGTGAGCAAGTGATGTGCTTGTTGGATAGCCAGACTGCTTGTAGCTGATAGGAATGCACCAGCGACTCAAATGACCACTTGTTACAAACTGGGTATGAAGAAGAGCATCAAAAAACACAAAAAAAACTGGAAGCAGATGGGCTACAGCAGCAGAAGACCACACCGGGTGTCACTCCTGTCAGCTAAGCACAAAAGAGGCTCCAGTCCAATGTTATAATAATCTAGTGGCTGGTGAGTCTTATAGTAATGCTGCAGGGATTTAAAAAATAAGCTTCAAATTCTCTGCTTGTAAATTGCATTGCACTTTTAAGTAGATATTACCCCAAAGAACAAATATGGAAATTTGCAGCTGAAAATGCACATACCAGTCTAGTTATACATATTAGGTTCTCAACTGATCCTTCAATTCAAACTATCATTAAATCAGTCTTTCAGAGAAAGACTGGAGCCACATTAGTCACATGTTTTTGGTCACCAGGTAAGATAAATTATAAGAGTTAGTTATTTACTGTTGCTCTCTTTTTGGTCTCCATCAGCTCCTGGAGAAATATCTATCCTTTTAGCAGCTACGTTCTCCACTATCATTAGCAGATTTCTAGCTTTTTGCTCTTGGGTGTTTTTAAATTTTTGCGAGTTAGCCAAAAGATGTTTAACAATTAGCTGGTTACACATTATAAAGCTCTGTAACACTGCAAGGTTAACATAATACTTATCACCATGAGTGACACCTTATGCAGGTCACAGGGCGGCCCTTAGCAGCTGGAATCACAGTGAGATGGACCAAGGCAACAAAAAGTATTTATTTAGTATACAGCTTCTTACAAACAATCCACTTCCCAGCTAATGACAACTGGCAGCCTTAAATACCTTCAGCTGTCACAGACTAAACCATTATTCCATTCACAGGTAAGTTCTTAAATCCATACCTTCCGCCATAGTATACAACACATCAACTTGAATAAATAAATATATAAATATATTTCACATTAATAAATATTTTACACTTTAATCTTACACCAAACCCATTATTATAAAAACCCCAAAACCCAAGCACAAAATATTCCCCACACTCCCTTAAACCATGGTCTCTCCCGGAAGCTTTAAATGGTGTCTGGACCGCTGGGGAAGCATTTGCCCAAACACCTTGAAGAGGACACAGGAAAGAAAGGTGAATGCTCACATCTTACAATCCCTTCTTTGCACCCCTTTAATTCTAGACCTGCACACACACATTTGCATTAGTTGTCCTTACTGGTAAACCTTATAAATATTCAATAAATAATTAAACTTCTGTGCAAATCCATGCTTAAAGTGTGATGCTAAATAAAGTGCTTGATAAGGTGCTTTTAATAAAGTGGAAAGGTGCTCTTAAAGTGCTATACAGATTATAATATAAAATGTAGTAAGGGAGTCCTCTTCCTTACAGTCAGGTTATTTTCATACATTTGATACATTATTATAATAAAAACTACGGATAAAGGGGACTTTAAGACACTCAAACACTATTCAGTGTTCAGGCTTATTATTATTGTGCTGTTTTCAGCAGTTCACAGAAGGTCATTACACTTTCCCTCATTTTCTTTTCCATTTACTCTCACAGTAGGAGGAGGATGCTGAGATTAAATAATGAAGAAATAATGAGGCCAACTCATGCACAAAAAGTCACTATAATCAAAAAAGCTTTTTGAAACGCAGTTCAAGGAGAGGTCTTTTGGTACAGTTGAACATGACTTATTGTAATATAGAAGTGAACGAATCTAATCTATTTATTAAACTCCTATGATCCATCATGGCAGATCCGAATCCCAGCGGTGATAGGAATTAGGACAGAGTCTAGATGTTGGTGGGGGCCTGGATGGGTCTGAGTGACCATGGTGAGGTGGGTTACATGAAAAGTCTGAAAGACATAATGACAGAAGAGCACTAAGAATTAAACTGGATGCTGAAGTTGGGCAAGAATAGAGTAGTGTTGTCAATATTTAGTCTGTCAGCGTGGGAAAGTGGAAGTCATGTATAGACCAGAGTAGCAGATGTACACCCAGGAAGCAGGCAGACAAATTCCAACCTTCCTTACTGGACTTGTGCATAAGCTTTGTTATATGGAAGCAAGTTTACTATTTACAAACTCTTCTTTCAGACAGAAGATGAACAGATGGTCTGCACCCAAAGCCCAGTATAACATAAGTAAGCATAATTTTGAACTGTGACTCATGCAAAGCAACCCTAGCAGAGTTAAAGAACAAAATTATGGACCTAAAAATAAGCGGCCTTATTGAACCAACATAGTGGCCGCTTTAGAGATTTCTAGCAGTTTTCAAGTGATGATGAAATTGGGGCGATGACAAGACCACAAGCACGTTTTCTAGTCTCCCCAGAGGCAGCCTGGCGGACAAAAAGACTCCCCATGTGGGGGATCAGTTGACCTTTCACACTGAGTCACTCCCAGCTCAAGCTCACGTCCGCCCTCAATCAGCAGCCAATAGAGACTGAGTGACTCTGAGGTTGGCTGCATTTACATTGGATTTAGCAGTTGTTTTCACTCACAAGAAGATTCATCCCTAACCCTAAACTGCCCGCTGAAGGGATATATACAGCTGTAGATTGGTTTCAGTCTCCTTTAATTTTGTTAAAGTCAGATTTGCATAGCTAAAACTGATGGACATGACCAAAATGTGAGCAAATGGACTCAGCAGTTTGTTTGTTTTTTGACACAACTACAGTTAACACCAAAAATATGATGTGAACTTACTAAACATAGCTTTGAAAATATGTGGCTATTTCTTAAATGTTTATAACTGCAGTTTTTAGTTTGCCCTTATTAATATATTTAAGAATTCAGTGGCATCAGGCAGTTCTGAATCAAACTTGATAAACTACAACTATAATTTTTAAAGCACAAAGCCTTTGAGTCACTGACAGTTACTGTTGTGCATTTTGGAGTATGTTAAATGCAATTATAGGACAAATGTAACAGCTAGCTGCATGGCTAATTGTACTAAGAGACCATTTGAGGAATTTGTTCTCAGTTTTGGTTAGTATTTGGTATATTAAAACTATACAGTCTACAGATGCAGCTCAGCTAACCTAGTTTGCTTTTTCACCTTACAACTTAGTACTCCACCATTTGTGTAATTACCATCACAACCATTAACTATCACAACTATGGATAGTTTTCGTTTCACAAAAATGATACTGGGGGAATTTAATTATATTTCCATTTGAATATTAGAGTTGGGGGTGTGAGTTTTAACTAGGGTTGCCAACCGTCCCTTAAAATACGGAATCGTCCCGTATTTCGAAACAAAAGTACACGTCCCGTATTGAGCTAATAAGGGACGCACTTTGTCCCGTAATATAGTGAGAATCAAAAGTAGTCTATAAATGTTAATGGAATTAACGCTTTGTTTGAAAACATAATTCCCAGCCCCTCTCCTGCTTTGTGACCAATGAGCTGACAGCACACTTATGACAATTCGAGTATGACAATTCAGATTATCTCATTGGTCGAGGAAAGGTCGCTTACAGAGAAAATACCGAAAGACAACAGATGACCACAACAACAAGCATGGCCAACAGGGAAACAAACGCCGACACTGCGGTGCAAGTCTCGGATGACAGTACACCTAAAGCTGGGCAAACACTGTGCGATTTTCAAACTGCACGATTGACTCGCAGGGGTTAGAAGTTGGTAGGTCACGATGCAGGGTCTCACACTATACCGCCCGATGCTCTGATGCGACCTGAGTGCTCACACTGTGCCTCCATAACATGAAGGTTATAACAGACAATCTGTCGCTCGCTCTCTCTGTCTTTCACTCACACAGACACACACACCACCACCATCAACTTTGCTAAATTGCTAATGAAAAACAGTGATCAGGCAGCTGTGATTGAGCAGCAATGTAAATCCAACTGTTTTCACGGTTGTTGTGGTCGTGATAATTTTGTGATGCCACATGGAAAAGGCTCGGATGAGCTTTCTAAAGTTCTACAAGTTGTGCCTCCATGGCTTGTGTCCAGATCACACGCTGCACAGCTGTGCTGCTCTGTCTTTTTCACCGACGTTTACGTGTTTGCGCGTGCGCAGTGTGAGCAGCTGTGGTGAGACCCTCACGAGCGATTGATGATCGGGAGCTGGTCGTGAGGTGTTAATCGCTTCTCGTTACCCCACGTATACTACACGACGCACGATGAAGGCCAAAATCGGTCTGATCACCAAATCCGTCGCACGACTCAGAAATCGTCTCAAAATGGGCCAAAAATCGCACAGTGCGAGCCCAGCATTAGAGCAGCAATGTTTGTTCGCTCAGAGAAAGAAAAATAGGCTGCAAAAGCACAGGGAGGAATGGGAAAAGGAAAACACCTGGCTGGAAAAAGTTAATATGGGCATGTGCAGTGAATATCAGCGCTATGTGGCCAGAAGTGTGATAATATAACTTATTTTGTGTAATAAACATCTGTAAGGATAGATGATTACAACAAATAGATGACTAATACATAAAAGTAATACATAGATGAATAATGATGATGAGTTATGATGCGTAATCATGGGAACACGTGGGTTTACAAACAGGAGCAGCTGATTAGCATTAGAAAAGCTGAAATAATACCTCAACTGAAGCCAATTGTACTAAATGCACTATATGTGCACAGTTACAAGAATATTTTTCTTTCTATTGTTTTCTATTAATTTATATAATTTTAAGTTAAGCAGGACAGAGTTCTTTTAAAGAAAGATTTACTTATATTCTCAAAAGTTAAGCATGACAGGCTTCTGTTTAAGAAAGAGACCTGTTTTACTGTGTTAATGTTGTCATTTTGACCTAAAAATAAATGACTAAATGATCATTTGTTTCCCATGTGTTCATATCACAAAGAATATGCATCTGCTTAAATCAACTTCAAGTCAAATGGTTAAAAAAATAATTTCACACACAAAAAAAGAGCTACCACACTGGGAAGCATAGCTGGACTGGCCATCGGGCATACCGGGCATTTGCCCGGTGGGCCGCTGGCGATTTTTTGTTTTTATGGGCCGATGGATTTTTTTTTTTTTTTTTTTTTTTAGGAAGGGTATATATAATGAAAGGTGTTGGATTGGCCAACTGGTCATGATCGACTCTGGGCTGGACCAATTACAGCCGAGGAGGCTGGATGCACCCTCCCCCTTGTTTAGCAATCACGTGATTTTCGCACATTGCATGCCGGGAACTCGTGGCAAAACAATCCAAGTACGGCATCAAATGCAAACATTTGCAGCACCGCAAAACGTTCATTCTCCGGTTCCAATACCTTCTTTTTTTTCTTTGCCGCACAAAAAAGGAATGTACAAAACAAAAGGAGAACAATGCCGGTCCGTACAAAGACAGACTCGACGAAAAGACAAAGAAAAGATACGAGGAAAAAATCAAAGGAGTGAAAGAGTGGACAAAAGACGTCAGCGTGCTGCCCAACTTTCACCACGCTCAGATTTATAATTATACGCTTCTTGGAGTGAGTGCATACACTCATGAAGTTTAGTAACTTCAGGTCACTGCAACAAGCCCAGGTACAGTTTACCGACGGATGGGTGCAGGACCTTGAAATGCACCGTGTAGAACGAAAGACTATTGTACATATCATAAGTTTACCAGTCTCACAAATCGTCTTCATAAATACACATTCATTAACAGTTTATTAATAGGACCTTTGAGCTCAACGGTAATTAATTAGTAGTGGAAATAATTTCTGGTAGTGTAACAGTGTTTATGTGGTATTATTCCACTTGCCACAAATATCAGTGTAATGGGGAAACAGCGCCCCCCCTCTCGGTGTGGCTGGCTGCAGTAATCGCTGCCAGTCTGCCGTAGCCATACGAGAGGTGAGTTGTATTGTTCCGCACACAATATAGCTAAGTAGTACAGACACATAAAACATGTTTGATTAGCTGACGAGCACCGAGTGTAATAAGTGCTTAGTGGACACATGTCCAACACCAGTTTTATGTACTTTTCATTTGTTTATTAATGTGTGAAACTGTATGCTAAAGCGGAATGCTAATGAGATGTTCTGCCGTAGTGTGCTGTGCGGAGTGGTGTGTGGCGAGCCTGTGCACTGATAATACACCGTTGTTTCCATTCAGGTACATCATTTGTTGTTGCTGTTATTTTATTGTATATTAGAAATTGTAATATTGCTGCAGTAATCGCTGCCAGTCTGCCGTAGCCATACGAGAGTGTGCTGTGCGGAGTGGTGTATGGCGAGCCTGTGCACTGATAATACACCGTTGTTTCCATTCAGGAAATAAAGTGGCAACGATCGATCAGAGACTCCTTGTCTTTTTAAAAACACTACACAACGCAGAGTCGAGGAGTCTGTTTGGGCCGAACTGTTGCAGCGGGATGAAGCAGAAACCGGTTACAGTAGCATTACAGAAATGTAGCAGTGACAACAATATTGTATGTTGTAATCGCAATGGACAATTAGTGATACAAAACAACTGTTTTATCTTGTGAATAAAAGTATATGGTTTTGTCAGTGTACCATGGTTATAACAGAAGCGAAACGCAATATTGTGTCAGGACAATTCACTATTTATGCACAATAAACAAAGGAGCATAGCGCGACAATTTCTGTTCAGCGCCAGACTTGCTTGTAACCTATATCACCAATTATGTTAAGAAAAATGACGCATTAACTACTACAAAACTCTGACCTTTGTGGGAATGCTTGGATCAGACTAACATGTGAGCTGGAGTGTTCTGAGATGTTATATTTGGTATATCCAGACCAGAGATGGGCAGTAACGCGTTATTTGTAACGCGTTACTGTAATCCGATTACTTTTTTCAAGTAACGAGTAAAGTAAGGGATTACTATTGCAAAAACGGTAATTAGATTACCTTTACTTTCCCGTAGGAACGCTGCGTTACTGCGTTACTAAAACCGTGAATCTTTTGCGAGAATGTCTCACGACAGTGACGTAAGCCAGTGCGCCGTTAGTGACAACAGCTGTGTGCAGATAAACAGTGGATCACATATCGAGTGCAGAGAGAGTATGAGCGTGCAGCGTTTAAAGCGTGGAAGTACTGACCTTACTTTGAGTTTGATTCCATAAAAAGTGACAAAAACATTAGTGTCCGCTGTGCGTGGGAAGAAAACTTCTTTTTACAGCGAAAAAAACCCCTAAACTTCCAAGCAAGCACCGAGTAGCTACGATGTAATGGGAAACTCACAGAACTGCCATATCCTTCCACTGACCGCAGCACACCTGCACCAGGGTAAACCTCCGCCTACCCAACCCCTGCTTTACAGGTGAAAATAGAGCAACAGGACCGCTGAGTCTTTGACTTTATTTATTTTCTGCTGTGTTTTACTTGCATCTATTTGAAAGACTGAGTGTAAACACACAAAATATTTTATTTTATGTGCTGGAATGTGCAGAAAATAGGTTTAAATGTTAAACTAATTTCTTCCAGTCAGAGAATGTTGCATATAATTAAATTTTTGCTTGATGCATAAAGTTAAAAGATTAAAACTAATAAAACAAGTTAAAAAGAGACTTTTCCATTTGATTACATTTTGTATGATGGATTATGTAGAAAAAGTAGAATTGGGCTGAAAGCTCTATCGCTTTATCACCTCTTCAGGTTGTAAATCGTGTTTTTAAAAAGTAACTAAGTAACTAAGTAATTAATTACTTTTGAAAATAAGTAATCAGTAAAGTAACGGGATTACTTTTTGGGGGAGGTAATCAGTAATTAGTTACTGATTACTTTTTTCAAGTAACTTGACCAACACTGATCCAGACCATCCGTCGGCTCTTACTTCGGAAACATGGCTTAAAAATTTTCACTTCAACGACGTAATCCGATAAAAAAAAACGATCTCTTTACCCGTCGGCTTCCCGTGGCTGTCATGCGACCGGCTATTGCAGTTAATAATACAACAGCTTCTTGCCATTTTTTGGGTTTCTTTTTATCGCTGTGTAACTGAGTTCAATTGAAAGCCTGCGTGCGCTAGTACCTCTTGCCACAAGTTCCCAGAATCCTTTGCGGTTTTATCCCTGAATGACGTCACATTTCAATCTTTATCCTGGTGGGCCGGTCTCTAGTCAAAATGCCCGGGCCGATTTTTTGTCCCAGTCCAGCCTTGCTGGGAAGGGTGAAGACAACTGGGTTGCCCGGCCCTGGCCACGAGGTGTCCCTTATTTATTTTTCAGGGAGTTGGCAACCCTAGTTTTAACTAACAGGTGTGCTAACACAGGCAGCTGTAGCTAATCGCTATCTGTTAGCACCATTTTTCGCTAACTGGAATCACCAAACTAGACCTTCTCATAGTTTTCATGCTTGTTTTGCCTCTTTTTCTTTTTTTGTGCAGCTAGCTGACAGTCATTATAGCTTGCTGTGTGGTACAACTTATCCAATTAAGCGGTGGTTTAAATGTTAGTTTGTTACTTAACAGAAATTAGCACATATGTGTGTCTATGCTTTCATCCATATAGCTTTTATTTAGCCAATAAGTGAGCACAGCAACTTCATGTCCAAATAAGGAAACTACAGATTGCAAAAACTAACATGGTGATCATCACCATCCTGAAGATAAGATTAATTTTCAAGTTAGTTCGCTAGAACTCTCAATATAATGAAATGGCAGCGCAAGTGGCCACTCTCTCTGCTTAGATTCAGCCACATGATGCAAAACTGATCGCACAGCGCTTACATTGAAAATGGATAATGACCCAAAGCATACTGCAAAACTACCAGAGAGTTTCTCACAGCAAAGAAATGGGAATCTACAATGAACGAGTCACCTGATCTCAGTCACTGAAGACAAAACTGAATGCAGAGAGACCCATAAATAAGCAGCAGCTGAAGGTGGCTGCACGAAAGGTCTGGTGGGCATCTTTTCCAGCCTAAACTGTCATATACAACAAACACTACAACCTACAAGGTTCATCCTAAAGGTTAGCCCATATACAGCTCTCAAGATTCACCCATGTCAACATGAATGTGTTGTATTAAGAACAAAAACCTATAATTTACTCAAATCCAAGGCCTGATCTCACCCTGAAGTTTATTTTGGGCAGAGCAGCTTGTCAGTGTGTCACGGTGTAATACATCTTCCTCTGGGGAAACCTGCATGTTTCCTGCAAACAAAAAGATAATAATAGAGCTTATTTTGTTGCACGAGGCAGTGCTGCTTAAGTCAGGGTCAGGACTCCTCAATAGGTCCAAAAGCACAAATACTTAGGTTATCTTATGTTTAAGAAGAAAACCAAGGGGGGGGGGGGGGGGGGGGGGGAATGACTGTTTCAATGAACAGATCACAGTCCATACTGTGGGAATAATCTGTGATGAGGGGTCAATTGTTATTGCTTCAATAATTGTGTGCAAATTTTATGCAGTTATTTGTGGTGCTGGGTAGCAAAGGCTGTGACCACTGCGGACACGAGTACATGCAGAGCATTGTTAGACAGCTAGGCTATGGCTTTCTGAAAGGAACAGAGCATATGTAGAAACATAATTTCCATTACATGTACAGATTATGTCACAATGGGCCCACACAATAAGACGTCCTACACAGGGATTTACAAATACAGAGGATAAAAACAGAGCTTGTTTGGTTTTTGGAAGCAAAATCCAAAATCATATTATCACGCTTGCTAAAAATTGTTGATTTCCCTGATCTGTGCACAGTTAGATGTATTTAAAAACATTTAAACAACAAAGATTTTAAATCATGCTCATAAAGAGAAGCATAAATCAGCTGTCAAGCAGTCGTGTATGAAGGACATTTCTCTCAACAAGTCCTCTCTCCAACTCTGCATTTACAATAGCAATACATTGGACAAGAATGCCAGATGCAACACAAAATGACACAATTCAAACTCATATTGATTCATTGATTCATGACACTATAATGACACTAGGTGTTTGTGTGTTCAAAAGCTTGACAAAGGGATATTTTATATTAAAAAAAACAACATATATCTTCACTGTCACTCATCATAATGACCAGTACAGTCAAATGAACAGAGCAATCGCAACAGAAACGTATTCAGCTCTGTGGGGTTTTTTAAACAATAATTGTTCATATTATTGTGGTCAGTTTGTTGGATTTTGTCTCACTTTGTCGCCAATTTGAACGTCTTAATGGTTCATTTGTATCTCTTTGTGGTTACTTTCTCATTTGCAATTGTTTTATCTGTGATTTTTGTTTTTGTTTTTTACATCTCGGTGTAATTTTCAGGTCTTTGGGTGTCTGTGTGTGTCACTTTTTGGTCATTTCATGTCCCTTTGTGTCAATCTGGTGCGTCTTTCTGGGAGTTTTGTGGCTTGTGCCGATCCCACTTTCTGACCACTAGAGGACGCCACACACTCGGCTGTGAAGGCAGCGTTATGGCCTGAGTTGGGCGAGGCTGCAGTCACACACAGTGCTGATGACAGGAGGCAGTGAGATGCTGTGGCTCTGTCAGGCTGTGCTGATTGCATAATCTCTAGCACGGGGGTGATAAACACTCAAAATGCTTCACTGCATCAGCAGCTTGAATCACCACAGCAACACTCCCAAGGCTGTAATGATCCTTAAAGGCCACTCAGGCTTTATAAACAGCAGTTCAGTGCTGTATTAATTATTTCAGGGTGATTTAAACAGCATCGTTTAACATCTATGAAATACGCCGAGATGACTGAGCCCTTGTTTAAGAGTAAAAGGTGTAATTATGTCTACGCCTTAAAATTTTTTATACAAGTGAGACCTTTGTGTAGTAACTAAATAGCACTGTAGGGAGTTTGTGTTGAAAAAAGCTGAATGTCACAGGCTACAATTTCAGTTATCAGTAACTGCAGAGCAGGGCAGTGGCGTGTCTAGAAAATTTTTGTTGGGGGGGCCAGGTAGGGGCACAGATTTGGAGAAGGGTGGCAGATTTAATTGGCAGATAATGTTTAAAAAAAAAATTCTACCAACCCTTAACCATAATTCAATAATCCTATAAACTTAATAACCAAATGCACTTTTAACTCTTATTAGAATGAGATTTTAACCACTACGGTGCAAAGTTTTTAGATACTGCGTTGATAAAGTACAAGAGATACAATCAGTGCTTTGTCAGTGTTTACTCAGCATTCAAGGACATCAATATTTGCATAGTATTTTTACTGACATATAGTGCACATATGTTTTGGGCAAAAACATTTTTGAATATTAAAATATGAACATTTGTAACAAACAATTGACAAATTAGCCAATGCCAATGCAAAACTTTATCTGCCTGTTAAAAAAAGAAGATAATCTTCTCACAAACTGGTGTTTGATTTTGAAACAGGAAAAAAGTGGAGAAACAAATGAAAAGACTAATATTTGAATAAAACCTAAAGGCAAGTAAATACTTTCTATGCTGCCTTATGGTAAACTTTGGTAATATTGATAAAGAACAACACTGGCTGATGATAAAATACAGTCAGCTGGCATGGTGACACTGCCAGTATTAACCTGCAGGGCTGGACTGGGACAAAAAAATTGGGCATTTTTACTACAGACCGACCCACCAGGTATTAAAGCCATAAAGACTTTGAATGAAAACAAATGCTGTTGTGACAGTGATGTACAGTCTTGTTGGTATATGTATGATTTCTATACATTTTACGTCAGATAAAAACTTTGGTTGTAAGATTTAGATAATTATTTAATAAAAACTAGGTATTTTAAATGAGAATAAGAAAGAAAAGTATTTCTTTGTGCCCACCTTTCCCTGTTAATGCCCTACCTGGCCCCCTGGCAAAACTTTCCTAGACCCGCCCCTGCACAGTTACCAGCTGTCAGCTACATAAAAAAGGATCCTGGTGTTATTTGTCTCTCAGAAACAGTTCATAACTTCAACTCATTCATGTCACCTAAAAGGTAAACCTGTTTCTCCATCACCTGCTCAGCTCTGATGATCCAGTAAGGACATCTCCTGGTTTCATCTTCATGTTTCCCTCTCACCACATATCCAAACCGACATCATGACCAGCAGCTTTACAGCTGTGGCTCCAGCAAACATCAGCTGATACTAGAAATTAATATTAAATAAATTCTAACAACAGCCGATCAAGCTTAAACGTGCTGCTGTTGTTTAGCGCAATATCTGCTGGTTTCCTCTTTCTGGCGCAAAGTGGGCGATAAACAAACGAGAGAAAAGCCGATCAGCTGATCATTGATCAGTTTCATGATTGAAGTAGCAACAGGAGAGGCAGGATGAGAGAAGAGGCAGCTGTGCAGCATAACGACAGAATAACTCCAGCTTTGTGTCTTTTTTCCATTCTAGCTAAAGTCCGGGACAAACTGCGTCTCTTCTCAGCTCAATACGAAACGCGTAATATTTTCTCTGAATGAGGGACCATTCCATTTTTTTAAGGAGCCGTTGGCAACACTAACCTTATGAATAAAATAAAGTTCACTATCAGTAACATCATAGCACCCACCCAGCTGTATAAAAACTCCGTCAAGCTGGCTAGAACGCAGTACGAGTTATTGCAACTGACAGTAAAAAGTCAGCAACATGAAAATAAACTCCACCTAAACTTGGTTTATATCTGACCCAGAGAGACTGCAGGTCATAACTTCTTACCTGAAGTTCAGTTCACCTGACACTCGGACTGGTGGCTGCTTCGGGGCTCTCCTCCTGCCTCCCCTTCCCTCATCCACCTGCTGCCTCTGCGAAGCCCCGCCATAGCCACCACCAAACAACGGAGTTATTTCTACACATCGACCTGCATCTGGCCAATCCACCACCTCTCATTGTTCATGCCGTTACAAAAAAAATAAAAAATAAGTCAAATAAGCCCGATGGCCAGTCCAGCTATGTTAACCTGCAACCAAATTTGCAGCTCCATACAGCAATGTTACGACTTAGATTATATCTTATAACTCATAACTCTTATGTTAGCTGCCCTCAGTAGCATACTGTCTGAAATATTCGACGGCTGCAATAATTCTTTAAGTGTTATTTTTTCCTTGGTATTCTAATTTCACCGAAGTTTACTAAACTCAACAAACTTAATATTACTTACCGGGACATTTATTCTGTCCTCATTTTCTTTCACCGAAAAATTGTTTCCTGCAGTGCCGTCTTTCGCGCTTGGCTCTCCTACCTTTGCTAACGTGATGCGCATAGCGCAGAAGCGATGCTGCATTCACTTACACTCGGATATCTGAGCGTCACCGTGAAAACATAATCGGACATTTGATATTTGATTGAATTTTATTGTTTTGCCTTTGGGGTGGCACCTGGGGTGGCCAGTCTGGTTTGGGGGGTGGCCTGTGCCCCCCCAGGCCACCCCGCTGGACACGCCATTGGAGCAGGGCTGAAATAACAGTTCAGTTTAGTTAATTATACAGTAGTGTGGCTCACTGCAGTAATACATGTGTGCTGATTTCTATATCTTTGGTCACTCGTGGCTGGTGGAAATAAACAAATCCAATGTTAATATGAAAACGCAGTATACACATTTAATCATCTAAGCACGTGGCAGCAGCATTTAGTCATGTAGACATGGTCAAGACGACCTGCTGAAGTTCAAACTGAGCATTAGATGGGAGAAGAAAGATGATTTAAGTGACTTTTAAGGTGGCATTGGTTGTTGGAGCCAGACAGGCTGGTCTGAGTGTTTTGGAAGCTGCAGGTCTTTGGGGACTTTTCCTCACAATCATCTGTAGAGTTTGCAGAGGATGGGCTGAAATGCCTTGTTGATGCCAGAGCTCAGAGGAGAATTGCTTGAAGACTGCTTCAACCTGGTAGGAGGCATCAGTAACTCAAATAACCACTCAAATAACCTGGTTATGCAGAAGAGCATCTCTGAAGTTGGAACACATAAAACCATGTTGTTTCCAGCATCACTCACAACAAATACCTTAAACTTAGTTTGAAGTTTGAAATACTTTTCCTTTTGTCCACGCGTATACGGTGTTTCAGGTCACTGAAAGCAGACCTTGGACAAAGAAAATTAAGATCTTACACTTTTGTCTCCTGCATTGGTGTTTGTAGACCTCTGATTGGCCAGCATTTCTTTATTAGGGTGGTATTGCCACTTGCTTCACTGACATGACTTGATGGTGTTTGATGTGAATTTAGATGTTTTTGAACACAAAAGCAGATTTGAAAAACACACCTCTGTATACGTGGATTCAGTTTTAGCTTTACAGCTATGCTGATATCAGCCTAGTTCCCCCATAACAAAAAATGCAACTGAGAGCATCCAGAGGAGGAAGCATAAATAAAAGTAGAGATAAGGGCAGGTCCGTGTGTTTTCTGTAGAGTGAAGAGTAGATCAAGAAAACATAAAGTCCAAAACAGATGAAACCAAAAACAGGGTGAGTCAGAAAAAGCCTACACACAAGAAGCCTGAGAAATGTAAGCCATCCAGAAGATGGTGAAGAGCCTGATGATGAACACTAGATTCCTATTAATAAACTGAGCGGCTGCGTGCTTTTTTCCATATTAAAACAGTCCAACTTTGAACAAGGAGGGAGGCGGGGAGCTGCAGAGAGCTGCAGAGAGCGCCTGTGGGGGTAAAATGGAGATGAAAACAGAGACACAGCAATGAAGGAGGACAGCATGGAGAGTTATGTCATGCAGTATGCAGCAGGGTTCCTGGTGCCGTCAGCTGTGCAGCGGCGCAGAAACAGAGTAGGAGTGTTATGTAATACTCCCAGAGCCTCTTTATGGGCGAAAGAAGCCCAGATTAATTAGCGTAAAATATGATAACACTCGGTGGAGAGGGTTAAAATAAAATGGTTTGTAATCTGTTGGCCCTGTGTGGCAGATGCACGAATTACCAGCAGCTGGAGACAGAATAAAATTACCGCTAAATATTTAGTCTAACACTGGTGACTACACAGTGATCCTAAAGGTTTTTGAAGATCTGCAGGGTTTAACGATAAGGCATGATAATCCATCTACAAAACATAGAGAAAACCTGCATTTGTTTTGTTATTTTGGTGCACGCAGCTGAAGCATCTCAGTTAAAAGCACAGCGCTGTGAGAAATTAATTGCTGGAGTTTTCAGTGTAATCACCTGATGTGATAAAGCTCGGGTTAATGTCACCCTTTTTCCAACACTTTGATAACAGCAAATACCTGACCACAGGATGACCAATAAGGTTTATTCTGCATTTAGTGCCAATTACAAAACGTTCTGTGGCAATACAATGAAGTGTGCTGGTAATCTTTATACCTGCTGAACATCAGTATGGTAACATTTATTCTTCAGTTCTTCAGTGGTGTAATAAAAACATGACTGAAATCTAACTGTTTGCATATCCTTACAGTTTATATACTAAATTCTGCTCTCCTAACCACAGCAGGGCAGAACATGCTGTTCAGTGTTGTGGATTGAGAGCACACTGTATGTTTGAACCTGCAAAAATAGCTGCACACAGTGTCCATCATTGAAAAAAAAGGCCTCATGTTTTCCGTTGTTATCACTTCATGGTATTCTTATCAGGCATCTCAGTTTTCACTTGGACTTACCTGCTTTGTCTAACGACACAAGTTACCACTCAAAAAAAGCAACTCAAAGCTTCAAAGCGCTTGTTAATATTTTTATTTTAAGTGTGTGACAAGGAAGGATGAAGCATCTGTTGATGACTGAAAAAACACTGAAGGAACAAGTCTGTTTTAGTCATCAAAGATGATTAAATGTTTGCAACATTAACAAATCCAGCTGGCATGAAGAAACGGCACCTCATTATTGCAAATTAATTAAATCATTAAAAACACAATCTAATCTAGCATGAAAATAAATAACTATTATAAACCACCATTCTCTTAATAGGTACGTTACTCACTTTAACTATGTTAAATGTCAACTTTTCTCCCCACACCAACTAAGTTATTTAGATCATTAACCCACTGAAGGCTAAGATGTCATCTGTGACAACCCCAAACCTAACCTAACTCTAACCTGGGTATTCATAATACGTCATTTTTAATAATTCATAGGACGAATAGTTAAAAGTGACCGTGTTTGCACTCGGGGGTGTCCTGTCAACAGTGGGACATACTGCAGCCTTCACTGCAATATCACACGTGACCACTGGGATAAACTGTTACCAAAGTGAAGTGGCATTAAATGATCTTCAAATATGTGGCTATGGTCTGCAGAGCCTCTGACGGTGTCGGAGGAGAAATGGAAAAAACATTACAGCTTCGTCTCCTCAACAGACTGGAAATACTGGCTCAAGTCCGAAGCCCATCTGCCTCCTGCAGGGCTGGTTATGTGTTTCTGTTGGAAACCTCATCAGATAAACACTCAGCTCCGGTTCAGGACAACAGCTGGGACTCTTTTTTTTTTCTTCCTCTGATTCGTCCCTTGGTTAGCATAATTTATGTTCGGTCACGGTTTGGTTCTTTATATGTAAAAGCTCAATGATTACATCTCTGTGGCTGTAATGCTGGCACCTGACAGGACAGTGATGCGAAAAGGGCCACATTTGGCTAGTTGCCACAGCAACAGCAGGAATTACTCACTCACTCCAGCGCAGCTGCCCCGTATTTGGCTCGCGGTTATTATTGTGTGTCTCCACTCCCACGTATTACATCTGCAAGCCAATCTGAGCCAGATCTGCAATTCAAGGAAGAGGCACTGGCGGTGTCCGAAATTGCAGCGCGATGGGGATTTGCAGGAAGGCCGAGAATCAGTGTCATAAATATCCGTTTTAGAGACCATTGCGGGTATTGAGCTGTGCCATTACCAAGATAAAAACAGACGTGGCTATTTACCCCAAGCCCCATTAAGAATACACAACCTTTCTCTTCTGCAGAGCATTGATTGCACTAAAAAAATCTGTCCTTGTGTGCAAAAAGGCCCTTTCACAGCATTTTCCACGTTTTTCACATGCACAGATAAAAATAGCATAAGTGGGTTTGAGAGATGCTATGTTTTATGCAGATGCATGAGCTCTAATGTAAAGTGCTGTTTGATGTGATGGAGAGCCGGGAAAGCAGTCCCCACCTAGAGATCTTCAAGGTACTGTTAACGGCATGAAGCAGGCACGCCTCGGTCCAAGCTGCAGGGGGCAGCCGATCATTGTGCCACATCCCCTCACCTTTAACAGGACTTCTGCATTTGCCATTCTAGCACACACTGTTCCCTTACATCCAGCACTGACATTAATGCTTTATCGTTTCATAAGATGCTGCAGGGGAGACTTGCCTTTTGCAGCTGAGGCTGTTTGTTCTGTATTTAAATACTGTCAGTGAGCTGAGAATGGAAAAGGAGGAAGTAAAACTAAAATACACCATCATCGTTTTGGCTAATGATTGCTGGGAATGTATCAGGTGACCTACAATATCAATAAAACCGATTTTATAACACTGTGGAAAAAACAGGACAAAGCTTCTACACAGCTTCTGTCATCAGGTGTGGGATTGTCTTGTGACTGAAATGTGATATTAAAGCTCTTCCAGCGAACGTTTTTGTGGGTACACAAACTCACACACTGTGAGACGAGGCTGAAATAAACGGCTTTAAAGGGAGGTCTCGTTAAAATAAGGCTGATGTTTTTCCTCTGAGGAGAAAAAAGAATCAATAAAGGGAAGAGTGGTAGGCAGGGCAGCAACGACTAAATGGGCATGGCACGTGACTGGATTAAGCGTACATGTGTATTGAGGTCAAACAGCGCATAAATAGGGTGTGCCTGAGGAAGCAAAGGCAAAGGAGAAGGAAAGATTTTTTGCTAAGAGGGAAATGCATATCTTAAACAATTTCTAATTAGAGATTTATGGGAGAATGTCATTTTCCCAGAAATCAATGTTCTTCTTTGCAAAGCCAAACCTGGCCAAGTAATCAAAGAAAATGCTAACTAGATGGCAGCAAAGTAGCAAGACATGACGTCATGGAGGACTTGCTGTACAGCCAAACTGCACTACTGCCCCATTCATTATATTCAATTCCATCCAATTTTATTTATATAGCACTAAATTACAGCAGCAGTCGCCTTGAGGCGCTTTATATTATACACTACAATATTGCAGAGAAAACCCCAACAATAAAACAACCCGCTATAAGCAAGCACTTGGTGACAGTGGGAAGGAAAAACTCCAGGAAGAAACATTCAGCAGAACCAGGCTCAAGGAGGGGGAGTATTTGCTGGGGGGTGAGGGGAGAGGGGGATGCATCACACTGACAGTCAATAGGAAAAAAAATAATCAGCATTAAAGCAACAAATACATTCATGCAAAAGAAGCCAACAGGAACCTGACAAATATGTACCAAGAAACTATCAAAAAGGATTGTAAATAAGACATTAATTTGTGATCAGCTTTCATGTCTATGGTCTGTATGAGGCTGACTGTGTGTGTGTGTGGGGGGGGGGGGGGGGGGGGGGGGGGTTACATTAAGAAGCATTAAGCACACAATAGGGATTGTTGTGAGGCTGAGAATCCAGTTAATCCCACAAACTACAGAACACTATCATGTTTACTGACCACTAAACAAAAGTCCTCAAGTCAAGGACATAAAGTTTCATTTAGCCCTCTGTTGTCTTTGTTCACACTGCACAATGCAAACTAATGATGGCCTTTATGTATCTCCTCTTTTTGTTGTTGCTGTCTCAAAATCAAGCTTGATGTGTGTTTTTCTTACAGAACACTTTATATGACATGCACATTGTCCCCAACAGGGCCACGTAGCCAGGAGGAGATGAATCTGCAGGTAGTAGCATGAATAAAAGGGCGAAACCTATACATATTAGATCAGTAAATTATAATTCACATGCAGCAAGTGCTGACTAATCAGGTTGTTGTGTAGTACTAATGAATCAGCTTTACCTGGTCAGACTTCTGGATTTAATGGCACATTTACTGGTAATCATCTTTAAAGGACACTCCCACTAAAAGCTCCATCTATTAACTGCATCAGTATTGATTCATAATTGAACCTTGTGGAGCTGAGGTGGGTATAAACATCTAGATGTAATGTTTCATGGTTTTACTGCTTAGCTTCTGCAGTACTGCCTTTTTGCCACTCTCCACTCTGTGATGCTAGGTCTGTAAAAAACTTGTCATTCTGTGTGTGACAAAGCACCACTGTCGACCTATGCAATCACAAAACAAGATCTTTGGTGATGGTGTTATTTTTAGCCATGGTAGCCCAACTTTATTTCAGACTCAAATGTATCAACAAGTTCATCATAGACAGTGTTGTTTTATAGACAGTCTCAAACACGGGTGTAGCTTCAGAGAAAACTGTGGCCAGTGCGGACATGCCTGATACCCGCATCAGGCAGTAGGAAAACAGCCTTCAGATGTGACGCTGTAAACAGTTTCCTGCTGAGTTTATGGGCTTATTGATTCAATTTTGATTAATTTTACATAAAAAATCAGGACTATTTTGAAAATTTTGGATTATCTGTGGTATGAAATCAAAGGTATACTGGCTAATGACTTGTCAATTGCAAGTTGTAAGCCAGTGAGTGCTCAGTTTCAGTCAGGCCTGTCCCTCCTTGTCGTATCTGGATTTTTTTTCTGTTATTGTACTTTTTTATTTATTGCAATTAAGATGGCGGCAGCATTAATATTTATCTTGAGGGGTAACAGTTCAGTAGCCAGAGAGTGATGTCATGGTAGCTATATCCACTTTTACACTTTTGTGGTTTGTAATTTGTATTCAGTGCTAACTGTTAGGACATGAACAGAACTGGTGGCAGAAGAGGATGACAGCCATAGGGTGAAATATTGGTAGATAATCTGCTGTAGCGACCCCTAAAGGGACGAGCTAAAAGAAGAAGAAGACAATGAATAGCAACCATTATCATGCTAACAAGCTAACTTAAATAGTTAGCTTATCTAAACATTAGCTCTGTGTTACCAGGTGCTTGTAAAAGTACAACTGAAGTGTTGAGGGAAACTTCCAAGGTGTTTGGTGTATTCTCTGGGCAGATGAAAGATTACAATGTGACTTAGTGCTGGAATTCATCGCTAACCTCTTCAAAGGAGGTTAGCAATGAAAAAGCGGGAAAGTCAGGGAGACGGGGAAAGTCAGGGAGACGAGGAAAGCAGACAGGAGTACTGGAAGCTAGGCATACAGGAAGGAGAGAGGTGGCAAATGTGAGGCCTGAACAGAGAGATGGAGCTGCACATCCTTTGCAGCTAGCGTGTATTGACAAGATGGAAGGAGGTCTTTAAGGAGCTGCTGAATGAAGAAAATAAGGGACAGATGAAGGAAACTTTTTTGTAACTACTCTCACTGCTTTTGCACATTAGTTTACTGTTTGGGTTAGAAACACCCAGAGCACCTGCTATTAAGAACTGATCTGAAGACATTTGGTTTATTTGTTTAATAACTAGGGATAATTGTTCAACACACATATTCCTTTTTACAGTTTCCCCTTTAAACCCCCCCCCCCCCCGATTTAATCAAAAGATATCAATCATTGCCTGCAGCTGTTTCTCAGCTCTTTTACGGTTCACAGTGTAGCAGTGTTTCCACAAGAAATCTGTAAGTCAATGATGCATACTGTTTTTTTTCCCTACCAGTGGGAATCTTCTGTAGGAATAAAATGTCTCCTTAATGCACAAGTTTCTATTGTTAGCCGGCTGTCAGCTGTCTCTGCATTCATTTCCCCAGTAGAGCACTCATCCCTATGTTTCCATTTTCTGAGAGAAGCACAGTGGTTTGCAGCATCCCATGACACAGTGACTCATAGACAGCACGTACTCATAGACACGGAAAATATAGATCTGACAGTAAGTCTGAAACGGGTTGGATCCTGGAATACTGTAGTTCAGATTCACAGTTCACTGCAAAGGAATGAAGTTGGATGTTTTTACCGCTATTTTTAAACTCCAACAGTTGGAGTAGGGATTTTCTTTTATTCTCTGAAACAGGGCTGACTGGTTTTCTATCAAACATAATTCCCTTATAAGCCTTATAAATACAATCATGGTGCCCTACCTGGGAACTAAAGCAGAAAGGTAGATTACTCTGCACATCGCTGTCTCATGTTCTCTATAGATATACTCCACAAGAGTGCTTATCTAGCAGCCTGATCTTTGAACCTGTCTGTTCCTCCATAATGGTTTGTTGGAACTAGAAGAAACACAACTGAGACCGCTCTCTCAGGAATCTTGAGTCAGGTAGCTAACCCAGCTAATTAGCATCAAGCACCTCTCTGATCTTCAGCACATTTCGTTTCAAATGTGCAGAAATCCGTCCTTTGATTTCTGATACAATCTAGATGATTTGTATTATCTACAAAGTCATGTTTTTTACAAAAAATTGTAATAAAAAATAAGTAAAATTATCTAAACTATACAGTAATTTTTATAAATATCCATCCATCAATTTGCTACTATTTATCCTTATTTATAAAAATAGTCCCCAATTTTTTAGAGGCTCAAAATTAATTGTACACAAGACTAATAAGCAGTTTGGTGAAATGAAACTGGGATAAACTTGAACCAGTAAAGAGAAGGAGAGAAACAGCGAAACAGCTCACGATCCCAAACATACCACATCATCCGTCAGTGGAGGCGATGTTATGGCATGGGCTTGTATGGCTGCCAGTGGAACAGAGTCTCTGGTGTTTATTGATGATCTGACCCGCTGATACAGCAGAACTGTGAGTGGACTGGGCCGCACTGTCTGCTCACATTCAGCCAAATGAAACTGACCAGACAGTCTTTTACAGTGCAAATGGATAACGACCCAAAGCATACTGCAAACCAACCCAACAGTTTCTGAAGGCAAAATAGGATTCCAGCTGATCTCAACCCAACACGACATGCTTTTCTGCTAATACATACAAAACGAATGAATGCAGACAGAGCCAACTTAATGTTTGTTTTTGGGCTGCAGTTAGCCCAGCTGTTATATTTTTGATATTACAGTGTAAGTACACAGGCAATTAAAAATTTAATTTATATGTTATATTACCAGAACCACAATATTGTGTAACCCTTACACATTATACACTCAGCTTTATAAAGCATTTTATCATCTTTAGACGAATTCTCTATTTTACTATATACAATCTTGATTGACTTGGTGTCTGGCAGCACCACATGACTAGCACAAATGGCAGCAAGGACATGGAAACATTTAACATGTAAAAGAGACCAAACAAGAAATTTTCAAGGTTCATGACATTTTAAAGCTGCCAGTATCCTGTTAATAGAGCTGCTTTACATCAAGGTTGAATGTCCAGTTATTACGAGCACTCTACAAGCCTTTCACCCTTTAAAACTGTGATCCTGTTTCCTTATCACAAGGTTGAGCTCAGTCAGACTAACCTGCGACTGTCAGCGAGAGAAGTCCAGCAGTGCAGACTGGAACTGGGCCAACATGCAGGGCACTCTGTCCCTTTTCCCCGTTTATCACCCGTTTATCACCCTTAACTTCTTCAATGACAAAGCCTTTACAAGGGTGATGTCAGCAGCGGCCAATCAAGCGATGCTGTTAAAACCTTTACATGTTCGTGATAAAATGCAAGTTAGTTCATTTGGTAATGCTGTAAAACTGCCAGCAGCTTAAGTTCATTTTTCTTTTAATTCGACTTTTGTTAATTTATTTTATTTTAGTGATATTTGCATTATTGTTTTAACGTACAATTTACAATCACCTTGCCAGGCTCGACTCCTCACAGTCACCTCTGCAGAGGTAATTAAAGATAAGAGGCTGCGTTCATGCACCATATCTGCTCTTGTATGAACTCTGTTTCCAGGCACAGGGCAAGCCTCATATTTACACTCGGCATAGATAAGATAGTGACTGACGCAGTACTTTTCCAACGGCTCCTACCTGATTATAAAAAAAATTGTCATCCTGCTGCAATACAGATCCTTCTCCACAAAGAAATGTTTGAAGGTGGCGCATGTGTCTAAAGAAAGCAGTGCTGCTTGACCTTAGTCAAGGACGCAGAGGTCCAAGTAGCAAACTATACACTGTGTTTGGTGTAGGAATCATGTGGGTTTCTTTTTTTTAACAGAAAATAACATAAATACTCATCATATTTATGTTATTTTGATTATTTCATTGTGCAATATCTTGCGTTTTAAAGGACCTATATAACTGAGTTCACAAGCGTGCTATTAAAATGAATGAGACATTTTTAATCTCCTGCCGTGTGAATCCTCTCAGAGCTCCATGCAGAGTTTCTGCAGGACACAGGAGCCCCTCTCAGGGCCACAGACACTGTAACAAAGACTCAGCTGATGATGGCTCGGTGACGTCAGCACGAGCCAGAACAAAGCCTCGCCTCCGACCTAACACACTGCCTACAAGGCACGCCGAGTCATCTGCAGGTGTGGATTCTCCCTGTGAGCACTTTTAGATTTCAGGACAGGAAATGTTCCAGAGGTCGCACAACTGCTGATTATCCGGAGAGACAACAACAAATTCAGGCAGAGAATTAGAGTTTAAATATGTCACACCGCATGTATTCTAGGTTACTGTTTTCCCAGGCCCATAATGGGCCCAGTGTGTCCACTGATGAGTGCCCAGTTTCTCCGTTGGATCATTGCCAACAGTTCTGTAATTAAATGGAGACGAGTAAAGTTGCAGGCAAATGCTGATTAACCCTCCATTGTTGTCACACTTTGAGGGCGACCCCAAACCTTTAACGGTTGGCTGCGGTCCAGACTGCTGCGGTAATGCTGGTGGAGGGTCACAGCAAGATGGGTGGTGTTGAATTTTAATGAGCGTGGTTCCCAGGGAAGGGGGGAAAAAGCTGTCCCAGCGGAAGGTCGAAAAGCAGCGACGCTATCCTCTAAATCCCATTTTATCTCTATCTCTGGAACTAGTATTCCCTGCTAGATGTCATGTGAGGAGTCACATGACATCTAGATAGCATATGATAGGATACAGTGATAATTAAAGTGAGTTTTAAAAAAGTCAAAACGAGAGAGGTTCTACTGCTTTTCTCTGTTTCAGTCTTTTAAATAAAAGCACCCAGTGCTTTAAATAAATACAGGTAAAATTTGTGAAGGCTCAACTTTTTCTACTCCTGGTCCAACTGCCTTCAGATCACTAACAATCTCCTGTGTAGTTTGGGACTTTGATATTCTGTCTTCATGACACCATAAAAATTAAGAGATTTCTTCATTTCTTTGTAAGAGCAAACTTGCAAAATCAGCGGGGCATCAAATAATTTTTATAGTTTTGGTACTTTTCTGCAATGCCTCCGGCTGAAGAAGCATCGTAGATAAAATGAGCCGGGCCTTGGGGTTTATGTTCAGTGTGAGCTCCACATGGTAGCCGGTCAGCTGACAGAGAGAGTAGATCGGCTGCAGGTTCATGTTGCAGAGAGGCCAAATAA
This sequence comes from Maylandia zebra, assembly GCF_041146795.1. NCBI lineage: Eukaryota > Metazoa > Chordata > Actinopteri > Cichliformes > Cichlidae > Maylandia > Maylandia zebra. Next base: position 6,490,779 of record NC_135185.1, read on the forward strand.
AACATGTAGTACAAGCAAACACATCGCTGGTTTCACAATTCAGTATCTGCAGCTTTCAATGCTGACTCTACCTCTACTAGACAACCTCCAAAAAGCTCCAGGAGACGGTTTTGAAAACAAAAGACAAACACCATTTGCATCCCTACAGTTAGTGTTGTGGCTCCACTTTATGGAAAAATCAATAAATCATTCATTATATGCACATGGTGCAGCTGTGATATTCTGCCTTTTTTTGCATTTCTATAACAACGCTGTGTTATAAATAAGTTACCAGATTATGCAACTGAATAATTTCATGCCAATTTATTGCCGTGTTTATAAATAAACAGCGACTAAAACTGATCAATTGTTATGTAGGAAATGACTGGAACAAGCTCTGCATCAATATTTCATACAGTAATTAGATCACAGAGGAGGCCGGGATGGAAACATTTGTCCCTCGCTGACCGTCACTGTGTGAGAAAATGGGTCACAGACCTTTATCACTGCTGCATGACACAATCAAGGGCTCAGTGTGCTGTTTTTTTTATAATGCACCACAATAAATAGGAAGTATTACCCCGAGTGACCGGATGAAAAACAAACGAGAAAGAGAGCAAAAATACGAGCTGCACAAGATATATAATGAGATATGGCCGGGACAATGCTGATTTAATCGGAATCTGCACCAGGGGACAATTTGGGCGAGTCAACACAAGCAGCAGGATTCGTCCTCTGAAGATCATGAATGATTTTTTTCAGTAGCTAAATCACCAAATGTTAAAATGCTTCTTGCCATTTCTTTAAGTAGTCTTCAGGAATAGTTCTCCAGGCTTCTTCAGGCAGTCAAAGCTCTTCTTTGCTGGCTGTCTTTTGTTCTGTTCTCTGTGAGGATAATCACACTGCTTCAAATATTGTTCAGGTTCAGGCTCTGGGGAGGCCGATCTTCAGCCCCTGCTGTGCTTTACAGACGGCTGTGGACACTCACTGTTGTATCTCCGCGGTCAGGTGAGACCGAGACGACAGGTCACGACAACTCGAACAGAAACTCTCACATTTTTCTAATTTGGATTTATCACTAAAACCTGTTTCCACTGATTTCATGAGTTAATAATTAAATAAATATAAGTAGTAGGTCCAAAACAGGTTTCTATGCAGCTACACAAATTATGTTTTTTTAAAAATATACAAAAAATCTAAAATTTTAAATATTGTAACTTTAAAATCTTGCTTTATAAACACATTTGAGTACATTTTTCTCCATTAATGCAAACTCCTCTACAGTAGATTCCACTTGATCCTGTGTTTTTGTGTGTATAAAAGCTCACAAGTCTGCAGATCATGTTCTAGTGCATCTTTGTGCAGTCCCTCCTGGCAGGACTGCAGCTCTGCTGACCTCTGACCTTTAGCACATGAATTATCTGCTACTAATTTCATTACTGGAAACCGATCCATTATCTTTTCATCTTTCTGAAATAAATCTTGAAACACATCTACCATAGAAACGGCTCAGACATCGACAAATGCAGTTATTGATCAGATTAAATCCATTTGTGCTGCTGTTTTGACAGCAGCCTTTGTGTAAGAGGTTTATTTGCACCAATGAGCGACAGCACAGCTTTACTCTTTTCAGCCTCTAATCTAATCATCGCTACTTTTGTCCACTCCCTCTCGTTCTGTTTTAGTCCCACCAGGATTAAAGGGTTAAAAGAAAAGAACAGAGGCTTCTTCAGAGCAAATACACTCAAATACAAGCAGTTTAGTGTTGACATACAAGTAAAACATCATAACAAATATATCAGACTGTATTTGTATATAGAAATACAGTCTGATGTTGAAGTTCTGTAGGTGGTGAAGAAGTACTTCACCACCTACATGGGGATGGAGTGAAGTTTCAGAAAAAAAGCATCAGTTCTTTATTTTTGATTTATTCTGTCAGTTATACAGCAGCTTTCTAAAAATCAAGTCTATACTTACGTTTAATTTTTACATTAATCTTACACAAAAAACAGCTTTAAATTTTACCTAATGAGAATCATGAAATGAGACGAGCAATTAAGTCATTGCTCGTCTCATTTGTCCTTTAATTTAACAAAAACCTGTTTAAAGTAAACAAAATCTCAGTTATTTTAGTCTTGAAAATGCAAACCCTGACTTGGCTTCCTTGGCCATCGTTATCCTGCCTAATCAGAGGCCTGAAACGCCCTCTCGTCTCACTCTGATCGTGATGCGTGACGCCTCGTCTCGTGCAGCTTCCCCCGCTCTCTGGCAGCAAGGATTCGGGCCTGGATATTTGCCGGCTCAGGAGGGCAGAAGACAAGCTGATTATCGGGCGGATTTCCAGCAGCTCAGAGCTGCTATTCCCGGTCTCAGCTGAGAATTAGACCCTCTGGAGCAGCTGCTGCTGCTGCTGGTCTGCAGCTGGGTCGATCGGCTGAATATTGAGGCATCATTTCAGCTTCGATTACATGAGCCAGTGCTCTGAAAGCTGAGTAAAAAACCCCAATTTTTTCCCCATTTGAGAACAAAATTAAGCACATACCCAAAATAATTAATAAGTATTTTATAAAATGTTTTAGCTTTAAACGGGAAAAACATTTTCACAATATTATGGATGTAAAGAAGAAGGCTAATGTCGTGGTTTTCAACTGGTCCTATTTCCATAAGAACAGCTCTGAAAAGAAAAGTTTAGCACAGTTCATTCATTAATATGATGGTTTAAATGTATAGAAATCATAAAAGTATGCTGACTTTGGTAAACAGAGGCTTCACCCTTGCTGCTACAAACACATACATCATCTTTTGAGACAAATTTTCAACTCTGAAAGCCAAAAAAATCTCAAGAGTTTGGAATACAGTGATGTGCAAGCAAGCCTCAAGTATACATTAGTATCAAGAAACATACAAATACGATATCAGAATTTCACCGACCAACACTAGGACGTTTAATCAAGTCAATCTTTGCCAGACAATTCACCTGAAAACGCACAAGAACGAGTCATGTCCAGTTCAGTGAGTCCAGCTGTCCTTGGAGAAACACGCCTAAGAACCCGAACTTATAAAAGAAAATAAAGTGGTGACTTAGAAAGATTCACCCCTGTGCACCTGAGAATGAAACTCTCTTTTTGGCATCTTAGATACCAACTGTTTGCAAGGACTTGGGAACAAATGTTAGATCTTGAATTTGCATCTAAAGACAGAAAACTGAGAAATAGTAACTTTAAAAAAAAGACAACACTGCACCATCAGCACCAAGCAGCTTCCCTTCTCAGACTCCATCACATTTTACAGAATGAATCAGCTTCTAACACCCACCTTTTCAGCAGGCAGCATTACTCACTTCCTCTACCTTCACACTCCCATCTGATGTGGCATGTAAACCTTATATCACCAAGTGCAATGCCAGGCGTCAGATGCAGCGGTATAAAGCAGGCAACCTGTACAGGAAATCTTAATACTCGACCTTAAAAAGACTTTTGATAATTCGATGCTCCGGCCTTGTGGGAAGAGTTTGAAGAAAGCCCTTTCCTGTGCCAGCATGATTGTGTCCTCGTGTACAAAGCAAGGTCCATAAAAGCGTGGGTGGATGAGTTTGGTGTGGAAGAACTTGACTGGCCCACAAAGAGCCCCGACCTCAACCTCATTGAACACCTCTGGGATGAACTAGAATGGAGATTGTGAGCCAGGCCCTGTTATCCAATATCAGTGTCTGACCTGATTCTGGATGAATGGTAAACTCCCCACAGACGTACTCCAAAATCTTGTAGAAAGCCTTCCCAGAAGAGTGGAAGCTATTTTAACTGCAAATGGGAAAGGAACCTGTATAAATGCCAATGAATTTAGAACAGGATGTCATAAAAGGACTGATAGGTGTAATGTGCAGGGGGCCACATGCTGTTGTCTATATAGTGGTACCTTAACTTATCAAACTATAACATCCAGTGCTTTTAATAAAGCACAAGTTTATAGGCCAAGTTTATACTGTTAACATTCTGTCACACCAACTTTTTGAATCACTGATTACAAAATGAAGTGGCTTTCGATTTCAAGAATGATCATCAAGATCTACACCACCAATTCTGGCACATAGAAAACATAAACGACTGAAGTTTTTACTAAACCGTTTTCAGAAAAGGATTGGGTAATTTGAATTTGATGGCAGCAATGTCCCAAAAAAGTTGGATAGGGACATGTTTACCACTGTGTAAAGTCCCCAGAAATGTTTTCCACATTTTAATGAGCTGAGTCATTTCCTGATCATCTTCACATATGGCTTATTCTTTGCATGACGAAGCTTTAACCTGCACTTGTGGATAGCACAGTGAACCGTGACAGAATCATGACTGCTTTTACTTCAGTGCCGCCGGGCCTGCAGGGCATTCACTGGTTTTTGGCCCCAAGCCTTGCACACAGAGATTTCCCCAGAGTCTCTGAATCCGTAAATATTGTGTACTGTACTGCAGATAATGACATATTGAAACTGTTTAAGATTTTATGCTGACAAACTTCATTCTGCTGTGGTTCCACAAAATGTAGATGCACTTTTTGGAATATTGGTGAACCTCTGCCTCCAAGGTGCTCTTTTCATACTAATCATATTACTGACCTGTTTCTCTAACCGTTTCCTTTTAGTATCCCTTAGTTGTCCAGGTTTTTGTTGCCCCATCCCAATTTAAAGATGAGTTGCTGTCTAATTCAAAATGAGCTAGTATTTTTCAGGAAAAGGTAAAATGTTTAGTTCACATTTTAGCATTCTAACGTTTTTGTAAGTGGGGCTGTACCTTCTGCACAGAGCATTTGTTTGGAGACACTATTCGGCTAATGCTTTGCAAAAAACCCCAAAAAGCCCTTTATGAGATGATAAATGAGAACACCCAGAGCTCAAATTAAATACAGCAGTAATGATTTCCTGCTACACCGGATCTCTCCTTTCAAACAGGGGAGGGGGAAACCTCAATGGATGCATTTGACGGAGCAATCACTCAGGGTGTTTATGACAGGTGGAGGTGTCTGTGTGGAGGAAGGACTGCAGACAGATTTTTTTCCTTGTATAGGAGACTTAACAAACAGATGGAATCTGCAGTTTAACAGGAACATACACGGTTTATGTTTGAAATGTAACAAATGTGTGGTTTCATGCTGTTAAATCAAACTTCAAAGCTTCTCTGCTTCAAAACAGAAATATGACACAAATATTGTCCCACAATCATTGTATTTATTGAAAATAATAAAGCTCCTTCTTCCCCAACAAATAAAAGCAGAGGTTATCTGTAACTCTTATGAAAGGGAGAGCCAAATAATCAGCTATAATCTCAGAGTTATAAATCTTAATCTTCTCAAATGAAATTGCTCTTCAATTCATTTTCAGTCCTGCTTGATGAAAGCATCGAACCGGTGCCAACTGACAAAGCACAAAATTATGTAACGCGCAAAACTGTAAATCCTCCCGGCGCTGCAGTACCAGGCAGGGATGGGAGGAGCCTGGTGCTCCTGCTGGATTACCCGAGCCTTAGGAATGACACCAGAGTGAGGTGGATTATAAACTCTGTTCCAGAGAAATCCCTCTCACTCCAAGCTTTAGGTTCTTGGTTTGGTAGCAAAAGTAAGGTACCCCGTGTGGCCGGGCATTTCTCTGGGCAGCGTGGTGGTCTTCAGTGAGATGGAGGCGTGGTTCGGAGGAGCAGCGGGAGTCGCCTCCTCTGTGGTTTCGGGATCAGGGCCGAAATCTGGCAGCGGTAGAGAGACAGTTCGGACATCGTACTCTCTCAGCAGCACCTCCGTGGTGCTGATGTCTTCGAAGCCCTGATCCTGCAACGCCTCGCATGTTTTCTGAACTTGCTCTATGCATGGAGAGAAGGAGCACAGCCGACCACCTGCAGGAGACGCAGAACAGAAAACAAACCACAAGTAAACACGAAGCTCCCAAAAAAGTATCAAGACCATGTGTGACCACAATCGTTTAAGCGCCCTTTGTTGTCAACTTATCCCAGTATTGGTCAGCTCATGTTATTTAGAGAGGTAATGCAACATAATCGCTGCTTTGAAAATAATCATGACATCACTTCCTGTCTAGCTTCTAAAACACTACTTTCAGTAACCAACTGCAGTCTCCTGTGCAGCTGAACAAGTGCGTCTGCTACCGTATCTTGTTTTTCCCGATATATATAAAACTCAAAGCTCTCTTCTACGGTCCTGTCAGAATTCCTGCTCTTGAAAGATATCCAGTGTTCATGACCATTAAATTGAGCCCGAAAACCTTATTTTGTCAATGTCACGGCCAAACAAGGTTTGTATTTGTCTTTAAAAAGACAAAAACCAATATTTCAAAGCAGGGTGTGAGTTCTAGTTTTTGGCACGTGTAATCAGCTGTAACGTTATCATCAGGACAGCGGAAAGCATTCTTGTTACCGTCACCAGATTCAGGTTTGCGTCTCAAAAAGTGTTGCAGTAACAGGAATGAGCTGTCGTCGCCTCGGTGTCCTGGTACAAAGTCTGTTTTTTATCCATATTTTCAATAGTCTGAAGTAAGATCTTTGACCTGTTACTGTGCAAACTGAACAATAATTACCGTCAGACTGCCAGGTTGTATTGACTCCCAACCCTTCTGTTTAATGTCAGTACGAGACATCTCTGCACATCTTAATCTGTTTAATCTGAGTTTATCTGCTAATCATTACACAGTATCATCTTTAGAGTTATTTTCATCACTCTTTCTCAAAGCATCCAAGTATAGAAAGTGTTCCACGTTTATAGTCTGAAAACAATTCTCCTCAAAAACATCCCTGAATGAAGATTCATAACATAAACCAGATTTGTAGACCTGATATGGACCGAGAAGACATTGAAGTATCACCCCTGGGATCCCTACGATACTACACCTTCTATTAATAATTTGTTTCTTTCCAAACACCCCGTAGCACTTTCCAGGCATATTTCCTTCCTAACAAAGCAGTCCTGTGACCTGCTGAGTCCAGACTGCAGCTTGCGGCTCATCAGGGGATAAGCCGTGCTTTAATGAACACAGATCACCTACTGGCCACGGCCTTTCGTCTCCAAATGAATCCTTGCTGTGATCGCAGCGTGAGGCTGGAGCGACCAGCCAAGAAAACTCTCACTGGCTGTCCTGAAGCCCAAAGAATGTGACTCTGAGCGATGCAGCTGCATTGGTCAGGGGTTAGGATTAACAAATTTAAACATCTTAGAGTGAAAATCTTAAGTGCCTTAATAGGGGTTTAATATGGAGAATATAAACTTTTCTAAAACCAACACCAACTAATGTTTCAAAATATGAATATGGTGACACCAAGACAAGCAAGTGAAACACACTCAGTCTAAATCTGTGGATTCTCTGTTTGGATGTCTCTGATTGAGCTGCTTATGTAATCAGAAGGCTGCCGTGTGGCTCTCTGTCATCTGTAACCTGTCGTTGTTCAGTCACATTCTACTCATAGACCTGCTCTTGCACCACATTATACAGCATTTATTGTAGCACAGAAAGAACAGGCAGGTCCACCACCACATACACTACTAGCAGAGTACCTGCTCTGGTTACAAACCTAAAGTCTGACCTGATGGTTGCACTGAATGCAGATGTCACAACAAAAAAAAAGAGCAAAAGAATAAGATGTTTACATTTTCGTCTTTGATTACTGGCTTGTTGTTTCATGCTACAGATACAGGAGTGACCCTACGCTGTGTCCCTAAATATAACTTGTAGCCCAGAAGATTACAGCCGTCCTCTGCAGCTCTTACTTGCCACTGTTGCCGGTTTTTAAAAATCACTTAACACCCAGAAGTGGAAAAAAATACTGCATTTTGACTCATGTGGCACGGCTGACAATAAAAGGATCACATCTGCAGTCCATTGTGTCTGTAAACACTGAAGGAGACGGCGGGATTATTGAGATACTGGTCGTTCCTTTGGCCAACAGAACCAGCGGTCTCCCTCGAGACAGCATTAAACACATTCAACACATTCAACAGCGGTCTCCTGGAAACCACGGTGAATACACAGGGAGGGGCTGGGTTGATGATTATACAAGGGTGTTTCAAATGGTTATTAGGGGCCCCGAATATCAGCCGCACAAATGGCTTTAATATATGCACGAAACTCTGATTCCTAGTTGTAAAGTTTAAGGTTCTTGAGTGTCTGAGACCATGGGACATGTTTGCTTTATACTTGCATAATACCACCCATAAGTCTGCGAGGGGGAGCTCTGATAGGATTCAGGATCCTTCTCAGGGAACAGCCGAACACAGGGCCGGGCTGCTTGCCAAAACATTAGGAGAATTACAACTTTGAGAGAGAAAGAGAAATATTTCCCTGCCCCTTGTCTCACACTCTGTTGACTAAAGAAAACGCGCTCTCAGCTATTTTATTCCTCCAGTCTCTGCAGTTCTCAGGCAGGTTCTGAAGATGGAGAATTTCTTTTCAACAGAATAAGATGTATGAGTTTTTAATCATGACAGAAGCTGTAGATGATAATCCCACCAGAACCCTGGTGTTTTAATTGATTATGATATGGCCTCAGCAGAAAGCACGTCTCTTTCACTTCATGTGGGAGCCTGAGAGTGTGTAAACCCCACTCCTGGGGACTGCATCTCTATCACCAAGCACACAACACCCCATTCTACTTCTATCTTTGTTAGTTTGTTTACTATTACATCTTTTTGTGTTTAGCTGGAACATATTGGGGCATTGATGTTCTGGAAAAACCAGTTTGAACAGTGGGCAGTAAACCAAACCTTTCCTCGTGGAGCCTCATCAAGCAGCTCTCGGCCTGCAGCATAACCCTGTATGGTCATGGGACTGCTTCTGCAACAAGGCTGCACTCTATTTATCTCTATCTTTGTGTGTGTGTGTGCGCGCGCATGCACGTATATGCATGCAAGGGCCAACAGCTCATGGATGGAATATGTAGCTGTGGCACCATAAAAGGGAGTCAAAGAGGTGGTGGGAGAGTTTCAGGGCAGCATCCTCGTCCCCTCTGCATTCCTGCTCATACTCGGCTTACTTTGTAAAATCATTCATGAACTCTGGCTTTAAGATTCATAAAATACTAATCTTCTGCATATTAACTCTGACTTGGATTGAGATGTTAAATTAAATGTGACTGTGAAAGAAAACTTCAGTGCTTGTCGTGGCAGAATAAATATTGACACCAACTCCAGTTTGTGTTTTCAATGCACAGATGAAATTTAAACCCAGGATGTAGCAGCTAAGCTAAGCAAGTGTTCACCTACACAAGTGTATTCCAGTATTTTGGCCAAGGTGACTTTCTCAGGGCAACTATGTAGAGCTCAGCAGATTCTCATTACAGAGGACAGAGCCATGGTTTTTGGCTTAAAGTGTTTTACAGTAAACAAAATATGAACTCTCATGTCCACAAAAGCAGATCTTTGTTTATATAATTTCTGTGGCAGTATTTGTGCACATTAACAATAAAGCAAAGAATATACTTTCTCACCGTGTTACTCATCTAGTGTTGGGCTGTGCTAATGGATTATTTTGAGAGTGGCCGGTGACCACGATGGAAAGTTTTTCCTGTTCGGACCAGGGCCGACCCATCAGATGTAACGGATTCTGTGTTGACCTGCCGCATCCTGACGTGAACCTCTACAAATGTAACCATCAGGTCGTGATGCTGATCACAACAGCTGTGACTCTGCATGGAAGCAAAAGGCCATGCAAACCAAAATAACCACGACAGACTGAACTAAACAAGCATCTTTCTTCTTCTTCTGAAATAAAAGGTAATCTATTGTGGGGTTTAACTGCATCTTCACCTGGAGGGCGGTAGAGTTCTACAGTAACAGTATAGCCTACTGTCATTTCCTCATTTTCAGAGCCAATTCATGCATGAACCCCACTGATTCTGAAACAGATAAATAGGACACATGGTAGGAATGTGGCCAATGTGTTCTCAGATTAATGTGAAACTTCTCAAATAACCCCCACCCCTTTAAAAATAAATAAATTAAATAGTCATTGGGCTAAAGGTGCAGATCTTGTGAGCTCTACACAGCTCATGCAGTCTGAATTTATCGCTAACCACTGGTCCCCCCAGTGAACTGCCAACATGCCCGGGCATGCTGCAGATCCTGGTTGTCAACGACGCCTACGTGCTTTGTAGCTCACTAGCAGAGTTTGGATTGTGCTCCTGTTACTATGAAATACCACAAGGGCAAGGTTAATGAGAGCCGAAGAGCAGGATCGATGGTTGTTCTGGGAGTGCAGAGTGTGGCGACACGGCCGGGGGGAGATAAACTCATGGACTGGTATTTTAAAATGTGCCCGTTCACAGTCATGTTCCTGAAACACCAGGACGAGTCACGCCAAAGTCATCATCAGGTGGTGCTGATTATTTGTCTGACAACACACACTAAGTACACGTACACACAAAGCAAAGTACTTAACTATCAGGATCCAGATTCTCTTTCCTAATTTCTGCATATAGTTAGATCGCAGTCAGACTTAGTGGAAAAATATTTCTTACACATTTATGTGAAGAACAGGTAAACATGAGCTGCAGCACAGCTCGCAGTTTGGAGGAATCTGTATCTCCAGCTGGAATTGATCCCAAAACCTTTTACTTTTCCACCTGTAATCTTTCTGTGTGCTATCTGGGAAGACCTCTGTCTCCTGCTGATGCCCGGTTACAGAAACACAACAGGTCAAAAATAGAGCATGAGCCTACAGTCAGCCATGATGCAAACCATCATTGCTCGACCTTGCAATTTGTAGACTGAGCTAGCTGAAACACCCTGACTTGATAGTCATCTTGCTACACGCTCATTAGAGCTCTCCCCCTCCCTCACATGCACACTCACTCTTACCGTGCTTCTTCATAGCAACTTTGGCGTGTCCCACTGCATCCCAGGGTCTGGGGATGTCAAGGAAGACTGCATCTGCCACCCCTGTCACTCCAAAGCCATCCTTGCACACATCCTGGTTCCTGACGGTGACCAGATGATCCACGCGATGCTCCTTAAACTCCTCGGCCACCTTCTCTGCGCGCTGCTGGTGGAACTCCACTGTGTGGAGGTGACCTGTTGGGGCAATGGTGCGCAGGATGGCGTGGGAGAGGGAACCACTACCTGTACCTAGAAAACCACAGACAACAAGGGTCACGTAGTGAAACACAGAACATCTGAGAAGAACGCTTTAGTCTACACGAAACGGCCATTTCAAAATAAAAGTCAGCAAGCACAAACTAAATAACCAAGAAAGATTCAGACTTAAGGTATTATCAAACCTCATCTCTGTGTGTGGACAAAGCACTGCTAAAGAACTGGTCTTGGACAACACTTCACATTATGTTGCATGTATAGCAATCTCACTGACTTCCCTTAAATGACCAGTCTAGATACAGATACAAATTTTCGGGTTAAGTATTCTACGGAACAACGCAATCTCACAAAACCTCAAAATGAGGTGCTGTTGTATTTTAGAATAGACAGTAAACGCTGTCCTCAGTCAGTAGAGCCAGATCACAGATCCGACTACAACACACACCCACATTTTCACACTGCTCTGCTGTCTACTCTGGACGATAAGTGGACGCTACATTTCCGAGCAGGCCTTTTTCACCCTGAAGCAGCCCCGTGCTGTGCCCTAAACAAAGCCCACTAATTTACAGCTTGTGAACAAATGACACAAGTGATTGTGATTTTACAGGGAAAGTTGGGGGGGTGGAAGGGAGGACACCACTCTTCATGTGACTTGTTCGGGCAAGGAGTGTCGAGAACACAGCCAGAGGCCAGCAGATCCCCTCCTCCTCCTTCTCTCGACATTACATCACCACGGCCTTTGTTATTGTGGTGACAAAGAAGGCAGTGTTTAATACACGGCAGCGCTTTGACTTGCTCAAAGCTCAAACTGCTGGATTGGATGGTCTGTGCCTGCAAACACAGAACATTGAAAAACTGGAATGGCTGCAGCAGGAAACACTGGACCACATTAGAAGCTGGGGATACTTTAATAACGAGCCCTGTACAGGGCTGACAGAGCACATCGTTTAGAAATGTTTTCGACTTACATTGCCTCATTTACAGAAAATGAAAACTTAGTCATTGTTTCTGTAGAAAGACTGAACTGGAAATTCTGAGTCACTGCACTAAATTAAGGTTAGACTTTGGTCAAAGGGGGGTAAAAAAAAGCACACACTGATATAATGACTACAGTATCAAGAACATTACTGATGGAAACCTTGCAGATGCTAAAACAATGAGAAATCTAGGTGGTGATATGATGCACCGCACTGTAACACTGCAGAGAATTTTGGTAAGACACTTGTTTATAAACCAGAGTTTACAGTGGAGGCTCAGACAGTACCTAAATGCTACTTGCATACTCAGACCATCAGCCAATGACTAAAAGTCTCTGGACCTCAGGCGTCATGCCAGGATAGTGACATGCTCAGTTTCCATTATAGTTACCCTGATTAAAAGGGAAGAATGATAGCAAAGTCTGGCATACACACATACTAACGGGAACTTTCGAAATTTTAAATTAAACCCAGAAAATGAGTTTTTAATTACAAACTGGCATTACCGTTCATCATCAGTGCAGCGTCTGAGTGCAAAGTCTGGAAAATCTGGAAAAGGACCACAATTGATAACAAGTGTCTCTCTAAATGGAGACAAATTAAAACACTGAGAATGAGAGAGTGCTGGTACTGCAGAGATGAGGACTGCTCCACTTAACATCCGAGTGCACTTATTTCTCACTTTAGGACTTAATACGATAGTGACTATGGAATACTGGTTTCAGTATGAGCCAAAAACTGAAAAAGGGAAACTCGGTTATGATGTGATACCACAATAAAACAGGACAAACATCTAAAAACAGGACATATAGAAGCAGCTGGTTTTACACAGAACAACAGAAAAAAATAGGCATCATTGAAATGATGATGATCAAATTTTAGCAACAACAAGACGAAAAAAAAGGTGTAAGCAGTGCGACGCATTTACAGGAGACATATGCTGTGAAAACTGTGAGATACCCTTCCAATGTGAGGCTTTCACGCCCATTCTGAGTAATGACGTTACAACAAAGAGTCATGTTCTGACTAAGTGTTGGGACACGAACAGTTGACCTTTACTATAAGTCGAGAAAGTGCATTTCAATGATTTTAAAAAGCCTCTATCAACATTTCTAATTTGCACACAGTGTTACACTGATTTTAGTGGTTACAATGTTTATTGTTGCATTTCAGGTTTATCATGCTAAACCTGCTCTTTAGTACTAAGGGTGTAGTGTTTGAAACTGACATTCCTCCCAAAAACCCCAAAAGGAAATTCATCAGACTTCCTTTTCTGAATGTTTTTTCAAAGTTTTAGACAAGTTGAGTTATTTCCCTGCGGTTCATGAGCAGCACTGCTAACGAGACAAAAAGGATCATGGGTATTCTATGATGTATTAAAAATAAATCAAACTAAAAACACTAGATACTTATAGCAATTAATATTAAATTAGTATTCACAACCTTTGCTCAGTGCAGCAGCAATAACAACCACAAGTCTTTTTGAGTATGACGCAAAACTTTTGGCAAACTTTCTTTTTAGGTTTCCTCCATTCTTCTTAAACATCATCAGGTTGGAAGGGGGCTGTTGGTGCACAGCCATTTTCAGAACTCCCCAGAGATGTTCAATCAGGTTCAAGCCTCGCTACCGGCAGCGTCACTCAAGGACGTTCAAAGAGTGGTCCCAAAGCCACTCCTTTCTAATCTTGGCTGATTGCTTAGGGTCATTTTCCTGTTGGAAGATAAACCTTCAGCCCAGTTCAGAGTCCAGCGCACTCTGGGGCAGCTCATCTGGAGCAAAGATGTCTCTGTACAAAACAGCATGATGGTTCCACCACCGTGCTTCACTACAGGGATGATATTGGCCAGGTGATGAGCATGACACTTTTTTTCCTTTGCATTCAGACCAAAGAGTTTTATTTTTGTTTTAGACAGACCAGAGATTTTTTTATTTTTCATGGTCTCAGAGTCCTGCAGGTGCCTTTGGCAAACTCTTTGTGGGCTGTCATGTGCCTTTTACTGAGGAGTTGCTTTCATCTAACCCTTCTACCATACAGGCCTGATTGGTTATCCTTCTGCTCTCCACAGAGTAACACTGGAGCTCTGTCAATGTAGCCATTGGGTTCTTGGTCTTCTCACTTACTAAGGCTGCTCTACCACGATTGCTCAGATTGGCCAGGTGGCCAGCTGTAGGAGGGGTCCTAATGGTTCGAAACGTCTTCCATTTACTAATGATGGAGGCCAATGTGCTGCCTTTCTTTTTCCTTAGATCTGTCCCTTGATACAATCCTGTCTCTGAGGTTTACAGAGAATTCCTTGGATTTCATGGCTTGGTTTGTGCTTAAATTTTATTTATACAATACCAACTCACAACAACAGATGCCTCAAGGCAATTTATATGGTAAGGTAAAAACCCTACAATAATACAGACAAAACAAAAAACCCTCCAATGCAGATTTATCGATTTTTGTTTTTCATTTTTAATAAATGTCACTTTGTCAATATGGGGTATTTGTTTGAGGAGGAGTTTTGAAGGTAAAATGAAATTAATCTATTTGGATTAAGGCTGACAAATTGTGGGACAAGTAAAACGCTGTAAATACTTTCCAGATGCTCTGTACTACATCAAACATGTAGCTCTTGTCCTCGTTAGGACGTGGGAGACTGTCACATGGTGCGTGTCGCTTTTAAATTTTCGGAATCTTAAACCTTAGTGTTTTAGATTCAGACATGTTTTACAACGCAACATGTAAGAATCAACCACATCCATCTTTTCTCCACTGGGGAAAACAAACAAAAAATACCTACATGACTGTACATGCTACCAACTGAGAGCTTTGCTTCAATGCATGAGTTTAAGAAATGAATCATATCAATGTTTCTAATCTCCTCCCACAACAAGGCGTCAAGTCAGCTGGTAGCCACTGTACAAGAGGAAGTAGTGATAAAGCCAGAGTGGGGGAGGGGGCTGAGAATGGGAATACAACTGACCTGAACTGAAGGTCATTCGTGCTTACTGTTCCTCATCTTGTTCCTACATCGAGTACAACATGGTTACTGGCCAGATGAAATGCAAAACCCTGACAGAGGTCACATAATTTAACTTCCCAGCAATTTAGAAAGTGAAAGCAACAGCAAAATGTCATCTGATCATTAACTTGTGATGTGTGAATGACCCTCAATTCCAAATGTTTTAGTTAAGCTGCTTGAGAGCCAGCTGTAAGAGGATGTTGTGGCTAATGTTGAGAGTGATCATTACAAAGGAGTAAAGTTTAAAAATGGCCAGCTTCCATTGGTCCCTTTGAGTCGTCTTATACAAGATATAAGCGCACAAATGTAGCTTAAAACTGAATCAGACTTTCAAGTAGCTAAAGAGAACCCAGTTATATAACGGAAAGGTATTTATTGTACTTTCAGATTTAATTATTGAGGTAAATGATCTGATAATACACATCTGTAACGAAGATAATATAAACATCAACGATTAGCAGTAAACTGAAAGGTAAAATCAGAGCTGGATATTTTCAGTGAAAGGGATAAGTGAATGCCCTGTTGTAAAGAAAATGTATCTTTTAAAGACTTATCCTCAAAAAATATTTTTGATGACGCATTTCTGAGGTCCTCTGGAAAAATGCTGTTTATGCAGCCTGGAAAAATCATCTAGAAATACTTTCCACTCCACAGTCAGACACACTGTTACCAACCAACAAAAGCACTGTATAAGCAAGGTGTCAGATCCACTCTGGGATTTCTTAAACGTTAACTTCTAAACAACAATTGTTGTTCTGCTAAAGAATGGGCAAAGATGAATAAATATTGTGCTTTGCAAAGGCCAAGTTGAGTCTTGGGATTAATCCAACAGAAATGGTTTGGAAGGACATGAAGGGAGCAACCACCAGCATCCCAGTTTAGTGTATTCTGGGCGCTACAACTGAGCATCGGGCTAAAATTTCAGGCTAACGTCAAGGTGCAGAGCTAACTGGCACTTATTGCTAACATTTAGGGCCAGAAAGTGGCATGTAAGTGCAATCCCCAAACAGCCCTCATAGGTGTGGTTAGATTTATGGGTGATTTGCAGAGGTTTTGCGGTTTTCTAAAGACATGGGCAGTCGATTAATTTCAATATCAAGAGCAAAAAATAAGACATGCTTTTTTTGGCGTCACTGCAATTAACTGAAAATAAATTGCATGTTGCAAACATTTATTTGAAGCGCTTGACTTAAATATTCTGAAACCTATATTTAGGAAATTTAACAAAAAGAATGCATATGCAACAGGGTTTCCACGTCTTACACACGATCATGTCACTGTGCTCTCTTTATAAATACTAAAAAAAGGAGTAAAGGCTTCGGCTCACACTTGCCCAAGCGCTAAATGTTATCCTGACTTGATGTTCCACCTTCTGACATGTACGGTGTTACCCTTAGCAAATATTTGACAACTTCATTTGCTCTGGACCTGATTGATGACGCCTGATAAAGCTGTGAAGAAAATGAAGCCAGCAGGAAATCATTACCTACAAACCTTGGAGACCAACTTGCCTTCAAGGTGACTCCTCTACAGGAATAAATGCTCCTTCAGCAGGTTTAGCATGTCAGCACAAGAACAGCAAAATTATCACATCCAATCTCTGCTTGTTTACACAGCTCACTGGCAAAAAGTCTCCACAGCACATACTCGCTGTTGTTGTTGACTGTAAGGCTGAAATTTGTGAGTCACCACTGAAATGCTGATTTGTACCTCATTGACAAAAATGATGCTCAAGCGCCCCAAATAAAAAACTATAATCATTCAGGAGTTTACTTAACCATGTGTTTTATCTGCTATTCTAACTTTATTTGTTTAATAATTAAAGGGAAGACTTTTGTTGTATTCTGTCTTGGCATGATGAAGCACTGCACCACACGCACACATCTTCTCCTACCCTCCTTTCTGCTTTCAGACTAAGATAAAGTGCAATCCATAGCCAAACACAATAACACACTCTGGGTGATTGCAATTAGACAAATGGAAATGATGGCCAAGCAGTGATTGGAGGAATCCCCGAGGACAAAAAAAATGGGAATGACACTAAAACTGCAGGTTACATAATGTCTGAATGTTCAGAGACACATCTGTAACAATCCCATAATGTTCAATACGAACAGCTGAGTTTCATTACGTGACAACATCTGGCTAGAACTCCAAGGTGTAAACAGGGTGATTCAAATGAGGCGATACTTAAAAGCTGCAACAGAAAAGATTTGAGGGCAAACTAAATTAAAAAATGCAGGACGTAACAAATCAAACTTTGCCACTTTAAGAGTAAAAAAACATTTGTTATAAATCCTCAGGTGAGACATTCTAAAAAGAGGATTTACAGCTTACCTGAACAATGTAACATTTTAATATTTAAGAGTTTCTTGGAGCTTAATTTAACATTTTCTAATGACTTCCACAACAAGCAAAGCTGCACAGGTCACTTACTTTAAAAAAATAAAAATTCAGCTGATGAATGTTGGATCTTACTAATGGATGACATCTCTACATCCATTTCATGAATGTCTGACAGAAGACACATGCGTTACCCCACTCCAGCTACAGGTTGGATAATAAGCATGTGCTTGACAAGTCAACCTTGTAAACATGTAAAACCTGTCTGTACAGCAAATTACTGCGAGGATTCAGTCGTCTGTTTGCTAAATACTAGGAAGAAAATATTAGTACCCAAGTCATCTGATTGCCTAACATGAGGTGTGGTAAGATTAGATGCTACTACACTAACAGGAGAGACATGCAGAGCTCAAAGAGGGACTACTAAAGTTCTCAATAAATCTGTTTACAAATAAACAAAACAAACAAACAAAAAAAAGAATCAATGCTAAATCTGTCAGCAAAACTAGGGAATCATGTTACTAAAAAACCCACACAGAACAAGTGGAGCTTCAAAGAACAGCTGATTAGTCCCTTGTGAATGCAGAATAATATTTTGGAGTGACATGCACATCCCAAATCATAGGTTAAGGGTTGAACATAGGTTGACTTGCTAACAAAATCATGACAGAAAACAGCTGAATATTTGATGACAGAGACTGGTGCAGCATCAGCAGCATCCACCTTTAAGACTTGACTTTATGCTCAAGCAGGAGCACTGATACCTTTTTAGTCAGCAGTGACCCTATAAAAAGCCACACAGACCCTAAAGAGGGATGATGGTCATAATCTACCCAATATAACTGAGCTGACAGCTGCAGTGAACAGACCTGTGAGTGAGCTTCAGCTTGATAATCGCTTGCTAATTCAAATAGACCAGTTTGTCCCAGCATCAATAAAACACCCAGTATACATAAAGTTTGTTTTAAAACAGATTAAAATAGCAATCCAATAACATAGTGCACTGAAACCTTTCACATCAATTGAGATCACATTTCTTTATGATTTTCTATGTATTTGGAATATATTGTTAAAGCAAACACACACACTGATAACCCTTCCTTTCTAGAACGGTTTCCATCCACGAGACATCACCATGATGCCACCCTCACCTGACTCGCACACGATGGAGCCTGGCTTCAGCTCCAGCATCATGGTAATGAAGGCGATGTCTGTGGTGTAGAGGATTTGTGTGCGGTGCGGCAGGGCAACTGTCCACAGCTCCGGCGTTGGGTGGAGCACATGGAACCATCCTTTGCTGCAGGTCACCTTTGACCCGTAACGCTGACCAATCAGGTCTGTGGAGTGGCGAATGACTCCATAGCGTGTCTGCGTTTGGGCACCCTGCTGCACCTTGACAGGCATCACATTGTTGTGGCTCAGGTAAATGATGGCAACATCCCCATCTTGAATGAAGTCCGAGTACTCCACAAAACTCATCGTGAGCACGGCCACTCTGGAAAAAGAAGACGGGCCTACTTAAAGGGCATTTTTTCTTTTTACTATTTTAATTACACTGATGTAGTTGGTTGATCACTAATTTGACATATTTCACTCAACTTACAACTTTAAAATCAGGATAAGCCAGGGGTGGGCAATTCCAGGCCACGAGGGCCGGTGTTCTGCAGGTTTTAGATCTCACCTTGGGTCAACACACCTGAATCACATGATTAGTTTGTTACCGGACCTCTGGAGAACTTCAGGACATGTTAGGGAGCTAATTTAGCCATTTAAATCTGCTGTGTTGGTTCAAGGAAACATCTAAAACCTGCAGGGACACCGGCCCTCGAGGCCTGGAGTTGCCCACCACTGGGACAAGCCATCACTGTGAAGGGATTTTTTTTTTATAACAATTTCTTTTTACCTACAATCTACAGTTCAATTTAGTTTGCAAGCATCTCATGAGGGGAAAGGATGTATAAACTAATATGTTTTACCAAATCTTAATATCTTCCCATTTTGACATTGTAGATTCTGGTTGATCGTTTTGCAAACAATATCTTTTTAACTTTGTTTTCAATTGTATTTTCATTTTTGCACATTACAAACAAGCGGAAAAGGTAGTCTGCTGCTGATGCAGGCTCCTTGTTGCTTTGGTAACAACTGTGCCACTGTCACACGTTAATTGACGGAGCTGCTCGTGAATTGTCACGCGCACTGAACGTTGCTTATTAAATCCAGTATCGTTCAACCTCAGGACCAACGACTGTTTTAGTTCATCTGAACGACGGATCTACTTTAACCAGCTTCTCCTTCAAGTGAAAAAAGGACAAATTTATATCGGAGAAACATGGAGAAGATGTCAGTGAGATGACTTTACAGTTATATTTCTATTTGTTTGTTAGTTTTAAAGACAACTTTTTTTTCTCTGGTATTGAAGTCAAGCAAACTGTGATGGCTTTGCCTATTAGGGGCAGTAGATCGTGTTATATTACCTCTTCGCTTAAATTTAATTTCTGTTTATAGTAAAATAAAGAAAAACAAGTCAATAGAGAATACGTTTTGTGTAAATGATGCTAACGTTAGTTACCTGAGCAAACTAACGTTCATGTTTGGGTCGCATTTACTGTAAATGTTTTTGCGTGTTTGACTGGTTTTGTGTTTAAAGTGGCAAAAATTGTAACTCCACAAAACCGGCAAAAGGCCACAGTGCAAAACGTCTGAAAACATAAGTCAACTTACGAAGTTTTCGTTTCAACGTTTACATGCTAACGTTAGCGATGCTAGCACCTGTTAGAACACCGGCTAACGGCTATTAGCGGGGGAAAAAAAGCAGCCGTTGGAAGCTCTCCACCTACCTCCTTCAGAAGTAGTGTTCTTTGACTGCTGGACAAAACAAGCAAAAAATAGACTTAAGAGGACCAATTCTGTTCTTAATGCGGCTCTATGTTCAGCAGTGACATCCATTCATTCCTCACTCACACATGTGGCGTTGTTTTCAGAGGAAGTTGAATCGATGAAACCGGAAGATAACCCGGTGTACAAAGCAGCAACAATCAGTAAAAACCTCTTTTGCCGAAAACCTGCAGATTCATATGTTTATTTTGTGCAGTTGGTTTGCGAATTTGCAAATTTCGCCTTTGGCAAATTTTTTTTTTTACCATCTGTACGATTATTTCCTGAACATTAAATAGGATAATTGTAAAATAATAATAATAATACAACAACAACAACAACAACAACAACAACAACAACAACAACAACAACAACAACAAAACAGTTATCACCAGTAAGTTAAACTAGTGGATGTAAGATTGTAGTTTTACCGTAGTAGGAGAAAAAAGAAATATATGCTACTATGTATTCGTTTGCACTTTAAGTTGCATTCTGTTTTTTAAAGGTGCTGATAATTTGTCTAAAACTAGAAACCAGAAAGCTGAACGTGTAATAAGTAATTTAATGCACTGCTGCAAAAATGCAATAAAGACCACAAAAAACAGAAATGGGAGTGAAATACCAGCGAACAAAAGGAATCCTCGCTGGAGCGCGTCCAATTGAATGAATGGACTACAAATACTGACCAATGGGAGCGGAGGATCGTCTGCTATAAATCACCATCTCAAGTCTTTAGTCCGGTTGGAGAGCTGCTGGGACGCTGCTGGTGGCTTGTGAGCTCCTCGGTCAGGAAAAATAGGGATCTTTGTATCAAGCCCTGGTGGCAGTAGTAATAGTAATAATCCGCAAATTCTACAACAGGTAAGATTTTCGCTCAGTTTAATTTAGAATTAGGTCGCACCGGCAAAATCTCTTTAGCTTTTACGATGAAATTAAAGGCGCTTTTTACTACAGGAACTAATGTTAACATTTGAGTAGTTTTTTAAGGTGATTAAAAAAAAAAAAAAGAAATACGATCAATTATGCTTAACAAAACTGATGTGGTGCATGTGTTGTCACCTGCTAAACGCGCTGCACAGCGGGATGAATCGTTTATCTGCTAACCCCCCCGAAACTAACACCCATTTGTATGTGCATGTCAGCTGTAGACTCAGTCCTGACTCTATCGGTATTTTGCGGTTTGTTTGGGGTTTTTTTTTCACCGTCTCTCCCTTCCGTCCTCCGACCAGGGATCAGCCATGCCTTTCGGTAACACGCACAACCAGACGAAGATGAAATACTCCTCCGAGCAGGAGTACCCGGACCTCAGCAAACACAACAATCATATGGCCAAGGTTCTGACTCCTGCTATGTATGAGCGGCTGAGGAGCAAACAAACACCCAGTGGATTTACTCTGGATGATGTCATTCAGACTGGGGTTGATAACCCAGGTATTTATTAAAAAAAAAAAAAAAAAAAAATCCCAAGCAGCTTTTCAGCCAAACTACCATCTGTTCGGTCTGATCCACTGCCTGTAATGGTCTCAGCGGTGCTTTGTGTCCCTGTTTGTGTGAGGGGGAGGCTTTTTGCACTGTGACCTTGTTAAGGGGATAAAGTCAACCAATTTTTACAAACATATGGAGTACTGATTCTATTCGAACCTGCCACTCTCCTCTAAATGGGTTTCCATTTTCAGGCCAGTATTGCACAACTTAAAAGCAAAGTGTAAAGATTACCAGAGTTACATAATGTATGCAGCTGATAGTCCCTGCTGCTTTCAGTTTATTATGTGCGATATTCTCTACTGTATTGAAGACTACAACACAAATGAAGTTGATGTTATAACCCTTCAGGTTGGGATGACCTGGTAGCTGTAAACTGTATGGCAGGTAACTCTCCTCACCCTGTAGACTGTTTCTGTTTAGCTCTGACAAAATGGTCAAGCTGACCCTGAAGAGGCTGTCAGCTGAGGATGAGTACCCAGATCTCAGTCAGCACAACAACTACATGGCCAAGGTTTTAACCCAGGACATGTACAAGAAACTGAGAGAGAGGGCTACACCCAGCGGCTTCACCATAGATGGTGTCATTCAGACAGGGGTTGACAATCCTGGTACAGTAACAGTCCCAGTCTGAGCCCTGACGACACAGAGCACATTTAATTTGTGAGGATGTTTGTTTGTATATTGCTGTCCGCGGTCTCTTGTGACCCTGTTGGCTTCACGTGCAGGCCACCCCTTCATTATGACTGTGGGCTGTGTTGCTGGGGATGAGGAGACATACGAAGTCTTCAAAGACCTGTTGGACCCTGTGATCGAGGACCGACATGGAGGATACAAACCCACAGACAAGCACAAGACTGACCTCAACTCAGGCAACCTGAAGGTACCGCAGCTCTGCCATCGCTTAACAAAGCCGAATTTAACTCTGGAATCTCAGCCAAGCCTAATGTGACTCTGCTCTCTAAGGGTGGTGATGATCTCGATCCCAACTACGTGCTCAGCTCCAGGGTCCGAACAGGCCGCAGCATCCGCGGCTTCAGTCTGCCACCACACTGCAGCAGAGGAGAGAGACGCGCTGTGGAAAAGCTTTCCATTGAAGGTAAGGAGGCCTCTGTACTGAAAGAAGATGGTTAGTGACAGTGATTGTACTCTGCTGCAAATCACTAAGCTGATCTACACAGATGGAGACGGCCTGCCGCCAGATGATTGTTATATAAAAGCAACACAACTCTATGCCCTGAAACCAGTGATTCACGTTGCTCATGCTTGTGGACTCGTTTGTGAGGCAGTAGATGCCCCCTAGTGTTTGTTAAAATGCAGCACAGAAACAAAGGTGGATTAGACTCTTATGACCAATTTATTCTGATGCTAAAAACACTAGTAAATCTTTTTATCTTAATTTGATTTTCCAAAGCTCAGTGTGGAATTGGATCAGTTCAGCATTTTTTTCCCCCCAAACTGTTCATCACAGACTGGAACTGCAGCCTAAGAGTAATTTGTCCACAAATGTCATAGTGGATTTTTCATGTCTCAGATCTGTCATAAATCACGGCTCTTGTCCCTGCAGCTCTGGCCTCTCTGTCTGGAGATCTGAAGGGGAAATATTATGCCCTGAAGAACATGACTGACGCAGAGCAGCAGCAGCTCATTGATGACCACTTCCTGTTTGACAAGCCAGTGTCTCCTCTGCTGCTGGCCTCAGGGATGGCCCGCGACTGGCCCGATGCCAGAGGCATCTGGTAATGTCTAGTCTTTAATGCAGTTTGTCTGCCAGGAATATGTAAATCTCTCCACTGGTATTTTGACTTAAAATTGTATTTCCTGTCTACAGGCACAATGATAACAAGACCTTCCTGGTGTGGGTGAATGAAGAGGACCACTTGCGTGTGATCTCGATGCAGAAAGGAGGCAACATGAAGGAAGTGTTTACCCGCTTCTGTACCGGGCTCACAAAGGTTGCTAGAAAAGCCTTAAGTTTCTAATCACTGATCTTTAGCAGAGTTTCTGTTCACATTAGCAAGACTCTAAGAGCATATTCTTATCTGTGCAGATTGAGAGCCTGTTCAAGGAGAGGAGCCATGAATTCATGTGGAATGAGCACCTGGGTTACGTCCTCACCTGCCCGTCTAACCTGGGCACTGGCCTGCGTGCAGGTGTACATGTGAAGCTGCCAAACTTGAGCAAAAATACCAAGTTTGAGGAAGTTCTCAAGAAGCTGAGGCTCCAGAAACGTGGAACTGGTGAGCTTTATTATTTTAGTTCCTACTGCTGGAACTGGTTTGAGTGTTCTCCAAATTTAAAACTACATTGAGCACATTTTCATATTTCACGACTAGTTGCATTTTCCTGAGCAGTACATGACAAAGCCTTGTTTAGAAATGCTCCAAATGTCAGTTTCTGTGAGGTGTGTTGAGTTGCATTTAAAAACCCTTTTGCTTTACCATCAGGTGGAGTGGACACTGCTGCTGTGGGTGGTGTCTTTGACATTTCCAATGCGGACAGGCTGGGCTTCTCTGAGGTGGAGCTGGTGCAGATGGTGGTTGACGGAGTCAAACTGCTGGTGGACATGGAAAAGAGGCTAGAGAAAGGACAGTCCATCGATGACCTGATGCCCGCCCAGAAGTAAATCCCTCCCAAACTCCCATTCTCCTCCATTCCTCACCCACAGTCTACTCTGGTTGACTCCATCCTTGAATGCACTCTATTACAGCTGGGATTTGTATTTAAGTTGAAACTGTTCCTGTAAGTTCTGACATCAAATAAACTGTTCTGTTCAAAGCAAAGCCTGCTTGTAATTCATTGCAGTGAAACTGATGAAATATTTGGAATATTTAATACTAGTCCTGGTAGCTGTGGAAAGGCCTGTAGCTAATTTAAGGCAAATGCAGATAAATGCCACATTTTAAGGGGAGCTGCTGATCTCTTTACATCAGTCTGAACTACGACGAGAGCCACCACCACATTCATTTTAAATGCTGCACAAGATGAGGGGAAAATAAAAATCAATGCAGTGGAAGATTAGGTGCCCGAAGCTTCCAAGTGACTCTGGTTGCACTTACTCCCTACAAAATGAACTTAAGACATTAAACAAGCTGCAAATTTCCTTAAATGCATTTCCTAATAACTCCAGCACCCATTATGCATCAGCCAGTGTCCTTAAATACAGCTAAGTTTCCACTGACTCTCCTCAGCTAGTATTAGACTGGAATCATGAGACTTTGCTCTTTGTTTTGGGAAACACTGATGCAAATGTCTCAGACATGTAATTTAACCCTATCTTGGTGCAGATAGCACCGTTGAATTCAGTGAAGTTGGTGATAGAAGCAACTTGCAGGTCATTTTTTTTTTTTTTTCCCCCTCAAACCTTTGAGGCAAAGTTGGGAAACTTTGTTTAAGAGACCTGAATGAATAAACAAGCAGATGTCCCAACATGCACTGACATCAAATGTAATTTAGATGAAGCTGGAAACAAAAGCCCAACACTGATCAGACTCGAGGTTTAGGTTGACAGACACTTTAATTGAGACATGAGTGACCCTTAACCATGTGGGCATTTACATGGACTCCCCATCTCTACTTTTTAACAAAATACAAAAGGAGAAGAAAAAACAAAATGAGTATTGCAGAGAAGCCATCTTCAAAGTAAGATACATTATTTACACTGAAAACAGAACGCTACGTCATTTTCCTTTTTCCAGGAGAGAGAAAAATAAAGGTGAAATAAATAAGACCAGAAATGCTTTTTTGTCCACATTCACAGCATGACAAATCATATTCAACTCATTAATGTCGACCCTGTGCGGTCAGAACAGACTGAGATATTAGTAGGTAATTCGGTGATTATTGCCAAAAGCCTTAATCTATACATTATAATATTCAATACATACTCTGTGTTTTGTTTAGAAAAAGGAGACATTTGGAAACTGCTACTTGGATGATTGTACAGCTTAAATACTTCTAGATATATATATATATATGTATACTTTAAACCCTTTTGTTCATAGCTTTAACTCATTGGCAACTTTGGAAGCAATGTTTTTGAAAGCGATGGATGAGCCGGATATCCTTTTGAACCTGACGCCATTGAGGGAGAGACGGGGAAGCTTGCAAACCTCCATTTCCCACTGCACCAGGTTTTCAGCTCGCCCGTCTCCATGGACGCAAAGAAGCAGGAAACTCTCTTGCTGTTCGTAGTCGCAGTTGTTGGCGTCAAGCACCTTGCGAATCTCCCGCATGATATCACAGGGCTCCATGGAGCTGGTGGTCCTCATACTCCAAGTGAATCTGAGGGAGCGGGGTTTACTGTCTTTATTTTCCCCTTTTTGATCCCCAGGTACATGGCGACTGTTGGGAGAAAGAGACACGGAGGAGAGGTTTTAGCCTCACACAGTATTCCTCCTGCATTTTACAAAGCAGGATCTGTGAATATATTTGAAAGAAAAACATTTTATTTTGAAAAAAAATATGTTTTAAACAGGCAGAAGCAGCAGGAATTAGTTTGAATTAAATCATGTTTTACACAGCTCTGATGCATTTCCACATGAGATTTTCTAGCCCCAGTTTGTTTATTTTCATATGAGGGAAACAAGCAACATGAAAAAAAAAATCATTTAAGTCTCAGCATGAAGCTGAAAAGCAGTGAAACTGACAAAATGCAGTAAAAACTTAAGATTGCACTTTATTTAAAGAAGCAAACCTCAAAGGTTTAGATTTCTTTCTACACAACTTTTATCATCATTCTTTACTCACCATTTGTTTGCATTTTGAACTCAAATATTTCACGTTTACTACATTTTGTCAGTTGTTTGATAGTGAGCAGCAAGTCTGAAAAACCCAGAAGACCGCTGCACTTTCTGCAAGCAACTTAAATCTGAGCCCACGTTTGACTCATTTCTTCAGGACCTACATCTCGTTGTTTTTATTATATTAGACACTTAGATTAGTCACACTTTTGTCCGCTTTACATTACTTCTAAATCTGGGATCCCATCTTTTTGCAGTTTTATATCCAGTGTGTTGACTTAATATTGAGTCAAGATGAGGTGCGCAAACTGTGACTGAATGTCATTTATTTAGTTTTATAATCATATAAAAGATAACCAGTCTGGCATATTGGACAAATTAAGCCCCTACGATATTTATACACTACAGCAGTCAAATATTTTTGAGAGTATTAATTAAAAGACTCTAGTGGAACAGATTAAGCAATAAAGGACAGTAATCACTGGATGAAGCTGTGATTAAAAGACCATCACCATCATCCACCATAGTCTTGTAAATTATCTGTAATTCAAAGATATTAGGGTTAGTAATGTAAGTACTGGGTAACAATGAAAAGCAAAATTATCCTGTACGCATTAGAAATGGTTCTGTTCTAGTCCTCGTCTATATTTTGACCTGTTTTTGCTCCTCCCATCACTTCATTTTGAATTTAATTTTCATTTCTTATGTTCATTAGTTTCAAATTCCTTTACATTGTAACCAATATGATCATTCAGAGGATTAAAACGTTTCTGGGTTTTTCCACATATAAATTTTTATTCTCTGGAAATTAACTTGTATGTAAACTGGAGCTAGACACATGGCGGCAGTCTTTGAGCTTCAGGAGTGACAAAATAAACAAGCATGCCATGCTAACAAAAGTAGCTCACAAATACAGTGCCATGCAAAAAAAAACAAACAAAAAAAACATTATGTCAAAAAACACTCAAAGACGAGGCTTTAAAGATGCAACAGTACATTCAAACGTCCCTGAAGGGAGTAAGCACAAAGTGGTTCCTATGCAGGGGGAAGGGGATTGAGCAAATTGGATGATGGTGCAGACGGAGACAAACTGAAGCCTACGTTCGGAAGGGAAGACACACTGAACGTGGGGGAGGTAACCTCACCTTGAGCCCTCAAGTCTCCCGTTTCTCTCAAACTCGGTGGAGACTCTGGGGCGTACAAGAAGATCAGACGGGGAGGAGTCAGGGCGGGGGGGAAAAAAGAAGAAACAAAAAAAAGATGTGGGTCTTGCATGACAATCATTTTTTTTATCATTTCCAGTGAAAAATCATATTTAAAAATGAGAGAACGTGACGAATACTTGAACGACGACGAGAGCCACCACCAAAAAACAGAAAAAGAAATGGAAGCTTTGACTTCCATTGAAATCAACAAAGAGTCGTGAGAGAGAGAGAGGAGAATAAATAAAGAAATCAAACAAAGAAGTGATGACCTTTATGTCCCAGACTGAAGCCAACAGGAGCACACACAAAGAAAAGCTTGACAGCGGTGTGTCGACGCAAAACAGCAGCAAAATAAGAGGAGATGCAGCCTGCAGGCCACATTCAGGTGAGGTAGGAAGTGAAGGCAGTGATGCAGCGCTACTTGACTGGACTTTATCGCCTCTCAAAAAGAAAAAAAAAAAAGATTTTAATCTACATCTGAACAGCACACAGCTAAAATAATAAAAAAGCAGATCCTTCCACTGGCCTATAGGATGACAGGAGATAATAGGGGGGTAAAAAAATAAAATAAAAAAGTAAAAAATTACAAG
This sequence comes from Maylandia zebra, assembly GCF_041146795.1. Lineage (NCBI taxonomy): Eukaryota > Metazoa > Chordata > Actinopteri > Cichliformes > Cichlidae > Maylandia > Maylandia zebra. Next base: position 6,519,050 of record NC_135185.1, read on the forward strand.
AAAGCTGATTATTGCTCTGCAAACACGTCCTTTGACGATGTATCGTACAGTAAATGTATATAAAATCCCAGTTTAAGCCTTTTAAATACACTGTTAGTGAACATGTGACCCATCTATTCTTTCTATTTAACAATTCGACACGTGACATTTTAAAGACGTCTACTTGCATTTGGACTAATTATCAGAATTATTTGATCACTTTAAATATTACATTTAAAACACCTTCTGAAATGCTTACCTTTCCTAATATTAACAGTAATTATTATTTTTTTTTAAAAGGCAACTGATGATTAAATCCTGATTTGAGCCGTGTGTGTGACGCACATGAAAACTTACACCGTTTAGAGAAAAGCTCCCTCCAACATGAAGCTCAGGCTCTAAAAACCAAACCAAATGTTCACAGTTTGTCCCTGTGACCGAAGCTGCAGCACGTTCAGCCGCGCTGCAGAAGCGCGCTCGCTCTGATCGACAGAACAAAAAGCTCACCAACTATTTTTAAGTCACAAACGTGAGCCGTAGAAAGGACTTTGTGTATATGTGCGGTTCTGTAATGGCTCTCCTACCAGCTAGAAGACAAGCTGACAAACTGGGCAGTGAGACGACATGCGGGACATTTTAAGGAAAGCACGATGAAATCTTCTGCATTAGTCAGAAGTAATTTGCCTTCCTTGTTTGTCCTCATACAAGTATTTCTATGGCAGGCATAATGAAGAAAATTCTTTACATAATGTGTTTCATGTGCAGTTTTTCCCCTCCATAAAGCAAAAATGACCTCTTTGGCTTACCGCTGGATTCATTCTGAATCCTTTACTGTTCCTGTGCATCTTATACACAGGAAAAATTAATTTCCTAGCCTCACTAGACTCAAGACAAAGACTCAAACAAAGACTCGAGATAAAGCAGGGGATTCCTTCCTACTAACCAGGTTGATTTCACAGGAAAATTTACTGGATTGCAATAAAAATTTAGACCTCCTGCAAGATCTTTCGCTCAAAGTCTTGACTGCCAGAAAAGACTTTTTGGGAGGATGCTGAACGACTACAAACAAGAAAAAAAAAAGTCTGTACTGTAAGACAAGATTAGATTAAAAGCGAATAGTCAGTAATCTCCCCGTTTCTCGGACAGGATGGGTGTACTGTGTCAGGCTCCCAGCATGCATTGCAGCCTGCAGAACAGAAAACAGGACGGGGTTGTGGAGGAGGGACAGAGTCCAAACTCCTGACAGCTTGAGGGACTCGACAACAAGAAGACGAGCGAACAGACAGGACTGACAGCAGGTCCTGGGTCGGCCAGGGAGGCTGTGAAAAATCACAAGACCGAGGGGGGAGGGTGAGGCAAGGCGGGGTGAGGCAATGTAGGAAGGGAAGTCTGAAACTCAGACTTTAATCTCAGGAGAAATTGAGGGATGGAAACAGCCCCTTACTCTAGATCTTCATCTTCCTACAACTCTCTATATCTTCCGCTCCTGAATCTGAAAGAAAAAACGTGAATCTGAGGATGTGCCGGAAATCTCAGTGGACTCATGACAAGAAAAGAAAGAGAAGGAAAGAATATTTAAATGAATGGCATGAGGACAGGCTGAAAAGAAAAAAAAGAAAAGAAAGAAAAACATGGAAGATAATGAGAAGGAAGGAAAGAAGGAAAGGCTGAAAGAGACTGGAGGGCAGAAGACTTACTAAGGGTCTTTCCTCCCTGGGTAGAAGGGTTGGCAGGCCCTGTTTTGGCCGACTGCCGTTTGGCCGGGTCAATACTGACCCTAGGCAGAGAGGAAGAGCAGCAAGAGGTCAAGGTTAAAGGACACAAGAAGGTAAGGAAGACAAAAAACACACCGGGAGGAGAATGTGAGTGAACCTAAAATGTCCCGAGGACGAGGAAAATAAAGAAAACTCGTTAAGATCAGAGATGAGTTTTTAGCAGAAATGTACGGCGGCCCAAACCGGACAAAATGAAGTTAATGCCTATAAGACGAGTCAAAAATGGAACCAAGTAAATAAATAATATTGTTGGTTAAAATGGAGATTTTTTAAAAAAAGTGTAGCTAAGACTTTTCATCTTCAGAGGAAATTGAACATAAGACAGTTTAATAACTCCACTTTTCAGTTTGTTATTTTTATGTCTGTTCTTTGTAGCATGAAAAAAAATAATCATGCAATTGTTCCACATTTTCTGATTAATCCTTATTTAGATAATTAATATAATTGGACTCATTTTTAAGCTAGTGAACTTACTATTTTTGCTCTTTGTTGTGAACTTTTGCAATTGATATTTTCAGTTATTTTTACTTAACAGCAAGATCTTAAAATTGATGTCGCAGACCAAGATTGAAATAGTGACTGCACCAGGGTTCACAGGACAATAAAGATAACTTTAAACTAAAAAGAAATTAAGCTCAACTCTTATTTGAATACTCCATTATATTCATTTAACCAACTACACAATTTATTACTGTATTCGGTTTTATTTTCGACTCATCTTATAGTCTTTTGCTCTATTTTGTCACAGTGAGTGCTCCACAGAAATGAGGACAAACACAAAAACCCTAGTGAGACGCCATGAGTGGGAATGCAGGATGGTGATGACACCTGAGCAGAACCGACAGGAGGCTCTGGATGACGATGATGCTGCCAAAGGAAGATGACAGTTTACAAATCAGCCACCAGAGGGAGCCATGGGCCTCAAGACAGCTCCCTGAGAAGGCCGCAAAGCTCCTCTGATCTTTTGATATGTACATCAATGACTGGTTCAGTTTGGCCACAGCTACCATGCTGTTTCACAAGATCCGTTTGAGGAATTCAGTGTTTAATAGCCTCCTCTCTTAAATCCCAACCCCTATTGGAATGGCTGATCCGACTACTTGGAACGTCCGCAGGAAACCATCAGCATGTCCAAACAAAATAAGGCCTCCTTTTATAAAGTGGGACATTAAGAAAAGTTAAGAAAATGTCTGAAGAGACCCATTTACACTATCGTGTCACCACACACCCATTTTAAAACAAAAAACACCTTGTCGTAGTGAAAAAGTCTTACACATTGTTTAGTATGGGCCCAAATGCTGGAAGACACTAAACGGAAAGCAACGAGGGGAGAATATTTCCAGCACCTGCGTCTAAAACAACTTTCTGAAGACACAAAAATACTTTGAGAATTAGTATTTTTGTGTCTTCAAACATTCTCTGCAGCTTTTGCTTGCCTGACAGATAACCGTGAGACAAATGAAGTGCACTGAAAGCAAAACATGTTACAGAAGAAGTTTTCATTTTCTTCAGTAAAAACAACCTTGCTGATTTAAAAAGAATCACAAAATTAGAAAATATTTAACAGAGCATTTTAAATAAGGTCATTTCCATGTTAAGTTTAGGAACTGTGGAGTTTTTATGTTGATTTCTAAGTTAAAATCCTAATCTGTGATTTGTATTAGTACTAGTGCTGTCAGTGTTAACCTCGTTAGAATGACGTTAACGTCATGCTGACAGCACTAATTAGTACATTACAAAAAATTTAATAAAAATAGCCAAAAATGGTCAGTAAATAAATGCTGTATTATATACCTGTGTGATCCCCCCCTTTTTTTTGTTCTTCTGACTTAAACTGAAAGTAAAAAACTAAAGCCCAGAAAACCTTCAAAGCGAAAATAAAGGGCAACGAGACAAAAGCTGAGCGACGTGCCTTTTAGAAGACCCTTTCTCTGAACATGATGTTTGTACCCACCAAGGGAATGAACCAAGTCTACAAAAAACATCAGTGTATACAAAGTTGCATTTATAAATGTACTAAACGGCTTAGAAACAGATAAAAATATAATCCTTGGTGGTTTCTTACTGACACAACTGGGTCAAAGAAAGTAAGAAAATATATATTTTGGTGAATAATGCAGCAGCAGAATAACCTACGATGAGTTCAGTCATTAAAATCAAGAATCAATGGCAGCTGTAAGAAGCAACCTCATGCATGCAATGACGACTGATTAGTAGCAAGCTGCTTTGTTTTTGCTGTATGGGTAATTGACTGATTGTTCAAGGAGTCCGGTCTGCTTTCCCAATCAGCCTTTATCCACCCAGACCAACCGTGGCCACCCCGAGCACATTTACACACAGAGACCAGGTAAAACCCAATCAAAGCAAAAGGAAGTTTCAATTTTTATTTAAATTGCAATGCATTCATCTTAAAGGAATAGTTTGCCATTGTGATAAATTTCAATTAAGTCACTTTTTTAAATAAAAAAAGATGAAATGATTGACAGCTCCCTTATGTACAATAGATATATACGTGTATTAAAAATAAAAAACCAACACATCTCAGACAACGCTGTCAACAAAAGCTAACTGATACAACCTACCACCAATACTCAGTTGCTAGTTTTTTTACTACACCTGGCTACGAAGTCTAATCGTCCCACAGTAAATCCTCCTGTCCTCGTGAAAGCTTAAAATTCAGAGCTTCTGATTCTTCTGTATATTCGTTCTGCAGGATGTTGAGCTTGAGGAGGAGGAGCTTAAAAAGGTCCACAACATAGCTCCTCCAGAACAAACAGCTCCATAAAACTGTTTATACACAAAACAGCACAGATAGCGTTGGGCGATCCAGTATCCAGGGCAGGACGGGGAGTTTAATTTCCACTTGAAAGATTAAGAGAAAGAAAGTGGGCTACACCTGCATCACAGCCTCCTTCGCATACAAAAGGTGACAGATTTAGTCTAATCATCTGACTGCACTTAATGACCATAAATGGGCGGATATCAGCCGAACAGCTAAAACAGTACTGAGACCTAATGTCTGCCCAGGTCTTTTTTGCTTCCCCTGCTTTAAGCCAACAGTTCTGCTGACTCATGTAAGCTGTTTGTATGTGTGTAAAATGAGTTTGGTTGTTTCCACATACGCACACTTATCTTAAACTCAAATTTAAAAGACAAAAAAACCCCAAGAAGAGTCAAACCAGAGACAGAAACCCTCTCAATCTGAACAGGAACTTGTGCTCATGCACACAAATGACAAAACAAGCCCACGTCCTAAGTGTCATTTACAATAGTGAAACATAATGAGACAACAGTGAGTCTGGTTACATTTAAAATGAATCTAGTAATCAGGAAGTGAAATATCACCGCCATCACTGACCTATGAGATCATCATCCATCTCCACCATCTAAAAGTATAACCTTCATGAAGGGAGGACTGCACGCACAAGTCCTCTAATACATAACACATAAAACCAAACTATTCCTTTAAGGACAATCTTACCTAGACATTAAATTATGTTACTGTGGGTTACTTAGAGTCACGTCAGTAGACCTAATATGTGAGAACAGAAATCTGTCACGTTAATCTGATTGTAAGCAGTGTGTGTAAATGCACCCAGAGAGCGTTACTGTTCTGCTAAGCAATGTGTTAGTTCAGTGCCAGCAGCCCCACACGTCTAAAGAGTTTCAGAGGAAGTTGTTCTGTGAGACTGTTGTCATTGTTTTGGTACAGAGTGAAAGGCAGTACAAGAGTCCTACCTTTTGGTAAACCTGAATGACATGTTTCTACAACAGAATCAGACAAAGAAACAGTGAAAATGGTGAAAGAGAAGTGAAGGAAAGGGGAGGGGGAGATCGAATGAGTGAACAAAAATGGGGTGATTGGAATCATTAACAGTGAAAGGTAAAGATTCATTTGTAATTTTTTTTTAAAAATTCAGTATTAAATGATTTCAATTCCTCATTTTAGGTCAGTCATTGCAGGTGGGATGTCACTGGCTTGGCTGCTGCTTTCAGTACCTGAACTCGAGACTCTCACTGTGACAATATTAACCACAATAAGAAGTGCACAAGAATCTGATGTCGAGATTTCAGGGAGGCCTGAAAATGCAATTTAAAGAAAAGCTATACAAGACTAACCTCGATTCAAAATGTATGCTTTCACTTTGTTTTGTTTTTAATGGACTATATCAAACTACAAGTATAATAGTAACACATACAGCCCTAAAGCACGCATAGTGCAGGAAATGATTACCGTATAAAAACATTACCACCCAAGATCTTTAAAGAATCATGGAAGTGAAATGATCTAAAATGGTCTGCTGTGTGTAATGAATAAAATGTTTGAATATCCAATCAGTTTCTTTACGGTGTTTGTAGGTTTTCTGGCAGCAACCAGGCAGCGACACACAACAAATGTAGACTTGAGCATAAATCACATTGTACAGGACAGTGAAGTGTTCCTCCAGCATGTAATTATTTATCTTAACTCTACATGGCACTGTGCTGATTGGCTTCAAATCTGAACAGAGTCACAGTAGATTATAAGGCACAGAGCAGAGCAGCGCTGGAGTCTTTCCTCTTTATATTCAAGCTTTAATGTTTTTAATCACTTAAAAAAAAAAAATTGCTTTAGAACAAATTAAACCTTTAAACTGACTGAACAGAAAGGAGCTAAACATCAACCCGTCACACTTCTCTACAAAATGTGCGCAGACGCTTTTCCTCGCCTACCTGCGGGTGAGTTTAGAGGTGAGTTTGGAGAAAAGGTTGCTGGTTCCACGGCTCCGGGTCTGAGACAGAGGCGTGGCATCGTGGGAGAGAGTAGGGGAGGCCGGCGGCCCGTTGTACGTGGCCGTGCGGCGGTCTCTCAGCTGGCCACCGTGGAAGGTGCTGCGGCTGGCTGTGCCTCGGGGGAAGCGGAGACGGTCGGGCGTAGTGGTGTTGGCGACGCTGTGGGTGGACGCCACCGGGTTCCTCTGACTGCCGGGAGACACGGCAACGTTGCTGAAGTGGACGGAGGGGGAAGTTACAATTAAAGCAGGTTTTACACTCCGTTTTTCCAGAGCAGACGTGTACTTCAACACACTGAACATTTCCACGTATTTGTGCAGGTAGAGTGTGATGGAGCCAGATTATACACAGTCACAGAAGCTGTGACTGTGCAACATACTCGAGTACACTTCTGCAATGGAAAAATGTTTGTGCAGAGTCACTGCACGTGCCTCTGCATTCCTAAAATGTGTGGTCTGGTTATTCTACGTGGACTTCTAAAACTGCCATGGGTTTCAAATACTGCAGGTTAGACATCAGTAGGGTAGGAAATTAAAATCACAACAGGACAAAGCCGCACATCAGCTGGTGGATTTAGACGCAACAGCCAGTCTGTGAATAACTAATTTGCAATACATTTTTTTTAAATTACAGCGAATGTTTTAGTCTTGCGACCACTGGCCTCACACAGCTGACCAACCACAAGCAGAAGCTGCATGTAGCACAGAGTAAGATCATCATTCCCTATAAACTGCTGAGCAGTTGTAGCCATAACTAACAGATTAGAACAGAGATGTCAAACGTCCGTTACCTTAGGGGACACATACAGCCCACTTTGATCTTAAGTGGGCCGGACCAATGAAACTCCCCTTTCTGTCAGTCTAAAGAAGTGCACATTTAATCTCTGAGGTATCTCAAGAAGAAGAAGTGCAATTTCAACAGCACATCTCAGTTTTACTAAGTGATAAAGAAATGTTGCTCTATTTAATGAAAGAAATCTTAGTTTATCTATTACTTTGGTGTATTATGGATGGTTGTGGGAGGTTTTCATCAGTAAGACAAGCTGTGAAAGTTATGAAAATACAGTTAAAAGTCTAAAACGTATGTCCTCCTTCACATTTACCAAAGACCGCCAGTGGGCCAGATTGGCATCTTTGCTGGGCCATTTCTAGCCCCTGGGCCTTATGTTTGAGACCCCTTGATTAGAGCATAAGTGTTTATTTAAACTGAATCCATAAAGCAGTGTCTGGTAGTACCAACAAGAGGCAGATTTATGATAGAGAGATTATCAGTAAACAAATACAGCTGGAAGATTAATTTTATGCATTTCATACCCACAGATGTGCAAGTATTTTGTGCAAACTGAGCTCCAGCACAGATCTGGTCTAAGAACCCAGCTTTAGTGCCTCCCTTTGGATTAAACGACTAATGCGCCACAAGGACTTCTGTCCTCATGTGTCTGTGAGTCATTTGAAGATTCTTCAAAGCAGAAAAATAACAGGAGAAATCTTTATAAGATCATTACATTGTTTGAGACCAAACTGAAGAGTTGGGACTTTCTGAGAGCAGAAACAAAATTAGGTTAACCTATTAAAATGGCGGCAGGGCAAGAAAAATAGTATAAGTGAGGTCACATGACCAAAACATCTTTATGATACTATTTAAGGCCAGTGTGTGAGATTTATTTCATTAAATTCGGAGCAATTTTAGAACAGGAAACGTATATAAAGCAGCTGGAACCAAAATTCACCAGCAATGAGCTGTTAATTTCACACCCCAGATGTCAAGCTGTTGATATGTACAATGAAACAGTGAGTTGTGAGCCTGATCACTTAAGAGTCTAAACAGAAACAGACGAGGGTCTGAGGAAGCTGGGACAGCAGGGGAGCCGTGAGCAGTGGGGGCTTTTCCATCATTTCGGAGACCAACAGGTGCAGGACCCAGACAGAGAAAATCAGGGGTCAAAGTTCACAGCAGAGGATGGAGGAGAGATCAGGAGCAGAGCTGTGTGAGTGCGTTACTGCAATGTCGCAAGGAGGGGGGGGGGCCCAAGCGGTCCTCTGGTTTATGGCTGGCAGAGGGATGATGGAAACATGGAAAAATATTATCACACACTGAGTTTAACCTATCGCTCGATTTCAGTGTGTAGATGCATATTTTTCTCCACTTCTCCTCTGGTTTGATCAGCGTCTGAAATAAACACTCAGAAATTTATCTGTCTAACTGACCTGCTTGGTCTCCCTGCTTCATTTATCATCTGGATTTTGGACAGTTTTGTGGAAATTAAATCTGGAAAAAAAATGTCTTTATTTAGCCACCTCCTGAAAAAGAAAGTGGCTAGTCCTAGTCTATGTGTCTGACTTTATAGCAGTGCAGTTACATGTCAGATTGACTACAAGCACCTTGACTAAGCCTCATTTTTAAGTCTGTTTATGTTGTGGAAAACTAATGATTCTTTTGATTCAGTAACACTAGCATACAGATAATACGTACTGAGGTGTTTTGCAGAGCCGAGTATACAAATGCTTCTTCCTATCAACACCACCTCAGCAGTGTTACCAAACATCAGGTAAACCAAACAGTAGCACTAAGGCTCGTGTTTATATCTAAAAAGGTCTTCATTCTGACCATGAATCAGCACGTTAGACCGGCTAGACTTTGGTAGAGTAACAATAAAAAGAAGGAGGACATATTTTATTGAGGTATACCAGTCATTAGAGCAATTCATTTTACCTGCTCCTGCTGATGAGCATACATTTCAGACTCTGGCACCAAAAACCACTTTGCTTACTGTTTGTTGCAGGAAATGGTGTCCATGGTTTAGTTGTAGGGTTACAGAGTGTGAAGCTGGCTGGATGTGTGGGTTAGCAAGGGGCCAAACAGGGGCTGAGACATGAGAGGAGACAGACAGGGGGGTTTGGAGACCCTGTCGTCTTACTTGGGCGAGCAGTAGTCCAGAGCGTAGTAGGAGTGGGGCAGTGTGGCCCAGCCTGCCTGGCAAGCGTACAAAGGGCCGACAGTTTGATACCTCAGCCGCACCGAACTGGACGAGGCACCGAATGCAGCGGCTGCAAAGGCAGACGGGGGGCTAGTGGCACAAGCCATCTCAGTCATGCTGGTCATGCCGTAACAGGGGGGGGGGACAAAAAACAAAAACCCCACCCCGAATCACAAACACACAGGCAGAAATGGAAGATAAGTTGATGAGAAAAGGGGAAGTAAACAGAAAGAAAGGAGTAGAAAAATCAGGGACTGAGACAAAGGAAATCTTTTCTAGGGATCCCATGTAGGTCCTTTTTTCCTCTATTAACAAGAAAAAGGGGTTTAAATAACTTCGACCAGTGTGAGTTTGAAATACCATACAAATATACATTTTCACACAGGTTGAGTAGAAGAGTCTCTAAAACAGTATTTATCTAAATCTAAAGAACTACATACAGACTTCAGGACCCACAACAATGATCTCACTAACAACAGTTTACTGACAAGTGGGAAAACTCAAATTCTGCTCCCTGTACTGATTAAGATTTACAATCATCCTCCTCTCACCTGTTCTCTTTCCCGTTAGGAATGACGGAGAGGCGGTCTGTGTTGTTTCTGTCACTGCAGACATACGTGTTCCTCCTGGTCATACCCGCAGATGCAGTGTTATTCTGCAAACAGACAAATGCATTGCTTCAGTGGATGACCTTTTTTTTAAATGAAAGGCTCAAAGAAACATGTGTTACAGCAATTAAAGCACAGTGCACTTAAATTCAGTCTATCATGCTGCCAATCTCACCAAATTCGAATGAGTTTTGTTTAAACTTGGAAACAATGCGGCAGACTTTAGAAGTAAAACTTGTTTCCTTTGTACTGTACTGATATGTCCCTCATGTCTTTGATCTCTTAAACATTTGCATTACCCGATTGTATATTAGTAGTACTCGTCTGTCACATTTTGTATCGCCACAGAGGCTCACTGTGGTCGATGTGGACAGGTGGATTAATCTGAAGTGACTCACACAGAGACTGCCACGTCATGGTTTGGTGGCTTTAAAGTGATAGAGTGCAGCTTAAAAACATTTCCTAATCTCCAGACCATGAGACTGAATCACATTGTTAAACAATACTCGGGCATTGTTCGTTGTGTAAATCTGGACAACTACATCGACACACAAAACCAGAGCTCAGGAGTCGATTGCTTACTTCTTTGATCTTTTGTTTTTTTTCCCTTACAAGGTGGGATCACATGTGATGTCACCTGTTAGAGGAAGCTTTACCCATTTATGCATCATTTTCTCACAGATGCATCTGAACACAATAAAGTCTTTACACCATTATTTCCCCTTAAATGCAGTGGACTTCCCCAACGCCAGGAAGTACACACTGATGTGTAAAATTGGAATTTCCTTTTAAGTAACCATGACAGCCACTGTCACTAAACACTCTCATTTAGCTTAACTCCCCCTCCCCAAAACTCTCATACAAAAACAGAGCAAACAATCAAGTTTAACTTTTAAGCCAACTGCTGAAACACTCACGCTCGGGGCCGTGGTGGCTCCTTTCCTGCGGTCAGGAATGTCAGCCTTGTTGGGGTTGTTGGCGTTGCCCAGCAGAGGGCTGGAGGGTGGTGCCCCGCGGGTTCCTGGGATGCTCGGTTTACGGAGCTGGACTCCACCTTCCTCTTTCACGCTGTTCTCAGCAGTAGTTGTCTGACTCCTCTTCGGATGAGCCATCCCTGGAGGGAGGTTCTGACCAACTATAGAAAGAGAAAGTATAATTATCAGAGTAACGTTTGCGGGATGACTCAAGAATACGTCTACCTCTGTCAGCAAATACAATTTTTAAAGAAGTTCTATCTAACCTACATTTTGAAAAAAAAAAAATATGACCCAGACTTAGTCAAACATAATTATAGTTACAATTTACAATATAATCATCATCACATTAATGTTTGTTTTTCTTTTAATCCATGGTGGCCTTGAATCAGGTTTCACCATTTACTAAATGAATAAAGTCGTCTTCTTAAATTCCCAAAATATCAGAAACACAAGGCTGAAAATGCCACAGCAGTTTTTGAAATCACAGTTAACAATGTTTGAATGTTGGGTTTCTGCTGGAGTATAAAAAGGTTCTCAGCGTTGCCACTTAAGCTGCAGATCTCACAGACAGGAAGCATCGCAAACTGAGGTTACTGACAAAGCATTATATCACAGTGGACAACACAGAGCTGTGCAAACAAAGGAAAGGCTAAAGTGCCTCTACCATGTGACAGGTTTCGATTTGGCTTCTTTTATCAGCTGAAAACAAGCAACTGACAGAAAAGTACTTTTATTATTAGAGGTGACGTACAGCAGAGTTTCAAGTCTGTTCCTTTTCACGTGACATTGAAAAGGAAAGCTAGGACCACGACACTGTGTTTCACACAATGAAGAAAACAACACACCTTGCTCGCTGTAACGTCTCTGTTTGTGGTTGGAGGAGACGCTCCTCTGGACTTTGAGGTGGGAGGGCGACTGGCCGTTGAGCTCACTGCTTGGCCTCGGTTTGGCCAGAGACAAGTTGCTGCTGGAGGCCGAGTCGCCGGGTTCCAGCTGAGAGACAAAGGACACATACAGAACATACAAAAACCCTCAGTTTCTACAGTTTTACTACAGTGAATGTGATTTATGAGTCAAGACAGACCAAAAATCTAGGGCACATGATACGCGATCAAAAGAATTTTTGTGTACAAAGGATCATTTTAAAACTATTATTTCTGATGAGTGAGAAAGCTGTCATTTGTGAGCTTAGAGCTTCAGATGGCGACTTCAGACCCACTTTGTTTCAATTCCTGCACCTTTATTTATATCAGAACCAAGCCCTCATGGACAGTAAGGGGACTTACATGACTGCTTAATTAGCCGTCTGAAAAAAAATGCCCCAAATGCCAAATCTTTGACAACGAACTATTTCACATGATCAAATTTAAAACCATTAGGCTTAACAAACGGAAAAAAGCCCCCAAATGCTTCAAATCAATTATTTTAATGCACTTTAATATGTGGCGAGAGTCTGCAAACAAGGTAGAAGTCTATAAATAGCCGAGTCACACACTGGTTTACGAACCACTGATAGCTGAACGACTGAAGAACTAAGACGTTTGTTATGTTTGTACCTCAGAGGCCTTCCTGCCCAAGAGCAGGTAGGTAGCTGTGATCTCATCATACTTCATCTTGGCCAGAGACTCCTGGATTTCCTCCAAGTTGTAGCCCATCCCGACCATCACGTCTGCACAAGCAAAAATGATCAAAGGCTCAATTTAATAACCACTTTTCACGACACCACTGAAACTAAAAGGGACACTGTAGATAACTGCGATCATTGACAGTTCATTGGGGTCTACATTCACCACAAAGTGAGTGAGAGAGTGCTTAATTTTAGACCCTTTCACAGTGATCTCTGGCGATTACAGCACAAAACCAAAACATGACTATTTCTTTTAAAAAACTTGTTTTAAAGTTATGTGGTTATCAACTTTATGTCAAATCTATGTTATTAAACTGACTTCTCTTAATGTGATTTTGCACATTCAAGAATTGTGTGTGTTTATTCTGGTGACTGAGCCGTGCAGGTTTATGATCCCGTGATATGCAGTGGCGCTACAGCGGATATCACGGGATCGACTACATTACACTAGAAGTTTGTAATGTAGTCAAGCTAGACACGCAACGTCAGAAGCTTCAGGCAGTGAAGTTCAGCTAATCAACTTCCTGCCTTTCTGGTTCACCTTTGAAGCAAAGCAATGCTGACTGGAAAGGGTTTGGAGTGTGAGGACAACATTTTTTTCCTGAAAGTCTAATCCGAAAGTTAAACTCAGACTACTTTTAAATTCCAAATCACAGCTGTAGTTGGGTTCAGAGCAGTCAGGTATGTAATCTGCTGTGTTTCATCTGAACAAATAGACACCTAACAAGTTTTTAATGAATGTCCACACATCAAAGCTGCGTGAAAAACGAGAAAAAGAGTCCCAACAAAGGAGAGATCATCGTCCATCTGTGATTTGTGGGTATAGTTTGATCTAGTCTTAAGCCAAACTTGAATCTGTTTCTAACCCTTACCTACCCTTTCAATGTTGGTCAAGCAGCGAAGACACAAGAGAATTGTCTCCACTCGCAATGTATGAAACTCAAATTTGTCCCCAGGAGACAGATTTACAGAGAAAGACATGCACAGCTTTGACATTAAGCTTCCTCATTGTCCAGGTCACATGTGTGGCAGCACACCAGGTAAAGCTGTACAGATCCAACATGATTTGTAAATATATTTGTGCTGTGTGTGTACACGCATGTTTTGTTCATTTTAAAAAAAGGTACATGAATCTCTGCACACTTACACCGTGTAAGGAGTAAAAAGCAAATACCTGCAATGTAATTCATTAAATTGTAGTAGGAACACTTGGTTTTTCACTGTAGCACTCATTTGTAAAGAAAAGAAAAAAAATGCAGCAATGTCGTCTGAAGTAATGGAAATATGACTTTGTTACGCCACCATGCATCACATGAAAGCTTTTTACACGCTGTGCAGTCTATGAATCTTTGAAAACGCTCTTCTATCTGAGACACGTTGGAGAGCTTTTTTATGCAGATTCCATCTTCAGAGATGGAGCGTCTGGTCTCCAAGGAAAGGTGTAGAAATGAGTCACCGGCTTCGTGACAGTGACCTGTGATGGGCTCTGACTTCCTACCAGTAACCGTTCTGTCAGTGCAGGCTGTTTGTGTCCGACAGGAGATCGTTTTTTAAAATCACACTCTTTTTAGTGCAGATGATGTGCTGCCGTAGCCAAAAATGTATTTCTCAACCACAAACTCAGCTGCCAGACTTGACAACAAGAGAGAGGTGTGACCGCTTCATCATCATTTCAGACTCTTTACCCGGCATCCTCAGGGGTTTATGAATTGATTTTAAAATGTTACCTATTACTACTAAATATTTTCATGGCTTCTCTTTCTACTACACTTCTAAAGGCTTAAAATGTATAATTTTCAGCACCACTCGAGGGTTTCTTTGTGCTTTAATGATTTTAGTTTTTGAAACAAAAAGCTCAGCACAATAATTTTAAAATATCTTCATTCCTTTGTTAATTGCTAAGTATCTACTTCACCTGGGCACGAACACTTTGAGTCTAACACCAGGTTTCACGCGTGGGAAGAGAGAAAGCGAGCAAAAAACGAGCTGCGCCTCTGTAACCAGGCAGAACCACTGATCTGCCATCTTTTCCCGTCCTTTGTTGGATCAAGCTCATCTTTCTCACTTTCACACTCCTGCGTCCCAACACTTGTGTTTCCCTCTCTGATTCTCGGCTCATTAGATGGTTTATGGCTGCAATCTTTGACAAAATGCTCATAGCTGAAAGAAGAAAGGACATTTTAACACTTATCTGGTAACACTCTACCTAAGAAGAAAAAAGGATTACTTTCTAGGCTTGAATTATGTAACATTACTGGCTTTATTCATCTGTTAACGCTACTTTTTTTTTAGTTATTCTGACATAGGCTACACAGGTTAGGTCAGTTATGTAAAAGTTCTGTGTGGCTATATTCAGATACACCAGGACCTTTAAAGGAATAAGAGCGCCTTGGTTGCCTCCTGATATTTAGCTATGAGCTGATCACGCTGTCAGTGATAGATTGTGCTTTTCCTTTTTTCCCCTAAATAATTCCCACTGAGCTCATTGCTTTTCACAGTTAATCAACACGGTATACTACAAGCACAGAAAATTAATCTAGAGAGGCATGTAATTCTTATGTGCTCAGGTTTAAAGGCACATATGCATTCATTCATCTATGCAGCTGGCATGAATCAAAACTAAAAATATCAAGACTCATGTCACTGTGGAAGAATTATGGAGAATGTCCTCCAGGTCTACTACTTCCTTACACGCATCACATAAAATCAGACATTTAAAAACTAAATGGTGAAAAATGTTTATCCAAGAGTCCGCCCATCCCCTACCCCAATAAATAAATATATCAGTTATGAATTCAATAATGTAACAGGCATTTGAGGATTTGGGGCCTTCGAGGTTGAGGATTTCCTTTAAATTGATCAGCTAATAGTTTCACCTTTAAGCTGGCCTGTTCACAGTGTTTCCTGGTGTTAAGAAAATAAATGCTCTCTCTATTGGCCCTTGTGCTGCTGAAGCCTTTAGATAAATTAGATGTCATCCACACTGAAAATTCGAAGCCTTTTCCTGTGTAAGACAGCATCTGCTCCACAATGCATTGTTTTCATTCAGTAATAATTTTAGGTAAACTTTTGCAGGCATTGTTTAGAATCCAGAGACTAGTCGGCAACTTCAAGACCTCATTCTCTCCCCTCCTCAATCTTTCTTTTTTCCGTTTTCCTGGGTGATTGGGAGTTCGCACCGACACATGTGCACCAACGGCCGACCCCAGCTGCAGTTATGTAAGAGCTTTCATCCAGGGCATGATGGGGAGGCTTCTCTGGTTCTCTTCTCTGCGTGCAGCAGCGCTGCTCGAATTTATTTATTCATCGTCACGTTTCATCTTTTTTCCTTTTCAAGCTCTTCAGCACTGAAATAATGAGACTGCCTCTGCACTGTGGAGCCGTAACCCCACTAACGTTCGACATCTCACGTCTTCTCACTACTGACGAAAATTACCGACTGAGCTTTTACAGTAATAATGGAGAAGGAGGGGGTGTGTACTTTTTTCTTTTGATTATAGAACAGTGTATATGACAGGCCTGAAAGTCAGAAAACTGACTTAAAAAGAACTTCAATGATGAAGCAATCCATCCTTCAAAAGGGGAAAACAAACAAGCAAAAAAGCAGTTACGATATTAATAGTAACATCAGCCTTACCTATTCTCTTCTGATCTGTGATGTCCAGCTCTGGTTCAGTGTAAGGTTTGAGCTCGTCATCATCAAATCCTGCATTGATCCATCGATCCTTCATAATTTGCTGTAAAAATAAAGACAGACAATTAGAACAGATGTGGCTACACATACGTAAGAGAAACAAACAAAAAACAAACGCCGACGGCACACATGCATACCACCGAATAAAAAGTGGCATTTTCTTTTTCCCCAGCACAGAAGTTTACAGGGTTTTGTAGGCAAAACAGGCAAACCTGAATAAACTGTGAGAAACTAATAGTTTGAAACGTTTGAGAGTGCTCAATCCTCCAGGTAAGGAAATCCCAAAAAAGGTGATCCATTCATCTGGACACCTTTTCAATGGGAGAAACTGGCGAACAATGGGCTGTGAGGCCACAGTCCATTGTTATTCAGTGGGCTGGTTTCAGTCATTATGCAAATGTACTGTTTCTAAGGTTGGAGAAACCTGCAGTCAGCTGAGACTGAGGAAGTCACTCCCACTGAAATTGCTAAGTAGTTCTATGATACTAGAACTATAACCTTTGTCTCAGCTTTTAAAGAAAAAAAAAAAAAAAAAGTGAATCAAATCAACATATATTGGGGGCACCACAGCTCATGAGGTTAAACCTTTAGTAGCTCTTAAGGTGCATCTTCAAATATTATCTGGTGTTATCAGAAAAGGCTTAGTCCAAAATAACTGGTGTGGACAGATGTTACAGTTTAACAATATTGAAATGAAATTTTAGTTCAAGTCTAAACTTGACAGATTTATATTTCTAACAATGCATTTAACATCCACTGTAATAACAGATCAAACAGTAAGTCGAGTGCATGAGGCATTCCACTCAGGTTTAATTACAATTCAGTCCTTTCCCAGAAACACTACACATTGAACTGTGCTCCATCACATTTGCGTGCACCCTTATTTTATTTCGCTAATCAATCATCAGCTGATCAATTGGTCCCTGGGGTTTTACTGAGGACAGAGCCAAACTAATTATCACGCTCTGCTGTGGCTGCCATAATCCAGGTCAATCGTGTGGCATCAAACGCCAACAGATGTGACCCCGACATTCGAGCCAGCACTATTTATTTTAACTCACGTACTGTCTGCTCTAAAGAATTCAGCAAAATGCAATAAAGCCATTTCCTTGAAATGAAAGGCGAAAATCAGCTTTGAGATTAAATAGCAAGTTCAGAGCTTACATGCCAAAAATAACTGAAAAGAACGATTTTTCTTTGTGTGAATGATTTACTGCGGAGTGTGAACAGCTAAAAGATGATCATTCACACATTGATCTGTGGAACAATTCTCTCTGTCCTCTCTTCCTCTTACATTTAACACTTGGATTATTCCAACCACCGCAGATGTTCTGACGGAAATAAAAAGTCCAGGTATTTCTGCCATTTTCTGTCAATCAACTTTGGAAAACTGATTTATTTTTGTCCAGTAATATTTAACTTAGTATGTGGACTCTGAGGACCTTTAATGCTTTTGGTTAAGAGGTCAAAATTTCATTTGGCTCATCAGAGAACATGCTGAAGTCTGATCGTACAACACCGCTGTTCGTTATCCTCCTACTTCTGCTGGAACTTTGAAATGTACTACAGACACATTTCTACTTATACATGAATGTTTTTTTTTTAACATGTTTGCATTTACAGTTTTGTAGCTTTTGCTGCTCATCTATTATTTAATACTGTGACAAAAAGCACAAATGTTTCCTTAACAATAACTGGAGGATTTCTTGGACCCCAAATATTTGATCAAACAACATTATATGCTGCTCAAAAGGCAATGCACAATTACAAAAACAATGTAATGAAACTCATTTACAGTCAAACGGGCAATTTCATATTATATTTTGCTAACAGAAGAGTTTTGAACTCCTATTATGTTCACTTTAGAATCATGTGCTGATTAAAAGCCAAAGATATTTCACATGTCATCTATTAACCAGCTAATCCTCACATCCATGATGCTCGATGGATTTTAGGTGTGAGCACATTTCTGGACACCAGATTTACTGATAACAGATGGATTGTTTTCAGCAATGTTCCTGTTAAGTTAAAGCAAAATGAAATGTACTCGTGAGGACTGTGTGCTGTTTCTACTCAAAGCGAACTGAAGTGTTCGCTAGCACACTGCACGTTTTGATCTTGCTTAAACCGGGAGATAAATAAAATGCATTAAAAACGCAGCTGTACTTTGTGCTCATAATGACGCAGACTTAAATAAGTAGGTTATATGCACCCTCTTGAAAACTGATGTATACTCGAGGCACAAATGAAGGCAGAGAAGTGATCACAGAAGCCAATTTTGGCACAAACACAAAAACGTCGATGCATTATTCATGGTTACAACATCATAAGAGGAGGAGTAGAGTGTGGGCCGGGCACACACGCACAAAACAGGACGCCGTCGGCGTCAGAGGAGATGATGCAGTGGGGAGATGCAGGGACTGAGAGGAGGGGTTTGAGGATGGATGGCATTCTCCAATGGTGCAGACGTGCTCTGGGAGTGCGTTAAGAACTAAGAGGTATATTTACATTTTCTGCGTCCTCCCTCACCTCGAGAGTACCCCGCTTGGCCGGGTTGAGCACCAGGAAGCGTTTGAGGAGGTTCTCGCAGTCTGTGGACATGTAGAAAGGGATGCGGTACTTCCCTCTGAGCACACGCTCCCGCAGCTCCTGCAGAGAAGGATGAACGGACTGATCTCAGATCATTGCTAGAAGAAATGTAGGGGCTGGTTTGTAGACTGTAACATCGTGCATAAGCTTTACTTTAATCATTTAAGAGAACCTGGAACAGCTTCCACAGGATTTGCACCATATAAACCCATGGTACATGTGACACTAGACAGTACCAACAGTTATATATAACAGCATTTAAATGACAACTATGATTGTTTTTATTATCGCTTTCTCAGTTGCTCTAATTGGACTGCTAAATGTAAAAACATCTTGTATTGTGTAACCTAGGATCCAATATAATAAGGTAGTCCCTTTTATTTATAGAAAATATGGAGAAAGAGCATCATCTCTCTCCTTCTGCTATGAGAAAGAAGCTGCAGCATCATGTCATCCACACGCTACCTTAAGATTCTGTCCGTCAAAGGGCAGCGAGCCGCTGACCAGCGTGTACAGTATCACCCCCAGACTCCAAACGTCCACCTCTGGCCCGTCGTACTTCTTTCCCTGGAAAAGCTCCGGTGCTGCGTACGGCGGAGAGCCGCAAAACGTATCCAGCTTGTTGCCCAGAGTGAACTCGTTGCTGAAGCCGAAATCTGCGATCTTGATATTCATGTCTGCGTCGAGGAGCAGGTTCTCAGCCTTTGAACAGACAAACCAGTAACTTTTAGGCAATCTGCTGAGCACTGAACACTGGTCAGTGTTGGAGAGGCAGCCACATGAAGGCCAAAATGTTTAAATAATTATTTCTTCTGTATTGCTGTCATTCAGCAGCATGAAGTTTGTTTTTGATGATATTATTGATAGACTTTATTAGTGATTATTTTTTAGACAAAGCCAAACACGATAAGCACTTTTTCTGCAGTCGCTTGATTAATCATTTTGTCCATAAAGTGTCAAGAAAAGTGCCAAAAATCAAAAACCTGTTTATTTATTTATGAGTCCAAAAATCCAGGATTATAAGGCTTTAAAAAAACACATAATTTCTCCTTTGTGAATGAATGAAGATTTCAACCCAGCCATCTGCTCTTTGCTGACATGTAGCTGTAGGCGAAAGACTAATTAGAAAGCTGAGATGAGTACACAGAGGACTCATCCTTCCAGCTGAAACACTGAACTGACATCCTGAGAGGCTTGCAGCTGCATGCAAACAGCACTCATCATAACATATCTGACCGTCAAAATCTCAGCAGGTGTTGCTGCTGAAGCCACAAAAAGCCCAGAATTCCTCAGAGGCACAAAATGGCCTACAAGCCCGAGGGACAGTGTTTGGTTAAAATGTGGCTTGTATACCTCTTCTACATCGAGTGTGACATTTGGACGCGCGCTGAGCAGCTCCGTGCTGCTCTGTCATCTCCCTACTCATTGATCATTGATGAAGCTTCGCAGAGGAAACACTTTGGATGTGCAGCTGCTGGCAGAGCAGATACACGGGCCTCTCTTCTCTTAGCTACTCCCACTGATGCCGAGATAAAAATACAGAGGCATCAATATTTATAGTTGGAGAACTAAAATGGAGAGCATCACGGCTGTGAAACAGAAGAGGCGGGAGAACATGTAGACAATTTATAGGGCCACCTACTTTTTCTTTTTTTTTTTAACACTCCTCCCACCTCTATGGTGCAAAGATTTGTTTCATGGTGGCCATAGTGGCCAAGGACACTGTCGGAAAAGGGAAAAGATGAGCCTCACTAGCTGTGTGTGTGTTGGATTCATCTGTGGGAACATGGGAGTTAAGACGGGAATCATAAAACAGGGACTGATGTGACCTTTAATTCATGATGGACAGCAAACTCTTTAAAATCTACTGACCCTAATATAATATGTACAGTATATCAGCTTCTTAAATGTGAAGATTCTGAGGACAGAAAGAGGAGTTCAGATGGGGATCAAGTTCCTCAAATACTTCAAGTTGAAGTAGAAATACATACAATACAAATACCAGCTGGATACAAAAATAACAGTGATCCCTTTTAATCTGAATTAATGACTTTCAACTGAATGATGCATGATGCACACCACAGTGTGACCTATAAAGGCTTTTGGATAAATACTGAAAATTCAAGTTCGATCTTTTTTTTTTGCTGTGTTTGCATTTTTAACCACTCACCTTGAGGTCTCTGTGAACAATGTGCTTCTGGTGGCAGTACTGCACCGCCGATACAATCTGTGCCGAACGAAACACAAGTACAGCTTAGTTAAATGTTCTCAGACTGTGATAAAGGATGTGGTGTAGGAGGAGATGTGGTTGAAACTAACAGGAAAGATACAACTCAGCTAAGGTGGGGCTGACGACACCAGAGCGGTGAGAAAACAGGTTTGTGCAGTAGCTCTGTCGTACATTCGTCTGACTCGTGAGGCACGTACGAGTATTGCTAGTATCAGGGCACAAGGAGTTCCTTTGAGTGACACATTTTAGAGCTTTTAAAATGATCATTTTTGAGTCTTCAGTTCCCTTCATTTTTAAGGCTTCAAGATTTGCACAGAATTTTATTTGTGTTGTCTTGAGAAACCAACACTACAAAACGCAAAATGTTAGTATATCCACCAACTCAGATGCACAGAGTTTATAACTTAAACACTGGCAAAAAACACCACCAAACTGAGTTTTTTGCATGTTTTCAAACTGCATCAAGGTTGTGTCACTTTTATGAGCATTATCAAAACAGTTCATAAAGTAGAATGGTAACAGGATGGGGGGTTACATAAACTTCTTCAACTGAAATTGCAGCTAGATCTGATTATCAAGGGATTGTTTCTCATTACACAATTTAAGATAGTTTTAATCTAAAATCTGATCACACCAGAGGCTGTTTCATTTATGATGCCAGATCACTGTCGTTCACTACTAATTAAACCAATACCAACACGGGCAAAAAGATACAGAGAGTCTGAGTGTTGAACATGAATACATAACAGCCAGGTGTTTTGGACCAGCTTCTTAGCACTTCACACAACAGTCGATGGCTTGTTTGTGACAGTCATGAAGAGGTAAGTGATGGGGAAGCAAGTCGGTTTAGACATTTCATCAGTCTCAACACAACAGAGACGCTTCTGTCCTCCGAGGACACACAGAGGACAGCGTCCTGTCTGAAGCACAGCCAGGAGCAGAGGTGTGAAACCAGAACACTGCAGGGGGAGAAAGCTGGGTACCTGTCTAAATTTAGCTCTGGCCTCTTTTTCCTTCATTCTTCCGTGTGCAACCAGGTAGTCAAACACCTCTCCTGCAAAAGAGCAGAAAGAGAGAAATTGAGGAAAACACTAAAAGTAGAGAATAAGCAGTGAGGAAAACGGATACGAAAAAAGTAGACAAACACAAAGTGAATCGCAGCTTCTAAAAATCTGCAGATAAAAATAACTTATACGCAGCTGGCCTGCACCATCGCCCATGTGCATGGTTCGAGGGCGTTTCTTGACCATATTGAGTTGAGCTCGGCAACGCTTCCTCCACACTGAGCCTCTCCTGGAGGCACAAAGCTGCCGCCGAGCTGAGCTCCACAGCAGCAGACCCTTCCCTCGGCCCACACGCACAACCAAAACGTGACTACACTCCCTCGTGTGTTAATTGAACTCGAGTTGCTGGTGCGTGCATGTGCACGCCCATACTCGGGTGATAGGAAAAAGAGAGAAAAAAAAACAAAACAAAACAGAAAAAACCTCCCCCACTTCTCTTGAATCCTCAAAACCCTTCCGCGCTCTCGGCGCTGACCTGCAGAGGCAGCCAGAGTGTGCGATTCTGTACTTATAAGCATCAATTCATCAGCGGTCTCTGACTCAACCGCTAAAGACAGAATGAGCGTGCTGAAACTCTGCATGTCAGAGGTAAACAGCATGTTGTATGTTGTACATAAAGATGAGCTTTAATAAAAACTGCATGGAGAACAAAACTATAATTTTGTTGTCTTAAATTAATTTGAGGCACAAGACTGTAAGGCTTCTTAAATTCTGCCATCACTTTTCTGCACTATCAAATAATCCTGGGGCAACTTATCAAGTCGGACTCAGCCACAGTTAGAAAAGACGAATAGAATAAACTTGTCACTTTGTCATTCAGCACATACAGTTTTACAAATTTACTAATAAATCTAAAAATAAAAAAAAGGATCTAGGATATACACATGTAAGAATCTAAGAGAAATGAGCTGTATACATTATGGAAAAAATGTACAAAATATCAGGACAATGATATTGCACAGCAATAACAGCATTCCAGGTATGAAATTGCACTGCCCTAAATACAGTCTCATGTGCATATATACTGGAGTGGGCAGTTTGGTTAGTTATTACACGCCACCTCTTTGCACCGAGTTTTCTGCTCTTAAACATCACACAGCAACTTACTGCTAATGGTAACACTAATATTCTGACACTAAGCAGGTATTCTATCATGACAACATTAGTTAAGCTGCACTTTTTTTTCAAGCAACCTGACAGGGTCACCTTAAGATCCTGCATGACTTCTGAGAAAAATCAATGACGAACTGAAACAAGTATTCGATTTACGTCACTAAGAGCTAATGCAATTGGCCAGTGATCAGAGTTCCCATCTCAGTGATAATGTGATTTGGTACCCAACAAGCATGTCTTCACAATTTGTCGTCTCTGCTCAGCTCAGCAGTCCAATAATGAACAGCTCAAGCAATCGATGGAAAGATGTGGCATGACATGACATGAAATGAGAATTCAGAAAAAGAAAATTTCCCCCAGCTGAAGACTTCCAAGAGAAAACTCTTTGGGGGTCTTACAGCTACATATATCTCAAGTTGGAGGGTAGGCATAGTTTATTGTAGCTGTTGCGTGCTCCCCTTCACTCCTCTTCATTTACTGCAGCACAAAACCCACCTCACCTCTTTCACAAGCTGCCTCAAGCAGACTGGGAGAGAAACCCTCAGCTATCCTGTGACCACGGCACCCACAGGCAAATGTATTTGGATGTCAGTGTTCGCAAAAGTATGTATTGAAGGATTGTTTCAAGGCTCTGAGTGACAGTTTGCACGCCCTAAAAGGTAGTATGACTGAGACTTTGATAAAGTAAGGCATGAGGAACTGTAGCAGCTGACCGTGTGAACAAGACCATAATCCCAAATTCACCTACAGAAACATTTTAATCTCCTTCATTCTTGATAAATCTTGTTCACTAAGGTTTTTTCTCTTGTCTTAGCTGAAGCTAATCTAAGAGCAAGTTAGTCTTAGCTTTTAAAGGATGCTTTTCCAACAAAGTCATTTATCCAGTGAACAACTGAAACTAATGTTTACTTTAGTGGAAGACAAAATGTTCAAATCGCAAACATGCAACACTGTAGGAACTTTCAGACATGCAGTGTCCCACAGAGCTGATGGTAGCTGACCAACATGTTTTTCCTGCTCTGACTCGTCTCCTGTGTGTTGAGTGGATTTGTTCATTTTCCGCATGGATGTCACTTATGTCACTATGTTTCAACGTTTGGGGAGTAGCTTTAAACTTTACATTCCTTTTCATATATACTGCATGTGGGATACAAATGTCTCAGAATGTGGCAATAGTTTCATGAGAGCTTTCATATAAGCATTTTGTAATTTTGGTAATAAGTATAAAAGAATGTGTTTGAACTCTACGTCTAATTAACTTATGTTTAACTTAAATTTGGTAGTTTATAAATTATAGTAAATTTTCTGAGAATAAAAATATGTCAATGCCTATCATACAGCGCTGCACAAAAGTCTTGAGTCACCGCTCATTTCTATACATTGCGGTAGGAAAATAGGTTCATTGCATTAATAAAACATGCAAACATATAAAACAGAGTTTGTACAATTCCAATGTGCTCGAAAGCGAATATTTGGTGTGAACACCTTTAATCTTCAGTACAGCTTGAACTCTCTAAGGCAGCTTTCTTATCAAGTAGTGTTCAGGCTTCTTGAAGGACATTCAAAGCTCTACTTTAGATGTTGGCTGCCTTTTTGTTGTGCCACAATTCTTCAAAAATGTTGCTTTTCTGGCTCTGGGGAGGCCAGTCCATGACTGATCGTGTCCCACTGTGTGTTTATCTATCCAGATGTGCTTTTACTGCACTGGCACAGTTCTTATGATCACTGTCATCCTAAAAAATGAAGCCATTGCCAATCAGATGCTTTCCAGATGGCACTATGTGGTGGATTAAAATCTGACAGTATTCTTTTGAATTCATAATTACATCAATTTTACAAGATCCTTAACACCACTGGCTGAAATGCAGCCCCAAATCATGACACAGCCTCCGCCGTGTTTTATACATGACAAAAAAGGCACAATGCACACCATGCCGAGATATGCCACATTTGTCTGATAGCTCTATTTTATGCTGATCCAACTGTGTTATGATTGTCATTTTTCATAGATTCAGCAAAAGAGTGTTTTGGTGACAGGCTGCTAGTAAACAAAGTGCCTGAAAATAAAAGACCAATAGAAAGCTTAGAGAACTATTCCTGAAGACAACCTTTAAAACAAATTACAAAAAAAGTCCTTGGAAGCAAAATATATAGACATGAATGAGGGTTCAAGACTTTTTCCACATTACTGTATACTTCGTGCAGAAGTCAGGTTAAAGCTCAGGCTATGGTATAAAACTGTTGTTGAGCTCTTTGTACAAGTAATCTTGTTCCTTTTTTCCCCTTTCAGCTACAAGTGCAGTTTGCAGATAATATATCTTTGGAGCAGCATATCAATTATTAACATGCACATTTATCACATTGGGCATTAATAAATTATTCTCGGGAGCAGCACAGAGAGCAGATTTCTACCAACTATGTGGTCTTGAGTGCAGCAGCTGTTAGTGGAGTTGTTTTTCAAATTATTTATTTTCATGGGGGTCTAGGAAATTCTTAAAGTTCTTGGCATTATAAAACCATAACATTTGTTTAAAACCAAAATTTATTATGCAATTATATTTACTAAATGGCTGCCTGGGGGTGTAATAGTACATGGTTCATATTTACTTACATTTTGAGGATGCGTTCAAATCTGACCAGTTCGAAGTATAAAATAAATTACAACAACCATAACAAACTCTTAATCAACTTCAAAGAATCCATTAAAACCAGAACTGCAATGTCAGCTTTAACACAGCACAAAGTCACAGGACCTCGCACTTTCTTCGCTATCACAGAGAAACTTTATTGGAATTGCCGGTGGACAAAGTGAGTGGGGGCTCGTTGCTCGTGTTCAGAGTGAGCACCACATGGCGACCAGTCGACTGAGCCGTAGAGTGTGAGCACAGAACTTGCAAGTTCTGGCATTTCCATTTCACCATGTTGTGAGTTAAAGTGTCGTGCAAAATAAAAACCACACAGCATCTGCCAGCTGTCAAGACAGAACCTCGACTTCAGGCAAATATCATCCAGGAGTTCGAGCACGGCAACATAAAGGGACTTCTGCAGCCAAACTCTTGAACCAAATGTTGCACTTACAGCTACTGTTACAATCCTAATGGTTGTAATTCACAAGTTTGACATGTTGGAGATACTTTGCTAACCACTGCATCTATGTCTCACCTCCACTGGCGTACTCCATTACCAGGTAGAGCGTCCTCTCGGTCTCAATAACTTCAAAAAGCTTGACTGCAGGAGGGAGAGAAAGAGAGAGAGAGAGGAATTATAAATTCAATTATGTCAAAAGACGAGAGAGATCCAGACAGAGGCAGTAATGAATTCATGCTCATGAACACGGAAAAATTGTTTCCAAACACACACCCCGAGTGAGTCGAAGAAAAAGTGAAGTCACGTGGAACTGTGCGTGTCGTGACCATGTAAGCACATCATAGTTGAGCTGAGCAGCACTCGGTATTTACTGTACAGTCCAAATTCTTTTTTCTTTCTTTTTCCCCCTCCCTTCCTTCTTTTACTGCAGTAGCTCACCGATATAAAGGACTGTGACGAGCAGCTGAGAGCTGCACTGCTAAATATAGACAAGGTGGGATGAAAAACAAAGGGAATGCAGGAGGGGAGAGAGAGTTTATGGGCTGGTGATAGCATTTACTATCACTCTGATAATTACTATTATACTTTTGTAGAGGAACTCAAGCAGAGAGGACATGGGGAAAAAACAAAACAAAAAACCAAACAAACAGGAAATTCACATTTCAAGAACAAAATGCACCGTGGCAGACTTCTCTAATCTGTTTCATGACAAATAAATTTGTCAGATTTTACTAGTATATACTTATATGGTCATAGTACATATAAGTGCACTTTCATGCCTAGAAACATTACCAGAGTTGAGGGGAATACAAAGAAAGGAGAGGAAGGAAAAAAAAAAAAAAAAAGGAAATCCAAAAACTTAAATTTCCCCCCATTAAAAATCATCTGCTACACTGGCAACATCTGTATTTCCTCTAAAACGTACATATAAATAAAGTCATCATCAATAGGACTTTTGGTAAGCTTTATAATACCTGAGGATAAAATATTTTTCTTACATTTTTTTGGAATAATAATTCATGAAGATAAAATATAATATTAATTATTCATTTCAGCACAAAAGCTTTCCTGTGGCTACACATTCCATAGTCAGGCGCTCCACAGCTAAGGTTTGTTTGTAATGTAGGTTCCTTGTTGTTGCTGTGGTTTGGCGTTTGTTGGCATTTTTGGCTCTCGCAGACGACTCAGTGTTTCCAGCGTTCGTTATGGCTCCGAGCAGCATGCGCTCTCTTGTTTACCGATCATACTCCGATTCCAAAACAAAGCGGGACGAACGGTCCTCCAGTTTCAGCCTCAATTACCGGCAGTTAACAGCAGATGAAGGTAGTAAAGTCTGAATGTCATCTGGGACAGCTTCCTGTTTTATAGTTTCTCTTTCACAAGCATTTTATAAAATGCCAAGAATGCAGGCTTCGACCTTGTTACTGAAAATGTTCCTGGTACTTTAGATGGCTTGTTACATGTATGCTACAAATCCATCTGCTCAAATCTCCTGACTTCTTTTATGTTTCAGTTCATGTAGAAGTAAAAAGTTTAACGAGTCATATCTAGTTAGATAGATACTTTATTGATCCTACAAGGGAAATTAAAGCAATGACAAAATGCATAGCAGGAACTTGTTGTTTCATGTCCACCAACAGAAAGGTCCAAAGGTTGAACCTGCATGTCAGTCGTCCTCGTCATTATAAAGCTCATATACTTAAAATTCTTATTTCTAAACAAGATGCACTTACCTATATTGGGATGATTCAAGATCTTCATTATTCTAACTTCTCTGAAGAGCTGAAAATTAGAAAAATTCAGAGTTTAGACTTCAGCATATAGTCTACTGAGCAACAAAGCACATTATTCAACCTCAGAAGATAAAAACCACAATAATAAAAGCTGCTGTATGTCTTTGAGCACTGAGCACTTTCATGAGGGAGTCAGCATGAAGTCAGACTATCCCAGTGGACTGTGTGAGTTAACCTGTCCCTTTTCTTCATGACAAAACAACTTCAAAGCAAAGAAAACAGAGGCTTCATGTCAAAGTGTTTCAGTGCAAATGCTTTTTTTAAGAAATATTTTTAGATAGCAGGCTACAGACATGCCATGTCATTACACAGGCGCAGGAGATAAACACATTCTGAATAAACTTTGAAAAACATTTGCAATGTTTTTCCTCGGCTGATTGCTTTGGGGAGGCAGGAGGTTTTACATGAACCAATCAAAAGCTTCCATGCAACCTGTCCAACTGCAGTCACAGACTGCCTGTCTTATTTCAGAGAGCGTAGCACTTGTTTGGGAGCTTTTGCTACACTTGCAGTAGGCTAAGGAGTTCTCAACAACACAAGTAAGCCATCTTGTCTTCTACCTGTCTTTACTCAACGTTATGCTGTGTGCAATGCTCCACCCCCCCGACACACACACACACACACACACACACACACACACACACACACACACACGACAACAGCATTAGAGTTAAATCATGACGACAAACTAGTGCAACTACATGATTATTTGGGCATAGGTTTAAGAGATGTGGCTCACTGGTTTTGTTCATATAGTGAGGGGTGAAAAACTCCGAAAGCCCCCCCAAACTGTGCATTAATACATTTTTAAGAACACATTCTCAAAATGTGTGACCATTCTTAATATATTAAGACTTTTTAAAACTATTATTAACACTGCTTTCCTGAGTGCTAACATGGCATTTCAAGCTCTGGTCTCTACTAAACATCCTCAGCATATTTGTCAAAGAAATGTGGTCATTATGTCGCTGCTGCTGACACAGTGACAGGATTACAGGAAATTCTGCAACATAGTGGTGGTTTCAGAGCCACTGACGGGCAAAGGTAATCTAAACTAAGTTCAACATGTGGTGTCAGATCTCCATCCCTCAGAAAATGAAGACACTTAGCTGACATGCTTCCTCATTATGCTTCAGAGTGATCAGACAAGGAGATCTTTAGTGGCCAAAAATCCTTTTTAGTGTTTCGCTTTAGGAGGCATAAAGAGCACCACATGGGATTTATTATTGAGCTGCTGAAAACTACACCTCACTTTCTTCTCTTCCATAAAAATATAAAACAAGGTATCAATCTTTCATGAGGCAGGAGAAGTCCCAATGTGCTGGTTCGCTTGCTGACAAACAGATCTTGGACAGCCCGAAAACACAAAAAGTCTTCAATCAAATGAAGAAGTACATGTTTCAGGAAAGATTTATCCACTGCGTTTAGATTTTTTGGCTAAAAAGTGGAAACCTATAAAACATTCATTACATAAAACTGTCATCTTTTCCATAAATGAAGAAATGTTTCAGCAGCACCATAAAGGATCCTTTATAGCATCACTTTTGCTGAAAATTCAGAGAGGCAATGAAACATGAAATATGAACCAGGAAGTCCAGTTTGAAAACTGTAAGGTGGCAAAACATGGTGCACTGTATCAATGACACCTATTGCATAGTTACCCATAGCAGCAGAAATTGTGACTGTAAAAATACATCATTCAGTCATTACAGTTTCTGCCACAGATGATCACTTCTGCATCACAAGTCTAATATTTATCCAGTTGTTGAATAATTGACTATTATTAATCCTCTTAGTTCACAGAAAATGTAAACGCTCCAAGTACGGCTTTGTTAGAACTTCCCCTACAAGATTTCTTGGTTTTCCTTTCATACCTTGGATAATAAGATCTGAAATATTAATAAAGGTTTCTCACAGGTGACTACAGAGTAGGTTCACTAATTATTTACATCTAAAAGGATTCGCTCTTTTTTGTCAGATTTCAGAAAGAATACATTCTATTATCAACTCTGCATCCCCTATACTTAAAAACAAAACAAACAAACAAAAACAAACGATTAACAGTAATTTTAAATGTTCAGATCATGTAGAGAATTCCAGCTGTGGGCAGTTGTTGACTTGGATAATAAGTTTCATGTAATTCCTTGCTCAGAGACTGAAGGGAATATTATGAACTCCAGTTAGTGAGGCCTTAAGGAGTTTTTTTATTTTTTGAGAAGCCCCCCAAAAATAAAAAAATTAAAAGACAGAAAAACGAACTGATGCAGGAGTTGTCTGGCCTCTGACAAAGATGACGAGAGGAAGAGGAGCACTGGAGTGAGCTTGAGGTCTCCTCACTGTCATTACACCCTGATCTGCCCGTCATTATACTCAAAATACTCTCCTGAGCTCTCTGAAAGTACAGGGGAATAAATCTAAGCTGGTTTTCTGTGTGACAGTGGAAACCTCTTCACTGCAGCTCAGAGAGGAACTCTTTCCTTCTTACTGAAGAGAAGCTGCTGCAGCTTTGAACAACCTTATCTTTTCTGTGTAACTTTGTGAAGACTTCGGTACAAACTGTGCTGTCCTATATAGCATATACTTTTTTAAATAGTCAACAGTGCAATAGACTCAATACTTGAAATGTGCAATTCACTTGTATTTTTATTTTTTATTCCTATTTATTCTATTTATCCCCTTTGTATATTTTATTTATATTTGTCTCTGTATTTATGTATTTGTGTATATATATATATATATATATATATATATATATATATATATATATATATATATATATATATATATGTGTGTGTGTGTGTGTGTGTGTGTGTGTGTGACAATTCTGTAACTGTAACTTCGGTCGTTGCTGTGCTTTTTGGAAGTCGAATTTCCCAGAGGAACCCACCCGAGGGATTAATAAAGTTCTATCTTATCTTATATACAAGCCTTCTGAAACTTGGGTGGGTTCTAAACACAACACGCCAACAAGTACATGGGAATACTTTGTCAGGTATGTTACGCAGTAAACAGAATTAGTGGAAAAACTCTGGAGAGACGGGGCTGATTCACCACATAATACAGCTATTAGGTCGAGGACTCAAACCTGCTGGTGATCCAGTCATGCCGCTGCAATAATGCACAGCTGTCCTGATTACGCAATCCATCTTATGATCTATACAAGGAACCTTTAGGCCACATGACACACAATTCGAGGGTGAAGTCACACCTAAAACTAGTTTTTGTCAGACTACATTTTTAGTTGCTGCATTTTTCTGTTTAGATTGAAACAGCCTCAATTAAAACAGATCTGAGGCCTGTAAACAAAATCTCACGGGTGCTACATTAGATCATTTACTGGATGTTTTCTTTATAAACTCTCATCCCACCAGGTTAGACGCTTTGAGCTGAGTCATATCAAATCAGATTACAGCCCCTGCAACTTCAGCTAAGAACGATGGATGTCTGTGCACTTTTTGAGGTAATCGACCCCGGCTGTTTACTTCAGCTAAGAGAAAATATATCCCGACGGCAGTTTTACTTTACTGTGTTTTGTTAAGTTCACCTCCTCAGTGGGCTTATTTTGTCCCTTCAAAGCTCCACGGTTATTGTTTTCATCCGGGCAAACAAATCAACCTGAAGGAATAACACTATGGTTCAAATTAATGGCTACTATCACACCATGTTTATGAGATTCAGAGAAGTCACCAGTGGTAAAAACAAACTTGAACGCTGGCTTCTCCAATTCTCTTTCCTTAGTCTCCATATAAAAGAAGGACGTAACAAACCAGTGGCTTATGTTGCGGTGGCTAAGTGCCATTTTTTAAAGATTTAAAGTCAGCATTTTGGTCGTCACCATGTTGGTTCCTGGAGCCACGTGTGACCATATTTGGACATGAGTGTATAGTGTTAGGTTATTATTAAAATGAGCTGTATCTGTAGATGAAGTTTGGATCTACAAAAAAAATGGTTGATAAGTCTAGCTTCGCCCTTAAAACTATGTTTTAACATGGGAGTCTTTTGGTTCAATTTTGGAGCTACTTTTGAAAAACTTTGTTTTACTTTTTGTTTCCATTTTAAATGGTAAATGACCCCAAAGTGCTTTACACTACATTCAGTCATCCACACATTCACACACTGGTGATGGCAAGCTACATTGTAGCCACAGCTGCCCTGGGGCGCACTGACAGAGGCGAGGCTGTCGGACACTGGCGCCACCGGGCCCTCTGACCACCACCAGTAGGCAACGGGTGAAGTGTCCTGCCCAAGGACAAGACCGGAACCGGAAACCTTCCGATTACAAGACAAACTGCCAACTCTTGAGCCACGATTGCCCCATTTTAACAGCTCCCAACATCTAAAACTATGTAAACACTTAAGTGACTAAGATAGTTTTCTTGAGGATTGAAAACCTACAAATAAAACAATACTGGGGGAAAAAAAAACAACTTTCTCCCCAGTAACTTTTTGAAGGCACTTCTTTCTCTTAAAAAATGACATTTCTTACTTTTTTGATATTATGAGGTTTTGTTGTCAATGTCTTATGTGAACCAGTTTGATTCATACATTTGGCTCAAATTCTTTAACATCCAACTGATTCTTCTTCAGTGCCAGTAACTAAGTCTTACTGACAGCTCAGGAAAAATTTCATGGAAAAAACGTCATGTTAAAAGCTTTTAATAACAATCCTCCAACCACTAAAGGCAAAAACAAACCTGACACTGGACGTTGTCACAGACTAAGCTTCTTACCAACACTGTTTACATTTAATCAAGACTTCCAAGCATCATACTCCCACCCTGACCCCTGACAAGGATAACAAGACCACCACAGCAGGTTGAATCAGGACAGAAAGACAAGAACAGAGCGGGAAGCTGGAAGCAGTTTGCCAGGAGCCGGTGACAGATGTGAATGTCGACTCATCTCCGCCAAACTATTAAGAACAGAGGCTGAAAATAAACATTTAGGCTTCAGAGACGATACACCCCCTCCACCCCCACCGCTATCAGCCTCTCGCCAAGTCTTTCAGTTACATAAGAGGTCAGGACACAGCGGTGCTGGCTCTGATGCAGGTTGGCTGTTTCACCAGCACCAGCTCAAAGGTAAGACTTGTGCAAAGAAAAATAGAAGAGATCCAGACATTCAAAACCCATCTGAACCGAAAAACGTCATCACATTGACAAACTTGGAGCTGTGCGATGACAGTCGGCTGTTAAAATACTCAAGAGATTCAGCTGGCATTTTTGGATATTTTTCTCATGATCAACAAAGCCAATGAAAAGACCCACCCCCTTTAATCTTCATCCAGGCTGTCTGTGGCTCTGTGCCCATTGGTTACTACTGCAGAAGTAAACACTTAAAAAACACATAACTTTACTCTAATAAGCAAGTCCACAAAAACCATAACAAATTACATTAAATAACACTCATTTTCACAACTAAAATGCATCTCTTTAGCAGTGGATTCGTCTTTGTGGCATTTTGTAATGTCATTGATAACATGCTCTCACATTCAGGAACTTTATTTTTCAGTCCGTGTATTTGATTAAGTTATCGGATGTTAGCAGTTCTTGAAAGAAACTCACTTATGACTCATCTACTGAAAAGAAGGAGCTGCGAAATAAAACTGCTGCGACTACAGCACAGGTGATGAGGATGTAACAGTACTTTTAGATGGATAGTCTTCAGGTTCCTGTCAGATGGACCGAGTCAGTTGTGAGATTAATGATGATGCTCCATTTAAATCATCCTCTGGATTTTTAAAGAAATACCACTGTGAACTTTTACAGATACCTCCAACAGAGGTGCATTTTAAATGCAAATTTCTGGAGCAAAGTGCAACAAATCAGCTACAAAGTTGACACCATATTCTACTCTTTGTGATGTCCTTCTGTGCAAATGCAGGCACAGTGCAGGGCAGGGGTGGGCAACTCCAGGCCTCAAGGGCCGGTGTCCTGCAGGTTTTAGATGTGTCCTTCATCCAACACAGCTGATTTAAAAGGCTAAATTACCTCCTCAACATGTCTTGAAGTTCTCCAGAGGCCTGGTAATGAACTAATCATTTGATTCAGGTGTGGTGATCCAGGGTGAGATCTAAAACCTGCAGGACACCGGCTCTTGAGGTCTGGAGTTCGACACCCATGGTGTAGGCAATAATCCAAACAAGTCAGGGTCATGTGCCTTTTCCACCCTTTTCCCAGCGTTGTTCCTTAAAACATCGGTATGATTTTTTTGTGTGATATAAAAGTGTTATAGTGAATATCATTACCATAACAATGGCATGTAATTACACTCCCTACAGTACATGACCAGACAAGCCCAGGCATGTCTGACAGGAAGATCTGGGCATCAGCCTAGGATGACTTTTAGCTCCTAAAAATGAACTACTTCAGCAACCTCCAACAGAGCACAGTACTTATAATTAAAGTTAACAAATTAGTTGTGTAGTACGACTATACAACAGAGGATATTCTGGCTCTTATGAAAGCCAGATATATTTATTAAAAAACAAAACAAACAAAAAAAACAATAACACCTTGATGACACACACACTGGCCAGTGACATAAACATGTACTGCGTTTCTTAGTGCTCACCTAGATCCCTGCTCGCTTGCTGCCAAAGAAACAGCCATCTGTTTCTGTAGGTGGTGTTAAGTCTAATGATCCACTAGGTTTTACTGTTTTTGAAGGATTGGTTAAAACAAACAAACAAAAAAAATACAATAATTACCTTTTCAAAGCCCTCATCTTATGCAGTTGTGAGCTGGTTTACAAGTGTGGTTACAACACAGTGGCTTAGTTTAGCTTAAGGACCAAAAGGAGAAAACAGCTATCCTTGCAACTACCAGGCCTGCTATGGCTCAATTAAATATATTCTAATTGTCTAATACATTAAAAGAAAAAAAAAAGGTCCTGTTAGCATGGAGCTGGCAGGAACCAGCATCTCCCCCATCCTCATTCTTTATGCTAAGTTATTGTATAAATGGCTGAGCTTCAAGTTTGCCAAAAGAGTTAGGGTTGGGCCAAAAATGACTCCTTTAACAGGAGTGGTCCTCCTTATTATGAATCTTGCTGGATTCATTTCTCACGCAATTACTGCTCCAATTATCTAGGCCAAGTCAGGATTTCCTTTAACTCTAAAACTCAAAATCAACAACAACAAAAAAAAGTGGGAAAAAAGAGATAGTTAGCCTATAAATGGCATCAGGTGACAGGAATGAGAACATTTAATGTGTCAGTCATGAAAAGACTTTAAAAAGCCTTTAAATGTGGCTTCTTTTCCCAGCTCGTTCCAATTGCTTAAAATAAACAGTAAAAAAATAAATAAATCTAAATCTCTTGTGGAACAGTAGGAAAAATAACTTGACAAGCACCTAAAAGAGTTTTTATTCTTGAGTGTGACAAAGCAGTAACCTAAAAACAACAAGGATTGCCAACAAAAGCCTCACGCTTTGTGTTTCTGTGAACAGCGCTGTCATGACTCAGTGTTTTTCTGTCAACGTAGTGTCACAGCCAACGCCAAAGGGCCCGGGCCTCTGAGATACAAAGGCCGCAATCAATGGAGCTTTGGAAAAACTGATGGAAAACCACTGGCCGACTGCTGAGAGGGATGAGGGAGAGAGGAGCCGAGCAGCAGGGTCCAGCTCAACATCAACACCCGACATCATAAGCGTCACCACCAGCTGCAGCCGCATTGCTCCGCTTCATCCCCTCTTATCTGTCTAACGATGGGGGAGAAAAAAGAAAAAAGGGCCTCGGGAGCTGCAGCAGAGTCGATATCGTTCCGACTTCCCGTTTCGGGGAAGTCGGAACGATATCGACTTCCAGGCCCAGAGACAGAACCAAAACTCACGGCGGCACAGATCAAAACGACCACGCACACACATTTCTACTGCTAACGATTAGAAACAAAAAAGGAAAAGGACAAACACTGCAACGGGCAGCTCACTCTCAACTCGCTGACTTCAAACTGTAAAGTTAGACTGCCATTCACTAAACTGCAAAAAAAAGGCATTCACCCTCAGTCTGTGAAATTTGCATTTTAAAAGAAAGCCCACTTCCTGATTTGGTTGATTTAACAAGGAAAACCAAACCGTGGCTCCCAAGTTCCATGACAACCATGCAACATGAACTGGGAAAAGGTAGCGGGAGGAAAAAACAAACAAACAAACAAACAAAAAAGACCAAACTATTTTTGTTTACAACACATCAGGAAAACCACCATCTAAAAACCTTCAAATGGGACAAATCTACAGCTATATCTTATAAGCCTGTTAAAACAGTTCCACTAAGAATTCTTCAAGCAAATTCAAAATCAAAGAAAACAAGCCTCAAACCATACAATCCTTTTTAAAGGCCTCAGTCTGAAACATGTATCAGGCAACTTGGAACAAAGTGATCTTTACTGCAGCAAAAGCCTTATACCTAATCATAAAAAGAAGCTCCTAATTCACCCCAGGAAGCTCTATGGAGAACATAGCTCAGTCTCAGAATGCCCTGCTTCCCATTTACACAATTAATACGCAATCTGTTGTGCTTCATGAATTAGTAAATGAGTTCTGCCACATTATAACAGGAGAGAGAGAGAGAGAGAGAGAGAGAGAAAGGGAAGGAGGGGTAAATTACCTTCTGAAGGCTGTTTGGGTTCAGCTGTGTCTTGTCTATTATTTTAATTGCCACCTGTAGAGAGGGAAAAAATAGAAAGTTAGCTAAGTGGCAAATAATAGCAGAGGAGAAGTGTGGCACAGAGGAAGAGGAACATGGCACCGAAAACAAAAACCAAAAACGAGAAAGAAAAGAGCTGAGAAAAGGAACGTGATGCTGATGTTTTTCCAAACTGCCGTTTTAAGACTTGAAAACTAAACAGGGAGGGTTATAAAATAGTTTCAACATCCTCTTTGAGTTAAAAATATGTCTAAATGCACCTGCCAAATTATTATCTACAGAACAGAGAGGACAAAGGCAGCAGAGACGCTTCCTTTCCTTAAATGTCACAGGCTGCATTAAGAAGACGCTTGCCCTTTCTCCTCATCAATTATGAACAAATCAAATGTTCAGCTGCTACACACTGCACTGAAAACAACCATTACTGCCTACAAGATTTACAGCGATGAATGGGTTGGTGTACAAAGCTGGCAGCACTGTTTTTATGTTCCAATAACATACACATTTATGAAAAATGCATTTCAAGGCTCTAAATTGTAAAAACTAAAGCTAAAAGCAGTATTATAAATCAGGATCAATCTAACTGAAAAACAGGCAAGCAAAATTACAAATCTGACCAGACATTCAATGTTAGTGCTTGACAGTTTGTGAGACACTGCCACACACAAACACACACACAGGTCACCATCAAAGAGGAACTGAGATACAAATTAGGTGTGAGCTCAGCAAAGACATCCAGCTCCTTAACCGCAGCTATTTCGCAGCGTGAGGGAGAAGCAAACAGTGATAAAAACTTTTTTATCTGTAAAGCTTTGTACTGTTTTGGATCCTTTCTTAAAGAGAGAGAACAAAAATAGTCAGCATCACTGTACATCTTACCTCTCTGCCGGTGAGCATGTGTCGGGCCAGTTTGACCTTGGCAAAGTTGCCCTTGCCAATGGTTTTGAGCAGCCGGTAGTTGCCTACGTGGGGCTGCTGCGGCTCCTCGGAGCTGCGGGCCGGACGCACGCCCGTCCGGCCTGAGCGTGTGCTGATCTCCTGACGGCCATTGCTGTGAGAGGTGTGCTGTGGAAAAGGCACAATGTTAGACAAGCACTGGCTGTTGAATGGCTCTTATGTGTTGCAACATCTACTTGTAATCAATGGTGACTCATGTTGACCTGCTGTGGCACCTCGGCTCAGCAGGAAAAAAACACTACTGATATTTATAGTTCTGATGCACACAAAGAAAGTAAGCTTTTCTTCCAGCGGCCACAGATGGCTGATAAACTCTGTGCTTATCCCAGCAGTTTCAGAGTTTCATCAACCAAACATCCAAAAGTACAGATATTCCCATGAATATTATTATTATTATTATATTAGCTGAACAAGATCCAGCTAAATAATGTTAGTCAAATATTGTCCCACTAAATACTGTTTATATTGAAGTGACATTAGAACCCATTAATCGCATTTTTCAAAAAAGAAATCAATTTCAACCGTCACTGAAATGTGTAATATTATGGACCATGCACAAAGCCAAATGTGGGTAATGCCAGCACCACTAACGGTCTCTCCTTACAGGTTTAAGTCCACATAAGTGCACTGAACAGGTTTATGCATCACCATGTTTG
Organism: Maylandia zebra; assembly: GCF_041146795.1. Taxonomy (NCBI): domain Eukaryota; kingdom Metazoa; phylum Chordata; class Actinopteri; order Cichliformes; family Cichlidae; genus Maylandia; species Maylandia zebra. The sequence goes on from NC_135185.1 coordinate 6,557,592, forward strand.
AGTGCTTGCATGCTACGTTTATTCGAAAAGCCTATTTTCATTTTCTGGTTGCAGCAAACCTGCCTTCCCCCACATTTTTCCACTGGTGCATAGCAAACACCACTACTTGCTTTCCTTTTAGATGCTTCTTTAAACCAACTTAATTATTGCATTTTCTCCAAAACTATGAAATATGAACATCATGATCAGTTTTAAATAATGTCAATATGGATAGAATATGTTGAAATCATAATTAGATTCATGTAAAGTTTGTAAATTGTGAGCATGACAAGGCTGTTAGTTATAATTTGGTATTAAGAGATGAACATAACAGTCACTTGGCTTCTTGTTTATGTGGCCAAGAATTTCAGGGCCACTTAATCAAGTCCTTGGACACAGATTTATTTGTTATTGTTTTGGGGAGGGTGGGCAAGGGGTAGAAGCTGCTAAACTACCCATTAATTCACTGTTAGAGATATTGTTCCAATGCAGTGCTTTGTCACATGCTTACAGAATGTCCTTATCAATCAACTAAAACTGAAAAAAGTAGCATATCCTTTGATGGGCATACAACAGTTCCATTAACATAAGGGTCTTTCTCACAGTGCTACCACAGCACCAGTGGTAGAAACTACAGAGAGGAATCTGAAAACCAACAACGTCTCCTTGCAACTTCTTTTTAAAACAGTTTAAACAATATGCACACCAATATTTGGCGTTTTCTGCTAACTAGCTGAAGCTAACCCTTGATACCCTGAAAAGTGTTCCTTTTTCTTGCCAATGTTTTCACCTGGTCAAAGTTTCATGTCAGGACTTTGAGGCTAGCAAAAGAGAGATGTCATGGAAAACACAGCACATGTGGGTGGGGGGAGGCAACAATGGTGGTTTCTACCGCTCAGTCTGCTGGCGATTACATACAACAATCACACAAAGCTCTGCATATGCTCTGAGCGCAATTGATCAACTAGTCATTTAATTCCAGTCGACTTCTTTCTTCATACATTTTCATTCTAATAAATGTTTTGGGTTAACAAGGTGCCATCTCAAACCTGCGAACTGCCACTTTAAAAACAGAAGTGAGGTGATGGAGAAACGTGCCTCTACACACATTTCCTGATTCTGTATGAGCACGCTGAGCTGTCGAGTACAAAGTGGAGAGGGGTTCAGTGTTAGATTTAAAAAAAAAGTGGTGATAAAACACAATAATGACATTAATTGCAGAGATGGGACCTTCTCCTTGGTTAGAGGCTACACCAGATTACACATGCGGCAGCATCACGATGTGTGCCCTGTAAGCATTAGGATTACAGGGCAAATTGTAAGTGTTCCACAAACAATTTATAGTCTTAATGAAAAAGAAAATTTAAATTATTTTATTCACATTGCTCATTTTAAAGCAGAGCCGCTGTATGTATCACAAACAGACAATGTTATGACAGCAATTTAAAAAAATTCTACAATACTTTTTAAACAAAATAATCTCATCAGTCTTGCAGGAATAAGTAATCACAGGCCACTTTATAAGGTACACTTGTGAAATATAAAATAATCTAGCCAAATCGAAATTCTGCTTTTATGAAGCGGTGACTTCCTGTTTTTGTTGAGATTGGCAGATTAAACTTTGTTTTAATTATTCAGGTTGTAGTAGCATGTAGTGGCTAACTGGACTACACTGCACCAAGCTTTTAAGATTTTGCAACAGTAAAACTTTGGATAACCACATTTCTGCTCGGGATACTTCTGGAACGCAGCAAACAAACAGAAAACCTAACACACTCTCCCCCGCATCGTTATCATGTAATCAAAGAGAAACTGCACAGCCTTGTGATTTTGAGGTGGTGTACTCTGACAGCACAGCTGATAGATGGATCAATTCTTGGGTGCTGTGCCCAAAAACTGGAACAACAATCTGGCAGATACTAAGTGTGGCCTCAGTATCGACCACCTTACCAAAGCCTCATTAAGGGTAGTGATGCACTCTGCCCCACCCGGTTCTCCCCATCCCCTACAGTCCCTAACCTGGCTGACCCCATTCACTAAGCAGACAAAAGAAAGAGACACTGATAAAGTGGGAAATTAAACAGACGTGTAGTTGCTGCAAAATTAAACATTTAAGAAACTGTGCACAGATTGCACCTCATATCAAGGCAAGGTCAGTTAAAACTTAATTAACACTGCAGAGTATTAAAAAGTATCAGAGCAGTTACAACACAGCAACTCTCAGTAAGAAACCCATAATTTGGTTATACATGTACAATGACAATAAAGTGCTATTCTATTCTAGTCTATAAGGTCACTTTAACAGCACAGACATACTTTTAAGTCACTACAGGAATATTTTAGGACTTCTACAGCGATAGCAGAGGAGATAAAAATACCATCAACTAGGATAAGGTCACTGTTGGATACCAGAGACAGACTGGGAACAAATGCAGTGGAAACACTCAGATGAAGTTTTCATTATCTTTGAACCACACAGAAAACATCCACCTGTGTTACCATCGTGTTATTTTTCCAGCTAACAACTTGTAAGAATTAAAACAACAACAACAACAACAACAAAAAGTCCCTTTTTATTGGTTACTCACAAAGCTGCGGTGTCTCCTGGCTGCCTGGGAGCCAGTCATGTTTCGACAGGAAAGCACTGCGCCCCGCTGACGATGCCCACAGAGATTCCCACAACACCAGATTTTTCCCAACTCAGAGCCCCGATAACCGCAGAGACACAGAGAGGGAGACGGCAGGAGGGGGAAGCCACTGATCCCAGTCAAGCCTGCGACAGCCAGACACACCCAAACCGGAAACCAGACGATAGGCTTTCATAATAAAGGCTTCCTGTCGGCTCCGTTCTCATTGTTGCCAAAACGGAGGAAAACGCCAGTATCGAATTTCGTACAAACCTTTTACGCTTCCAGAGCTGCCCCTAACACTTTATTTGGTACTGCTTAATCTTTTGCCAATCAACGTCAGCGCCTATGAAGATATTAGAAAAATGCCAATCACAGTACCACATAGTACAAATGATATGAGGTGTTTATTTCTGTCCACATATATAAATATTTAAAAAAAATAAGGTCTTAGACCCCCCCCTCCAAAAAAACAAAAACAAATTATCAGCACTTTACAACAAAAATGTTTTAAAATGCTGATTAATTCCCTTTTAATCCCTGTGACGTGAAATGAGCCCTTGTATTTACTGTTGCCTCTACTGATTTAGTATTTCAGTGCCTGCTGGTCAGTAATAGATCACCAGAATTCTCTGGCGTCTTATCACCCACATGCTTCTCTCGTGCAGTATAACCCTTATCACCATCCCGCTCTATACTGCAACTCAGATGAGTCATAAGAATCTGGTGGTAGTTCTTGCATATTTGTACCCATGGAATATGGGGGGTAGGGGAGATAAGTTGCAAAAGACCTCCAGGATACACACAGTCTTCCATAAAAAAAATCAAATAAAATGAATAAATACAAATAAAAACTTTGCAGCTAAAATATTCAGGACATTAAATTTTGTAGTAAAGATTTGATTTTCAGTGGAACAAGGCTTGAGGTCTATTAAAGAGTGCCTAAAAATTTCCACTATAGTCACTTCCACTTTAAAAAGGAGAGAACTATAGGTATACTTTAAAAACAACAACAACAAACAAAACAAAACAAAAAACAAAAACAAAACACAAAAAAAAACAAAAAACAGCCCTTTGGTGATTTCTGTTTATTTAAATGTACTATATAAATAAATTTGAAATTAAGAAAAATAGCGGAGAGTCAAATTGACCAATCCTGCATATACATTATGCTCATTTTGCAGCTTTTATGATTAAGTACGCTTAAGTTCTCCATTTCAGTTCCATTCTAATTTTGAAAATCCCGACCGGAAGCTCAAATGGCTACATTGTCACTACCTTCACACCGGAGGTTCTGTTAGTCACGAGGGGCGGACTCACGAGGCCCTTATTTGGAAGCTGAACGGGTGAAACCTCTGAGAGACAGCTGGGGGAGCCAATAGACAGGCTGAAGACAAACTACTGTTGCCTGCCAGAACCAGCAAGCAAAGTACTGTAGTTTTGTTCACCGTTGGGCCTGAATATTCTTAGTACAGTCTAATTACCTACAGTCATATCGATACTTCTCACACACCAACAAAAAATACACACCAAGGCGCAAATAAAGCCCATTACTAACACTCATTAACAGAGGCGTGTTTGACGTAGAAGATATGCTTGTTTACGATTTACCAACCAAGTGTGAAACAACCATCTATCATCCGGTCTAACAAGGCAGCAAAAAGCTATTGAGGATTACGTTTTTTTGGCAATCCCGTGATATTTTTACATGTACTTAAAGAAAACAACCCAAGAAAAAACAGCCCCCTTCTACTTACACTTTCCGTCACCTTCTCGTTGACTGTAGGTAAAGGAGTTTTTGTTGACATCTTTTATTCCTTCTTCCTCAGCCAGTCGCCGTTTTAAGTCCAAAATACACAGTCTTCAGCCCGACAGCCGAAGAATGAAATTATTGCTTTGCTTTTCGGCTTCCTCCGGAGAAACAGTCTCAGCATGGATCGTGACAATTTTCAAACGAGACCGGACGTGTTAGAGTCGAGCACCTGAACAGCTATGGGCAGGAAAAACCCTCACTAAAGAGCATAACAATCCCTCTTACAGCATTTACACGGCGTGTACAAACCGTGCATGGCCTGTGCTAAACTCGGCAGGGAAACGAAATCAGTGTCCGTCTGTCCGTTTAGGTTTGAGTCACTGGAGCTAACTATAATAACGTTAAGGCGCTGTCGGTCGCCACTTCCAAAAATCGCCACAGGCTTTTCTTCCACAAAACCACTCTGTCTAGAACCGTGCCATGGCGTCGAGTGTCACCTCTGGATAATTCTCGGAGTGATTCAAAAGATTCAGGTAGCTGAAATACTCGTCGTCGGCTCGGTTTCTTCCATCTCCGGCGGCCCAAAGTGAAGCGGGTCTGTCTGTTTTAGGTGGGACCAAAATGGCTACTCAGCGGCTGGGCTGGATTATGCTGCCTTCACGGACACCAACTGAGCTCCGACATTAGAAATTATTCTAAAATGTCGGTCAACCGACCTAATAATGGCATTTCTTTGTTCGACTGGGTGATTCAAGAAAGATCAAAGAAAATATTTTTTCTCTTAGGAATAAGATTGAAGCTTTTGTGTGCAATATACTACTTAACAAGCTTAATAAAAAGTAAGAGATTGTCATAGGATTTAGCCTGCAGTTAAATTGCTTTTATTAATAAATATTTTGTTGATTATTTTCAGTCTCTCTGCAAAGTTATTATTATTTGACCAACATCAAAATGTATTAATTATCCTTATAAAACACAGTGTGTTTTCTAGTACTACAACTCAACTGTAGCAATCAGAAATTGCGTTACAAATACTAGTTGTTTTTTAAATAACAGCTACATTTATAAATGTTTCTGACGTGTTTGTGTGTGTGGTAGTTTAAAAACATTAGAATCAGTTTACATTCTACAAATAGACACATTACATATGGTAGGTGTTACTGCTTAGTTATATTTTTGTAGGTCGGACTGGATGTTTCAAAATTAAACTGCGGAGGGATTTAGGGTTAAATGCCTTAGACAATAAGGAGTTGTTTTTCTAAGCCTTGCTTATTTTCATGTTTGATTCCATACACTAAGACGACGCCAAGTTCCCCGTTTTGGGTTTAATGTCGAATTCAGAGATTTGTTTGTGATGGAATGTGAGTATCTTATTTCCCAAAGCACCTGAAGGCAGCACGACTGTGTCCAGTTGAACGGGTGGAGGAAGTGAGGAAACCGACTGACCTCAGTCCCACAGGACCACAAGTACAGAGAGGCCTGTCATCAGTCGGGAGGAAATGGGAATTTAGTGAGCTTCAAAGGAAAACAGTTGTGCGCCTTTGTCAAATATTAGCGAGACAGAAAAGAATATCAACACCATCCTTTTATTCTTCGAATTCAATTCGAATAAATGAGAGCTTTAAAGGTCGCTAGTATCTTTTTGTTTTTTTGTTTTGTTTTGTTTTTTTACACAAAGTCTTATAGGTTTCATACAGGATACAACATTTACAGGTCGTAGATATACCTTTTGGATTTCTAGGCTGTGAATTTCTACACCACAGTTTAAGTTTGAGCTAATAAGTTCACCGTTTCCACTGCTGGAAAAGTGCAATATAATAAGTTTGTCCGTGACATGCAGCTCTAAATCAGTAAAACTGAATAAACAGTAGAGCTGCCAAGTGTAATGAAGGAGTTTTCGTTTTACAAAGCATCCGTCTGCAGGTTTTTCAGCCTAGCAACAGTTGTTCTTACCAGTGTTTTAAGTAAACCAGTCGCAAATATAACACCATCACCAATGTCACCTTATTCAAAGTTCTATTTCAATGTGAGATGAGGAAGAGTGGTATAAAACAAAGCTCAGTATAACTGGATTAAAAACCACATTAGTTACATTCTGGCTTTTTATCTCAAAAATAGACTAAGTTTTATGTGAAACTGCCATTTGGGTTCCTTACTTTGCAAATTAATTCTCAGTCAGTTTCCAGGTCTCTTTCTGTAACATGAGGCGAACGTGTATGTTTAGTTTAGTACGACCAGTGGCGTTACAGATAGTTGATCTAGTGTTGTTTGAACTTTGGTTTCCTATTACAAAACATGGACACATGCATATTTTCCCTCCCTCACAGAGCTGCAGTGCAGATTTTTAAAAACACACCATCATGCTCTGAAGATGAATCTGATCACCTTTTTTTTTTTTTTAATGATTTAACAATTATGTTATTTTATTTATGATATAGAAAACATCTGGCTTCACAGCACAACATTTAAGGGAAGAGGTTTCCCCTCAGATTCTCTGTTAATCACCTACCAGAGAAAAACTGTCCAATCTCACAGATGAAACAGTCAAATGTGCTGGATAGCAAAACATTCATTCTTTATTGACTGGAAAAATACAAGGACCAAAAGAAAAAAAAAAAAAAAGTGCAGTCAAAACAAAATTCCCAAATCACCCGTGATTAAAACCCCCAAAAGAGACTTCATTTCATCAACTGAATACACTTCAAAATGACAGCGTTAATGTGCAGCAGATAAAGCGCTATGTTAAATCATGCCACTAAGCGGAGAAGGGATCGCAGAGAGGGCTGGTGGTGGGACAGGTAGTAAAGGAGGGAAAAGGCCAGCCATTTAGCTAGTGCAGGGCATCGTGAGTCAAAGCCGCAAGTCAGGAAAAGCATCATCACTCGAGTCTCTCAGATCGCATCGATGTCAATGTCGTCCTCTTCTTTCTCTGGCGTGTCTGGTTTCACAGTCTCCACTTTGAGCTCGCGGGCAGAGGACGAGTACACCACCTGAGGACAGGAAAACATGCAGCTGCTCAATAAACACCCCCGACTGCATCAGCATCAGTCCTCTCACAACAGAAACAAATCTGTCGCATTTTAAAAATTAGTGCAACTCTAACCTTCATGCTTACTGTCATTTTTAAAAATTGACTTTCAAGCTGCTAACGAGCGAGGTGTCAGTAGACCGGAGTCACCCGGTGGTCAGCCGGTGAAACGGAATATTGGAATTTTATGCAGGTTTCATACTCAGTCTCCAAGTATAGGCTACAGGTATTAAAGTGATTTGATTTTCATACTAAATTGCAGTTTTTATATTCGTACAGAGCAAAACAAAAAACAAACAAAAAGCCACTAAAAGTCGGCATCCATTTTAAACTGAGTGACGCAATAGTCACAGGACTGGCCTCTTTGTGCTTCCTCCTTTCGGGGTGCAGCTTCCTTGTTAGAAATGTTATTCCTAATTCTTCCAGGAACTAGTGGGTGGAGCTGACCCAGTTAATGATGCAGCACACCTGAGCAGGCTGACAGACTGGTGTGAGTGCATGCATGCATATATGGATATAAGTATACAAGTAAATGCACTCACTTATATACACACCTATATCCATAATGCACACTCTGACTACATGTGGCAGCTGGAAGCAGTTGTGACAATGACGCGATTAATTTTTGCTTTAATCTGGACGTTCTCAGTAACTCCTGAACTACAGCTGTTTTTTTTTTAACTGTACTTCACGGCACACAGCCAAGTGACCACTTCAGATAACTCTACCTCAACATTCTCATCATCTTCCTCCTCCTCTTCTTCGCTACCCTCGCTCTCCTCCTCTGCCTCCTTCAGCCATTTGACAAAAGGAGCGGCCTTGGCATGGATCTCTTTGGCAAGTTCCTTGGAGACGTACTTCTTAGAAACCTGATGAAGAAGAAAATGGATTTAATGCAATGACTGATTTCAGTGTAAAAGACCTCAAATAAACAAGCCCTTGGGGTTATTTGAACTGTAGTCTTCATGCTGCTGTTGCAGTATTTAGCATCTAACAGTTAATGTGTATCCAAAGTAAATAAAATACCGTAACAAAAGTCACAGTTAAGGGAAATCTAGCTCAAATTTTCAGGACGTAAAGACTTAGCAAAACTCAAGTAATTCTGTATTTATTAATAGCACTTTTTTATCTTTATACCTATTCCTCCACTTCTTTGTTTAATATATTTAATTCACACATTTTGAATTGATTACAATTCAATTTGCTCTCAGCTGTGTCTATTCATTCCTAAACCAGCTTGATTGCATTTAAAATATGCCACACACAAAACTTACAACTATTAGGGGCCTCAATAGTGCACCCGAATCTCAGCCCACACACAAAGCCCCTTTAAAAAGACCAGGTCTTACATTTCTTTGTTAGTGGCCTTTTTAGGCTTTCTTTGGTGTAACACTGTCTGAAAGGATGTGTTGAGCCCAACACTCTGCTTTTGTTATGCAGTGCAGGTTAGGTGTGTCACTCTCACTCCCCACTTGTGGTGGGAGATGGGGAGTCAATGTATGGTCAGACTGGTGTAACAAAACAGACTAGTTTGGGCTCACACACACACACACACACACACACACACACACACACACACACACACACACACACACACGGGAAGTGTGAATTCATTCTTTGTCAAAGGCGGCCCTAGTCCACTGCACTTCCTGCTGTTTGATGTATTAATGTCCTAAAAGCTCTTGACCTCAACTTTTTGGCAGCATTATACTTTCAGCTTAATATAGTCGTACTCCTGCAGCTAAGGACCTGGAACCAGACACATATTAGAGCTCATGTCGTTTCATTTGCAGAATGAATCTGTTCAAACAGATTCCAACCACCTCTTCCTCACGCTACTCCAATCATCAATATTACCAGAGAGGTTTGATATGACGACTGACACCTCTGCATACTGCAGTCTGTTAGGTGTTTTTAGTGGCTCAGTGCTACAGTTTCTGAGGTTGGAGGTTTATCCAAGTGTCCCCTGAAGCATTTCAGTCTTTCAGAGTCAGGGTATAAGACAAGCTCTAATTTCACCAATTTAACAAATACCAGCTTTCAGTAGAATACAGTTTAGATTTTTATTGTTTGTTACTCTAACGAAGGCTCTGTGCTGCAAAGAATAAGCCTAAATCTAATTTAATTTGCCATTTCCCTTTTAAAGATCTATCAGTGAGTGCTCATAACCGATTCATGGGGTAACGATTAACTACCATCTGCTCCCAGATCACCTTTAGGCTTTTAATTTCTGGGCAAAATGGGATCAAGTTCAGCAGGCATTTCTTTTTGTGATTCAGAACACAGAGTTTAACTTGACATTAGTAGTTAAGTCCCTCACCTTCTCTGCCCAGGCGAAAATCACGTCCTCCTCCAGCAGGTCAGCGTCGTACAGGTCTTTGAGGATGATGGGAACACGTGGCAGGAGCTGGACCTGATGCAGCTTCACGACACACTCAAAACCTCCCAGCAGATACTTCTGGGCTTTCTTGTTGTTGTGGCAGAACTAAGGAAAAGGTTAGGAAAGCCATGAGACATGTGAAACACACCCTAATGTGAGGAAGAGGACAAGACAGCACCATAAGGACACGCAGCACAGACTTGAAAATGACTTACACGCAGGAAGTGACGTTTGTACTTCTTGATCTGGTCACGGATGTTTTCGTTGAACAGCAGTTCGCTCAGGATGAGCGGGCCCATGGCCTTCACATCCAGGCGCTCTGCCTCCGCCAAGATCTCTTTATCAGCTGCGTCAATCGTTCCGCTTTCCTTTTTGTTCTGCACATTTAAAGAACAAATGGTTACAGGGGAGGAACTAAAGTATCTCCAATTCTTGTGTGTGCAAATAAAATCTATGCGTAAAGGCCAAGCACCGAACACCGGTTCTTCATTTTTAAAGTGTACTTTTGATGTTTCACAAACTCCTGCCGAGAAAAATTCAGGACAATCGGGGGACCCTTACTTTCACAAAGCTGTAGAAGAGGTTGACCCTATCCTCCAGGGGTTTCTCCAGGTCCTCGCTGAGCGTCAGGTTCTTGGCGTGATCGCTGATCTCCTCCATCCTCCGCCTCTGTGCCTCCTCTGTAGTCTCCTCTGCCCAGTCTTCATCATCGTCATCTCGATCCTAAACAGGAAACCACAGAGGATTCAGGCAAAGCGAGATGGTGCAGAAACACTCGGGCTTGCTTGGATTTTGCATCTTAGTGGGTCATATTATGGTGAAATGCAAAAGAGGGCTGTGCAGCCAATAATAGTAATAATAATAATAGAAAAAGAAAATTAAATTCAACCAGAACCCCCCCAAAAAAATTGCATTAAAAAAAAAGAAGAAAAAAAAAAGAAAGAAATTGCTGATGTAAACTCAGTCTAAAGAGAAACTCTTTCATTTGAACTGGAGGAAGTGGTTCCGGTTGAGAGCTTCGAGGACACGTATACTGCAAACGTGGAAGTTGCTAGACTCCCTTTTTATGCAAACGCAAACTCTTTTTGGAGGTCTTTGGGTGACGGCCCCACCCTTTCAGTGAAAAATCCATTACAAAGAATGTTTCACAACACATGTGTCAGTGTGGACCTTAATCATTATTACCATTCCTGTGAAGGGGGAAATGTGGGATACATATCATGAATTGTGAATACTAAGGAGTTTGAACAGTTCTACAACACTGATGCTTCACTAGGAAATCTGCACCACAAATCACTACCAAGCATCAAACCTGAGCAAACTGTCAACTCTGAGCTTCTTATTTTGATGGGGTTGGTTGCTGAGAACTTTTCAGAGTAAGGGTCATCGGGGAAAAGTTACAATTTACACCAAAATAAAAACAGCATACGAGCACGAGAAGACCCCTGAATCTCTACTCAAAAGCCACTAGACTGTGTGGCATTAGTGTCTAAAATAAAAGCTGGCACTTTGCTGACTACTACTGACTTCAATGGTGTCTGAGAAAACCGTGTGTGAAGTGAAGAGAAACGTTTTGTGCTAGTGTCCCGTGGCTGTAGAAGCCCAGCGGGTGTCTGGGAGCACAGCAGACGCACCACAGCCTCGGGAGCATCAAAGTTGTCATGGTTTCCAGCCTCGCCACTGCCAGAGCCGTTCTCCTTGTCCTTCTTGCGGTTCTTCTTCTCCTTCTCTTTCTTCACAGATGCAGATCCACTATCATTGCTCTCTGTGTTAGGAAAGACAAAAGTCTTCATTAGCAAGTCTGTCTTGGGGTTTTGGCTGCAGTTCCCTTTTCTGGATTCACCACAGAGAGAAAAAAAAAAAAAAAAAAAAAAAAAAAGTCTCACCAGGTGGGTTTTTGAGGATGAATGTGCAGAGTTTGTGTCTGGTGTCTAGCATGCCGCGGTATCCACAGGCCTTACAGGAAGTACCAATAGTTTGTTTCTTGGGATTGACATGCTGCAAGGACAAAAAAATAAATTATTTTGTACCTAAAAAACTGCCACACAATCTAGTACTCTTCTTTACACAGGCAACTTTTCTTATACTGAATCTAAAGTGGGAAGTATCTTTATTTAGTAATTTAATATTTATTTATTAACCACGTGATTTTCATAGTCACAAGGTGCTGTAAACACAAAGGAAATAAATGAAAAAAATTTCGGGTCATAATAGCCAATAAAAGGGGACACATTATCATCATTAAGTCATATAGTTGTATTAAATTATTACTTTGTTCTTTCCCTTTCTGTCGCCCACCCACAAAAAAACAAATAAATACTCTGCACCTGCCCCGGAGATGCTGTGAAATATTTACCAGATCAGTTTCAGGGTTGTCACACTCGGCACACAGCACAAATTTTCTGATGAACCCATCAAGCATGTCCTGCAACTTGTTCGCCTCGTGGGATCCGTTGACGATGTAACGATCGTTTTTGGTATCAAACTGGGTCTGAGCGCCGAGTTCACAACCAAAAAACTTGGTCGGGTCTGCGGAGGAGAGGAAAAGCAGCACATGAGGCCACCATGACCCAGCAAAAAAAAAAAAAAAAAAAAAAAAACAAAACGAGGAGACTTTGCCCTGGTAATTATTGGTTTTGAAGAACGTTACTGTTTTTTTTATCTTTAAAGGAAGATGTTAAACATTAGGCGTTTGTTTGCTTTTAAACTGGTAATGAACATGACAGACATTTAAGCTTGATCATCAAATACTCCAACTACAAAATTGTGTAAACGAAAAATGTCAAGAGTACACAAACTTGTCGACCAAGCCAAACAGCCTTTCCCCCCCCTAATGTGCCGGCACATCTTACAGTCTCAATCGAACGGGGTCATTTCATTTGAGTAATTGCCACATCATCATGTTTAAAGAATTCTATAAACAAAACATCTCTCCTTCACCTGGGGTGAATATTACAACGATGAATTCAAAAGAGAAAAATGAGAGAATATAAAAGTGACAGTCAAAACGTCAAAAATGTCATTGTGAAAATAAACAGACTTTAACAAGCTCTAGTTCAATTCCAGCTAAACACTAAGATTTACATGTTGTTACTCACATGTTGGAGGCCTGTTCAGAGCCTTTGCAACATCAACCATGTTGACAATGACCGTCTTGATTCCATTCCCTTTGCCTTCAACCTGGATTGAAAGGAAAAACCCACATGTTATATTCACACCCAAACATTTCTTCCTACAGGACTCAGGAAACTTTAGACCAATTCCAACCACTATTCTGATGCTGTTTTTCTCTCCCCAATGGACAAATCTAAAAAAAACAATAATGAGTGGTTACCTTGGCAATCAGACGGGGCATCTTGTAGCGATAGAACTGGTCTGACACGCTGCGGTTGACGTTGACAGACATTTTGGCTGGATGTTAGCACTATCAGTAAGATAAAAGGATCTTGGTTGGGGATTTTTCGGGATCTTCTGTCTGGAAAAGAGGGGATGACATAAACGACTGCAAGCGTGCTCGGTCTCTGACATGAAAAACGCTGTGCCGCTGTGGCTGCAAGCTCCTTGCTTGAAGTCTAGATTTCCACCACACAGGTTCCAACGGCTGCGCAACAGCTCTGAAAGACGAGAGGGACAAACATCAATATTTAATAAGGAAACCCCACAGTTCATGTGGGTGTTGCAATCCTACATTGGGTGCAAATACAGGGTTTTGCCCCCCCCCCCAGATTTGTAGACATGCACTCATGTTACACTTCTAGTCTGTCTTTACAGAACTTGGTTAACCATCTAGTCTCTGGAGGAGTTTGTTTATATTCTAGTTCTACAAAGTAACAACTTGATGACTGCTGCAATTGCATAAAGACAGCAGTGCAAATATTACATTTCAGATGACTTATCATGTAAAATAAACATCTTTTCACCACTGTCAGTTTATATACCATCCAACTGAGAAAAGGTACCATGATGACAACAATAAGATGCAGCCTAGTTCATTTTGTGAACCCAGTGGTTTGTAGCCTTGGTAGCATCTAATCCACAAGAAAACAGTTAAAGATTCCTGTGGTGCAGGCCTGCTCTTGAGTGACTGCCACTATTAAGAAAGACCAGACTCCATTACGACACAGATCCAAGCCAGAGGGAGAGGCAATCGAGGACCCAGTGGCTCCCAGAGACGACTTATTCAAATCATTTTCTCAATTTAACAGGAATTCCCACAAAAATGGGTCAAGACTGAAAATATCCCAGCAAATCCAAATCATAATCATGTGATCCAACAGTGAGCAAGCATGACGTGGGCCCAAAGAAAAATAAAAGCTCTGCCACAAATCTGGATGTTTCTCCCACCTTTTGTTGCCATATAATGCACAAAAAAAGAGCTTTGTGGACACCCTTTGTCTTACATGAGGGCCCCTGGCTTTAGTCATATAAGGCACTTTTTTACTAGGTCACAAACAGGGAGGCCTAGCAGCTGCCAAACAACTCCCCCCGCTGATGGTTTTAATATCAACAACAAAGTCTGCAGCAGTTATTGTCTCACACACGCAAGTGCGAGTCTCAATGAAATGCCTCCCAACTTGTTTGCGACTGACACAGTGGTGTCCGATTTTAAGATCTTTGAGAAGGGCAGAGGTCGAGCCTATTTCAGGAGGAGGCTAGCTAACTAGCTTAGCAGCTTGGTGCAGAGTGCGTCATACAGTCACTGCACACGAGTGACGGACTGGAAGACGCCATTTTGATACAGTGGCACAGAAATCGTGTCATATTGCTCAATAACGCTGACTAAAGCGTTAGCTTTGACAAACACATAACACGACACCAAATATCGCGCAAGAAAGTTGAAATAAATCGTAGATTGCGTCCAAAAACTTACCGTTTTCGCAAAACAAAGACATAAACACAACGCTGATCTTCCAAGAGCCGCAGTGAACGGTGGTCGATGCCTGGTGCTGGTTGATGTTATTGACTGCAACAGGGTTTCTTAATGATTTTGATGCTCTCAAAGAGGCACGGTTAAAGACCATAAATATCCAAAGTGCGGCTGCTCTTCCTCAAAGGCAGAAGGAGGTTATCTGGAACGTCCTCGGGCTTTGGGGACCTGGGGGTGGGGGGGGAGAGATAGTTTCGTTATTCACACAAACTGCGAAGTAAACTGTTTATGTCGAGCGAGACAGCCATCTGTGTTCACTGGGTGGGTATTTGAATAGTCACGTACAGCATAACTGCCACGAGGATTAAACGCTCCATTACCCCCGTTAGCGATTTACCCCCGTTAGCGATAGTGCCACACCGTGAAAAGATAACGTCAGCCAGCTAACTGGCTATGGTTAACATTGCACGTGTTACGCAGTAAAATTCCCCATAAATTATCTTATAGATATAACAATGAAAGCGGGACAATTAGAGTTAATCCACTAATTTGTACCTTCAAATTGACCTTCATTGTTAGCATTATCCGATGCGAAAACAGTAGCTTGAGGGCCAGTAAATAGTCAGATCCCATGCGTTAAAATGAAACGAGTGGACGTCACACAGCTAACGCAGTTATTAGCCAAGTCCAATCAACGCGGTTGACGGAAGATAACGTGATTAAAATTGTCCTCGGTGGTAGCTAGCAGCTATTTCTTTGTAAAATTACAGTCATCGCTGTGAAATCGTCGTTAGGATGAGACCATGTAAATGTGATGAAATAATTTCGGACCTACCTCTCGAATGTTCTGCGAAATGCTGCTACACTCGTCGCTTTTACCAACGAACGTCAAGCTAACAGCTGCAATAAGTTTAGCAATATCCGGGTCTCAGCATTAATTTTAAATTAAAAGTCTGCTGAAGTCGCACTCCATGTGTATGCGAAACATGAACTTAGAAAATTTAGGGGAAAACCCCATCCTTTAGGTTTTAAACAAACGAATTAGAAATAGAGGCATAAAATCGTTTTAGCCACCTGATTTTTCTTTCAATGCCAGACTGCAACTGTTACTTCTCTCAATTCCTCCATACTTTAGCTGTTTTATTTTGAAAGGAAAAGGAAACAATAAGCTTCTATTGACACATCCTCGTTCCCCATTGGCTGACGTCGTGACGCTGTACGTGCGTAGGCGCTTCCT
Organism: Maylandia zebra; assembly: GCF_041146795.1. Classification (NCBI taxonomy): domain Eukaryota; kingdom Metazoa; phylum Chordata; class Actinopteri; order Cichliformes; family Cichlidae; genus Maylandia; species Maylandia zebra. The sequence goes on from NC_135185.1 coordinate 6,573,463, forward strand.
CAACTTGACTGCCTGCAAGCCGAAACATTGAAGATGGTGAGTATGAAATGGCGAAAAGGCCACGGGTTCTCACGTTTTCATTCGGTGTATCGAGCGCTCGACTTTTTATGAAACTAGCTGTCGACGTAAAGGGACCGTGATCATGGCTTCAGTTTCAGGCTGTGTTGCATTAAAGCTCAGTTCCGAGATGGATCAACGGATCACATGACAGTTGAGCAATTTAGTCTCCAAAATTCACCGGAACAAACTGCAAACACCCATAAAGTCACACATTTCCATTGCACAGCGGGCTCCCAGTGTGTCTTGCTTGTTCGTGAATCATTTTGTTATGTGTTTGATGGATATAACGACTTCTTTTACTTTTCCCTTTTTGTCAATGAGTTAGCTTCCGGAGCTAATAGAGCTAACACTTCATCTTACGATTTTACGAAGCACTTTCCTGGTCTGCTTTAATGTTTATCATCCAGCTAGCAGCCCGCACATGAGCAGTCATTTTTAAAATTTATTTATTTAATAACCCAGCTAAACAAGACTGTTGCTACTTTGGAACTACAACTCATAGGACTACATTCATTTTGTTATGTTTTATAATTTCCAGGTTCTGTAGTTCGACATATTTATAAACACAAATACTTCGACACTAGACGATTCATCAGAGCTTAATTGCAGCCATCTATTTAATTTGCTTCACCGCATTATTTTTCATTTGCTCACTGTCAGGCGACTACAATATGTTTTGCTTAATGATTATCACTAACCATCGACCATTAACAACTGTTTCAACCACATTGTTGTTTTAACCTTTTTTTTTTTTTTTGGTTTGTTTGAATGATTAATATCTGTCTACTTAATCCATTCACTTTTTAATTTCTAATTTCAGTTTCCCCTTCTTGTCCCCACTGTTTCTTGTCTTTATTTTCATTTTTAAAATTTTGTTTTTGTATTTCTTTACATCAATCTCTGATCACGCCTCATGTTGATCTCTCCACGCACATCATGCCTTCCTCTCTATCTCACCCCACCACCGCACTCTGCCTTTTTTGCCTGTCTCCAAACAACCAGGCTGGTCACCGGGTAAGTGTTCCCGCTCTGTCCTGGATCCCTGTTTTCTGATCGCTCCTCTGCCTGGCTCACTAACATGGGACTGGGATTGCACGGCCCCAGAGGTCTGCTGTTTCTGCATCTCTTGCACAAGTAGCTGCTGCTCCTATAGCAACTGCAGTGCACTGAACTGTTGCCTAAGCAATATTAATAAGACACTAATCAGTTACAAGAAATCCACTAAACGTAACACAGCAGGAAGCTAAAGATGTTTCAAAGTCTAAACTACTAAATTATATTATCTTTTCTTTTTTGGGGGGGGGGGATTCATCTGTTTTTAGAGAGGGTAAACTGGTCTTTACTAGGACAGAAGATAACATGATTGCACAAATTCAGATCAAGTGTAATATTGTAATATAAAATTTTGAACATGGTCTAACATACTTTTGTGCATCAGTCCTGGTTTGTCTTAATGTTCACCAGTTGAATTCAGACTTTTCTTTTTTTTCTACCCAAGTCATCACATACGATCACAGCCATTGCTCAGAATTTCTGTGCTGGCTAGTAGTTAAAAATATTTGTAGGTTTAATGTTTAATATAAACTCCCGGTTTTAATGGTGTTTGTTTCTCATAGACTCTTGGTGCAGTGTAAAAACATAACTACCTCTTTTATCTGCCATTGAGCGTCTGAAATCCAGCTGTGCCAATTCAAACCATATTTTTCTGCCGTGGGCTGTCTTCCAGTTGTGTCGAAAGTTACTTTCACAATCATCATCATCATCGTCGTTTATTTGTATAGCACTTTAAGAACACACCAGGCAGACCAAAGTGCTGAACAACACAGATCAAAACAACTACCAAATTAAAAATACCTTAAAATCATTACATACAATAAAATAAATAAGAAGGTGTCAGTTTCCTACAGAGTTAAAAGCCAGGGAATAAAAATAGGTTTTCAATCTGGACAATGCCCAGTTTGGACTCAGACACTCAATTTAGTCAGATCTTTACTCACAACTGTTGCTTTTTTTCCCCAGATTTGAGCTTTTTGAGTGAAACCTGTTTATCCACTGTACTAAATTAATCTGTGCAATAATATTAAACTGTTCTGAAAAAAGTACAGGAGAATTTAACAATAACTAACAGAGGAGTGTAGCGGTTATGGTGGAATCTGTTTGCATTATTCTCTCCTGCAGAATTGACCAGTGGCGTCCCGCAGGGCTCTGTCCTCGGCCCACTTCCCCTTTCTGTATTCTTATGCTGCAGCATGCAGGCTGTAGCAGGGATGGGGCATAAATTTCTTTTCAAGGGACCACATGAGAAATTGGGATTGTTGTGCCACACCAATAAGCTGAACTCGGCTCTGCTCAATATGAATTTTATCTCTTTATAAGCTTATTGGTGCGCCCCTTCTCAGCTGTCCCATTTTCTAATCTGGCCCACTGGGAAAATGAAATGCTCAGCTATGGCAGAGAGCTCATCGGTGGGTAACTAACCTGTCTGTGTGTGTCTGTGCGATGATATCAGTTGGTCCTGGTGTTAGGTGACCTGCACATCCCTCACCGATGCAACACGTTGCCAGCCAAGTTCAAAAAACTGTTAGTGCCGGGGAAGATCCAGCACATTCTCTGCACAGGGAACCTCTGCACCAAGGAGAGCTATGACTACCTGAAAACCCTCGCTGGGGACGTCCACATCGTCAGAGGAGACTTTGATGAGGTTTGCGTCTGTGTGTGTGAACAATAAAATAAACCACGTAGAACATACTAATCACCATAAAACAATTTTATTTCAAAGAATGTTCAAAAACAGGGTTCAAATTATGTCTACAAATTGTGTTTCTGCATATTAATAGCACTGATGAAGAACATCATTTGCTGTTCCTAAAGACTGATTGCTCTGTAATTAAATTGTAATTGCTGTTCTCTCAAACTGAGATTTATCCATGTAGATCATGATTTTCAAAAATGATCCCATTGAGGACACGACATCTTTTAAATATAGCTCATTCTGCCATTTGCTGTCTGTTTTAAATGTGTGTATAATTAGTACTTTATTCCATAATTGGACTTGTCAGATAAAAGCAGTGTATAAAACTTACTTTACTCCATGTTTTTCCCATCTCTCATTTGTCCTCCTGATATTTTCTCAGAACCTGAACTACCCAGAGCAGAAGGTGGTCACAGTGGGCCAGTTTAAGATTGGACTCATCCACGGCCATCAAGTGATCCCCTGGGGCGACATGGCCAGCCTGGCACTCCTCCAGAGACAACTTGACGTTGACATCCTTATCTCTGGGCACACACACAAGTTTGAGGCATTTGAGAATGAAAATAAGTTTTACATAAACCCTGGTTCTGCAACTGGAGCCTACAGCGCCCTGGAAAGGTGGGAGCCAATATAAACCATGAATTGAGCTCTATTTAGGAGGCGAGTTAGCCATGTTTTCATGATTTTGACATTGGAAGGTTGGTGGTTTGAACCCTGGCTGCTTCAGCGAAAGTATCAGTATCTAGGTGCAAGATACTGAACCCAGAGTTTCTCTTATTGAAATGTGAATATTAGATAGAAAGCAGTTACATTTCTACTTGAGTGCTCAAGTAGAGTAAAAGAGCACTGTATAAGACATACTTATAGACATTAAATTCTCATAGCCCTGCATAGAACAAGTACACAGCAATATACTACTCGACATGTACTGTGGAAAAAACACGGGTGATCTTATACTGCAGTAAAAAAAGTGTTGAGAGTCACTGGGCAACCCGTCACTGTCCCTGCAACAACCAAGTAAAAAAAAGTAAAACATGCTCTGCACTTGTACAGTGTTTTACTGCTCTTAGCTGTGCACTCAGACACTTTCAGCGACAAGCCTCATACTTCCAAGCACGTTGTAACTTTCACGCACACACTCACACTCCAGTGGATTCATCAGGCTTCAGTATCTTTCCCGAAGACACTTTAGCATGTGAACCAGACTGGAGGCTCTACATATTGAACCAAGCTGACAGAATTTCAGTATATTAAGATGCCCTGTTTTCCTTGTCATTGCAAAAAGACATTTTGACAGTTAGTTTGGTTGGTGTGTTTGAGATTATTTTCACAGTGAAATATCATATTTTAGTTATGCATTTTCCTTAATATGCTACAATTTTTACAAACACCTAAAAATAATGAAAAATGCTCTTTCTGATGTGCAAAGTAGTAGAATATTTGGAACAATTTCATATTTTGATAACTGATTCTAATTGGAGAACTGATCATCAGCAACTAAGAAAACTGATTGCTTCAAGCCAAATTATGGCATCTTTTAACATGAACTAGTTTTCCCACATTATAACAAAAACAGATTTTTGCTCATGTCGCATAATAGAACTCCATGCAGATAGTTCTGGATTGATGTTTGAGGTCTTTAGATATTTGTCTCTGAATTTTCTCATCCACACAGACGTAATGGCAGCAACTGAAATTCTGTAAATCCCGCTCAAAGCATTTACGTTTAACACAGATCTTCTAGGAAAGAAACACTGTTGTGGATGTTTTTAATACTGAGGTGTTTGCAGTTAAAGGTTTTTTCATTAAACTGGGTGTAATTAAAGAAATGCATCTGTTTTTTTTCTCTCTCACAGCAACATCATCCCCTCTTTTGTATTAATGGACATCCAGGCATCTACAGTGGTCACGTACGTTTATCAGCTGATCGGCGATGACGTCAAGGTGGAGCGAATTGAGTACAAGAAATCTTAAAGGAGAGCACAAAGAGATGGAGAAAAATTTGCATTAACAAGCCTCAGATTATATTTCATTCCTGTCCACCAGGGGGCGGCAGCTCCCTCAGAGTCACCAGAGTGTTAATGCTATGACTTCTGTAAGTTAACTCTAAAAGACCTGTGTATTATATTGTTTATATGTCATCAGCATTTGCTTATACCTGAGCTGTCTTTTGGTAACTGTAGAGAATGCAATAATATTGGGTGCCATTTTTTTTTCCTTTGGGTTTTTTTGTTGTTGTTTTAATAAACACCCTCCTCACATCCTGTACATGTAACAGGCCATTGCTTCCTGTAGTTAGCCTCCTTTTATTCATTTCTTTCCCACAATAAAGATGTAATTTCACTCCATCTGTTGCTGTGTGTTAAATTATATTGACAGCAGTAATAGCTGTGCGTAAATAGTGTTTTGATATTTCATTTGGGAAATTCAAATTTATTTATACTTTTACTCTTCTGTCTTGAAAAATTTGAGGATAACGCAACGTGCTTATTTGAAAAAGAAATCCCCCTAAGTATCAATGCACATAATACTGGAGCTTTGTGATACCACACAGACAGAAAAAGCCTCCCTGTTCCTGATTTCAGGCTACTGAAATGTTTAAGCCTCTGTCTGGCTTGGTGTACATCGCTCTTTTATACTCAAAGCTGTTTGCTTCTCTGAAAATTGCAAAGCATTGATTTTTTGCCATGAGGGAATTATGATCATCTTTGCATATATTATAGTATTGTCTAAATAAAAATAGTTATGCCCCCATTAAATAACACACCTGGTACAAATCATGATTACAAAAAGGTGGAAATGATTATTAAAATGTCTTTGAACCACATAATAACATTATTGGCGGGGCCATGGCAAACATAAGCAGGATACATTAGGTTTCAGGTTACCTTAAATAATAGTTTAAAAAAGGCCCCTAACTCAAGTGATGAACCAGTGTTGTCTCTGCACATAACAGACAACTTGGCAAATCTATGAAAAATGCCCAAGAAAGCAGTCTGACAGACATGAAATAGTATTTTTGCACGAAAGAATGTGATTCGTAAAAAGCTATCAGCTAAAAACTTGGCATATCTCAGCACAGTGTGCAGTGTGGCCTTCACAAATTTGGGGAAACTGGACCAGTAGAGGACAAAAGAAAAAGTGGCAGGTCTAAAAAAATCTATTTACAGCATACATTTTTTGGATATGACTCATCTTTTAGAAATTAAAAAAAAAAAAAAATCCAGCAAAGACCTGACACGGGGCTAGAGACTCTTCAGTTGATGAATAAGTGGACTGAAAATCAGTGGCAACAGGTCTTAAGGTGTGGTGAGTCGAAATCTGAAATTTTTGGTTCTAATCAGCCGCTTGTGAAAATTAACAGAAATGTGAAAGCAGAAAAGTATCATCAGACTTTAATCCACCATTTAAAACAATCTAGAAAGCATCTGATTGGCAGCACTTTCATTTTTCAGCAGGACAATAATCCTAAACGCTGCCAATTCAGTAAAAGCATACCCGGACAGAAAACCCCCATCAGTCATTGACTGGCCTTTCCCAAACCCCAGACCAGAACATTACTGAAGCAGTGTGAGATCATCTTGGCAGAGAACAGAAGAAACAACAGCCAACATCCAAAGACGAGAGTTGAATGTCCTTGAAGAAGCCCGGAGAACTATTCCTGAACACCAAAGAAATGACAGGAAAGCTGCCTTTTCTTGCAAAATATATTAAGAAATGATGGGGTGGCTAAAGACTTTTGCACAGGACTGTAAAACAGATGAGTAGAAATTAATAGCAGTGACTATTAAAGTGAAAATACAAGTTCCTAAACAGATAAAACAAAAGAGACAGTCACACACAACTATAAACATATACATTTAAGAATTGCACATGCAGAACATAGATGTCAATGACTTTATTCTAAGTGAAAATAAAAAAAATAATACAGTTATCAGACCTCAGCATATCATCAATGCCTCTCTCAGAGAGTTTTCATCCATACTAGTTCACGTGAAGAATTTGAAGATTTTAAACTTTCCTGAATTCCAGAGGTACTTATGCAACTAATGCATCCCAAAACATCTGTTTCATATCAACAATGGGAAACCTGTGTTAGCAGCAAAAAAGGGGGGAAAAAGGCTTTACTTTTTCCATTAACACTAAGAAAAAAACATCCAAGTCGGCTTCATTTAGCCAAGGAAATGAAAAATGAAAGCAAACTCTTCTTTAAAGCAGCCAAAGAAACAGTATCTGCTCGTGATGAGCCTGTGGCCAGCACCAAGCGCTAAGCACGCCAGCACAGGCACGCACTTCCCATTATTCCTCTCTTTAACGGTAGCGATCACGTGACTTCATGGAAATCAAGTCTTCCAAAGGATTTCCCCCAGTCACAGAGGGCGCTACATTAACTTCATCTTTACGTCTTACAAAAACTGATCTTGCAGATGCATAAAACATCGTTTAAAGCTTAAATAGGCTTAAAAAAAAGAAAAAAGAAAAACAGTTACACATTCTGATAAGGAGGAATTCTAACTTAACACAAAACTAAGACACAGCTGTACATTTAGAAGCTCACATACAGAGTATTTATTTCAACAAATACAAAGAATGCATGATCCAGATAACTGTAAACAATTTCTAGATGCAAGTGAAAATCTCAATTCAAAATTCCTGAAGCTTTCCTTTAAACACCAGTAGTGTCTGATCAGTATATACAGTATATATACTGGAAACTGCATTTTGTGGCGTTTAAGTAGCAGAAAGCGTCACTATATTATTATAAAAGAATCACAAATCAGATAAGCTGTCACCGTCCCATCCTCCCACAGAGAGGGAGCTCAGACATTCACTCAGAGAATCATTTGGTCCTCCCTGCTCTTCTTCCTCATCCGACAGTCTGATCCTGGCTCCTGGCGAAAAATGAAATGTTTAACTCTACAGAAGAAAGTGAATATTTATAAGATAGTTGATAATATTCTTGGTAACTGGCATACTCTCACTGGCTGCCTTATTATGTTGATTCTCTGTGGCAAAGATTCAACAAAGTGCAGGAAACATTGCTCAGAAGCTTTGGTTCATGTTGCTAAACATCCATGATGTAAATCTCCCATCTCACTACAAAAATTGCTCTACTTGACTGAGATCTGGTGACTGTGGAGGCCGTTTGAGTAGAGTGAACTCATCTTCATGTTCAAGAAACCAGTTTGACATGATTTATAACATGATACCCTATCATGGAGATGTAGCGCTCATAAAGGGTCAGACATGCACAACACCCAGGTAGGCTGTGGCATTTACACAATGCTTGGCTAGTACTAAAGACCAAAAGTGTGCCAAGAAAAACATGAAAAAATGATATCCTCGCACTAGCATCTACCTGTACTGTTGATCCAAGGCAGAATGGAGCCATGCTTTCATGTTGAATACTCCAAAATCTGTCAGTCTTCTATTGTCCAATTTTGGTGAGCCATCAGTTTCCCGTTCTTAGCTACAGGAGTGTCACCCAGTCTGCTGCTGTAGCCCATGTGCCTCAAAGTTTGATGTGTTGTATATTTAGAGATGCTCTTCTGCATATCTGGATTGAAATAAGCTGATTTGTGAGTTACTGTTGCCTTCCTATCAGCTTAAATCGGTCTGGCCATTCTCCTCTGACATTAACAAGGCATTTTCATTTTGCCTCTCACTGAAGACTTTCGTTTTCAAACGTTCTCTGTAAAGCCTAGAGATGCCTGTGTGGGAAAATCCCAGTAGATCAGCCATTTCTGAAATACCAGCCTATCTGTCACCAACAACTATGCCATGTTCAAAGTTACAAAAGTATCCTTCCTTCCTCATTCTGAGCCTCAGTGTGAACTTCAGCAGGTTATTTAACCATGTGCCTTAATGCAGTGACTTGGCACCGTTTGCGTGTTTATGCGTGCATATTCCCATGTATTTGTGTTTATGAGCAGTTGAACAGGTGTAATTAAACTAAAATATAACATTTTTGAAGAAAGTTCCAAATAATTCCAAATGTTTTGCTGACTTGCTCCTCGGACTTTTCCTTCTCTGTGTTTGTGACCATGTGCACTTCTTAGCCTTTCTATGTGTTGATGCAGATGCATTAAAGGACCTGCAATTTCAAATATGTTACATTAAAAGTTTTGACTTCTCTTTCTTTTTAAAAAACATTTTCAATGTTCTCATTTTGAATAAAGTCTTCTTAAGTTCTCTGTATTGTAAGATCTTAACCTTACAATATGAAGCACTTTGATGCAACTGCTGTTGTGATTTTGCACCATATAAATAAAACTGAATTGAATTGAGAATTCTTTATCATTAAATAATATTATTTATGTTTTTTAAATTAATAGTTTTTTCTTTTTTTGTTTTCCCTTTCTCAGTGTTTTTCTCTCTTTGCTTTCCTTAGTCGGTACTTTCCAACCCAAGGGGAATTTTCTTTTTTTTCTTCTCCACACTGTTGCCAGTTGTTTGCTTGGGATTCTCGAGTTCCTATCTATAATGTATTGGGAACTTTACAGTATAAATTACCATGAAATGATGGTTCTTATATTTTACATTTTAAAAAATATAAAGATGAGCTAAATATTGTGGCAAAAAGTTTTCATTTTAACTCTTTGCAAGTCTGAAAAGTAAACATGGAAATGAGCTGCTCGTTAAGTGCTTTCAAAATCTCCATACGTGACAACTATAATTATCTACATGTGCAGACTAGTTCAGATGCGTAAGGCGTAAGGGTGTTAGAAGGACATATTAAAAAGGGAAATAAGGTGGGATAAAATAAAGCGATGATCCTTAGGATATTTAAAATATTGTAACTTCAGCTATCACTTGATAGCTCACGTCTCACCTGGCTTCTCTGTTCTTTGGGACGGTTTTCTAGAATGTTTTGCACTGGTCTTGCTCTTGTTTTTTGACCCTGAAGAAACTTCCGATTGTGTTTTTGATAGATGATCCTCTCTGTCATTCTCAGGTGAGGCCACAGAAGCCTCAAAAAGTATGTCTCTTTTGTGGTTGTAGTCTATGACTACACAAAGACAAAACAAATATACAAAACAAACCACAGTGTGAAAGCCGTTACTCAGCCGTTGCTCAATGACTCACTGTAAAGGACTGTAACAGGATAAGTCAGATGCTTATCAGTGAAAGTGGTTTACAAACAGTTTAGAAAAACAGAGAGATAGCACACAACAACAAGTTACATCTGAATTGTATTTATTTTATTTTGTTTTGGTTCTTCTCACCTGCTCGTATACACCTGTACTGCACGTTCATGTAGTGCTGGGTGACGAGGCGCCGGACATGCTCAGTGCTATAGGAAGCTGCAATGCTGTACAGATACTTCCTCTGAGCTGGTGTTAGTGCTGCATGCTAAGAGGCAGGCAGAGATCACTTTTCACTGGGATCCACACCGAACATATGAATCCACACGTGCAAACACATTTAGGTGTGGATGTTACAGAAGTTACAGAAGAAACAGAAATGTATGCTTTTGCCAGTGCTTCTAAAGTCCTCTGACTATGATGAGGGCACATTATTTGCTGATGATAGTGGACAAAAATGGTCTATAGCCCATACGATCAACAGTTTACCTTCAGAAATGAGGCTGTAGTCACACTTGTGGGGATTTGTATAGCTGTTAGGCGTTGATCAGCTGGTCTGCTGATTTTCAAACCGCTGTTGATGTTTCCAGCACTATTTTGAAATTCTGTTAGTAAATAGAAAACAGACATTTGGAAAAACTTGCATTTGAGGCTAATTGACATTTTTACTTAGAGGCAGGATGTGAGGAACTATGGAGCTTCAGGTGAAACAGAGAGACTGAATAAATCAAGCAGGAAATAATGCACAGGTACTGACCCGCCCCTCTGTGACTGTGACAAAAGGCAACGTTACCACAAAGAGATGCAAAATAGCTACAAAGATACTCAAAGCGACTCCACATTGACCAATAGGAGATGCAAAATAATCGTGTCTGTAATTTCAAAAATGAAAATTTAAAACGGAAGACAAAAAGATGACAATTTTTATGCCATATTGACTTATTTAACTAATGTAACACTGGTTAACTAATGGATGTTGGGTTCGGTTCTTCAGATGATTTCCTGTTGGATTTTGTGCCATGAAGGACTCTCAAATAAAAGATTTTAAAAGCTAAAAATCCACTCAAAGACTTCTGGAGTTTTCTGGAATTCTTGCACACAAATTTGACCCATTTTGATGTTTGACAGCTGTAAAAATGACATAAATCTTCTTTTTTTAACCTGAAATTTGATGACTTTTCCTTAAGTGACCCAAAATACATTTACTATAAGATTATAAAGTGGTTTATAGTAAAGAGAAACCTCATTAATTCTTATTAATTAAGCATTCTTCATCCATGTATTAATGTCAGGTATTTATACATTCTAAATAGATCTGTAGTTCAAAATTTGATATGAACATTAATTAAGGGAAATTTTTGCAGTAGGTCAAATTGACCAGGGTCATATTAGGTCATCTGGAATATAGTCTATATAGTCTGCAAGAACCCAGAGATTTGCACATGGGCTCAGTTACACTGTCAAACCAAAAGGACTTCTAATTAAAAATCAGCACAAGTGAGCTTTCTTCCTGTTACCTATCAGGCCTGACCCCGGTCAGATTCAGGTGTGGGATTTCACCTGGTTTCCACTTGTCCTCAATAACAAAAACCTTCCTCTCAAGTTTCAGTGCAGACAAGATGTAAGATGTTTGGTTTATTTAACCATGGAAGTAGCACATGCATATCTGAAATCTAACCCAAGGAAAAAGACTGAAATAGACACGATACAATGGATTCAATATGCAGAAGGGTTCAGTAGAGTGGCGTCACCGTGTGAGTTTCTTCATAAATCTGCTCATTTTTTTTTACTTTACTGCTCACGTGTTCATTTTTAATGATATGCAAAAATGTACACATACCCATTTTCACTGATGCATCAAAATAAACCTGCAACAGAAATGTATGAGTTATATTAACATAAAAATAAAATAAATGCAATAAAGATGGCATGTTCACTTTGGCATGGATTAAATTTCAAACATTACTTTACCTTGGCATAGCCTCATTATGATTGATCCCATGCAACACCTGGTTTTCTGCAGATTTCACTTGCTTTTTCAGTATGAAACGGCACACAAAGCCAAATAGTCCGTGCACAAGCAGCAGCAGCCAGTTTACCTTACCTTTAACACATATCGTCCACGCTGAGGCCAGTCTACATAATTAAAGAAAAGAGGCGGTCTGATCTAAGGACTTTGAACAGTGGGCGTGTCCTTTCAAAGATGTTGCAATTATAAACTGAAAGAAAGATATGTTTAAATTAATATTGGTAACGTTAACTTAAAGATGTCCTGTAATGCTCAACATGGACAAAGAGTACACTGAGATCCTTGGAAAAAAGCAGCCGCGTTGGGCTGTGGTTATTATATTGTTTTACGCATGCACTACTCTAGTGGCTACTGGAGGCTTGCTCTAAAAGCAAATCAGTCCCTGTGACTCACTCCCATGGTACTCTCATGGCCTCCCCCCTTTGTATGTCTATGTTTAATGATTTCTTTGTTTGTTCATTTGTCCTGTTTTTGCAGTTTTCTTTCCTGGAAAGATCCAACATTTTTAAACAATCATAATTCTTTTGAAAAATAAAATATTCTGCATACATTTGAAGCTATCAGACTCTGAGAGGGCCATAAATAAGGTGAGCTCTTGTCCCCACAGCGAAGCTTTGTACAGTATTTTCGGTACTTTCATGTAACTATTGGAGCTCTTTTATCTCTTGACGACTCAGCTCCTAGTTAGATATTTGTGTAAACAAATTTCAAGTTGTAAAAATACACCTCATACTCCAGAGAGTCAGTGGGTGTTAAATTGTATTTTCAGTCCATGCAATAATCTTTTACCCAAACAATCAGATTGATTCTATTAAAGCATGCATCAAATAAAAATGCAGACTACTTGTGACTGTTTTACCATTTACCTTTCAAGTTTGCCGGCAGTGAGGGGATTATCCAGATCGTCTGCTTGCTGTTGTGCACGCCCATGTAGGGATAATCCCCGCCATGTTCATAACAGCTTTCTCTCCATAAAATATTTGTAATGGAAATTTCCTCAAGGTTTGCAGAATTAGACACGCCGACTGTAATTAGTTGAGGTAAACGGTTTGCAGCAAGCAGCATCAACAACTGCAGGAAAATTTAAAAATTTGAATGCAGGCAGTTTCATTGGCTCACAGAGGCAACTGTAAAGTGTGATGGCGTAACAGAAAGACTGAGCACCATCAATTGGGTGACTGAAAAATAAATAAAGGGAGCTAATATTTTACAAGATTATTTGCACATTATAGAGTAAGCTAAAGAAAATTCAGCCTCGTGTCCAATGTAGATACAGAGTAAACACATTAAATATCCTCCTGGACAAGGAGGGCTGCCATAAAGAAAGTAAATAATGTATGGTATGTATAAAGTAAATAAAATACCTTTTAAAATACCTATATTCATGCAAGACTGATATGATTAACTATAACTACTGCTTCTCTATAAATTGAATTCCTTTATTGATTCATAATTAAGCCCTTTCAAAGCAATTTTTAGCGAATATTAAAAATAACACTGATCATCTCGTTAACAGGCATTGTTCTTTTGGAAACCATTCCTGTGGATGTTCCTTTGACTCACAACAACTAGTTAAAACTGTTGTATTTGTTGTACTGTTGGGAGACGGTTTTCCTGGGGAAATTCCACTCCCAAGTCCACTCCTAGTCTCTCTCTCACACACCTCTCATCCAGTTGCTGACTTTCAATTCATCATCAAAATGAGATACAGCACTGAGGAGTTGTACTTTGTTGCAAACAATGGCAGTGACAACAGTAATTTTTTAATATAGCGCATTTCATTACACTTAACATAAAACCTAAAAACCTATGTAGGTCTACTATGCCTCAAGGCAATGGAATCAACAAAAGGCACACAGTGATTAAATATCAGCCTGTGAGAATAAAGAGGTTCTGAGTTTGCTTTTGAATGTAGACACGGCTCTGTTTGACCTCACGTCAGCAGACAGCTCGTTCCAAAGGACAGGAGCACAGTAACTGAAAGCACCAATGCACTAATTCTGGTTTAAAAGAGCTGCATTTGTATTAAAGATAGGTAAAGAGTAACAAAGAACACATCCTCAAGGATCCACTGTTCGAATTTTGATTTCTGCAGATCTAAAACTACTGAAATACAAACACATCTATCCTCATTGTGATAAAAATCAGTTAAGAACCTGATCTGTTAAATCAACTAAATCATGAAACCTTTGAATGCTGAGAAAATAAAGATCTGAGACAGGGCTACAGTTACCACTTAACAATTGATTTAAGTTTTTATTTTATTTTGAAATTGAACAGTGACATGTCTTCGTTGCACTTTCGTGTATCTCGTTGACATTACATGTACATTATCTTCTACCTGTATGTTACATGTACATGTATGTATATTTCATCTAAGTGTACATTATGTCTATGTTATGTCTACATTACAGGTGCACTTACCTTGTTGACGTTACATGTAAATTCCGTGTACGTACGTATGTATGTATGTATGTATTTCGTGTACGTTGTTCGGCTTAAAAGTGAGGAAGTGTCCCGGGATGACCCGGTGTGGGAAGAAGCTATTGGTGCACCGTTTTCATGCTGATGTTAATGCCAGACGCACTAAGCAATTTATCTGTAGCTTTGTGTGGACTGCCATTTGCTGTGGTTCCCAAAAACTTCCACGTTTGCAATAATATCACCCACAGAAATTTCACAAACTCACTTGTTGTAATGGTGACACATTATAGAACGCACTCAAATTCACTGAGCTCTATAGTCTTTCACAAATATTTGTAAAAGCAGATTGCAAGCCAGGTGATTTTATACAGTTTTAGGGCCAAAAACACCTGAATTCAAAGAGGTGTGACCCAGTACTTTTGTACATATAGTGTACCTGTTGCCATATTTTGTCAGCTACTTTACAGATTAAAAATGTCTGTTATGTTCAACATAAATCAGTACTGCAGTTTTACTTTACTTTGCATGCCTACACATACACACATTTCTTTTTTTTCTTTTCACTCTGACTCATTACATTGGCATTGATAGTTATTTATAGACAAAGTCCTAAGGGCAGAGCCAAAGAATGTCTCCAACTCACTTTCCTGCTGTTGCTTTTTTAAGGTTACTACATAATTGTAGGTTGCATATGTAATAAGTACACACAGTATTCTTTGACTGATTCTTAATGAACAGATTTCATGTAGTTTTCATGTGTGCAAGTTAAAGTGGGACTCGTTTTACACTGTAGTACAACGACTCATTCAGCAATGTGTAACCACAGTGTTCACACTTTAACCCCCCAAAGCGATATATTATTTAAATGTTAGGATGTTTTCACAAATTTCACAAAAGTTAGGACAACAGGCTTTCTTCGGCGAGTTGTAGGTATTATTGTTGTTATTATTATTACACATTGCATCATTGCTGTTAGGATGATGTCAAATGATGCAGAAACGAAAGCATTTTGTACAGTCGCAGTGATGCTACGGGAAAATCCCTTCGACTGCTTTATAAGCTCCACACCACACAGCGCTGCCAGGAGTGCATTACTGAAACGTGACACTGCATGTGTTCAAGCATCGTCTTTGCTAAAAGAGCGAGCAGTTAAAAGTCGATATGAAGAAGATTTTCAGCAGAAAGAAGAAGATTCGGATGAGTGAGGGCAAGAAACCCTTAATAGAAAATAACAACAACATACAAGACGGTAAGAGCGCTTTACTATTATTACTGTGGGAATCCTTCATCTGTATAGTTTATATGTAGCAAGGAATAATAACTGGAATCATCCACGGACTGGCTATTTTATATTTGTTTGAAATAATTGCTATTTATTGATTGATTGTTACTGATAGGCCATTAACTCAGAAATAAAAACTAGTTTAACACACGAGCAGCACAAGCTGTTGCTGAAGCGGCAACAAAGTAACGTTGCAATATTTGCATATCAGCGCAGCTTAGCCTCAGGTATGCAGGGTATTCCCAAACAAACCAGAACAAATATGTCCCAACATGCATTCCCAAGTTAATATCGATAAGTGTAGAGGCTTCCTACTTATATAATCAAGTGCACACTTAAATTTCATCATAAGTGCTGGTTTTACTTCCTCCTATCCGAAAACAAAGCGAATTTTATGTTTGAATATGATTAAGTGAAAAAACATGCACTGTAGCCAGAAACTAGCCACAAACTACAAGTGGAATGTCAAGATTAAAGGAAGTAGACAATAAGACTCATAACCAATGGCATCAGGTGACTAGCACCAATGTTAACCCTCTCAAGGCAGGCGTTGCCGATTTGCAACAGTTAAAAACTAACAACCTGATTACCCCACATACATATTTTATGAGTTTTTTTTACTCAGAAGTACCACTGCAGGACTTGGTTGTGCATTAGCAACAAAAAACTTAATTTGAGCCTGAGAGGGTTAAAACTGACACCTATTTGTCCTTCTCAAAGGGACCAACTCAGTGGTAGACACTGTTGTCTTGATGGAAAAAAAAAAATCACCTGAGCTCAAATGGAAAGAGCATCAGGAGTAAGGATGAGCTTGATAAATTGCTTAGTCTCTGGCATTTCATTCATTCACAATTACATCACCCAGGCTTTTAGAAGCTGGCAAACTCTGACAGGCTCATTGTCACATATCTTGGCCGAGTCACAGCAAGAATTTTACATCGCCCCTTTTTATCAGAAAAAAAAAAAATATATATAACCCCTTCATTTGGCTTGGATCAAGTCAAAACATGAAACAAATGTAGAGTTCACATGTTTGTTTGTTCTTTCTGGCTCTTTCATAGGACATGACTGTGCAGGTCATGAGTATGAGAACCCTTTGGCCCAGAACTCCTTTAACTCTGCAGAGGAGCAATCCATGCAGAGACAACAAAGCAGCTCACTTATGGATCTCATTCAGTGTCTTGGGGTGTCCTCTGAAAGCCTTTACAACCTCATAGAGGCTAATTTGGGACAACAGAGTGTCATTGCTTGGTCCAACCCTCAGACATTCAATATCCTGAACAAAATGCTCCAGGAGATCAAATCTGTCAAGCAATGCCTGCAACTGATGGACTGGGTCCAACATAAATATCTGAGGTATTTATGTGCCGGCTTACTTTTTTTGTTTAACTAGCCACATCAGCTCAGTGCTGTTGTGTGCATTTGTACCTTTAAATATAGATTTGGTGAAGATCAAACCAATGACGCACTTGGATGTTAAGCTGGTTGTTGGGCGTGTCTTCCAGCCCAGATGCCAGAATATGCAAATGAGCATTTTGAATGGTCAGTAAGACCTAAGTAACTATATAACAACCAATCTAGTCACCATTCACATACATCTATGAAAACTAGCGTTCAAATTTATAGTTAAGCACAAAAGGTAAGAAAAAATATGAACTATGATCATCACGTCTAGAGCTCTCGGATTAATTCAGTGTGTTATTTCTGTTTTATGTGTTCAAAATTTAAGCATAAATACAGAGATTTGCTATAAAATCCTGGCATATAGCAAACTGGTTCAGTCTGCTTTTATTCATTGTTATTCACAATATCTTCAACCTGTTATTTCAAAAACAGGGAATTAAAATGTTAAAGCAGGTTTCATCATATCAATAGGGAATTAGGATTGAAAGCATTTGTCTCTTGTCTGAATGTTAGCTGTTAACACATGCTGGTGCTCACTTCTGATGTGGGTATTTTCTGGTACTTTCCAAGCAGGGAGTCTGACCAAAAGCTGTTCTGTGAATGGAAAGACAAGGCAAAGGAGAAGCTGCTTCAAAGTGTGCAGGTAAGAATACCAATATAACTTATCATACATTTTATGAGCCAGACAATCTTTGGTGACACACACACACACACACACACACACACACACACACACACACACACACACACACACACACACACACACACACACACACACACACACACACACACACACAGATATCATTCAAGGTTGTTTTCTACACAGCCTCTGTGTAGTTAGGTGTGTCTTTACAAATACTATCAGGTATATTCAATATAAGCATCAGCATTAAGCATAATTAACCATCAGCAAAATCACAAATAAATTATGATTTTGTGTTTTTCCAAGTCTTGTTCAAAAACATGTATAATCATGTGTTGGTGACACATTTCTAATGCTTCACATTCCTGACACTATTATGCCAAGGTCAAAGCTAGATCATGTCTACAGACACAAAATCAAAACCTTTTCACTACACAAATCACATTTCTCATTTAACATATTGACCCAACTTGTATTTTGAGTTATGTTTGATTAAAAATAATGATGATTAGCAAACGCACACAAACTCTGTTTCCGGATGTTTAGCCTTTTCTCAGATGTAGTGAGAGGTAAGCCAGTGGGACTTCAGTCTCTATCTGTCCCACCTCTCTCAACACTTCTCACGCAGAGGTTGTTATTGTGTGCCAGTGTAAACCACAGCTGTGGGACCAAGTTATTTCCTGGAAGTGTAACACTTTCCCCACAATCCCTTTGGTGGCAGTGTTGCTCTTTGGTTTGAAAGGTGTGATCAACCTCAGGCCTTAACCAGATCAAAGAACAGATGCATAGAAGTAGTTGAGAAAAAAAAAAGCCACAATCTCAGCCCCTGTTCACAAGTAGACTGGCTCATGATCGCCATATAAATGAACTGGAAATGAAAATGTTTCTAAACGCAGTATTTGCATTACTTCATTGAGTCTTCTTTGAATATGAGTTAGTAAGCAAAGTGGTTTATACATTTTAAGTATCTGTAGGAGTCATGCAGGTACTAAAAGTGCTCAAAGTTGACTTGACTTTCTGAAACTTCAGCCCAATCAGATGTCACAAGAAGAAAAGGAACAGAAACACTGTTACAATCATCTGTAAGAAAAACAGGCCAGACAGTAATCTGATATCAACAGCCTGCTGGGAGAAAGTGTCACTCAGTAAGTCTGTCAGATCCCTCAATGACACATTTAAATGAAAGCAACAACGTCCATCCTCTCAGCAGTACAAATGTACAAAATAGAAACCAAACTACTCTGAACCAAAATGGCCACTAGAGTTAACCTCAACTGACATGAGCAAAATTGGCCTCAGGGCTCACTTCATTAAAAATATGCAAAGTTACATTTCTAATTTGGGACATGGAGTTTCCCCGGTAGAATCTCAGATTGTATGCCTGATAGAAAGTAAGCTTACAGTCTACTTCTGTGTCGTTTTTGTCCACAGAAAGAGATCAGAGAGTCCCTGGACAAAATCCTGCAGAATGAGACCGGTATAGCTCCAAACTGCATAGAAGAAGATTATGTTAAACTTTATGTGGACACTATCCAGGTAAGAAAAATGCTCTTCAGCAGGAGCGTCAGATGAGTTTTATATCATAGGTCACATACAGGGCACTTTTTGTCAGTCTAATGAAGTTTATGCATTTAGTCCATGAGTTTGCTGAAAATACAATGTTAACAGTATGTCTCAGTTTTTCTGCATGACAGAGAAATGCTGTTGTAGTAAATGACAGGAATGCTAAAAGTTTTCTGTGAAATTATAGAAAATGTTCTGGTAGATCATTGCAAAGAAAGTTTATTTGAAATTTCTGTTGTAAATAGTGAAAAACTGTTAGTGACCTATCATATCATTTGTCCCTCTTGAAGTGTATTAATGCCGTACCCAGAGAAGCACAAAAACTCCTTCCAGAACTGCACGATGAAGTGCAAGAAATTTGTTTCCAAGAGTTTCGAACATTTGTCAAGAGGTGAGTCTTTATCTTTTCTTCAGAAATAGGTGATTCATCACGTCTGAGATTTTGAGATTTGATGAAACTCATGTTTTTTTTTTCACTGTGTATTCTCTTTGGTTTGTAGGTACAGTGAAGAGCAGTATGTCGATCTTAAAAAATGGGCACAAACTGACAACCCAGAAACAATACACTTCCTCAAAACACTGAAAACATGTAAGGAACTCAGGTGAGTGGTTTCTGTGTTTCTGTGGCAAATGTTAATTCAGTTTCTTTGAGCCCTATAATTGAATCAAAATACTTATTCACCACTGGATATCTACTTGAAGGCTTAACATGCTGTAGAACATGATGATCAAAGCTGATGCCTGTTTTATAAATATTTTATGCTGTTTCTTTCAGGAAGTATGCTCAGACGATTGGTACGGGAGTCACACCTTCTCTTGTCAAAGAAACTGTGGAAACACTGGAGAACCTGGAGCAGTCTACTTTAACATTCCTGATGGAAATTATAACTGTTATTGCAGAGGTATCTATCCATCCTAACCACAGATTAAAAAATATATATATAGGTAAATATATTTTCTTCTATTAATACGACATTTTCTGTCCGGCAGAACCACTTTAAAGATTTCTTCAGATCGGGCAGCAACTTGAACCACTTTGTTTACAGTGTTTACAGTCACTTCCCCACACTGCCCTATGTTATGGATGAGAAAAAAGTAAGAAAATTCCCAGATGTCAAATATACACAAATTTACCTGTAGTTGTTTTTTTAAACCGATTCAGTCAAACTGCATTCATGTTGTCTTTATGTGTCTCAGGAGGTGGTGGATGAGGCCTATAAGATCATCGCCCGCACTTATGTCGAACATCTTATAACAAACAAGCAGAGAACCCTGAAGGGCCGATGGGCTCCTAATATTGGTGAACAAATACATGAAGATGCAAACCATCTTCACAAGAGCATTTCACTCTTGGTGAGATCAACAAGTTGCAAACAGTCTGCTTATTGTTATGTGAATGACGTTTTACCAAAAGAGCAACTGGAAAAAAATCTTAACCTTGACATGAATTCCTGTCATACTTTTTTGTGATTTATCAGGCTCCCGGTGTCCACGAGTGGCGCAAGATGATGCTGGGCATCCAAGAGGTGTTGGACTGCACATCCATTGATGCACTGAAGATAATAATGGCACGTCTACAGCAGGACTATTTCAGAAAGAGGTAAAATGATCTCTTACCTGTATCAATACAAACATGTTTACACACCTTCTCAGTAAAGGCCTCAGCCTCTCGCTGATAGGAAAGAGGGTGCTGCATCGATAGCCTCCTTCTGACTGCTCTGACCAGCAGATTTCTGTAGTTTCCTTCAGAGACACAGACTTATTTTCAAACTGTAGTGCAATTTGACACATGCTGGAAATGTAAGTCAAAGTACGCTTCTTCCATGTTATGAGCAAACTATGGGCAACCACAGCAATCTGCTTGCAACCAAAGCAATTGCAAGGACAGGAAGCAACATCCCTGACCAACTGGTTGTGAAACCCATTTTCACCAAGAGACCATGGGATCACTAAGAGCCCTAAGGATTTTTCTTGATATGACTATTTCACTGCTGTAAAACAAATGTAAATATAACTATAGATCATAATTAGGAGCTTCCATAGATAACCTATTTGATCGAGCAGTCAACAGTCTCATTGCTACACTCCCCTTGAAAATGCACACAAATTTGTGCTTCATTCAGTCGTTTTTAGTAACGTCTTACCAGCTTGCACGTGTAAAACACACTTCCCCAGCAGAGCAGCTATATTCTCAATTCGTCAAACATCCCTCATGTCTATTTTCTGGATGCAAACACTTGGCACAAAACAGTTGTGCGCAGTTTAGCTCATCCTTCCAGGAGACAGTGTGCAAAGAGGTCATCAAGGAAAACATCTTTTCTAGATGCCTTATTTTATACTTTTAATCTTGTAAATATTGTTCTTCGCTGTATAAAAGAAAAGAAAAACTCTTTTAAATGAATAGACCTGTCTAACAGAATAATTTATGTGTTACTAACTCTGTGGGGTTTCTTCTTTGACTACAGTGAGGACTTCAAGTTCCTGAACAAGTTGCTGAAGTGGAAGGGTCTTTCTAATGGCGATGTCAACGAGGTGCTGGACGCTCTTCCCGGCAGTGAATCCAGACCTATTTGCAGGTCCTGTTTCTCCTGCCTTACCTGCTGGTGACGGCTTAGTTGGGCAACACGGGATGAAGCGCAACAAAAAGATCAATGCTGATTGTTACATGTTTGTTTATGAAACATAAAAAAGACAGCAGGTGGAGTTTGGCTGCGGGAGCATTATAAGCTGTGCAATTTCAAATGGCACAAAAAAGTTTTGGTGAAAGAGCTTTTTAGTGACATTTAGTAGCAGCAAAATGTGTGTTTTTTACTCTTACTCTGTATTACAGTAAACAACAGTAATGGTTGTTTATGTACTTGAATTTGCTTTGTTTACTGAAGTTAGTGAAAGAAATGTTTAGATCATGTTTTTAAAAAATATTTTAATATTTATTACATTTTATTTATGAAGGTACAAACATACATTTCTACAGAGTGAGGCGATTTAAAAGCCCACCTATTATTCCGTTATCTACACTGAGACTGCTCCTGCCTTGTTAATAAACATGCAAAACCTCATTGTCTGATAATGAAGCACAAGCTCCTGGGATTATTTCTACTGCCTAGCAAGCTGTAATATTACAAATTCCATTAAAAATTCTCAAAAAAGGCGACAAATGCTCACACACAGGTCCCGTTTAATGACCCGAAGTAGCAGATGAGTCAGATGAGCATGAGCTGCCTGTGTAAGTCATCACTGCCCCCTGATGGGGACTCACTTCCCCAGCCTGAACTGCAATTTTTGCCACTTCAGCTTTGGCCTCATTTTTCTGCTGTTGACAACTACTTACAACACACACACACACACTTCCTAAACTGCTAATTTTGAACAAGAAAAACAAGGAATAATTAAAAATAGATATGATGTGTAAAAATATAACACAGGCTGAATGCAACACAGTTGCTACAGTCCAGGCTGTGAAGTAAAGTTACCACAAAGCTGTAAGAGTGTGCATGTGCAGGTTAATGGAACAGTGAAGGCATAACTGCAGCTGTGTTATTCCCTTAAACGAACGTGTTGCTTAGATGTAATCTTTGGGCATCTAGAAAAATTGTAGCTTTCTTTCAGTTGTAACCTTTGACCCTGGCTTCTCTGACAGACAGGATGGAAAAACAATATGCCAGGAAATACTGAGTCTGTTGCTAGAAAGCCATGATCCATAGAGTAAGCAGTCAGCAGACTAGCTGATAGGTTCCTGTAGCGTCTCAAATGTGGCTTATACTGTTTCCAGGACATGGGAATGTATGGTTTTGATGCAGTTTCTTTGTTCTATTTCTGTTGAAGAAACCTGACTTTTGTTGTCCTTAGTAATTCTGAATTTTCTTTGAACTGTGTACTGTTCTTCAGATTATGTGCCTTCTACACAAAATCTCAACGTTCTGAAATTGCTTTAATCTTTACCTGCTACTTTGCGTGAACCTCCTACATCAGCTCTGGTTTATGGTTTTTCGTTTTAAGCCTCTCTGTTCAATGACTTTTCTTCGTGAAAGAAATGATTCTGTACATTCCCACGATCGTTCTGTTGCTAAAGACTGACTGTGATGAATAAACTTCAATTTAAAAACAAATGGCAGTATAGTCTTTGCGCCACCAGCAAACACCACTAGATGGAGACCAACATCACCATAGTAAAATGAGACTTGCTGGTCCCATGTTCTAGTTTTCATAGGGAGAAAAATCTGACGAATCTTTAGACAAAACAAACAGTAAGTTTATTATGTTTTGCAACACTATGGATATTTCTCTTCTTCAGCTATAAACCCAGCCCTTTAAAGCCATGTGTATACTGTCCATGCAGGCATACAGGTCCAGATTTGGAGATGATGACAGACAGGAACATGTACAGGTGATGAAGGATATCGGGCTATATTATTAATCAAACCCTAAATTTCAAGCAAACTTATTTCACTTTGTCATTATTGGATAGTGTGTGTAGAATTCATCCATTTTGGAATAAGGCTGTAGTGTGACGAAATCATAAGGCTGTGAATACTTTCCAGATGTGCTGCAGTGTAACAGTGCCAGAACTCACAGGCAGAGAGGGGCAGACTAGCAAGAAGAAAAGAGAAGACCACAAAAAAAGGAGGGAAAGATTAAGAAATAAGTAAAGCATAACAGGTCATCTTCTTACTGAGTGTCAACCATCATACCTGATCATCTACATCACCTGCAAAGGCGAGAGCTGAAGCTTCTATTTCGGCATCTTACAGCTCGAACTGCTGTGGACCAAGGCTGTTGTCCCAGGCCGTAACAGGCTTCAGAGTATATTGACCCATGCAGGTTCCTGCTTAATTTTCATGGGCAAAAAAATCCCCCCTCGCTCTTCTATTTTTTCAAAAATCTTGCCCTTTTAACAGAAAAAGTTAAAAGGTCAAAAGATATTGATAAAAACAACAAACTGACAGACTGTGGAGGTCAGAGTGTCATAGCAGGAAAGCACCATGGAGTTTCTTATCAGCCTGGTTATTCCCAGTCCAATTCATCACTAGATCCTTTAATGAGTTCGCTTTCCTTTACTCCCTCTGCCTCTCATTGGGAAATTTTTTACTGTGACCTCCTCCCCCCTGACTAGGCGACATCCCACGTCCTGCAGTTATGACACACTTTCAGGACAAAAGCCGCATTTTGAAAATAGTTTCCTTCAAGACATGCTCCCCCAGCTCATTAGCTACAAGTATATAAACAATGACTAAATAAACTGGGATTCATTGAGCGTGCCAATGATTTCCCAGAATTGTTCAAAGCTGCTGGAGACACGGAAGAGCAATTCCTCTCTGGGTCGGGAAACCAGTGGATGATTATTGTTAATACTCCCTTGATGAACGGCTCATTAAATATAATCTTTAAAGCCATGTAACCTCGGACTTCACAGGATTTCTTAAAAGACTTCCTCAAAGATCCATGGGTTTCATGCAAGATAATTTCTTAGACATATCAGATTTAGATGATTCCTTATATGATTCAATAAATAAACCTCTAAGAAGGAGAGTTGTAGATTTACACAAGCTGGGAAGATCTTTTAGAACCATTTCTGAACTATTAATGGCTAACTTCCCTCCATGCTACCTTGATCATAGCCTCTCCTCCTCCATGGTTTTGGTGGAGATAGTTGCTGTAGGGTTTGTCTATAATGCTGCATTACCTATCAAGCTATAGTGTTCACTTGTAACCTGCAGTTATCATTCTTATGATTTTTATAATTAACACATGTTGATACTTATTATAGACATTAACTGTAACTCCATTCCCTGTCTGTTGCCAGTACTATTGCTGTTTTTTCCACATACTATAAACCCTACAGTCAGTTTACATGTGGATCATCTACTAAACAGAGTAAACAGTAAAAACAAATTGAGCTGGTTTTTGCACATTTATTAAAAAAAACTCAACTTACATCTATTTATGTACATGAGACATGTATAATTCTCTGTAATACAATATAGCATAAAATACAACTTATGAAAAAACTAGACTTTAATATCATTGTAGTTTTTAAACAAAACGACATATAATAGAACGACACTGACCTGTTTGTAAGTGTGTAAAAACAGACTCTTGCATACTTATTCACAGTTTCTATGAAATGCACAAAAATTGCCAGCATGAATGTAAAATCTAGCTTATGTATACAATAACATACAGTAACTACAGCAAGCATTCACCATCACAGAGTCTGCGTATAATCGGGATTTCAGTCTAAGTAGCATCTGAAGGTTTTTCCCTGGCATTCACTCTGTATGTCTTTACAGAGATAGACTGTAACACAATATAATACACGATAATATTGCTGCTGTGCAACCAAACTCTCAGTCAGTGATACTCTAAGAAGCAAATGTGCGGCTCATCTCACTTAAACTTTGGAGAAAAACTTCCGGGTTCCAGGATCAGCACGGCTCTCTTTCAGTGTGTCTGACAGAGTGGTTTTGACGATTTTCCTGTCGGCTTTGGAGATGTTTGTCTTGAGTTTGAGCAGAGCCGAAACATGTTTTTCACTGTTGGTGACAGAAAGAAGAAAGGGTTTTAAAAAAGTGACGTAAAGTCAGAGACTGTGAAAAAAGGATTGTCATGTGAGAGCTGCCACATTTGATATAGAAAAAATATATATAAAGAAATTGAGCTTTTTTTTTTAGCTAAATAGAATCTGCAATGTTTTATTTCACTTTCAACATACGAATAACAGCAGAAGTTCTAACTTCACTGATCCCGTCTAAACTTGTGTTTCATTGCCATGTTATGTCTTTTTCTGTCTGCCCCTGACACACATCCTTCCTGCAAACACTGAAAGCTGTCAGTAACACATCACCATCATCTAAACTGCTGAGAAGAGGGGAGATGGAAAATGTGACTCAGTCCACCTCTGTTGGAAATGTGACAATAGGTGGAACTCCTACTGCTGAAATGGATCCGTGCCTGAAATGCATGTGATTCTCCATGTGATGGCAAAACCCATGGTCACACTCTACAGTTGGTAACTCTCGTGTATTTTTATTTCTTCATTTGAACACAATAACACACTTTAGTTTCCAATAAGTTTATTGATTGGTTTAAGCACATTCGTTCAATTTGTAAGCGCACATTTAGTTTACTTATTGTGACATGGGACCCTGTAACACACACACACAGTCTCGAAAGTGAAACAGTTCTTTGTTTATGCACACACTCCTCACTCTGTGTCACACACACACGTCTCATGTCAGCTCTCACTGCCAAACAGAACACACAGTTATTGAAACAGTCAGGCACACCTGTTCTTCCCGCCTGCGCACCGCCCTGCGAGCTCACTGTGTCACTCCTCCGCTGCAGCAGGCCAGAAACCACACACACACCCCCACCGCCCGACTGAGGCCAGCCGAACGTACACCCCCGCGAGCAGGAGAGGAAATCGGCCACAACCACCAAAAGTTAGGTGTGAACAGCAGCGGCTCCCCACAGAGAGCCTGTTTTAGCTGCACAAACGCCACCTGGCACTGGACCAGATCGGGGGCACCTTTCCTGGTGAGATCGGTCAAGCGGCTGGCCAGGTCCGCGAACCTAGGCACAAACCGGCAGTAGTAGCCTGCCAGCCCCAGGAGACGTCCCACCTCCTTTTTGGTCTTCCGGCGCAGACAGGATGCAATCGCTGCTGTTTCCTCCACCTGCGGACGCACCTGCCCGTGACAGACTCCCCAACCTGTGCAGTTTTGCTCTCAGGTCCAGCACGTACTGAATCTCATTTTTCACGGGGCTCGACCCTTTCTCCCAGTTTTCTTTAATCAGGTCGAGCACCTTCTATGGCTGTCTGCTCTACAGCAACTCAAAGGAGAAAATCCTGTGGAGGTCTGGGGTACCTCCCTCACTGCAAACAGAGGGTCTAACCAGCGATCCCAATTGCGTTCATCCTCATGTATGAACTTATGAATCATGGACTTTAAAGTCTTGTTCAGCCGCTCCACCAGCCTGTCAGTCTGAAGGAGGTAGACACTGGTCTGAACAGATTTAATGCCCAGTAATTTTTATAGCTCCTTTAGTGTGCGAGACATGAACGCCGTGCCCTGGGTGGTCAGTATTTCTTTTGGAATACCGACCTGGGAGATGACCTTAAACAGGGCTTGCGCACACTTTTCTGCCTCCTCCCCCCAGAGTCAGTGTTAGATGACCCCACGTCTCATCCCCGCATACTGCCCCAGCAAGCTATGTAACCCTGGCCAATTAGTTGGTGTCCAAAATTAGGGGATGCAACAGGCGCTGACCAACTGCCGCCTTTACCCCTTGCGTTTTGCCCTTGTATTGTAGCAGAAGCGGCACCACAGGATACTTGTGTCCCCATACACACATTTCACCTCCACCCATTCTGCTTCCAACGCCCCAGGCTGAACCAAGCTTTGGTGGACCAGGATCTGCGTCCAGCCCGAGTCCACCTTCTTGACACCTTACCGGAATGTGCTACGTACCTCCGGGACCAGGGGCGGGTGCTGTAGCCCCGGCGACGCTGGACGCGGAACACCCGTCCCAACTCATTGGACATTCCCGCAGTAGGTGCCCCGGCCACACACACTTCCAGGACTCTGTGCGGCTCCCCGTGGCTCAGAAGCGCGGCCCCGTGGCCGTCGGGCAATTCTGGGCCACCGGCCTAAAGCAGCGCTGTGAAGGGGTTTGTGGGACCCCACACGCCGGCGCCTAAACTCAGCGTTTGATGAGCTCCGCCGTGTAGCCTCCGGTCTGGTGGCAGGTGATGGAAGCGGACCCAGTGGGCAGTGGCCTCGGCCAGCCCCTCAAAAAACACTGCTCGAGGACCACGAAGTTCAGCACACACGCCTCCTCCAGTGATGGCCCTGAACGTAGCCCCGGACTAGGGCTGGGTATCGTCACTGATTTCTAGAATCGATTCAATTCCGATTCACAAGGTCCCGAATCGATTCGATTCGATTCAATTCAATTTGAATCTGGGAAATTTTGACAGTCAGAAATATTATAATTCAGATCAGTACATTTACATATTTTTGTATCTATAAAAAGGAAGCTGACACACGCAAGACTTTATCAAAGGTGTGAGCGTCACAGCAGATGCCTTTGTGTCAAAGTAGCTGAAGATAAAACACAGAAAAACATGAAGGCGAGTTTCCTGGCCTGGGATTTTATAAAAATATTCTGCAGTACATCAAAAACGAAAGAAAACCATTAATCAACACATGAACATTACCTCTGACGTTACAGCGGTTTTATTAGAGACACGACTAAGCGTTTTGCATTTTGCATCATTTTAAAAAGTTTACATTTGTTCAGTATTGAACGGCAGAAATTAGGTTTTCTTTCCGGAAGAATGTAAAAGGGAAAAAAAACGTCGGCCGACAGCGCTGTAAACAACGGTAGAGTTGTGCGTAACAAGCAAGCGAATAATGAAGAAAACAGATTTTTAGACGGGAAACTGTTGTTGAAGAGAGGGGGGGGGAGGGGGGGAGAGCTGTGCATCGTGGTGGAAGCAAAACAGTAAAAGTCAGAGTGAATTCATGACGATGTTTATGTGAAGCGTAGTTTGGATCTTCTTTTGCTGCTGGTTCAGTCAATATTGTTCGGAGAGACATCAAACTAACAGCTTTAGAATCAGCGCATGAAGGGCGTGAACACAAAGCGCCGACCCGCCGAAACATCAGAATCAGCGAGCTGTCAGCTTTCAGCCCCGACTGTGAGAAGGGCGACATCTAACTGATTCTGATGTTGCGCTGTGTGTTTAAGTCTTTGTGCAGAATCCGTGTTCCTGCTCTCATTTACTGTCTTAGCTGTTTGGTGGTTCTTGAAATTTTGTGAGATTTCACCAGAGATTCTGGCATTTCGGGCAAAATAAATTTATATTAAAAAATTGATTCAGGATTTTAATGAATCGATTTTACGTTATCCAAGCCAGAATCGATTTTAATCGATAAATCGATTATAAAAACCCACCCCTACCCCAGACCTTTGCTAAACTGAAGACCAGAACAAGACAGTTTGGTTTCTGGTGCCACATTTGGAAAAAACTCTCCTTTTAACTCTAATTAACAAGAATTATTGACTTCATCTACTCACAGCTGCTGCTGCTTCTCTCATGCCAGCATGTTTTATTTAGTTCTCTGTTTCAGTGCACTATCAGTGAAACTGGTAATGTAAAATAGAAAGGCAGCACATCTACTTTCAGCTCATGTTAGTTCCCATGAATGTAGCTCATCCTGCTCACAAGATATATCTGATACCAATTAAGATGTTTCGCTCAGTCAGCTTCCTGTTTACCTGAGGTCGGGATAAGCAGATCCCAGTGAAACGATTTGCATCTGTATGGCAGGAATATCTTGGAGTTTTAGCACTTCTGCAATCTTGGTCAGGATTTCCTTTAACCAGTCTTGTTTGGATCCCTGTGAAGACAAATCAGCGACGTCAGTTTAGTCTGCAAGTTTCCCCAAACTGTAATCAGCATAGCTGCTGTTTTTGGAAATAATGATGTTTTTTCTTCTGGAGTAATTGCACTGGAATTTTAAGCTAGCTGGGCAGTAAATGTGAATTTTAAATTCTTTCAGTTACACAGGCTGAAAATTTGCTCCAGTCCTGTACTGCAATGGCAAAGGATTCATTTTAGCTTATTATAATCCCTGTATCATAATAGTGACCCCCTCCCACTCCTTGTCCTCTCATCATTCCAGATCCAATATCTATTGAGAAATGTCTTTTTTCTATTTCTTACTGATTTTTCTTTTTATTCACTTGATTTTAAAAGTATAACCAAAGTAAGAGGGTAAATTTCAAAACTTAAATACAGCCCGTCAACGGTTCTTTTAGTGTAGTTAGTTGAATTTGTGACTAAGGTTGTTCGCCTCATTCCGCTTCCTTGGTACCACCAACACCCAGGTCCTCAAGTGGGAGCCCACCATCACCTCCGTCATAAGGCCCAGCAGAGGATGTACTTGCTGAGGCAGCTGAAGAAATTCAACCTGCCAACAACACTGCAATCATTGAGTCCATCCTCATCTCCTCCATTACCGTGTGGTATGATGGAGCCACCATCAGGGACAAACAGACTGCAGCGTGTTGTGTGCTCTGCTGAGATGGTGATTGGCTGCAGACTCCCATCTCTGCAGCACCTGTACACCTCCAGGACACTGGGGCGTGCAACTCGGATCACAGCTGACCCTTCTCATCCTGGACACAGCTTGTTCGACCTGCTCCCCTCAGGCAGAAGAACAGTTTCTTCCCCTCTGCTGTTGGACTCATGAACAATAACCATATGACTGTTCCCACCACAAACACATGACACTATACTGTGTTCTGTGCATCTGTTCCATTTTTGCACTGATCATCACCTGCATACATGTATATATCAATCTGCTTAGCACTTTTAATTTAAATTTTTATGTTTATTTAAGCGTTTGTCTCACAGTATGTTTTGCAATAAGTACCACAGCAATTTCCTAATGTTGTAAACCTGCTCAACATTTGACAATAAAACCCTTTCTGATTCTGATTCACCCTGTCAAACAATGTTTTGCTGATCAGTGTTTGTGCTTGATTGATTTAATTTGTGTCTCAGTTAAAGTGTGCAGTGAAGGTGAGTCTCACCATTCTGGCAAACAGCTCGTGCAGTTTCTCTCCATTTTCTTGCACAGTCTCGTAAGCCTTCTGCTGCTGATTGCTGTCCTTCAGTTTGACCTCTCCTTTCAGGAGACTCTGGACATATTCCACTGTCATTTCCTGGTGAAGCCGACCAATCAGCTCCTGAATTTAAACCAAGTATTTAAGTAGTCAGAGCGCATCATAATCCTTTTATTAAAAAGGTGGCAATGAAGGCAATAATGGCCATTCAGTCCATTATAAAGTTTCCTCCTTTTACCTGGTAAGAGGACTGACTGGAACCCTGAAGTTCCTGAAGCTCGTCTTCAGTGCTGTTCAGCAGCTTCTCAAACGTGTTCTTCTTCAGCCAGTCACTGGTTCCCAGTTTCTGGTAGTGTGGCTGTGTGAGGAACAAATAACACAGTTTTTTAAAATCTTTGATTAAGACATGTTAGGATTTAATCCTGAGGATTATTGATATCTGCAGTTGTAAAGAACTTACTTTGAGGATCTTGTGCACAGGGGTTAATAAATAAGTGTGGGCAGACTGTTTCATCTCAGTCAGGACCTGCAAACAGTTTTCCCGCACATTCTCTGGGAACAGATCGTGCTTCTCAAAGAAGTCCCTTTAGACAGACCACACAGGACACATTAGCTCACAGTGACGTATTCTCCTTTTATGATGAAGTTAAAATCTGAATTTCCATCTAACTGGATCAGAAACAAACCTGAACTGTTCGACACAGCTGAGGTTTGCCTTTATGAAAGCTTTGCTGTGCGGTTTGTTCTGCCTTATGATGTCTTCATGAAACTCTTTATACCTGCAGAAGATTAAGAACAGCTTTCACTTTTATTATCTTGTTATTACCAAACGTAAAACTAAAATGTATTTTCAAATTTAAATATTTAAAAGACAGCCTTGTGAAGCCTTGTTACCTCTGCATGAAGTCTGTCAGGTTGGATGTTATTTCCTGGGCCTTGTGTCGGTCTCTTACAGTTATATGTGCTGATGTCACCATGCCGTTGATCAACTGAAGACAAATGTATTGACAAATCAGTGTCAGTTTCAAGCTCCCAAAGCACTTTACACAGCAATGCACTTCCATCATTTTCAGATCCAGTTAAGCACCAGGAACCAAACCCAGTGCTTTACAATGTTAGTGACAAACCCAAGTGATTAAACTACAGAACCATGGG
Source organism: Maylandia zebra (assembly GCF_041146795.1). Lineage (NCBI taxonomy): Eukaryota > Metazoa > Chordata > Actinopteri > Cichliformes > Cichlidae > Maylandia > Maylandia zebra. The sequence goes on from NC_135185.1 coordinate 6,605,497, forward strand.
AGGGTTTGAAACTGTGACTCTGATCCGACAGTAAATACGTTTCTATAAATGACCCAAACAAAAATAATTGTCTTCCTTGTTTGTTAATCTTTTTCTCAAAGTTTCTCAAAGTCTTTTTCAGTTTGGTTAATATGTGCAGCAGGCTGGAAAATATTTGTCGGCACTTCTTAAGTGTTCTACAGTGAATAACAGAGGAAATGTGATGTCAAAACAATGTTACGTCAATATTTAACCACAACATAGTCAACAATTGTTGACCAAATCATCATGGTCAACAATTAGAAGTCAACAAATGCAGGACTCACTATAAGGATCCTTGAAGTTGGCCACCACAAGTGACACCTTTCACATTGTATTAATACATTTTCATAAAAGCATCGATTTCAGCCTTTTTAATAACAAGTTTATGCAGCAACTGTACCTGGATGACATCATAGGCCACAGGACTGGAGTAGCAACCATCATCTCTTGTCGGCTCCTTTCCTTGATCCCACTCTTTCTTTGCTTCATCCAATACTCGGCCAATATAAATCATCAGGTCGCTCTAAACACACAACAACACACAGCTGCCAGTTTTAAACCGCTTTCATGTGTAAAGATTTAATTACTGACAGTAATAATTACATCTACAATATTATGTTCAAAAAAATTAAACCAACAACTCTTTGATGCTTGTCTTGCACATCTCACTTTAAGCCCTGCAATGACCATACTGATTAACTGGATACACGCCTCAGATACACTGTGTTACCTGTTGTTTGCTGAGGTACTGCTCCTCCAGAGGTTTCAGTAACTCATCAGGAAGCAGGTTTCCCAGCGCTTCAGTATTGATATTACTGGCCAGCTCAGGTTTTTCAAGGATTCTGGTACACAGAGCAGATAACACATGAGTTTCTATAAACACCCCAAGTTGTGTTTAGTCTACAAAAATGTCATTTTATTTAGCACATTAAGAAAACAAGAAATTAGCTGTTACATTTGTATTATTATTCACTATCTGTAATTGCTCAGGTATTTATTCTTCTAAAAACAATGAAGGACCTCACACTGACAGACATCCTCATGTTTAGTCACAGAAAGATGCTGCTTCAAACAATAATTGAACTGGTGGCTTACCCTGGATAAAACTCCTTCACCCATCGCAGGAGGAAGCTGCAGTCCTTGTCATCCAGAACAAAGTCTGCAATCTGTTTGAGTCTTGCGCTGAAAGTTTGATGGTACTGTCTTGCATAAAAGTTACAGATGTCCATCTCTGGTGGGTAGCAGTTGTTCACAATCTCCACCACCCACTGCATGTCCTTCTTCACCTGTTTGCCCAATGAGGCTCGATGGGTTCTCCAAACGACTATACACTAATTCATGAAGCACTTTGTCATGGTGCTCCTTCCACTTCTTGGGCCTCCAGGCTGGTGGTGTCTGGCATCTTTGTCTCCCCAGGTCCTGCTCTTCCTCAAGCTTGATGGCTTTCACTGCTGATATCAAAGCAAACACCTCTTCCTCACAGCTGAGAGAAAGACTCTGCTGCACGGTCTGCTCTAAACGCTTTTCAAGGGCTTCATAGTCTGCAGCAAGCTTTTTTACTGCTTCCTCGTGAGCTTTGAGTGCATCAGCCTCTGTTATCTCTCCAAACAGATGTTTCTCCCTGTCTATCAACAGTTGAGCGGCTTCGAACAGGTTTTGTCCTTCAAGGCATTCCTCAAAAGTAGTAGTCACTGGTGGAGAAAAACAAAGATAAATAATCTTTAAACAGTTCATATTTCTCCTAAAATAAGGTATTTAACATTTCTGGAAGAAATGGAGAACCTTATTTCTGTAACAGAGGTGTTTTTCACACATCAGCACTATTTTCCACAAAATTTTGTGGAACAACCGTAACATCAATTTCCTTTCTTTTTTTAATATGTCACACAAAACATAATTTAGTTGAGATACAGAGGGTTAACAGGAAATAGCTAATAACAGCTGGATGTATGTCACCTACCAACTGGCCGCTCTTCTTCAGTAGGTGATTGGTGTCCATCAGTAGTGGAAGGACCGTTGTCACTGGGTTGACCTGTGGGGCTTCGCCAGAACTTTTTAAACCATTTTCCTCCAGCTCTTAAAGTTTGTTCAGGGGAACTGTTGGACGTGCCTGTTGTGGATGAATCCGACTGTGTCCGCATTCTTCTCCAGGTTGTAAAACGTGACCAACAGGCCAAGAAAGGTGCTGAGGAATCTGCAATTTAAAAAAAAACCTGCTTTAATATACATTTTTTTAATATGATTGGCATAAACTAAACATTTTAGCCTTGTTTATAGCATGACCGTGAAATTAAAAATAGATTAAACCATAAATCTGCAATATGTACATTGTCATAATACATAATAATCAATAAATAAATACATTGAATTGCTTTGAATTCCAATAAGATTACATAAAGAACAAGTGAAACTGTCATGTTTCATGCAGGAAGGAAGATGAAAAAACACTTTTTACAGAACAACACATTTAAAAATGAGACATAAACAACATCAGCCCTAACACAACAAAGAAAACTACTGACATCATCCAATCGAATTACAACAATACACCAAAGTAAGTCTGTAAAACGTATTTTTGTGGCCAAACAAACTATCCACATGATATATATCTATAAAGAACATAAAACATCTTTCAGATTCTACGTCACAGTCACTGCTTTGAAAGTAACTGCAGCTGCTGTGAGCTTTTATGCCTAACGAGACAAGCTCCTCCTGCTCAGACGATGTAGGGAAATTTCAGAGAGACCCACAGAGCCACGCATGCAATCCCTCCCCTTCCAAAGCGCGCGCACACACACAGACACACACGCACGCACGCACTTAACCAGATTGTTTGCAGGTCAGAAAGTCTCGGTGCGTAGTATGCTTTGGATGGCACTGACAAATAAAGACTTTTGCTTTTGTTTGGTGACTCAGTGAAACATCGAGCTGACTGTTATGACAGACAAACATAAAAGCAAATGAAATAAAATGTTTGAAAACAAATCTGAACAAGTACTAAAATGATTTTTCTTTCTGCCAAATGATGTATCCTTGCAATTTTCTGTTGTTACAGCAGCATTCAGGACCAGAATAACACACTAATGCAGTCACAAAAGTAAATGATGCTTTAACTTGGTTTGGGTATCAGTTAATTATTAAAGGTTTATTTGTACATGTGAACAGACTCTTTAGATCTGCTATTTTGTTTTAATACAGAAAAAGTCCAGTATGACTTACTTACTTATTTTGGTTTCATATTGTTCTTTCTGGTGTTTACATTGCATCTTTTAAACGACTGACATCCACTTTGACCTTTCTGCTGCTGTGTGGATACACACTGCAGGTATATCTTTTACTAAGTCAAACAAACATTTATCCAGGCCTGAGTTACAGAGGGCTGCAGTCTACACAGAGACACCCAGATCTCTCTCTCCCTAGCTCTTCCAGTATAGGGCACTGAGCTGTTCCTGGGTCATCCAGGAGAATCTCTCCAGTGTAGGGGTGTGCCTGAGAGCCTTATCCCAGCTGGATATGCTTGAAAGCTCTCACCTAGGAGGCTCCCTAGTCACATATCCACACCAGTGGCTGCTTTCCATGTGGAGGAGCAGCAGTTCTGAGATTCTCACCCCATCTCTAAGTGAAAGTCCCCCTACCCTCTTAGAAAGGTTATTTCCAGCATTTGTATCCACAGTCTCATGTTTTTGGTCACTACCAAGAGCTCTTGGCCATTAGTGAGTGTAGGAACATAGACCAGCTAAATGTCACCATTTAATTTAAGACAAAAAATACAAAAAAACCCCCACCCACATTATCTGTAAAAAAGGTGCTTGCTCAGGTAGTCCAGCAGGTCGTTTACCAGTTGGAAGGTCTGCGGATTGATCCCTGGCTCCTCCAAACTGTGTGTGGAAGTATCCTTGGGCAAGATACTGAACCCTGAGTTAATCCTGATGCATTCATCAAAGTGTTAGTGTGTTCATGACTGAGACTTTGGCATCAAACACCATTTCTGCAATTTGTATGAGTCCTACAGTCCTGTCAAAAGGACACAGTGGACTTCTATGTTGATGCCACATTAGTGGCGGTTGGGCAAACAGAGTACACAGACTTTCTGTTCAAATTAAAAGGAACAACAGCTTGGTCAGGCAGAAAGGATTTTACTCAACATTGTGGAAGAGGTGCCAGGAGATGAGTTGGAGCAAGGCAGGATCAGAGCGCTCTGAAGGCTTTAAGTATTATGATGTCTAGATGGAGAAATGACAACAACACATACACGCACAAACCCCTGCGTAGGCTCCTCTAAACCCTTTAGCTCCTTGCTCTGTTGCGCTATATAAACACCAGTCCATTTAAGATGCCTTTCTTTCTTGATCCTGATCTGGGAGATGTAATTATTGGACTAACAAAAAGAAAACGACAAGCACACACTCGTACACTTTGGGAGGAAATCCACGCAGGTGCAGGAAGAACATGCAAACGCTCCACATGAAGGCCCCGCTTGTTGCTGTAGAGCGCTAACCACTAAAGTGAGGCACAAAAGGTCAAAACCAGTTTTGTTTTCTTGCTCTGGTGTTTTTTCAGATCTAAGGCAATTGTTCTTCCCCTTCAAGACCCTCTATGATTTCATACAAAATTGCAACAGCAATTGAGAAACATTCAAAGTGTCTCTTTTGCAATTTAAATGACTTCAACTGATTTTTATAGTAACATTTTTGTCAGTTAAAAGTGTCAGCCACATTCGACCTGTGTGGTTTTTACTGCCTATAACTTAAATTTCCTGCTGTGATGCAGTAACAGTTTTTCTTACCCTTCACTCTGCAGGATCTGCAGGATCTGCGGGGGAAGCAGCGGGGAAATGTCGAACACATTTTCCTTAATGCAGCAACTAACAGTCGTGTCTCAGCAGCAGTGATGGGAATAACGGCGTTACAAGTAACGGCGTTACTTTTTTCACTAATGAGTAATCTGGGTTACCGTCACTAACAAGAAAATGCAGTGCGGTCGCGTTACTATTTTTCAACAAGCAGACGGTCAAAGCTGTCTTCAGCTTACCGCATCTTATATCAGTTCCATGTAAGTAGCTGTCTACGTAAGTAATCTGGGCACAACAGCTTTAAGCAGCTAGGCGCGCTCCCGCAGACGGTTATCACTTTCTGGCAGACATCACTTTTTGGCACAACACCTGGAGTTAATGGGGCAAAACAATCACATGAGTGCTGCTGTTTGACTGAGGAAGAATAAAGTAGTCGTGTTAAGCCAATCACATGACCACTTCAAGACAAAGCAACAAGGTAATATTTACCAGTTTTTAAATTGTGTTAATAGGCCACGTAAAACCAGAGTCATGATAAACAATATACACGCGTGTTTTTTCCTGAATACTTTCATCACTTTTAGCAAGCTAGCAAGCACTCTCTGCTTATGAGCAAAAAATTAAAAAACAAACAAACCAAAAAACAGCCGGTTCCTGTTGGTGGAAAAATGCACCATGTCGACCAATCAAAAAATGATATGGCAATATGACATTTGGTTGTTTAGGGAAGTTTTAGGAGTGACGGCGAGAGAGAGAGAGAGAGAGAGAGAGAGAGAGTGTGAGTGAGTGAGAGAGAGAGCGAGAGAGAGAGACAGCAGAAAAAAGAGAGAGAGCGAGTTTTAAGATGTGAGAGATTTGTGACGTTTAGCGTGTTTGGAGTGTGTAGTTAATGTGTTGTCTTGTGTAGTTAGTGTGTAGTGTTGTGGATAGTTTTGTGTTGTGTGTCAGAACAATGAGGCGACTGCTGTCTCCAGGTAGAAACAGGAGTGATGCACCTGCTCCTGTCAGACCTGCAGGTATCAGGCTGTGATGTTCTTCTTTACAGTGGACAGAAATTATTGTTTGGAGTGGCACAAATAATTTGTGTGGCATCTTATTGAATGCAGCTGATTGTTATATAAATAGTTTGAAGTGGTTAATTTAAAAGGGGTAAAAGGTAAATGGCTGCAAACAGCTTTGGTGTTTGCAAAAAGTGTGCATAGGATTTTAAAATTGACCATTTATATTGCATTTAAAGTTATGAAATATGATTCATTAACCATGTTTGTGGTTGTTACATTAAAAATATAACTTTCTACTCAGATTTTATGGTTTTTGTTTCATTTTAGATCAATTGTGTTAATACAGTATGTCAAAATGAAAACATGACTGTAAATTCAGACATGTGAGGTTGTGCTGAAAAGGATGATACCAAACAAGGCAAAGTAAACAGTATTTAAAGGTGAAATGTAGAGGAAATATCAAAAGTAGTTAAAAATTGCCAATTACACCCTGGACCCCAGAGGGTTAAACATTTTTTTTTAAACTAACGCAATAGTTACTTTTCAAGTAATTAATTACTTTTAGAATATTCTAACTCGGTTACCAACTCAGTTACTTTTTTTGAAGTACCTAGTAACTATAACTAGAAAAATTTGCATTTCCTGCGAAAATGCAGTGTGGATGCTTTAAAGCTGAAGCTGTCTGCAAAAACTAGCTGAAAAAGCTGAAAAGTTGCAGAAATTGTAAAAACTTTGCAGAAGCAAAGGAACTTTGCTAAAATGGAATAACTTAGCAGAACTGGAATATCTTAGAGGAAACATAATACTTGGCAGAAATACAATAGCATACCAGAACTTAGCAGAAATATTGTAACTTACCAGAAACATGATAACTTCTCAAAAATACAAGAATTTAGGAGAAATAGTATAAGATAACAGAAAGAATGTATTTAGCCAAAAATACTTAAGCATTACAGAAACACTATGATTTAGAAAAATAGTACAACATAGCAGAAATACTGTGATTTACCAGAGACACTGTGATGAACTATGAATATTGTAATTTTAAATCAATACTATGTTTCAGCACAAATACTATAATTTGACAGAAATACTATAATTTGGCAGAAATACCATGTTTCAGCACAAATACTCTGGTTTAGCACAAATATTATAACATAGCAGAAATACAATTATATAGCAGAAATGCTATATTTAGAAAGAAAAATATAATATAGTAGAAATAGTATGATTTAGCAGAAATACTACAATATAGCATAATAACAATGATTTAGAACAAATACTATGATTGAACAGAATAGTAATAACTTAAGTGAAAATACTGGAAAATGTAAGATGACAAGCTGAAAAAAAAAAAACGGAACATGGTTAAGTTCCCTCAAAACTAATTGTTATTCACCTGTGAAAAAAAAAGAAAAGAAATAAAAATAAATTTAAAAAACAAGAAGGAACAGCCAACAGATACACACAAAATCAAATATGTATACAGAAATGCACAGAGAGAGAGACACACGGAGTATGGGCAGAAATCTGTGCCATCAGAAACTGAATTTGAATAAGTTAAATTTGAATTTGAATTGCTCAGACTGAATCTGAATTGTAACTTGAATAAATGCTTTTGAAAACCGAATTTGAATTAGTCTCATTTGAAATTGAATTTATGGTTTGAAAATGATCATCACTAAATTGAAATTGAATTTTATATTTTGAAAATGAATTGATTTGCTTTGAAACTGCATTTTATCCTTTAAAAATTCAGCTCTCGAATAATTTCAGTTTCACTTCTCACCATTCAGTTTCAGTTCTACAATTCAATTTCAGTTCCAAAATTCAGTTTTTTGGAACTTACATCCGGTTCCGGTTCAAGCGCAGATTAATAGAACTACGTTTTACTAGCGGACCGAAAGTGTTACTGACGGGAATCTACAGCATCTTTAGCTGAATTAAGACTTCAGAAGTCATTCGTCATGTCGAATGACCAGCGGATAAACTCTCAGGTTGGTAATAAATGTATTACATGTATAAGAACAAGCATCATGTTAACAAATGATAGCCGTACAGTAACTGTTATGCTTATTGTAGCTGTTAGCTAAAAACGCTAATTTAGCGTAGTTTGCCCTGAATTCAGCTTTGACAACAAATATGATCGACTGTTTCTAGTAGAATTCCAAAGTTGTCATCTTGGACCCTCTCAGAGTACCCCCTCTGTATGCTTGCAGAGACCCCTACAGTAGGGAAACATGCAAAACGGTGTCCAAACCTTTGTGTTTTAGCTTTATTTATGTCTTACACAGCATCCCAACTCTTTAGCTAACTTAATAACTTTAGCTAAAGTGAATAGTTAGTCTAATTCATTAGTGCAGCATTACTGGGTCACCTCTGTTTGAAGTGATATAATGTGATATACAACTATCACTGAAACAGCAAACTTTGTAAATAAGCAAACAACACTTCTCATTCTCTAAGCGTTTGGCCACAGCTGTAGATTACACTATCAGTGCTTATTCACTCTTAACAATAATTACATTTCTAAATTTACTTTGTGCATTTACAGGTAAACAATATCTAATATTTTATCTAAATGACTGCTTTGTCTTTGAAAAGGGTGAAGAGCCTGAGGCCGGTGACAGTCCAGTTCTACTCTAAGTACATCCTTACTGTGGCTCACAGGACAAGGCCACATTCCTGTCCTGCCAGAAGAGAAGAGAAGCTTCAGAGTCTTCATGCAGTTCAACCACACCTGTCATATTCCATATGACAGGGGTCTCAAACTCCAGTCCTCAAGGGCCAGTATCATGCAACTTTTCCATGCCCTCGAGGACTGGAGTTTGAGACCCCTGCCGTATGGTGTTTATGCTGTTTTCTACCCCACAGTTACAGCATGTCTGACTGCCTGTTCAGCATATGCAAAAATATATGAGTTTAAGCATGTGATGACTAAGGCCTTCCATTATGGTGTTTGTCATCACATGTCACAGACATCTGGATGATCATTTGGAATAAACTAAAAACTAAAAACTTGTTACTTCATCTTATCTTTATTATTGTTCTTATTTTACATTGTTAGGCATTAGGTTTATTTGTAGTAGTCCTTTCCAACTTCTTTCCCTCTTCCATGTTACTGTGGCAGCTTGTCAGCATCTATTTGGGGTTGGGAGTGGAACAGAAAGTAAGGAAATCCAAAGTGCCATTAAAACCAGGAGAGGTTCTTATATTTCAGAAGAAGGGATTAATTCAAAAGACCTCAATGCCATATTTTATTTAGGAACCCTAGAGAGCACTTTGCAAAATAACACATTCTTATAATTTCACCCTCAGATGAGCCAAGCTACGACTGTCAGGGAAGGTGATGTAGGTACAGAGCATATGAGAGTGGTTAAGTTTGTCTCTTGTCTAGATGAAGGCACAAGAGGGATGGATGGCAAGGCGTAGAGATTCAGTATCTTCAGTCTTCAGTGGACACTCCATTTCTGGCACAAAACACCTGTAACAGATGGTCGATTTAGGAGGTGACCCGACAACTTCAGCCTGTCGAACATATTAATGGAGCAGTATGTTTAAAAATAAAAAATCGAATTAAGTAGAATTATTATGGTAGTTAAACACAGTGATAGTTGTATATCACATTATATCACTTCAAACAGAGGTGATCCAGTAATGCTGCACTAATGAATTAGACTAACTATTCACTTTAGCTAAAGTTATTAAGTTAGCTAAAGAGTTGGGATGCTGTGTAAGACATAAATAAAGCTAAAATACAAAGGTTTGGGCACCGTTTTGCATGTTTCCCTACTGTAGGGGTCTCTGCAAGCACACAGAGGGGGTACTCTGAGAGGGTCCAAGATGACAACTTTGGAATTCTACTAGAAACAGTCGATCATATTTGTTGTCAAAGCTGAATTCAGGGCAAACTACGCTAAATTAGCGTTTTTAGCTAGCAGCTACAATAAGCATAACAGTTACTGTACGGCTATCATTTGTTAACATGACGCTTGTTCTTATACATGTAATACATTTATTACCAACCTGAGAGTTCATCCGCTGGTCATTCGACATGACGAATGACTTCTGAAGTCTTAATTCAGCTCAAGACGCTGTAGATTCCCGTCAGTAACACTTTCGGTCCGCTAGTAAAACGTAGTTCTATTAATCTGCGCTTGAACCGGAACCGGATGTAAGTTCCAAAAAACTGAATTTTGGAACTGAAATTGAATTGTAGAACTGAGACTGAATGGTGAGAAGTGAAACTGAAATTATCCGAGAGCTGAATTTTTAAAGGATAAAACGCAGTTTCAAAGCAAATCAATTCATTTTCAAACCATAAATTCAATTTCAAATGAGACTAATTCAAATTCGGTTTTCAAAAGCATTAATTCAAGTTACAATTCAGATTCAGTCTGAGCAATTCAAATTCAAATTTAACTTATTCAAATTCAGTTTCTGATGGCACAGATTTCTGCCCATAACGGAGGGTCTATGCCAGTCAACCAGTCTGAATATATTATATTTTTTCCAACAATGAGATGCTGCCCTAAACAGGGTCTCTCTCTCTCTCTCTCATGCACACACACAGGGAGAGAGAAGCACGTTTTCAGTCAAGCAGCCTGGGAGCTGCTAAATTTGAATCCACAGAGGCTGTGTACTTTTTCCCGCCAAAACAGGTGCACACACACAGCACAGAGACAGGATTTTTGCAGTCTATTTCTCATAATGACGACTCCCCTCAAACAAATGACCATAATTTCCTAACCGTAGGGGCTAGAACGGTCATTCTTACACCGTTTTGTTCAGAAGAGATGGGGGAATCTTAAAGTGTTGACAATTTATCATTAAAATATGAATTATTAAAGATATTTGACTTCTAATGCACCATAACTGAGTAGAGCAAAGCAAAAACTGCCTTGACTTGCCCTCAAACAACGCTTTCTAACTCTAAATCTATTTAGAGTATCAATATCATTCTTTCACCGTAAGAGACAGCAGGCTTTGGTGAACAGTCATGGAAATTTTCAGGTCTCTGTGGAAATCCATTAAAAAGATATGACGAGAGAAAAAAGTGGTTCATTTCCAGAGTTTGAAATCTGAAGAAATCTGAGCGAAGGACGAATTTCCTACCCTCAAACAAGTCCAATTCATTTCAGAACGGTAATAGGTGAGAAAATAATTCTTGAATTGTGAGCGTCAGGAGTGTCTGAAGATATACTGGGACAAGCCTTATATCTTAACTTTGCTTCGTTAAGGAGATATGACGATTGGAATATGCCTCTCATTACAGAAATCAAGCGGTGATTTTGAACAAGCTCTCCATTGACTTTCTATGGAGAGTTTTGCGACTTTGTGTTGGTCTGAGGAGATTTGCCAAAATTCTATAAATCCTACAACAATGATAGTGACATTTTCGGAAAGCCAGCAAAAATACCCACGTTTTGATGTATAATTTGTGGAAGTTGAGTGAAAATTGAGCAAGTAGCAAGAAGTTGTTCGGACATGAAGAGAAGACTGCAAATCCTTCAGTGGCACACTGGAAGCCAAGTGCATAGCAACCATAACAACGCATGTATTTTGTGAAAAATCACAATTTTGCAACTGAAAACTTTAAGAGGCATAAAAGTAAAACGGTAAAAGATTTGAAAAAGCTGATTTATACCTGAATAGCCCAATAATTTGAGAACATTTTAAAGTTTGAATGGTTGCTCTACGTGAAAATATGAGGAAGTAGTTAAGTTTTAGAAACAAGCAAATTTTAGCAGAATTGCAGAAGTTTCCCATTCATTTCAATGGGACAAATTAAGCTTAATATTTTAAAAAGTATAATAGTGAAAAATACCAAAAGACATAGCACACATTAGCAGAAATAGCAGAATAGTTTAAAATTTGAACGGTGAAAATCGGCTGAAAATTGTGGAAGTAGTTAAGTGCCAAAAAGTGTACGGAAGTCCCAAGAGGAACTCAATCCGGTTGTTCAGTGTTGACGCGACGAATCCTACTTCCGGGTCTAAAGTAGTCTGCGTTTAATATGGCTTTTGTGTTGTTAACATGTTTAATGTTATGTATTTTCTTCTATTTAATCTCAAAAAGCTCCTAAAACAGTCAGTGATCACTGTTGACCTCCCTCGGCTTTTATTACCGCTAATCATTTATTTAAGCTCAGTTTTTAAAACCTTAGGATGTAACTACAGCCCAGCCCATGCAGCAGTATATGAATGACTAACCTCGTATTGTGGATGGATTATCTCAGTTGTTCTCCTGGCTGAAGTTTGGTCCTTTTACAGCATCCTGCCATGCAATTACATTTGTTCCTGACCACCGAGAACACTCACGTTAACTTTTATCGAGTGGGAAAAAAAGTTAGCTTGTTTATATTATGCTAACATAGCTATGTCGCTAGCGGTCACGTAGCACATTATATACCAGCTAGCCCAACTTCAGTAACCCTACAAACGTCACTGCTGTTTAGTTTTCTGTCTTCATTTATGCTGGAAGTGATAAGAAAGCTGTACGTTTTAATTTGTTTCCAAAACCCCGCAGTCAGGACATGCTATATTGTATTTAGATAGAAGCTAGCGAGCTAACTCCCTGCTAACTTCTAACTCCGTTAAATGTCATAAATTCCGTTTTCATGGATGCCTGGATGTTAAACTCAATTGTTACACCTGGTAGAGCAGAACGCTGATCATTTTATTAAAGATGAAAGACTTTAGACAGTTTTTCAACTCTCAGTAATGCCACAGTGATCGTTTGATATGTGGACCTGCAGCGGAGTTTAGACCCAGACACGGCTAGTGACGTCAGACTGAACAACCGGATAGTGTGGATGCTTAAAGCATCCACACAATTACTTTTTCAAAGTAACTTGTCCAACACTGCTTATTATAGACATTAACTGTAACTCCATTCCCTGTCTGTTGCCAGTACTATTGCTGTTTTTTCCACATACTATAAACCCTACAGTCAGTTTACATGTGGATCATCTACTAAACAGAGTAAACAGTAAAAACAAATTGAGCTGGTTTTTGCACATTTATTAAAAAAAAACTCAACTTACATCTATTTATGTACATGAGACATGTATAATTCTCTGTAATACAATATAGCATAAAATACAACTTATGAAAAAACTAGACTTTAATATCATTGTAGTTTTTAAACAAAACGACATATAATAGAACGGCACTGACCTGTTTGTAAGTGTGTAAAAACAGACTCTTGCATACTTATTCACAGTTTCTATGAAATGCACAAAAATTGCCAGCATGAATGTAAAATCTAGCTTATGTATACAATAACATACAGTAACTACAGCAAGCATTCACCATCACAGAGTCTGCGTATAATAGGGATTTCAGTCTAAGTAGCATCTGAAGGTTTTTCCCTGGCATTCACTCTGTATGTCTTTACAGAGATAGACTGTAACACAATATAATACACGATAATATTGCTGCTCTGCAACCAAACTCTCAGTCAGTGATACTCTAAGAAGCAAATGTGCGGCTCATCTCACTTAAACTTTGGAGAAAAACTTCCGGGTTCCAGGATCAGCACGGCTCTCTTTCAGTGTGTCTGACAGAGTGGTTTTGACGATTTTCCTGTCGGCTCTGGAGAGGTTTGTCTTGAGTTTGAGCAGAGCCGAAACATGTTTTTCACTGTTGGTGACAGAAAGAAGAAAGGGTTTTAAAAAAGTGACGTAAAGTCAGAGACTGTGAAAAAAGGATTGTCATGTGAAAGCTGCCACATTTGATATAGAAAAGAAAAAATATAAAGAAATTGAGCTTTTTTTTAGCTAAATAGAATCTGCAATGTTTTATTTCACTTTCAACATAAGAATAACAGCAGAAGTTCTAACTTCACTGATCCCGTCAAGACTTGTTTTCATTGACATGTTATGTCTTTTTCTGTGTGTAGCCAGTTTTCTGCCCCTGACACACATCCTTCCTGCAAACTCTAGCAGCTGTCATTAGCACATCACCAAACCTCTTTGAATTGCTGAGAAGAGGGGAGATGGAAAAGGTCTCAGTACACCTCTGTTGGAAATCTGACAATAGGTGGAGCTCTTACTGAAATGGATCCGTGCTTCAAATGCATGTGACTCTCCGAATATGAACTATTTTTACCAAATAACTCTTCCATAAAACTCTTATTCAGCATAAACATATATGAGTGCTATCAAGAGCAGTGTTTATGTCTCCTGGTTCCCTTCTTCCTTTTTCTTTAAGGTTAGAAATAAAACCAAAACTAGACAGTTTGGTTTTCTGGTGGAAGAAATCTTTCATTTAACTCTAATTAACAGCATTATTGACTTCATCTACACAAAGCTGCTGCTGCTTCTCTCATGCCTGCATGTTTTATTTAGTTCTCTGTTTCAGTGCACTATCAGTGAAACTGGTAATGTAAAATAGAAAGGCAGCACATCTACTTTCAGCTAATGTTAGTTCCCATGAATGTAGCTCATCCTGCTCACAAGATATATCTGATACCAATTAAGATGTTTCGCTCAGTCAGCTTCCTGTTTACCTGAGGTCGGGATAAGCAGATCCCAGTGAAACGATTTGCATCTGTATGGCAGGAATATCTTGGAGTTTTAGCACTTCTGCAATCTTGGTCAGGATTTCCTTTAACCAGTCTTGTTTGGATCCCTGTGAAGACAAATCAGTGACGTCAGTTTAGTCTGCAAGTTTCCCCAAACTGTAATCAGCATAGCTGCTGTTTTTGGAAATAATGATGTTTTTCCTTCAGGAGCTATTGCACTGGAACTTCCAGGTAGCTGGGCAGTAACTGTGAATCTAAATTATTTCAGTTAAACAAACTGGAATTTTGCTCCAATTCTTACCAAAAATCTTGTACTGCAAGTGGCAAAGGATCTTGTTCCATTTAATAATATTATAATCCCTGTCTCATAATTGTAACTCCTTGTCCTCTCACCATTCCAGATCCAATATCTATTGACAAATGTCTTTTTTCTATTTCTTACTGATTTTTCTTTTTCTTCACTTCACTTTGAAAGTAAAACCAAAATTAGAGGATAAATTTCAAAACTTTAATATAGCCCGTCAATGGTTCTTTTATTATTGTTAGCTGAATTTGTGACTAAGGTTGTTTCACCCTGTCAAACAATCAGTGTTTGTGCTTGATTGATTTTATTTGTGTCACAGCTAAAGTGTGGAATGAAGGTAAGTCTCACCATTCTGGCAAACAGCTCGTGCAGTCTCTCTGCATTTTCTTTCACAGTCTCGTAAGCCTTCAGCTGACGATCCTTGTCCTTCAGTTTGACCTCTCCTTTCAGGAGCCTCCGGACATATTCTACTGTCATTTCCTGCTGAAGCTGACCAATCAGCTCCTGAATGTAAGTAACAAAAAAACATTTTTTGTCCATTGATTTAAAAGTTGGTAATAATGGCTTCATAGCAAAGTTTCACGCGGTCATGTTTCTACCTGATGACAGGATTGAGTCGAACCCTGAAGTTCTTGAAGCTCGTCTTCAGTGCTGTTCAGCAGCTTCTCAAATGTGTTCTTCAGCCAGTCACTGGTTCCCACCTTCTGGTAGTGTGGCTGTGTGGGGAACAAATGTAAGGCATTTTGTTGATCTCCAAAGATGATAGCTGAAATGAAGAAAAACTGCCTCTAAATCTGTTTTAAAGAACTTACTTTGAGGATCTTGTGCACAGGGGTTAATAAATAAGTGTGGGCAGACTGTTTCATCTCAGTCAGACCTCGCAAACAGTTTTCCCGCACATTCTCTGGGAATAGATGGCTCTCCATGATAAGGAAGTCCCTTTAGACAGACCACACAGGACACATTAGCTCACAGTGACGTATTCGCCTGTTATGATGAAGGGAAAATCTGAATTTCCATCTAACTGGATCAGAAACATACCTGAACTGTTTGACACAGCTGAGGTTTGCCTTTATGAAAGCTTTGCTGTGCGGTTTGTTCTGCCTTATGATGTCTTCATGAAACTCTTTATACCTGCAGAAGATTAAGAACAGCTTTCACTTTTATCATCTTGTTATTACCAAACAGAAAACTAAAATGTATTTTCAAATTTAAATATTTAAAAGACAGCCTTGTGAAGCCTTGTTACCTCTGCATGAAGTCTGTCAGGTTGGATGTTATTTCCTGGGCCTTGTGCGGGTCTCTTACAGTTATATGTGCTGATGTCACGATGCCGTTGATAAACTGAAGACAAATGGATTGACAAATCAGTGGCAGTTTTAAGTTCCCAAAGCACTTTACACAGCAATGCACTTCCATCATTTTCAGATCCAGTTAAAGTAACAATGTTATGTCATTTTTTCACCACAACAATTTTTATTGCACAGTTCATAGCAATGTATCCAAAGCCTCTCATCATGGTCAACAATTAGAAGTCAACAAATGCATGACTCACCGGAGATGGGCAGTAATGCGTGTTACTGTAATCCGATTACTTTTTTCAAGTAACGAGTAAAGTAAGGGATTACTATTGCAAAAAAGGTAATTAGATTACTGTTACTTTACCGTAAGCACGCTGCATTACTGCGTTACTAAAACCATGATTTTTTTGTGAGCATCTCATGACAATGACGTAAGCGAGCGCCACGATCGTGGCAACAGCTGTGTGCAGATCAAGAATGAGTAATTGTCACTGTCGCTACCCGATCCGTACCAGAAACCCGATCGGTACCCCGCATGCACAAATCTTACGTCACTTCCTTTCTTTGCAAATATTGCGACAGTTAATGTATTTGAGTGACATGGTTAGCGCCCAGTTAGCTCATAGCATTTCTCAACAGCACTAAGTGATTTAGTGATAGTCGAGTGTGTTTATGCTTTTCTGTGTAGAGAGGATTGTTGGAACAGTGAGGATGATGTCCGCTATCACTGTCAATTGTCAGTAAACACTTAATCTGGCTGATGAATCTTCACGTGACATATTACTAAGTCATAGGGGTGCAACGATACACAAAATTCACGGTTCGGTTCGGTTCAATACTTTGGTGTCACGGTTCGATATTTTTTCGATACAAAAAAAATGTTCATGCCTTTTTAATTTGTCATTTATTAAAATTATAAATATATATTTTAAATCAAAAGTACAGTTTTTAAATTTAACCCTAACCCTTGTGCGTGTTTTTTTATTTTGACAGCGAATGCGCACCTGCGGACCACTTATGTGCAGCCCTGGTTATTTAGCTCATCATATTGCAGCCACAGAAATTCTTTTGTCCATGAAACCATAAAGCTGCACTTTCTTTTTGCCTTATAGTCTGATTTGTCATAACTTCTCCGTTTTGTGGTAAGCTTTTCTTTGGCTGTCACTTCTTCACCCTGACCTGTCTTATTTGGCTCAGCAGAACTGAAATGCTTTTACACACTCACTCACATAAGCTCAGCGATTCTCTGCACGATCAACCTCTCACATGTTTAAGCTTGCTGCAGGAGATTTCACTTGTCATGTTTGCATAGTAAGCTAACGATTAATAAGACGATGTCAGAGGAATTGGTGCACAAATTATCATCACTCACCAATCAGTGCTGTCGCTCTCTATACACAGTTCGCACGATTGCAAAGTGAAAGCAAAAAAACAAGCGCAAATTCAAACACGATTTTAATATGTCACATATTGACAGTGGCTCACCGATGCCAATGACATAATTACCCAGCTACATTTCCGAAAGAATGCAAAAGCATTGACATATATTTTTCCTTCCTACAATAGGCCGACGGGCAGGGAAGAGATAGATTTTGGTAGCCCGACTGAAAAAAAAATCGCTAGCCCCGGGACGTTGGGCTAGCGATATTGCAAGCCCTGTATCTGATTGAGGAATCACTCATCTTTGGAAAAGAGAGTTTATTACAGAGAAATGTCTCTTTCCAAAATAAAAGCTATACTATCCGCTTCTTCTGGGCTATATTCTCAGCAGCATATTAAACATATAAGGAGAATCATGTGCTAACAGCTGTCTAAATGACTCGGCTAAAGTTAGTAGCATGCTTGTTGTTTTTGTCTTTGCACTAGGATGATGTCGGCGTAAATGTGCAGTCATATTCGTTGTGTTCCCACTAGTGCTTTCAGGTTAATCTCGTTGAAATGACCTTAACGCCACAACACGGCAAATCTCCGTTAACGAGCTACCGCCGATCGCCCCGTGCATGGGGCTAGACGGCCAACACGTTAACGAGCTAACTGCGCTAACACACTAGTTCCCACCCATGTAATTGAGCATTGCGTGGCACATCCAACATACTGTTTTACTTTAGTCCATGACTCGCTTACCTTCAGGGTCATACGTCACATGAAAACCAAAATAATTCCAAACGCCAGATCTGAATGAGGGTGGGGGAGGTGCCCTGCGCTCTTCCTTCTGTCTATGCTGTCTGTGTGGAGCGCTCAGTGGATCTGCGCTCGACAGTGCAGCCTAGGCGGAGTAGTCGAACGCAGATTCACTGAGTGCTCCACACAGACAGCATCGTCAGAAGGAAAGTTGATAAAATAAATTACAAATGTTGTATTGTTCGATACATATGCGTACCGAACCGAAAGCACTGTATCGAACGGTTCAATATCGATACGAATATCGTTGCACCCCTACTAAGTCAGTATTATTAAGTCTGCAATTAGGCGCCATTCTTATTTTACGGCGCTGTTGTTCAATCGGGGGACGCACTCTGTTAAGGAGAAAAGCATGAATTTGTTTATATACGGATTATACGTTGTTTAAATGTCCCGGGCTGTCAAAAATGAGGCAGAGCTGTTGAGAAATGCTATGAGCTAACTGGGCGCTAACCGTGTCACTCAAATATATTAAATGTCGCAATGTTGGCAAAGAGAGGAAGTGACATAAGATTTGAGCATACGCGGTACCGATCAGGTTTCGGGTACGGATCGGGTAGTGACAGTAATATATCGAGTTCAGGAGAGAGTATGAGCATGCAGCGTTTAAAGCGTTTGATTCCGTAAAAAGTGACAAAAACATTAGTGTCCGCTGTTCACTGCGTGGGAAGAAAACTTCTTTTTACAGCGAAAAAACCCCCCCTAACTTCCGAACAATCACAGAGTACGCTACCAGGGAATGGGAAATTCAAAAACTCGCGGATTCTTCCACTGACTGCTCCAGCACACCTGCACCAGGGTAAACCTCCGCCTACCCAACTCCTGCTTTACAGGTGAAAATAGAGCAACAGGACCGCTAGTCTTTGATTTTATTTATTTTCTTCTGTGTTTTAATTGCATCTATTTGAAAGACTGAGTGTAAACACAAAAACCTATTTTATCTTATGTGCAGGAATGTGCAGAAAATAGGTTTAAATGTTAAACTAATTTCTTCCAGTCAGAGAAAGTTGCATATAATTTAATTTTTGCTTGATGCATGAAGTTAAAAGATTAAAACTAATAAGACAAATTTTAAAAAGAGACTTTTCCATTTGATTACATTTTGTATGATGGATTAGGCAGAAAGTAGTTACTTTTTAAAAACATGATTTACAACCTGAATAGGTGATAAAGCGATAGATCTTTCAGCCCAATTCTAAGTAACTAATTACTTTTGAAAAATAAGTAATCAGTAAAGTAACAGGATTACTTTTTGGGGAAGTAATCAGTAATTACTTACTGATGACTTTTTTCAAGTAACTTGACCAACACTGTGACTCACTATAAGAATCCTTGAAGTTGGCCACCACAAGTGACACCTTTCAATTTATATTAATACATTTTTATAAAAGCATCGATTTCAGCCTCTTTCATTTTATTTTGTTGCAGCAACTGTACCTGGATGACATCATAGGCCACAGGACTGGCGTAGCAACCATCATATCTTGTCGGCTCCTTTCCTTGATCCCACTCTTTCTTTGCTTCATCCAATACTCGGCCAATATAAATCATCAGGTCGCTCTAAACACACAACAACACACAGCTGCCACTATTAAACCGCTTTCATGTGTAAAGATTTAATTACTGACAGTAATAATTACATCTACAATATTATGTTCAAAAAAATTAAACCAGCAACTCTTTGATGCTTGTCTTGCACATCTCACTTTAAGCCCTGCAATGACCATACTGATTAACTGGATACACGCCTCAGATACACTGTGTTACCTGTTGTTTGCTGAGGTACTGCTCCTCCAGAGGTTTCAGTAACTCGTCAGGAAGCAGGTTTCCCAGCGCTTCAGTATTGATATTACTGGCCAGCTCAGCTTTTTCAAGGATTCTGGTACACAGAGCAGATAACACATGAGTTTCTATAAACAACCCAAGTTGTGTTTAGTCTATAAAAATGGCATTTTATTTAGCACATTAAGAAAACAAGAAATTAGCCGTTACATTTGTATTATTATTCACTATCTGTAATTGCTCAGGTATTTATTCTTCTAAAAACAATGAAGGACCTCACACTGACAGACATCCTCATGTTTAGTCACAGAAAGATGCTGCTTCAAACAATAATTGAACTGGTGGCTTACCCTGGATAAAACTCCTTCACCCATCGCAGGAGGAAGCTGCAGTCCTTGTCATCCAGAACAAAGTCTGCAATCTTTTTGAGTCTTGCGCTGAAAGTTTGATGGTACTGTCTTGCATAAAAGTTACAGATGTCCATCTCTGGTGGGTAGCAGTTCTTCACAACCTCCACCACCCACTGCAGGTCCTCCTTCAGCTGCCTGCCCATGGACTGGACGTCTGCTCGGATAGGCGACTGGTTCACCTGATCACCAGTGGGGCTCGATGGGTTCTCCAAACGACTATACACTAATTCATGAAGCACTTTGTCATGGTGCTCCTTCCACTTCTTGGGCCTCCAGGCTGGTGTCGTCCGGCATCTTTGTCTCCACAGCTGGTCCTGCTCTTCCTCAAGGTTGATGGCTTTCACCGCAGATGTCAAAGCAGACACCTCTTCCTCAGTGCTGAGAGAAAGACTCTTCTGCAGAATCTGCCATACATGCTCTTCAAGGGCTTTATGGTCTGCAGCAAGCTTTTTTACTGCTTCCTCGTGATCTTTGAGTCCATCAGCCTCTGTTTTCTCTCCAAACAGATGTTTCTCCCTCTTGATCAGTTGTTGAGTGGCTTCAAACAGGTATTGTCTTTCAAGGTATCCCTCAAAAGTAGGATTCACTGGTGGACAAAAAAGAAGATCAATAATTTTCAATCAGTTCACATTTCTCCTAAAACAAGGTGTTTATTACTTCTAGAAGAAATGGAGATGGTTATGCCTGTTGTGGATGAACCCGACCAGGTCCGCATTCTTCTCCAGGTAGTAAAAAGTGACCAAAAGACCAAGAAAGGTGCTGAGAAATCTGCAAAAAAAAAAAAATCAGTAAGTTAAAAAAACCCTACTTTCTCTGTCTTAATATAACTTTTTTCTATGATTGCCATAAACTAATCATTTTAGCCTTGTGCACATCATGACCGTGAAATAACAAAAAAATAGATTAAACCATAAATCTGCAATACAGGCATTACTATTTTTAAATTTTCAATAAATAAATACAATGATTTCCGCTTTATAAATCCCACAATTATCACCAGCACCGTAACTTAACTACATGATAAAAAAAAAAACCCACAATAACAAAAAACTGCAATGTTTCATGCACGAAAGAAGACAACCCCCCCAGAAAAACACTTTTTACAGAACAACACATTTAAAAATGAGACATAAACAACATCAGCCCTAACACAAAGAAAACTACTGACATCATCCAATCGAATTACAACAATACGCCAAAGTAAGTCTGTAAAAAGTATTTGTGGCCAAACAAACTATCCACATTATATATATCAAAAAATTCATTCAGATTCTACTCACATAAGCTTCACAGTCACTGCTTTGAAAGTAACTGCAGCTGCTGTGAGCTTTTATGCCTAACGAGACAAGCTCCTCCTGCTCGGGCTATGTAGGGAAATTTCACAGAGACCCACAGAGCCACACATGCAATCCCTCCCCTTCCAAAGCACGCACGCGCGCGCACACACACACACACACACACACACACACACACACACACACACACACACACACACACACACACACACACACACACACACACAGAAAGCAGTGCTGTTTTTAGCATTAGGACAGAGGGCAGCAGTCTACACAGATACACCCAGACCTCTCCCCCCAGCTCTTCCAGTACAGGGCGCTGAGCTGTTCCCGGGCCATCCAGGAGAACCTCTTCAGTGTGATGGGGGTTTTCATGCAAGATAATTTCTCAGACATATCAGATGTAGATGATTCCTTACTAGTTCAATAAGCGAACCTCTTAAAAGGAGAATTTTTACATTTAACATATCATAATTGTCACGGGATGCCGGGGCAAGCCGGACCCAAAATGCGGCAGCGCTGGTGCAAGTGAGTTCATTTAACCAAAAGTGGATACAACAGGGATGGCGAGGATGAACCTGAAACTAAGAAAACCTAAACTGGGAAAAACTAACAGAAACTAACCAGAAACAGATATGCAGGGAGGTACAGGGAAATACACAGAAAGACGAAACACACAGGGCTTAAATACACACAGCAGTAATCAGGGGATGGGAGACAGGAGGGAAACACACCTGGGAGAAATCACAACTGACGAGGCAGGGAGATGTAAACTGAACACACTGACATCAGACAGGGACCTTCAAAGTAAAACAGGAACACATACACGCAAAGACAGACTAAGAAACGCGAACTAAACACAGAGACCTTACTACACAAAAGGGAATACACAGGCATGGATGACACCAAGCAGAGGGAACACAACTAAACCCTGGGAAACCAAAACACTAGGGCTGCTCGATTATGGCAAAAATGATAATCACAATTATTTTCACTGAAATTGAGATCTCGATTATTTGACGATATTTATTTAACCCTTTAAGACCTACCATAGAACCAAGTCTGCCAGAGCTTATATTATTTTTTTACATGTTGTAGTGCCATTTGTGGGAGCATTTCAAGTTGCTATACATCAATACAACTGTTATATCCCATATTTTAATAATATGTATGTATTAAGTCCATAGTAACTACATTAATTGCAAAAAAGTGCAATAAACTACAAAAAAATTGAAATTTTTTTTTTTTTTTTTTTTTTAACATATATTTCTACTTGGAGAAATTTAAGAGGTTTATCCCTCAAAACTTTAAATACAAAAAAGTTGCAAAAAATAGTTTACAACAACAGGAAATTTATTTTGAGTGTCTTCATAGTTTTATTTTGGAGATACAGCAATTTTTATATACTGCAGGAAAAACGAAAAACAATCCTATGATGCAAATTTGCAAAGAAAACAGCAGGTGCATCAAAATAAACTATTTCCAGCAGTGCAATTCGAGTTCTAAGTATCCCAGAAACTATTCAGAAAAGTCAAACATGACTTATAAAAACACCAGTATAGGCTTTTAAGGCCTACAAGTAAAAAAACTACATTTTCTGCGAAAATGACGTCACTTCCGGTTTCGGGCAGGAAATGGCGGACATGCAATAGTTAGCGCTGACTCTGTTTCAATGTGGGAAGTGTTACGAACAGCTGATCGGATGGCAGCGTGTTTCTGGAATATTAGGGGCTGTGTGTCGGACAGGGTCGTCTGCAGTACGGGGGCCCCACAGGGAACGGTTCTGGCTCCGTTCCTCTTCACCATCTACACTGCAGACTTCTCCCACAATTCCACCCAGTGCTTCCTGCAGAAGTTCTCTGATGACTCTGCAATAGTCGGCCTCATCACTGATGGGGACGACAAGGAGTACAGAGGTCTGACCCAAGACTTTGTGGACTGGTGCCAGCTGAACTACCTCCAGATCAACGCCAGTAAAACCAAGGAACTGGTGGTAGACTTCCGCAGGCACAAGCATTCTCCACTGCAACCACTGAACATCCAAGGTATGGACATTGAGGCTGTGGACAGCTACAGGTACCTTGGTGTTCATCTGAACAATAGACTGGACTGGACTCATAACTCAGACGCCCTCTACAGGAAAGGGCAGAGCAGGCTGTACCTGCTGCGGAGACTCAGGTCGTTTGGAGTGGAGGGCCCACTCCTGAAGAAATTCTATGACTCTGTTGTGGCTTCTGCTATCTTTTATGGCGTGGTCTGCTGGGGCGGCAGCATCTCTGCTGGGGACAGGAAGAGACTGAACAGGGTGATCCGAAGGGCCAGCTCTGTTCTAGGATGCCCTCTGGACCCAGTGGAGGTGGTGAGTGACAGGAGAACGGCGGCTAAGCTGTCATCCCTGATGGACAACATCTCCCACCCCATGCACCCCATCTCCCACCCCATGCAGCAGACTGTGACAGCACTGAGCAGCTCCTTCAGTGGGAGACTGCGGCACCCACGGTGTGGGACGGAGAGATTTCGCAGGTCTTTCCTCCCCACTGCTGTCAGACTCCATAATAAAGACTTTAACTGATCAAGCACACACATCCATACATATGCAATAATACTAAGTGCAATAATCCTTTCTGTCATCGTTGTATTTTTACTCAGTTGTATATAGTATTTGTATTTGTATTCTATTTTTATCTTATTGTATATTTATTTTATTTTATTCTACTGTATATAGTATTTTATTTTATTCTATTCTGTACAGTTGTGTACTGTATTTATTCTTATTGTATTCTAATTTTTGCCTCATAACTTTTGCACTGTCCACTTCCTGCTGTGACAAAACAAATTTCCCACGTGTGGGACTAATAAAGGTTATCTTATCTTATCTTATGTTTTTGTTGCTGCAAGCGCTTTTTATGCAATTTTTGCAAAGCTATATGTGGAAGGAAACCGTGACCTAGGACAAGCTGATGGCATAAGATGTAAGTACAACTCCTCCGGTTTCATATGCAAAAAATTTTATTGCGCTAGCTTACAGGGTTCAGGTTCTACAGGGATTTAAAAATAGTTACACAAAACGGAGCGTGCTGCTCTGACCGGCTTTAAAGGGTTAACAATAACAATGTATTGAATAATGACTTTAAAAAATAATATAAAATAGTGTGCAAATACTGATAACAGTGCAAATGTTTGCAATATAAGAAATAAATGAAAAATGTAAACATCTATGTTTAGTGAACTTTGCAGTGTTGCTCTGTGGTGCAGCTACTTGATCCACGTCTGACTCCGCAAACCCATAATGTTTCCACACCACTGAAGTTTTTTTTTTTTTTTTTTACCTCTTTTCAACCAACGGCAGTCACTCTCCTCTCCAAATAACTTCTGCTTAGCTTTCCGAGCATCCCTCGGGTCCTCTTAATTGTTGTGACTCGTGTTCGAAATGCAGAGAGGTGCGCTCGATTTGCCACACGGAGCAGCGCGAGAGTAAAGCATGAGGGAGGAGCTGATAATCGGCTCAGTCATTTTTAATGATCGTTGAAAGCCCAGATCGTAATCGTGATTAAAATTCGATTAATTGAGCAGCCCTACAAAACACAACAGTCATAATACATAAAACTATCAAAAGTAAAAGTACAACAAAAAAAAAAAAGGGTCACTGACCCAGGACCATGACAATAATACTTAATATAGAGATAAACTATAACTTAATTCCTTGTCTGTTGCCAGAACTATTGCGGTTTTTTCCACATACTATAAACCAGTTAGTTTACATGTGGATCATCTACTAAACACGGAGTAAACAGTAAAAACAAATTGAGCTGGTTTTTGCACATTTATTAAAAAAAAAAAAGTGAACTTACATCTATTTATGTACATCAGACATGTATAATTCTCTGTAATACCATTTATGGCATGAAACACAACAAATACTAGACTTTAACACCGTTTTAGTTTTTAAACAAAACGACATATAATAGAATGACACTAGCCTGTTTGTAAGTGTGTAAAAACACACACTTGCATACTTCTTTACAAACATGCATTTTACAAGAAATGCAAAATAATTACCAGCATGAATGTGACATCTAGCTTATGCATACAGTAACATACAGTGACTACAGCGAGCATTCACCATCACAGAGTCTGCGTATAATAGCGATTTCAGTCTAAGTAGCATCTGAAGGTTTTTCCCTGGCATTCACTCTGTATGTCTTTACAGAGATAGACTGTAACACATGTAGCACCCCACCCGTGATACTGAGTCTAAATCCACTTACCTCAGTTTGTACCCCGTAGGCGGGGTGTTAGGTTCGTTACAGCCTAGATACCACAAATGGTTCTGGTATAGACAGGAATCAGGGAAACTATCAGTAAACCTTTGCCTGCAAGTTAGACTTAATGTCATGGTCCCTGTGCCTGCCCAGCCGGCCTCACAAGGCTACACTTGTGTTTTTGCTTTTTCTCCCCTACCTCTCTGCCTGAGCGGAGCTCACAGCTGGCTCCCGGCCTTGGCTCACACAGCTGTTGGCGATCAGCTGATTACCCATCTACTATTTGAGGCTGGGTCACAGATCCTCTCATCGCTGGATGATTGAGCTACTGACGTTAGTCTTTCTTTTGATCTTATACCTTTACGCCCTACCTTCGTGATTTGTGAGTGATTTCTCCCTTTCCTGTTCCAGTTTATCTTCCCGCGGTACGGACGTGTGTGAGTCGGATGTGAGGACGTGAGCGAGCGTGAGAGAGAGAGAGAGAGAGAGAGAGCCTTCCCCTAATCCCCTGGAACCCTGGACTTTCCCCGTCACTGTATATATTATTGCACTGGTGTGTAAATAAATCGTGTTCTGAGACGTCAACCTGCTCTGCGCTTGAGTCCCTGCTTTCAGTTCGTGACACTTAACCAGTAGTAAAAGAATCAACCCCAGACAACTCTTTAACACAAACCAAACGTTTACTGAATGTAAGGGCTGGAAAAGTAATGTACAACACACCCTTTTCTTAACTCAACTCAAATGATATCCAGCTCCATAAACAAATGAAACATGCTGTGTAAATGAAATAATTCCCTTTGAAATTATGTTAAACAACACAAATTATCACCTCTTGGTAAGTGACTCACTAATACACACTCGAAAATATGCTATATAAATCCACTAAATACACAATATTCACACATGGGCCCCACACACACTCACATTCACACTTGTTGCAGGCCTGTTTGCTGCTCACAGCGGACGATGGAGAAAAATCCTCTTCTCCCCAGTAAGAGCACGAAAGTCCGACTTACAGTTCAGTTGCTCGGTAGGTTGCCGTTCACCAGCCCCCAACTAAATCCACTCTCCGCTCTCCCTGCGGACCCGATGCTGTCTCTGCTACAGGGCGTTAGCCAGTCACTGTCCAGCTCTCCGACAGTCCATTGCGGCTGCCTCCGTGGCGCAGCCAAGCAGTCCTAGCCTCGGCGGTCGTAGCTGGAAACACAGTTTTTTCACGGTGGTGTGACCGTTGAAACAACATTATGTTACTGTGGCTCTTAAAGTCCATGGGAATTACGAGTATCTACTCCCAAATTCCCACCCGGGCTACACACAATATAATACACAATAATATTGCTGCTCTGCAACCAAACTCTCAGTCAGTGATACTCTAAGAAGCAAATGTGCGGCTCATCTCACTTTAACTTTGGAGAAAAACTTCCGGGTTCCAGGATCAGCACGGCTCTCCTTCAGTGTGTCTGACAGAGTGGTTTTGACGATTTTCCTGTCGGCTTTGGAGATGTTTGTCTTGAGTTTGAGCAGAGCCGAAACATGTTTTTCACTGTTGGTGACAGAAAGAAGAAAGGGTTTTAAAAAAGTGACGTAAAGTCAGAGACTGTGAAAAAAGGATTGTCATGTGAAAGCTGCCACATTTGACATGGAAAAGAAAAAAATATAAAGAAATGAGTTTGAGCATTTTTTTTTTAGCTAAATAGAATCTGCAATGTTTTATTTCACTTTCAACATAAGAATAACAGCAGAAGTTATAACTTCACTGATCCCGTCAAGACTTGTTTTCATTGACATGTTATGTCTTTTTCTGTGTGTAGCCAGTTTTCTGCCCCTGACACACATCCTTCCTACAAACACTAACAGCTGTCATTAGCACATCACCAAACCTCTTTGAATTGCTGAGAAGAGGGGAGATGGAAAAGGTCTCAGTCCACCTCTGTTGGAAATCTGACAATAGGTGGAGCTCTTACTGAAATGGATCCGTGCTTCAAATGCATGTGACTCTCCGAATATGAACTATTTTTACCAAATAACTCTTCCATAAAACTCTTATTCAGCATAAACATATATGAGTGCTATCAAGAGCAGTGTTTATGTCTCCTGGTTCCCTTCTTCCTTTTTCTTTAAGGTTAGAAATAAAACCAAAACTAGACAGTTTGGTTTTCTGGTGGAAGAAATCTTTCATTTAACTCTAATTAACAGCATTATTGACTTCATCTACTCACAGCTGCTGCTGCTTCTCTCATGCCAGCATGTTTTATTTAGTTCTCTGTTTCAGTGCACTATCAGTGAGACTGGTAATGTAAAATAGAAAGGCAGCACATCTACTTTCAGCTAATGTTAGTTCCCATGAATGTAGCTCATCCTGCTCACAAGATATATCTGATACCAATTAAGATGTTTCGCTCAGTCAGCTTCCTGTTTACCTGAGGTCGGGATAAGCAGATCCCAGTGAAACGATTTGCATCTGTATGGCAGGAATATCTTGGAGTTTTAGCACTTCTGCAATCTTGGTCAGGATTTCCTTTAACCAGTCTTGTTTGGATCCCTGTGAAGACAAATCAGTGACGTCAGTTTAGTCTGCAAGTTTCCCCAAACTGTAATCAGCATAGCTGCTGTTTTTGGAAATAATGATGCTTTTCCTTCAGGAGCTATTGCACTGGAACTTCCAGCTAGCTGGGCAGTAACTGTGAATCTAAATTATTTCAGTTAAACAAACTGGAATTTTGCTCCAATTCTTACCAAAAATCTTGTACTGCAAGTGGCAAAGGATCTTGTTCCATTTAATAATATTATAATCCCTGTCTCATAATTGTAACTCCTTGTCCTCTCACCATTCCAGATCCAATATCTATTGACAAATGTCTTTTTTCTATTTCTTACTGATTTTTCTATTTCTTCACTTCATTTTGAAAGTAAAACGAAAGTAAGAGGATAAATTTCAAAACTTTAATATAGCCCGTCAATGGTTCTTTTATTATTGTTAGTTGAATTTGTGACTAAGGTTGTTTCACCCTGTCAAACGATGTTATGCTGATCAGTGTTTGTGCTTGATTGATTTTATTTGTGTCACAGCTAAAGTGTGGAGTGAAGGTAAGTCTCACCATTCTGGCAAACAGCTCGTGCAGTCTCTCTGCATTTTCTTTCACAGTCTCGTAAGCCTTCAGCTGACAATCCTTGTCCTTCAGTTTGACCTCTCCTTTCAGGAGCCTCCGGACATATTCTACTGTCATTTCCTGCTGAAGCTGACCAATCAGCTCCTGAATGTAAGTAACAAGATCATATGTTAGTCCATTGATTTAAAAGTTGGTAATAATGGCTTCATAGCAAAGTTTCACGCTGTCATGTTTCTACCTGATGACAGGATTGAGTCGAACCCTGAAGTTCTTGAAGCACGTCTTCAGTGCTGTTCAGCAGCTTCTCAAACGTGTTCTTCTTCAGCCAGTCACTGGTTCCCACCTTCTGGTAGTGTGGCTGTGTGGGGAACAAATGTAAGGCATTCTGTTGATCTGTGGAGATGAAGAGGATAGCTGAAATGAGAAAAAACTTCCTAAATCTGTTTTAAAGATGTAGGGAAATTTCAGAGAGACCCACAGAGCCACACATGCCATCCCTCCCCTTCTAAAGCACACAGTCACGCACACATGTGCGCGCACACACACAGAAAGCTGTGCTGTTTTTAGCGCTAGGACAGCAGCATTCTTGGCTTCTGGGTCAACATCTCTAAACAGAGACTTTGTAGACTGAAATATTGTGCGGTCTTTCATACTTTCAATGATCCTTTTACTTTTATTTTCATGGTCAGGTCAGTTGTGCAACAACACTAAAAGCTCACTAGAATGTTATGTTTTTGAAAATTTAGTTTTTATTTTGTTACCAACCAAAACTGATGGCCATAAAAATTGTAAAACGGTGATGTTGTGTTCAGGTTTAGTCATTTACTGAATTTGGAGCCATCAGAGCTTTAGCGGCAATTATCATCAATAAACACGTGTGATGAGCATTAAGTAGACCGTGTCGTGGCAGATTTCTTTTCTGATGTATTAATCACATACTGTAACCATTTCACATTAGTAATAGTAATTTCACTTCCTCACTTTAGTATAGTATGCATGCATGTAGAATATCATCACAGGTAGGCCCCAAGTTTTATTGCACCTTCACGGTGGACCCATTGTAGACTTGAATATCTGCAGACATCCTGGAGGTGACGGTGGTCATAACTTTTCTTAGAGTGGGCGGGGGTCAAGGATGAGCTGGACTGAAGGCACGGGGATATGTGATGTGCTGTGGAATGCTCTTTGTTTGAGAGCTCACTGTTATTGTTAAAATTTCCACAACAACCTTTCTTTTTCTTTCTTTGCTTGTCTGTAAAAAGTATTTTTGTGGCCAAACAAACTATCCACATGATATATATCTATAAAGAACATAAAACATCTTTCAGATTCTACGTCACAGTCACTGCTTTGAAAGTAACTGCAGCTGCTGTGAGCTTTTATGCCTAACGAGACAAGCTCCTCCTGCTCAGACGATGTAGGGAAATTTCAGAGAGACCCACAGAGCCACACATGCAATCCCTCCCCTTCCAAAGCACACACACACACACAGACACACACGCACGCACGCACTTAACCAGATTGTTTGCAGGTCAGAAAGTCTCGGTGCGTAGTATGCTTTGGATTGCACTGACAAATTAAGACTGTTGCTTTTGTTTGGCGACTCAGTGAAACATTGAGTTGACTGTTGTGACAGACCAAAAGAAAAAAAAAAGTTGATGAAAACATATCGGGGATTTTGCAAAAGCTGAACAAGTAACAAAATATTTTTTCTTTCTGCCAGATGATATAACCTTGCAATATAATATCTTGTTGTTACAGCAGCATTCAGGACCAGAATAACACGCTAACGGAGTCAGGGCCACAAAAGTAAGTGATCCTTTAACTTGGTTTGCTATCAGTTAATTATTAAAGGTTTATTCATACATGTGAACAGACTCTTTAGATCACTTTGTTTTAATACAGAAAAAAATCAACTATGACTATTACTTTATTGACATTCAACAGAAACCTTTGCCATCATGTACTTTGGTTTCATATTGTGCTTTCTGGTGCTTATGTTGCATCCTTTAAATGACTGACCTCCTTTCTGCTGTGTGGATACTCACTGCAGGTATATCTTTTACTAAGTCAAACTAACATTTATCCAGGCCTGGGTTACAGAGGGCTGCAGTCTACACAGAGACTCGAAACGTGCCCTAAGCAATTCCAAGAAGAAATCGAGGAAAAGAGGCTGTAGGGCTGGTATCCAGGTACACATCAGACGAGCGTACAGATCGGAGATTTCCCGACTCGTCTGGAGGCGTCCCCGGTTTCTGCTGCCAGTTACCCTTCCGGATTTGATTGGAAACACGTACTTGCAGCCACTACAGCGTGGATCCTGCCCATCTGATGCTCTGGATTTTGCCGATTATCTCCCCACCGCTGGGCCCTCACAGCCTGCATCGCACAACCGGTGGTTGGTCCCGCCGGTTCCGTGGCGCTGCTGGAGACCTCGCGTGCGGACACAGTGTTTGCTGTCAGTTCCATGCCGACAGAGCTGATGGGAAACCTGCGCTGCCAGCTTTTAATCGGATTGCGCTCTTGAACGCCCGCTCCATCGCAAACAAATCCTTCTCTCTGAATGAGCTCTTCACAGGGAAAAACCTGGACTTTCTGTTCCTCACTGAAACATGGCAGAGGGATGGCGAGTTTATTCACCTAAACGAACAGTGTCATGCAGACTGCTCTTACTTGGGCGCCCCCCGTTTAGGTCGCTGTGGTGGAGGACTTGCTGTTGTCTTTAAGGACAGTTTCACCTGCAGAGGTATGCAAACTGAAAACAATTCTTCTTTTGAGTCGCAAACAATTAAGGTGGGCTCTACGAACATCTTTTATTGTGTTTTAGTCTATTGCTCTCCTGGCCCTGCTACTGAGTTCTTAAAGGATTTTATGGACTTCTTATCTTCTATTATCAAGCTGGAGAAAGTTTTAATTCTTGGGGATTTTAACATTCATATTGATGATGCCTCACCTAACTCTGCAGCTGAACTTTTATCTATATCTGAGTCTTTTAACTTTGTCCAACATGTCTCCGGTCCAACCCATGTAAAAGGCCATACCTTGGACCTTGTTTTTTCCTTGGGCCTCAACATTGGCAATGTGTTTGCTGAGGATGTACATTTGAGTGATCATAACTGTATCTTTGTTGAACTCAATTTTAGCTCTAAACAAACGCCTGTGAAGTTAAAAACTCATAGACGCATAATAACTGAGACTACTGCTGAGAGGTTCTCCATTATGTTTGACAGGTCTCTACTTTTTACCGGAAACTATGTAAATGTTCTTATTCAGTCTTTTAATAGGGAATGCACATCCATTTTGGATCAAGTGGCACCTATTAAAACAAGCTCGGCTTTACAAAAGAAGGCATGCCCTTGGATAAATGAGTCTATCTTAAACTTAAGGAGAATATGCCGCAAAATAGAACGACTAGGGAAGAAAACCAAACTTGACTACACAGGCTCCATCTTCGAGATCTCATGCTCTCCTTAAGTGACACGGTGAAAACTGTTAGATCAGAATACTTTTCTAGACTCATAACAAAAATAAAGAGAAATCCCAAGTTTCTTTTTGACAAAATTAGTGCAATTGTCTCCCCAGATGTGATACCTTTAGATGTACTCTCTAAAGTAGATAGTAATAAACTCCTCCGATTTTTTGTTGATAAGATTAATGACATCAATGCTAAAATCTCCCCAAGGCTTTCCTGTTCTCCGAGTCAGGCACTCCCTTTGTACTCCTGGTCGACTTTTACAACTGTAACATATGATGAAATAGCAGCCCTGGTGGACAAAATGAAGCCATCCTCAAGCCCCTCAGCCATTATCCCCACTAAGCTTTTTATTAATGCCTTTGACACCATTGGTCCTTGGGTTGTGAACCTTTTTAATGTTTCCCATTAGACTGGGGTGTTCCCCAGCTTTTTTAAACATGCCATTGTGGAACCAAGGCTCAAAAAACCCAACCTGGATCCAACACTATTTCAAAATGTAAGACCTATGTCCAAACTCCCATTTATGTCAAAACTCCTTGAGAAGGCAGTAGCTGTCCACCTTACGGCATACTTGGAGAAATATAACATCCATGACCGTTTTCAATCTGGGTTCCGTAAGTTGCACTCCACCGAGACAGCACTACTGAAAGTTACTAATGATATTATGATGTCAGCAGACTCCGGAGAATACACAGTCCTAGTCTTGTTAGACCTTACCTCAGCCTTTGATACAGTCAACCATACCATCCTGATAAACAGACTGAGAGACCTGGTTGGGATGTCTGGCTCTGTTCTAGACTGGTTTTCATCTTATATATCTGAAATGAGTTTTAGTGTGTCTGCAAACCAGATCATGTCGGAATCTACAGAGTTGTTGTGGAGTTCCTCAGGGCTCTGTGCTGGGACCTATTCTGTTTTTAATATACATTCTTCCTTTAAGTCAGATAATACAGCAGTTTCCTGAAGTATCTTATCATCTTTTTGCTGACGATATTCAGCTATATTATTCTTTTAAGCCTGCTGAAGCTCATAAGCTCTCCAATCTGATTGACTGTTTAACCACCATTAAACAATGGTTGAACAATAATTGCTTACAGCTAAACCCGGTCAAAACAGAAACTTTGATTATTGCACCAGGCAGTGAAATACCCGATATTAAACGGCGACTGGGTGACTTTGGTTCCTCACAGAAACATAACCTTAGAAACCTGGTTGTATTTTTGATGAAGCTTTTTCTTTGGAGGGACATTTAAATCAGATAGTAGGAACCTGCTTTTTTCACTTGAGGAACATTTCTAAACATCCATCGTGTCAACAAGTGAACTCGAGATGATAATACATGCTTTTATCTCTACAAGACTTGACTACTGTAACAGCCTGTTTACTTGTCTAAACATGAAAGGGCTAGCCCGCCTACAGGTTGTTCAAAACTGCATCGAGGCTACTGACCCGCTCGAACAAGGGTGCTCATATGACCCCTTTTTTAAAGTCGCTGCACTGGCTACCAATCAGATTCAGGTTCCATTTTAAAATTCTAGTTTTAACTTTCAGAGCATTACAGAAAGTTAATGCCCCCCACATACCTCCACTCGTAACCTGAGGTCATCAAACCAAAACCTTTTAGTGGTCCCCCACACTCATTTTAAAAACCGAGGGGAGCGATCTTTCCAAACTGTTGCACCCAGACTGTGGAATGCACTTCCCCTACTACTACGGGGCTTGGACTCAGTGGAGACCTTCAAAAAGCAGCTAAAGACATTTTTATTTCAAAAACCTTTTAATTAGACCAGGGTTTTTGTGATGTATTTTATGACTGTATTATGTTTTTACCTTGTAAAGCACTTTGTGACATATGTCTGTGACAGGTGCTATATAAATAAACTTTACTTACTTACGTACTTACTTATTTTTGGAACCATTTCTGAACTATTAATGGTTAACTTGCCTCTGTGCTACCTTGATTTTAGCTTCTAGTCTTCTCCTCCATGGAGGGCAATGCTCCTTGTGGCTGTTCATCTTGTAGCCAAGCATCTATCATGTTCACTTGTAACCTGCAGTTATCATTCTTATGATTTTTATATTTAACATATGTTGATACTTATTATAGACATTAACTGTAACTCCATTCCCTGTCTGTTGCCAGTACTATTGCTGTTTTTTCCACATACTATAAACCAGGGGTCGGCAACCCTAGGCACGCGTGCCAACTGTGGGTTAACTGATGGCATGACCATAGCTGGACTGGCCATGCTAATTAATTTTCTTTCTTTTTTTTTTGTAACGGTATAAACAATGAAAGGTGGTGGATTGGCCAGATGCTGGCCGGTGTGTAAAAATAACTAAAGTTATTTAGTGGTGGCTATGGCGGAGCTTGCACAGATTCAGTAACATTAGCAAGTGGTGGAGGCCGGCAGGTGGATCAGGGAGAGGGGAGGCAGGAGGAGCAGAGACCCGAGGCAGCCGCTGGTCCGAGTGTCAGGTGAACTGAACTTCAGGTAAGAAGTTATGACCTGCAGTCTATCTGGGCCAGATATAAACCAAGTTTAGGTTGAGTTTATTTTCGTTGTGCTAACTTTTTACAGTCAGTTACAATAACTCGTACAGCTACTAGCTAGCATGATGGAGTTTCTATACAGCTGGGTGGGTGCTATGATGTTACTGATAGTGAACTTTATTTTATTCATAAGGTTAGTTAGTAGAGTTGCCAACCGTCCCGTAAAAAGACGGAATCGTCCCGCATTCAGAGAAATTATTACGCGTTTTATGTTGAGCTGAGAAGGGACGCAGTTTGTCCCGGACTTCAGCTAGGATGGAAAAAGACACAAAGGTGGATTAATTCTGTCGTTACGCTGTCAGCTGCCTCTTCTTCTCCTCTCATTCTCTCCCTTCTCTCTCCTGTTGCTACTTTAATCATGAAACTGATCAATGATCAGTGTTGGGAAGGTTACTTTTAAAATGTATTCCATTACAGATTACAGAATACATGCCCCAAAATGTATTCTGTAACGTATTCCGTTACGTTACTCAATGAGAGTAACGTATTCTGAATACTTTGGATTACTTAATATATTATCATGCTTTTTACAACTACATGAATGTACTATTGCTGTGTGATTTATTACTGTTACTGAAGGTTCGCGACTCCGAACTGTAGTAAAGGGACCTCTGACTAATACGGCGGGGTCCCTGTTGGCTCGTAGCCGAAAAATAGCTTTACTTTGTTGTGTGGGTCAACTTTTCTTGTGAGAGACAGAGAGAGGCGTTGAAAGACTGCTCCAACGGAACTTATTGTTTTCAGAGGAAAACAGGAACACGGTGTACAGTCGAGTCTTAATAGCTTACTTACAACTGGGCTCGTCAGGCACTCTTCTTGGCTGAAGTGGTTATTATTATATTTACATGCTTCCAGCTCCCGTTTTTCCTCGATGACAACTCGTACCTTTCCACTCACCTTTTTCTCCCTCCTCGCGCTCACAGACCCATAACGTGTATAGCAGTCCATTCTCCCTGCAACACGGACTACACTGCCCATGATGCTACATTCTTTAGAGCTATGCTTGTAGCATTCTGCCTGTTAGCTTAGCACAACAACAACAACAACGAAAAGGCGCTCTCACACCCAGGAAACACACAGTCTCAGAGAGAGAGAGAGAGAGAGCGTGTCGCCCTGTAACCATGGCAACCGTAACGCTGCCGCCTGGAACAACAGAACGTAGCTGTCAAACAAAACCCAAACAGTCCTGACCCGCGACTATATGAAACAGGAAAGTACCGCAGTGTAATCCATTTATCTCAACAAAGTAACTGTATTCTGAATACCACCTTTTTAAACGGTAACTGTAACGGAATACAGTTACTCATAATTTGTATTTTAAATACGTAACGGCGGTACATGTATTCCGTTACTCCCCAACACTGTCAATGATCTCTTTTGTTTGTTTATCGCCCACTTTGCGCCAGAACGGGGAAGCCAGCGGATGTCGCGCTAAACAACAGCAGCACGTTTAAGCTTGATCAGATGTTGTTAGAATTTATTTAATATTAATTTCTAGTATCAGCTGATGTTTGCTGGAGCCACAGCTGTAAAGCTGCTGGTCATGATGTTGGTTTGGATATGTGGTGAGAGGGAAACATGAAGATGAAACCAGGAGATGTCCTTACTGAATCATCAGAGCTGAACAGGTGATGGAGAAACAGGTTTACCTTTTAGGTGACATGAATGAGTTGAAGGGAAGTTATGAACTGTTTCTGAGAGACAAATAACACCAGGATCTGTTTCTTTGTAGCTGATGCTGGTAACTGTGCAGGGGTGGATCTAGCAAAGTTCTGCCAAGGGGCCAGGGAAAGGGGGGCACAAAGAAATACTTCCTTATTCTCATTTAAAATGTCTGGCTGTTATTAAATAATTATCTGAAGCTTACAACCAAAGTTTTTATCTGATATAAAATGTATAGAAATCATACATATACCAACTAGACTGTACATCAATGTCACAACAGCATTTGTTTTCATTCAAAGGCTTTATGGCTTTAATACCTGGTTGGCCGTCTCTAGTCAAAATGCCCGGGCTGTTTTTTTGTCCCAGTCCAGCCCTGGGCACGACACGCAGTGAATTAATCTGAGAAGGTGCATCAAAAAATAAATGGCCGCGCCAGCGGTGCACATCACAAATCAGCTTGCATAGACACATTAGTTGTGCTGCTTCTTTATGACGGTATCTTAGCTAACAAACCCAAATACCAGATTCAACTTGTAATTGGCTAAAAATAACTTAGCCTACTGGTCAGAGGGACGTTGTTAGCTTTCCACATTCTGTTACGTTTCGGTGTTGTCAGTGTTTTGTTTTTTGCGTGACTGTCATGTATTTCCTGCTTTACTTTGAAAGTCTGTGTCATCTTAGTGTGTTCAGTTTACGCTTCCTTGTCTCGTCTGGTCTAATTTGCCCCAGCTGTGTTTCCCTCCTGTGGTCCATTCCCTGATTGCTCCTTCTATGTATTTAAGCCTTGTGTTTCAGTATGTCATGTGCGCGATCTGCCCCCGTGTTGTAAATAAAAAGTTTGTTGTAAATAGCTGTAAATGGGTTTTGTCAATACTTTCGTTTTGAGACACTTCCGTTTTGGGGATTTTGGTGGAGAGCCTTAGTGGTTTTTTTTCGTGTGTTTTTTCCTTATTTTTATTTTCCTGCGTTGCACGCCGGTTGCCTAGGCCGGGGTGTAACATATGGGGGCTCGTCCGGGATTGCCTTCGCTGGGGGGTCCGGGGACCGCCCCAGCCTTTGTCGTCTGCTGGAGGGTCCGTGGGACTGCTCCAGCCTTCATCCGCCTTCGCTGGGGGGTCCGAGGGACCGCTCCAGCCTTCGTCGTCTGCTGGAGGGTCAGTGGGACCGCTCCAGCCTTCATCAGCTTCGTCTGCCTTCGCTTCAGCCATCCGCCTTCGCTGGAGGGTCCGAGGGACCGCTCCAGCCTTCATCCGCCTCTGCTGGAGGGTCCGGGGGACCGCTCCAGCCTCCATCAGCTTCGTCTGCCTTCATCCGCCTTCGCTGGGGGGAGGGTCCGTGGGACTGCCCCAGCCTTTGTCGTCGCTGGAGGGTCCGTGGGACCGCTCCAGCCTTCATCCGCCTTCGCTGGAGGGTCCGAGGGACCGCTCCAGCCTTCGTCGTCTGCTGGAGGGTCAGTGGGACCGCTCCAGCCTTCATCAGCTTCGTCTGCCTTCGCTTCAGCCGTCCGTCTCCGCTGGAGGGTCCGAGGGACCGCTCCAGCCTTCATCCGCCTTCGCTGGAGGGTCCGGGGGACCGCTTCAGCCTTCGTCATCTGCTGGAGGGTCCGTGAGACCGCTCCAGCCTTCATCGGCTTTGTCTGTCTGGATCAAACTTTTCACTTGGGGTTACATGTTTGATTTTTGGGTGGGGGGAAATGTTACGTTTCGGTGTTGTCAGTGTTTTGTTTTTTGCGTGACTGTCATGTATTTCCTGCTTTACTTTGAAAGTCTGTGTCATCTTAGTATGTTCAGTTTACGTTTCCTTGTCTCGTCAGGTCTAATTTGCCCCAGCTGTGTTTCCCTCCTGTGGTCCATTCCCTGATTGCTCCTTCTATGTATTTAAGCCTTGTGTTTCAGTATGTCATGTGCGTGATCTGCCCCCGTGTTGTAAATAAAAAGTTTGTTGTAAATAGCTGTAAATGGGTTTTGTCAATACTTTCGTTTTGAGACACTTCCGTTTTGGGGATTTTGGTGGAGAGCCTTAGTGTTTTTTTTTCGTGTGTTTTTTCCTTATTTTTATTTTCCTGCGTTGCACGCCGGTTGCCTAGGCCGGGGTGTAACATATGGGGGCTCGTCCGGGATTGCCTTCGCTGGGGGGTCCGGGGACCGCCCCAGCCTTTGTCGTCTGCTGGAGGGTCAGTGGGACCGCTCCAGCCTTCATCAGCTTCGTCTGCCTTCGCTTCAGCCATCCGCCTTCGCTGGAGGGTCCGAGGGACCGCTCCAGCCTTCATCCGCCTCTGCTGGAGGGTCCGGGGGACCGCACCAGCCTTCGTCGTCTGCTGGAGGGTCCGTGGGACCGCTCCAGCCTCCATCAGCTTCGTCTGCCTTCATCCGCCTTCACTGGGGGGAGGGTCCGTGGGACCGCCCCAGCCTTTGTCGTCGCTGGAGGGTCCGTGGGACCGCTCCAGCCTTCATCCGCCTTCGCTGGAGGGTCCGAGGGACCGCTCCAGCCTTCGTCTTCTGCTGGAGGGTCAGTGGGACCGCTCCAGCCTTCATCAGCTTCGTCTGCCTTCGCTTCAGCCGTCCGTCTCCGCTGGAGGGTCCGAGGGACCGCTCCAGCCTTCATCCGCCTTCGCTGGAGGGTCCGGGGGACCGCTTCAGCCTTTGTCATCTGCTGGAGGGTCCGTGAGACCGCTCCAGCCTTCATCGGCTTTGTCTGTCTGGATCAAACTTTTCACTTGGGGTTACATGTTTGATTTTTGGGTGGGGGGAAATGTTACGTTTCGGTGTTGTCAGTGTTTTGTTTTTTGCGTGACTGTCATGTATTTCCTGCTTTACTTTGAAAGTCTGTGTCATCTTAGTGTGTTCAGTTTACGTTTCCTTGTCTCGTCAGGTCTAATTTGCCCCAGCTGTGTTTCCCTCCTGTGGTCCATTCCCTGATTGCTCCTTCTATGTATTTAAGCCTTGTGTTTCAGTATGTCATGTGCGTGATCTGCCCCCGTGTTGTAAATAAAAAGTTTGTTGTAAATAGCTGTAAATGGGTTTTGTCAATACTTTCGTTTTGAGACACTTCCGTTTTGGGGATTTTGGTGGAGAGCCTTAGTGGTTTTTTTTCGTGTGTTTTTTCCTTATTTTTATTTTCCTGCGTTGCACGCCGGTTGCCTAGGCCGGGGTGTAACAATTCTGACACTTCAAAAGCTTCAGCACAGCATCAGCACCACGGAGATACACAGATACATCCGTAGACTCGAGACGCAATGCATTTTTGGGACTTTCAGGTGTATGGACCAATGTTTTATTTTCTGATCAAACCACAAATCTTTAATGAGCAGCTGGATTTGTCTCGCTTTAACTGGCTGAGTTAATGCCAGTTAATGCAACATCGAAGCAGCTGGAATCCATAGCTGTGCGTGTTCATGGAGCTTGCATTTTCACCTGCTGGACATCACTATCTGACAAGTTTAACTGTCTTCAGAACATTGCAGAGGCCTATTGACAGTATTTGGCTCTACATGTCTGTGTGAGCAGATTTTCTCTCACATGAGTCCTCAGGTAGCCGTCTGAATGCTGGACACTCGGAGACCTGTGTCTCTGAGTGGGAGACCAAAGATCACATTAACATGTGTATCTCTGTATTAACAGACATGCCATATTGGCTTAGTTTATTTTTCTTATCATTGTTGTGAGGAGACCATAAATAGCATTTGTATTTTCCGTTGTACAGTTCATTTGCTGTTATGGATAAAAAGTGTCTTTTTTTGTTTCAAAGTAGCTGATAACTATTCGCTGATAGCTGCCAACATCTGCAAACAAATATAACTCTATAAAATGGTTCTATATATTGTGTAACTGTTCATATAGAGCATTATTAAATTTATTGCTAATGCAATCATATGGCACACTGACTTCTGAGGAAATTTTAAATGGCAATCGCCATCAGAAAGGTTGCCTACCCCTGCTATAAACCCTACAGTCAGTTTACATGTGGATCATCTACTAAACACAGAGTAAATCGTAAAAACAAATTGAGCTGGTTTTTGCACATTTATTAAAAAACTGAACTTACGTCTTTTTATGTACATGAGACATTTATAATTCTCTGTAATACTATTTATGGCATGAAAATATTAGACTTTAACACCATTGTAGTTTTTAAACAAAACGACATATAATAGAATGACACTGACCTGTCTGTAAGTGTGTAAAAACACACACTTGCATACTTATTTACAAAAATACATTTTACATGAAATGCACAAAAATTACCAGCATGAATGTGACATCTAGCTTATGTATACAGTAACATACAGTGACTACAGCAAGCATTCACCATCACAGAGTCTGCGTATAATAGGGATTTCAGTCTAAGTAGCATCTGAACCAATGTTTTTCCCTGGCATTCACTCTGCATGTCTTTACAGAGATAGACTGTAACACAATATAATACACAATAATATTGCTGCTCTGCAACCACACTCTCAGTCAGTGATACTCTAAGAAGCAAATGTGCGGCTCATCTGACTTCAACTTTGGAGAAAAACTTCCGGGTTCCAGGATCAGCACGGCTCTCCTTCAGTGTGTCTGACAGAGTGGTTTTGACGATTTTCCTGTCGGCTTTGGAGATGTTTGTCTTGAGTTTGAGCAGAGCCGAAACATGTTTTTCACTGTTGGTGACAGAAAGAAGAAAGAGTTTAAAAAGAGATTATTTTCTCTATGTAAAGTCAGAGACTGTGAAAAAAGGATTGTCATGTGAAAGCTGCCACATTTGACATAGAAAAGAAAAAATATAAAGAAATTTGAGCATTTTTTTAGCTAAATATAATCTGCAATCTTTTATTTCACTTTCAACATACGAATAACAGAAAAAGTTATAACTTCACTGATCCCGTCTAAACTTGTGTTTCACTGACATGTTATGTCTTTTTGTGTAGCCAGTTTTCTGCTCCTGACACACATCCTTCCTGCAAACACTAACAGCTGTCATTAACACTTTACTACACCTCTTTAAACTGCTGAGAAGAGGGGAGGTGGAAAATGTCTCAGCCCACCTCTGTTGGAAATGTGACAATAGGTGGAGCTACTTTTAGCTCATGTTAGTTCCCGTGAATGTAGCTCATCCTGCTCACAAGATCTGAAACCAATTAAGATGTTTCGCTCAGTCTGCTTCCTGTTTTCCCTCAGCTCTCTCTGAAAAGTACGATTGTTTATCCTGACCTAATGTCTCACAAACCTCTTATCATGATATAGTTCTGTCCTTATTGTTTATGTTACAGTTGATACAACAGGTCCCAAAAAATGAGAGCACATTACATTTGTGTGAGTTATACTCTGTATGTTTCTGTATTAAAGTAAATAATTTCTGAGTCAATTCAAAAGTTACCTGAGGTCGGGATAAGCAGATCCCACTGAAACAATTTGCATCTGTATGGCAGGAATATCTTGGAGTTTTAGCACTTCTGCAATCTTGGTCAGGATTTCCTTTAACCAGTCTTGTTTGGATCCCTGTGAAGACAAATCAGTGACGTCAGTTTAGTCTGCAAGTTTCCCCAAACTGTAATCAGCATAGCTGCTGTTTTTGGAAATAATGATGCTTTTTCTTCTGGAGTAATTGCACTGGAACTTCCAGCTAGTGTGTTAAATGTGAAAATGAAATTATCTGAAGTGCCTCAATGCTGTGCTTTATATTAACTAAAGTGTCATATAATCATATAGTGTAGTAATGAATGGACGTGGCCCAGATATTAAAGGCCTTAGACTGCATGTCTTTTAGTGATAGAAATGTAAGAGACTCCTGCCCACGCTTGTCTGCAGAAGTTGATAACAGGGAACATCTGCCAGTGGAAATTTACTAGAAGGGACTATGGAAAAGTCGCAGCCTCGCCAGAGCTGAGAAAAGATGTCTTGCAGCTAACAAACAATAACCTATAGGTATGCTATGCAATGTGACTACTGAATGCTTGTGTAATACTGTTGTTTAGACTAGAGCGGGACACCCTGTGATAAAACTGGTAAGTGCACATCATTATTTCAAGATTCGCGGCAGAGTGTCATGCAGGACGCATCTCCTTTCCAGAAGTAATAAAAGTGTTAAAATGGTCTACTGAGCAGTGTGTTGTCTTCCATCAGATGCTTATGATGAATCAAAAAACTTGGTGAAGTGTTGATATTTAACACTGGTAAATATATGTGAATTTTAAATTCTTTCAGTTACACAGATGTTGTTGATGTTAGCTGAATTTGTGACTAAGGTTGTTTCACCCTGTCAAACAATGTTTTGCTGATCGGTGTTTGTGCTTGATTGATTTTATTCATGTCTCAGCTAAAGTGTGCAGTGAAGGTGAGTCTCACCATTCTGGCAAACAGCTCGTGCAGTCTCTCTGCATTTTCTTTCACAGTCTCGTAAGCCTTCAGCTGACGATCCTTGTCCTTCAGTTTGACCTCTCCTTTCAGGAGCCTCCGGACATATTCTACTGTCATTTCCTGCTGAAGCTGACCAATCAGCTCCTGAATGTAAGTAACAAGATCATATGTTAGTCCATTGATTTAAAAGTTGGTAATAATGGCTTCATAGCAAAGTTTCACGCTGTCATGTTTCTACCTGATGACAGGATTGAGTCGAACCCTGAAGTTCTTGAAGCTGGTCTTCAGTGCTGTTCAGCAGCTTCTCAAACGTGTTCTTCTTCAGCCAGTCACTGGTTCCCACCTTCTGGTAGTGTGGCTGTGTGAGGAACAAATAACACATTGTTTTAAAATCTTTGATTAAAACATGTTAGGATTTAATCCTGAGGATTATTGATATCTGCAGTTGTAAATAACTTACTTTGAGGATCTTGTGCACAGGCGTTAATAAATAAGTGTGGGCAGACTGTTTCATCTCAGTCAGGACCTGCAAACAGTTTTCCCGCACATCCTCTGGGAACAGATTGTGCTCCACAAGGAAGTCCCTTTAGACAGACCACACAGGACACATTAGCTCACAGTGATGTATTCTCCTTTTATGATGAAGTTAAAATCTGAATTTCCATCTAACTGGATCAGAAACATACCTGAACTTTTCGACACAGCTGAGGTTTGCCTTTATGAAAGCTTTGCTGTGCGGTTTGTTCTGCTTAATGACGTCTTCATGAAATTTTTGATACCTGCAGAAGATTAAAAACAGTTTTCACTTCTATTATCTTGTTATTACCAAACATTAAACTAAAATGTATTTTCAAATGACAATATTTAAAAGACAGCCTTGTGAAGCCTTGTTACCTCTGCATGAAGTCTGTCAGGTTGGATGTTATTTCCTGGGCCTTGTGTCGGTCTCTTACAGTTATATGTGCTGATGTCACGATGCCGTTGATCAACTGAAGACAAATGTATTGACAAATCAGTGTCAGTTTTAAGTACTCAAAGCACTTTACACAGCAATGCACTTCCATCATTTTCAGATCCAGTTAAACACCAGGAACCAAACCCAGTGCTTTACAATGTTAGTGACAAACCCAAGTGATTAAACTACAGAACCATGGGAGGGTTCGAAACTGTGACTCTGATCTGACAGTAAACGAGTTTCTATAAATGACCCAAACAAAAATGACGGTCCTTTGTTTGTTTGTTAATCTTTTTCTCAAAGTTTCTAGAAGTCTTTTTCAGTTTGGTTAATATGTGCAGCAGGCTGGAAAATATTTGTCTGCACATTTTGTTCTCCTATGATCAAAACAATGTTACGTCATTACTTCACCACAATAATTTTATTGCACAGTTC
Source organism: Maylandia zebra (assembly GCF_041146795.1). Classification (NCBI taxonomy): domain Eukaryota; kingdom Metazoa; phylum Chordata; class Actinopteri; order Cichliformes; family Cichlidae; genus Maylandia; species Maylandia zebra. Next base: position 6,649,904 of record NC_135185.1, read on the forward strand.
AGACATAGCAATGTATACAAAGCCTCTAATCATGGTCAGTAATGGTCAACAATTAGAAATCAACGAACCCATGATAAGGACCCTTAAAGCAGGCCAACACAAGTGACGCCTTTCACTTTATATTAATACATTTTTATAAAAGCATCAATTTCAACCTCTTTTATATCAAGTTGTAGCAACTCTACGGCAACTGTACCTGGATGACATCATAGGCCACAGGACTGGAGTAGCAACCATCATATCTTGTCGGCTCCTTTCCTTGATCCCACTCTTTCTTTGCTTCATCCAATACTCGGCCGATATAAATCATCAGGTCGCTCTAAACACACAACAACACACAGCTGCCAGTTTTAAACCGCTTTCATGTGTAAAGATTTAATTACTGACAGTAATAATTACATCTACAATATTATGTTCAAAAAAATTAAACCAACAACTCTTTGATGCTTGTCTTGCACATCTCACTTTAAGCCCTGCAAAGACCATATTGATTAACTGGATGCATATGGGCTCAAAATGTGGTCATAAATATTTTGTACTTGTAAAAAAGATTTGTATGTGTAAAAAAGATTTGTGTGTGCGTAAAAAAGATTTGTATGTGTAAGAAGAATTTGTGTATGTGTAAAAAAGATTTGTGTGTGGACTTAGAAAAAAAAACCCTGCAAATTACAAGTACGGATTTTTGACCCTATTTTTCTACCCTTCATCTGATTGGTCAATGTCATGTCAATCACAAATGTAACAATCCAATGAGAGAACAGATGGGTTTGGCTGTCAGAGGGGCGCTTTTTTGAACTGCAGGTCCTTGAAGGGTGATACCGTTTGAAGCTGGAGGATCGCTATATAAATATCCGATAGCAGCTAGGTCCCCTAACTTTCAGCAGCTGTTGAAAGGATAAAGTTGTGGTATATCAGTGGTTAGAAATAACATTATTACTTTAGGATTAGTTTAACACAAAGTCAGGGCTGACCCAGGACCATTGCTGTGAGTCACAGTGCGCAGCATAAAAGTCCATTCACATCGGATGCAGGATACGCTGCTAATGCTAACTAAAAGCAAAGGATCCAGAATTTGTTGCGCTGGCTGCTGGGCTCTGTGGGTTTTTGCAGCAGCTCTACCTGTACTAGATGCACCTGCTCCTTGTCTTTTCTATCTCTGACTTTATGTCCTCTACAAGAGTCTGTTTTTTTTTGCTAGTTCTTCAAATGTTCAATAAAAACATGTATGCTAATTCATAACGAAGAAAGCTTTGTAATGAAGACTGTCATTTCCAAAACACTGCCCGCCCCCACCCCGCGGTCCGCAGCGCTGTTGAAAAGGCTGTGGAAGTCCCTGTATTAAACACGTAGACCTGTGACATAAAAATCACCAAACTCGGACGACCACAGACTGTTTTCCTTCGTGGTGATGAAGGAAAACGCTGGGTTGGCATGTAAAAGGGCATTTATTCCCTTCAAAGACCTGCAGTTCAAAAAAGCGCCCCTCGACAGCCAAACCCATCTGTTCTCTGATTGGATTGTTACATTTGTGATTGACATGACATTGACCAATCAGATGAAGGGAAGAAAAATAGGGTCAAAAATCCGTACTTGTAACTTGCAGGGTTTTTTTTTCTAAGTCCACACACAAATCTTTTTTACGCGCACACAAATCTTTTTTACACATACAAATCTTTTTTACACATACAAATCTTTTTTACAAGTACAAAATATTTATGACCACATTTTGAGCCCATAGATGCACGCCTCAGATACACTGTGTTACCTGTTGTTTGCTGAGGTACTGCTCCTCCAGAGGTTTCAGTAACTCGTCAGGAAGCAGGTTTCCCAGCGCTTCAGTATTGATATTACTGGCCAGCTCAGGTTTTTCAAGGATTCTGGTACACAGAGCAGATAACACATGAGTTTCTATAAACAACCCAAGTTGTGTTTAGTCTACAAAAATGGCATTTTATTTAGCACATTAAGAAAACAAGAAATTAGCCGTTACATTTGTATTATTATTCACTATCTGTAATTGTTCAGGTATTTATTCTTCTAAAAACAATGAAGGACCTCACACTGACAGACATCCTCATGTTTAGTCACAGAAAGATGCTGCTTCAAACAATAATTGAACTGGTGGCTTACCCTGGATAAAACTCCTTCACCCATCGCAGGAGGAAGCTGCAGTCCTTGTCATCCAGAACAAAGTCTGCAATCTTTTTGAGTCTTGCGCTGAAAGTTTGGTGGTACTGTCTTGCATAAAAGTTACAGATCTCCATCTCTGGTGGGTAGCAGTTGTTCACAACCTCCACCACCCACTCCATGTCCTCCTTCAGCTGCTTGCCCATGGACTGGATGTCTGCCTGGATCGAGGACTGGTTCACCTGATCACCAATGAGGCTCGATGGGTTCTCCAAACGACTATACACTAATTCATGAAGCATTTTGTCATGGTGCTCCTTCCACTTCTTGGGCCTCCAGGCTGGTGGCGTCCGGCATATTTGTCCCCACAGCTGGTCCTGCTCTTCCTCAAGGTTGATGGCTTTCACTGCTGAAATCAAAGCAGACACCTCTTCCTCAGTGCTGAGAGAAAGACTCTGCTGCACGGTCTGCTCTAAACGCTTTTCAAGGGCTTCATAGTCTGCAGCAAGCTTTTTTACTGCTTCCTCGTGAGCTTTGAGTGCATCAGCCTTTGTTTTCTCTCCAAACAGATGTTTCTCCCTGTCTATCAACAGTTGAGTGGCTTCAAACAGGTATTGTCCTTCAAGGCATTCCTCAAAAGTAGGAGTCACTGGTGGAGAAAAACAAAGATAAATAATCTTTAAACAGTTCATATTTCTCCTAAAATAAGGTATTTAACATTTCTGGAAGAAATGGAGAACCTTATTTCTGTAATAGAGGTGTTTTTTACACATCAGCACTATTTCGTGGAACAACCGTAACATCAATTTCCTTTCTTTTTTTAATATGTCACACAAAACACAATTTAGTTGAGATACAGAGGGTTAACAGGAAATAGCTAATAACAGCTGGATGTATGTCACCTACCAACTGGCCGCTCTTCTTCAGTAGGTGATTGGTGTCCATCAGTAGTGGAAGGACCGTTGTCACTGGGTTGACCTGTGGGGCTTCGCCAGAACTTTTTAAACCATTTTCCTCCAGCTCTTAAAGTTTGTTCAGGGGAACTGTTGGACGTGCCTGTTGTGGATGAACCCGACTGTGTCCGCATTCTTCTCCAGGTTGTAAAACGTGACCAACAGGCCAAGAAAGGTGCTGAGGAATCTGCAATTTAAAAAAAAACCTGCTTTAATATACATTTTTTTAATATGATTGGCATAAACTAAACATTTTAGCCTTGTTTATAGCATGACCGTGAAATTAAAAATAGATTAAATCCATTCTAATTACAACAATATGCCAAAGTAAGTCTGTAAAAAGTATTTTTGTTGCCAAACAAACTATCCACATTATATATATCAAAAAAATTCATTAAGATTCTACTCACATAAGCTTCACAGTCACTGCTTTGAAAGTAACTGCAGCTGCTGTGAGCTTTTATGCCTAACGAGACAAGCTCCTCCCGCTCAGATGATGTAGGGAAATTTCAGAGAGACCCACAGAGCCACACATGCAATCCCTCCCCTTCCAAAGCACACACACACACACAAGCACGCGCGCGCACACACACACACACACACACACACACACACACACACACACACACAAGCGCGCGCGCACACACACACACACACACACACACACACACACACACACACACAAGCGCGCGCACACACACACACACACACACACGTGTGTGCGCGCACACACACACAGAAAGCTGTGCTGTTTTTAGCACTAGCACAGAAGCATTTGTCTTATGTGGCTTCTGGACCAACTTCTCTTAACAGGTACTTTGTCGACTGTTAGGAAATGTTGTACAGTCTTTCATACTTTCTTTATGACTTTCATGATCCTGTACTTTTATTTTTATGCCATTAGCAAGTCAATTGCACAACAACACTAAAAGCTCACTAGAATGTTATGTTTTTAGCCATTTAGTGTTTATTTTGTAACCAACTAAAATTGATGGCCAGAAAAAGTGTAAAAAGGTGATGATCCTTATTAAACATTGACCAGCCTTAAGTACACCGTCAGTGTTTTTTTGTCTGCTTTTTAAAGAAAAGATATTATAATCAGTATGACTCACTTATTTGTTAGACTCCTAAATAAGCTAAAGGTGGAAGTTTGTGATTTTGTGAAAGTAAAAAAACAGAACCATGACAACTAATAATGCCAAACCTCAACCCAGACCACCACACTCAACCAGATTTTTTTGCAGGTCAGAAAGTCTCGGTGCGTAGTATGCTTTGGATGGCACTGACAAATAAAGACTTTTGCTTTTGTTTGGTGACTCAGTGAAACATCGAGCTGACTGTTATGACAGACAAACATAAAAGCAAATGAAATAAAATGTTTGAAAACAAATCTGAACAAGTACTAAAATGATTTTTCTTTCTGCCAAATGATGTATCCTTGCAATTTTCTGTTGTTACAGCAGCATTCAGGACCAGAATAACACACTAATGCAGTCACAAAAGTAAATGATGCTTTAACTTGGTTTGGGTATCAGTTAATTATTAAAGGTTCATTTGTACATGTGAACAGACTCTTTAGATCTGTTATTTTGTTTTAATACAGAAAAAGTCCAGTATGACTTACTTACTTATTTTGGTTTCATATTGTTCTTTCTGGTGTTTACATTGCATCTTTTAAACGACTGACATCCACTTTGACCTTTCTGCTGCTGTGTGGATACACACTGCAGGTATATCTTTTACTAAGTCAAACAAACATTTATCCAGGCCTGAGTTACAGAGGGCTGCAGTCTACACAGAGACACCCAGATCTCTCTCTCCCTAGCTCTTCCAGTATAGGGCACTGAGCTGTTCCTGGGTCATCCAGGAGAATCTCTCCAGTGTAGGGGTGTGCCTGAGAGCCTTATCCCAGCTGGATATGCTTGAAAGCTCTCACCTAGGAGGCTCCCTAGTCACATATCCACACCAGTGGCTGCTTTCCATGTGGAGGAGCAGCAGTTGTGAGTCCCTCCGAATGATTGAGATTCTCACCCCATCTCTAAGTGAAAGTCCCCCTACCCTCTTAGAAAGGTTATTTCCAGCATTTGTATCCACAGTCTCATGTTTTTGGTCACTACCAAGAGCTCTTGGCCATTAATGAGAGTAGGAACATAGACCAGCTAAATGTCACCATTTAATTTAAGACAAATAGCATCAAACACCATTTCTACAATTTGTATGAGTCCTACAGTCCTTTCAAAAGGACACAGTGGCCTCTATGTTGATGCCACATTAGTGGCGGTTGGGCAAACAGAGTACACAGACTTTCTGTTCAAATTAAAAGGAACAACAGCTTGGTCAGGCAGAAAGGATTTTACTCAACATTGTGGAAGAGGTGCCAGGAGATGAGTTGGAGCAAGGCAGGATCAGACAGGAAGGTGAAAGCTGAGAGGAAGAGATAAAAGCTTTGAGGATGCCCAACAGGGAGAATGTGTTTGTAGCCACCACCTATAATAATATGTATTGTTTAATGCAGCGCCCTGAAGGCTTTAAGTATTATGATGTCTAGATGGAGATATGACAACAACACATACACGCACAAACCCCTGCGTAGGCTCCTCTAAACCCTTTAGCTCTTTGCTCTGTTGCGCTATATAAACACCAGTCCATTTAAGATGCCTTTCTTTCTTTATCCTGATCTGGGAGATGTAATTATTGGACTAACAAAAAGAGAATGACAAGCACACACTCGTACACTTTGGGAGGAAATCCACGCAGGTGCAGGAAGAACATGCAAACGCTCCACATGAAGGCCCCGCTTGTTGCTGTAGAGCGCTAACCACTAAAGTGAGGCACAAAAGGTCAAAACCAGTTTTGTTTTCTTGCTCTGGTGTTTTTTCAGATCTAAGGCAATTGTTCTTCCCCTTCAAGACCCTCTATGATTTCATACAAAATTGCAACAGCAATTGAGAAACATTCAAAGTGTCTCTTTTGCAATTTAAATGACTTCAACTGATTTTTATAGTAACATTTTTGTCAGTTAAAAGTGTCAGCCACATTCGACCTGTGTGGTTTTTACTGCCTATAACTTAAATCTGCTGCTGTGATACAGTAACAGTCTTACCGTTCACTCTGTAGGATCTGCAGGATCTGCGGGGGAAGCAGCGGGGAAATGTCGAACACATTTTTCCTTAATGCAGCAACTAACAGTCGAGTCTCAGCAGCAGATCAACTCAACTGAGTCGAGGACGAGATGCAAATAAGTACGCAAATACCATTTGATGTGAGGATGTTGGCAAAGTCACACAGTGAGAAACACTTCTCCGTTTACTGTTTTTACACCTATATGGGCTTCCTCTGAGTTTGCACCTATGATATGAGAGTGAAACTGTAAAACCTCATAGTGGGTGAGATGTGTTTAAGAGGCAAAATCTCACATTCACTCAGGAGCTTAATAACTTAATTCCACATATATATATTTTGCACACATAATACTTGCTTTTGTACAACTACTGTTCATAAAACATCTAGGCAAAAGGAGGAACATAAAGAATATTTTCACTTCCTTAAGAAAAACAGAAGTGTCAGGCCTGAACAGATTTAACACTATTTTCTACTATTTGCCACAAAAATGTGAGGTATCCTCCAAACAGCGCTTAGCTTACATGCATGTGACCTAAACGTACTGGTATTGTTAACAAAAGAAGTAAGTAGCAATACATTTATTTCAGGGCTATGAAAGACATTTAAGCTCTGTTAAAAACTGCAACTAAATCACTGATTGTAATGTCTGAGTACTCTGAGGCCCAGGAACAAAACCAAAACTCCAAATGGGCACCCTGGACTGCTTTGAAAAATGTGAAGGAAGTCATACATTTAAGTATATCTTTACAGGTTTTTCAGCTTGTCTTAATCATAAAAAGAAGGAAAAGTTGTATGGCCCTATGGCCATTCATACATAAAATAAAGAGAGGATGAATAGTTGCTACTACCAATAGTACCTACAAGAAACTGTTTGCCATTTTTCTTTTCTTTTCACAGGTTTCTGTGATTCTTTCATTTGAAAGTTTAGAAAACACTCATAGCTGGATGTAAAGTTTAGATTCCCTTAAAACCCAAAATCTTAACTGATTATTATATTTCAGTTCTAGTTTTTTGTTTTTGGGGGAGTCACATAGAGGAATTGTATCTTTTTACACAAAACATGTTGATGTTGATATCTCTCTGTGTCTCACGCACATATAGACTGTACTACCCCTTATCAGTAAGCTTCCTATTTCAAACTCTACTTGAGCTTTTAAAAAGATTACACACCTAATTTGTGTTTCTCTGGTTTCAAAAACAGGCTTTCAACCTATTTGGGGATAATAAATTAGAAATTTATCCTACCGTTTAACTCTGAGTTCGAACTGACAGTGGAAAGTGGAGTTTGACAAACGTGATGGAAATATAAATGTTTAAATTGCCAACAAAGTTAGGCCACTGGAGAAAATGAAATTTTGAAGAAATCTGCTGGTCTTTTGACCTGAGATTGTTTCCTGAAATAAAATATAGAGAATCCATTTCAGACTTTAACCAAACCAAATGTAAAATAAAGAAATTGTTGCTCTAGTATATTCATGTTTCAAGTATTACCCCCCCCCCCCCCCCCCCCCCCCTTTTTTTTTTTAAATATAATTGTAGGGGCCTTTAACTTGAATACATGAAGATCATAAATTGGGATGCTGTAAAACAAGCTTTTTGTCTCTCCTGTTTCCAGAAGAGGAGGCGTTTTCATGTTTTTTGCTCATAATATCTTAATTTTAAATTCTTTCCCACAATGTCACAAGACATTGGTGCAACTTGACATGTAACCACAGGGTTAATACAAAATAGTCTTTGCAAAACATATGAGGCTAAATGAAAAAGTGAAAGTATCAGAACTGTTGCCTTCTAAGTTCTGTGATGGAGGAAAGCAGCTGGTGAAACAGGAACTGGCAGACACCGCAATTACCAAAGCCAGAGCGAGTGGAACTATGGTTCTGCTATAAGACAAGGGAGACTTTACAGGAAATAGCCCCGTTATTATTCATCTGCTGCTGCATTTTCCAGATGTCTGCAGTTATTAATGCTGGGATGTTGCGAGAGGAGGTCAAAGGTGTTCTTGTCCAAGCATAACCAGGAAAAACACAGAAACCATGATACGCATACCCATAATTTCCACTCATTTTGCATTCTGAAGAAGAAAACACAATCTGAGAACATATTTACACTTTTTTTAATGTAGCACAAAAGCCTTGACTTCATATCAAAAACTAAGATTTGCTCTTTATGTGTTATCTTATGGATGCAAAAGGTCTCAAAGGAAATAAAGAACTTGACAATGAAGGTCAACAGAAGTAATTGCTTATTTAAAAATATGCATTTTTACGCAGTCATTTGGCCTGCAAGTCAACATATGAATCCTGCAGAGTTACCTGGTTTTCTGCACTCATACTTTATAAAATATATTCACCTCAGACAATCTATTGTATTTATAATGGGCCAGCAATGATATTCATTTCTTTTCTGTCCTTATTAAACAAAGCAACCACTGAACTATCACACTGCTTTTGTTGAGACTAAAGGTCTGCTACTTGGTCTTCCTCTGACTCTGTTATTCATAATCTGTGTGGTGATGTTTACATGTTAGCCTGTAATGGCCTTTTGTTGCCACACATAGTGTCATGTGTGTTCAGCCAGCTCAATATTTCCAGTAATATTGTGAAATATTAAAGCGCTCGCTTCCTAAATGTGCCACAAGCAGATGATTAAAGCCTGAACAGAGTGGACATTATCTTTAAGGATTCCTTTGATATTACAGCTGCTACTCTTTTAAACTCACTTAAGATTGTGCTTCGTCTGAAACACTCTGTGGGCTAATCACGAAATATGAACTCTTTGAAATAATTTTACTTTATGCAAATAAACTATCCCTATGAGAAATTCTATTTTAGGATCTCTAACCCACCCTTACATTTTTACAACTTAGCAGTTGTACTGATAAGTCTATTAACTTACACAGTTTTTAGACTTTCACCACCTTTGCTCGCTGGCTTATAATGATCTGCAGTACCATGATATTGACCAAAATCCACACACTATCCATCCATTCTCTTCCACTTATCAAAGGAGCTTGCAAAGAAAAGCGTCTGGACTTCTTTAAGTTACTTGAAGACGTTTCACCTCTCATCCGAGAAGCTTCTTCTTTCACTCCTCTTTCAAACCATCTGTCCTCTCTGTCCAAAATGTGAACATTGGCATCCTCGAAAGTTGTGATAGAAGCTGTGATAAAAGCTGTGATAAAATGTCATCGTAGTCAAAGGAGCTTGCAAAGAAAAGCGTCTGGACTTCTTTAAGTTACTTGAAGACGTTTCACCTCTCATCCGAGAAGCTTCTTCAGTTCTAAGGTCAAATGGTGGAGAGTCCCAGATATAAACCTAGTGGGAGTAACCCCCCACAGAGGGACAAAAGGACCCCCTGATGATCCTCTAATCGCCTGAGCCAAGGTGTGAAACTGGGTGTGGGTCCCAATCAGCCAGAGTTTCGGGTGTGTTCATTGTGAAACCTGGCCCCACCTTATCATGCGAATTCCTGAGGTCAGATGGCCCAGGATGTGAGTGGGCGTTAAGGCGTCTGGGAAGGGATCTCAAAACTGGATTATAGATGGCAGAGAGTTGGTGTCGTAAACCCCCGCCTCTGTTCAAAGATGGTCGCTCACAGTGAACATACAGATGGCTTCTTTCACTCCTCTTTCAAACCATCTGTCCTCTCTGTCCAAAATGTGAACATTTTATCACAGCTTTTATCACAGCTTCTATCACAACTTTCGAGGATGCCAATGTTCACATTTTGGACAGAGAGGACAGATGGTTTGAAAGAGGAGTGAAAGAAGCCATCTATGTTCACTGTGAGCGACCATCTTTGAACAGAGGCGGTGGTTTACGACACCAACTCTCTGCCATCTATAATCCAGTTTTGAGATCCCTTCCCAGACGCCTTAACGCCCACTCACATCCTGGGCCATCTGACCTCAGGAATTCGCATGATAAGGTGGGGCCAGGTTTCACAATGAACACACCCGAAACTCTGGCTGATTGGGACCCACACCCAGTTTCACACCTTGGCTCAGGCGATTAGAGGATCATCAGGGGGTCCTTTTGTCCCTCTGTGGGGGGTTACTCCCACTAGGTTTATATCTGGGACTCTCCACCATTTGACCTTAGAACTGAAGAAGCTTCTCGGATGAGAGGTGAAACGTCTTCAAGTAACTTAAAGAAGTCCAGACGCTTTTCTTTGCAAGCTCCTTTGACTACGATGACCTGGATGACTGAGAACCTTCACAGACATCTTCCACTTATCCTTATCTGAGGGAGCATGTCCCAGCTATGGATATGCATATGGTGAGAGGCAAGGTAAAACCTTAACAGATCACCACTTCGTCTTTCGAAGAGCTAACACACAAAAGTTAATCACCAACTAACTAACCATGCTAAATGCATGTGTTTGTATTGCGAGGGGAAGTTGCAGTACTCAGAATGTGCAAACTCCACACCAAAAGGCCCTTCCTGCTTCCTGCTGTCAGGTAACCATTAACCACCATGCCATTGTGCTACAGTCAAAAAAAAGAAGCATGATTTTATTTACTTTATATGCACAGTCTGTGTAAAAAATGTAATATCTGTTGTTCAAAAGAGCAAACCCAGTCAACATGAAAACTCCAAGTAAATCTGCTATCACTGTAAACACCAAACTACTTATCAGGCTGAACCTGTACAACAGAGTGACCACGGATACTCCAAATTTCTCTCGGGTTTTCTTTCCGTTCAAAACTAACACAATGCCACAAACTGTCATTTATTGGAAATCATCATATCCGTTTTCTTGTGAAGCAGACTTGACCTTGGAACAATCATATGAGTGTTTAAAAATAGTTCTGCATGCGCTTAGCCAAGACTTCATTTTTAGAAAGTGCAAAAATATAGGAGCTCTAACACAACCTTGAGCAGCACCAGTACTCATTGCTTTCAGCTGGGTCACAGTGTTATTGACTTTAAATAAGAATGATACAGTTTAATGATTAGGAGGGTACATCCAATTATTTTAGCTTGTGGAAAAAAGAAAAGAGTAGATAGCATTAAATGCAGCGCTAAAATCTATAAAAAGCAGCTGAACATAAGCTGTGATCTTCAAGATGTTTTAAAACAAAGTGCATAATGCTATGTTTTGTGTGCTATGTGTATGTGCATAATGCTATGTGTGCTTCTCTCAGGACTTCAGACATTCTGTAAGCCTGTTTTAGTGATGCTCGAGTCACATTTAAAGGATGACAGGGCTCTTGACATTGTGGAGAAAACACTGGCACAAAAATACCCCTGACTGTTATGGTCTTTTTATATGTGAGCAGCAGCTAGCAATGGTTTGTGGTTAGTGATCAGAGGTATATCTAGAAGACTGGCATGGACAGCAAAGAGAGAAACTATGAAAGGAGACCAAGAGGCAGGAATACAATCACCAACTGCAACAGAAACAGAGCAGTCTCTAACAGGGGCAGGAGGGCGAGGAGGGGGTGTTGTTCTGTTTTGTCAAATAGCTAGATGATGAGTTAAAGACTTGCTTAACCTCTGCGGGGATTATTGTTTTATAAATCAAATGTTGTTTTTGTGCCATTGCCACGTTCAAATTATTTTAAAGCCATTGCTTTGGATTATGGTTGAATATCCTTTGATGAGGAACACATAACTAAGTGATGTGGCATAGTGGTGATGTAAAGGAAACATACTTGAATGGGTTCTTTATTAGGAAGATACACTGTGGTTTGCTAGCTGATGCACACTTGTCAATGGTCAACATGACTGGCAAGGGACTCATAACAGCATGTAAATTACCAATTACATTTTCCATCCACCTGTTAGTGCTGTCTTTGTGTCGCGGTCTTGCAATGGTCAGTAGTTTTGATAGGTTGGACTATCAACATCCAGTCTCCACCAGATTGTTATCTGTAATAATCAGGTTTCGTCATGGCTCTAGTTCACAAAGCGTTCTCTTGGTTTCCAGTCTTTACTACATGACTTCTGAGTGCACACCCCTTTAATACCCACTGACCTGTGAAGTTGATCTATTTCATCTGGAAGATTCTGGCCAAATACTTACCAGTCATTTGAATCACCTTACCACAGAAACCAGACATATCATCATATCATCATCAGCTTTTTAGCACCGTTAGGCAATCTTTGACATATAACTTGGCCTGGACTAATTCTCCTCTCTCCCAAAGTTGCCCTCTCGGACTGTCTGACCAGTTTTTTCAAGCCTTCTCAGTTTCTCAATTCCAGAAATAAAAACTTTGAACTATAAACTGTTAAGTCTTGGGTCCTGCTGAGGAGTCTTCAAGCCAGTGCTGTTGTAACACTGTATGAAAGATGAATGTCTTTCTTATCTGCAAAAGTTCAGCTCTAGTTTGAGGACGTGCCTCTATTTCAGTATTTCAGTGCCTTTATTAAGCCAGTTCACTGCTTCACAATGCCACTCTGACAGCGGAACAATGATCTGAGTGCGTGTATTTTATAGTTGGTGAAATGAGTGTGTGTTAGTGCTAATATGGTACAATATGGCTAAGAGCCTACATTAGAGCAAATAAGAGCGTAAAACCTACATTGATAGAATGACAGAGGAAGCAGATGCCACAAAGCAGGCAGTGCTTTTCAAAGTAGGGTGTTAATAGCACCTAACTTTGAACTTAGGGCCTGTTTATGCTAATCAAACTATTCTAATTTTTCTAAAATTACAAAAAACCTCCAGCAATTTCACTTCTAAAATTCAGATTTCTCAGATTTGGAAATTGCAGGTTTCTAACATTTATGTGACCTAAATTTGTAGGATACATTCCATAGCTGTTTGATTAATGTGCAGCTTATCAAACAGGTTTAGGGCGGTTGTGCAGAATGTAGTTGACTCATATGATGTAGAAATTTTGTTAACGTTTGTGCTACATTTGCATTTAAACCTCTGTAGTGGAGGGAGTGTGTCTTTCTGAATCACAGAAGCTCGTCAGAATAAAAAAGTCCATATCGACAGATGGGTTCCGACTAGAGCTGGGCGATAGAACGATAACGATATGTATTGCGAAATAACTTTTTCTCAATAGAAAAATTAAACTATCCGATTGTTCAGTCTGACGTCACTAGCCGTGTCTGGGCCTAAACTCTGCTGCAGGTCCACATATCAAATGATCACTGTGGCATTACTGAGAGTTAAAACACTGTCTTAAGTCTTTCATCTTTAATAAAATTATCAGCGTTATCTACCAGGTGTAACAACTGAGTTTAACATCCAGGCATCCATGAAAACGGAATTTATGACATTTAACGGAGTTAGAAGTTAGCAGGAAGTTAGCTCGCTAGCTTCCATCTAAATACAATATAGCATGTCCTGACTGCGGGGTTTTGGAAACAAATTAAAATGTACAGCTTTCTTATCACTTCCAACATAAATGAAGACAGAAAACTAAACAGCAGTGACGTTTGTAGGGTTACTGAAGTTTGGCTAGCTGGTCATGATGTGCTACGTGACCGCTAGCGACACAGCTATGTTAGCATAATATAAACAAGCTAACTTTTTTTCCACTCGATAAAAGTTAACGTGAGTGTTCTCAGTGGTCAGGAACAAATGTAATCGCATGGCAGGATGCTGTAAAAGGACCAAACTTCAGCCAGGAGAACAACTGAGATAATCCATCCACAATACGAGGTTAGTCATTCATATACTGCTGCATGGGCTGGGCTGTAGTTACATCCTAAGGTTTTAAAAACTGAGCTTAAATAAATGATTAGCGGTAATAAAAGCCGAGGGAGGTCAACAGTGATCACTGACTGTTTTAGGAGCTTTTTGAGATTAAATAGAAGAAAATACATAACATTAAACATGTTAACAACACAAAAGCCATATAAAATGCACACTACTTTAGGCCCGGAAGTAGGATTCGTCACGTCATCACTTAATAATCGGATTGCGATAGGCCTCACCACTCTTGTCCTCTTACAAAAAAAAGAAAAAGAAAAAAAAGAACAGCCAATCCAAATTAAGTAGCGCAGAGCCGAACCAATCACAGCCGCAGCGTCACGTCACGTGACTTGTTACGTACAGCACAAGTGCCAAGCCGCACATGTGTATTTGTTTGGGAAGCAGCCAGCCGCCGTGCCGCCCGGGTAATGGAGGAAATGAGTGTGCCGACTAGAGAAAAATCAACCGAGAGAGTGACCAAAGGTTACCGAAGAGAAAACAGATGATGGTTCCAATGCCGGAGAGATTGTTGAACAGAAGAGCCATAGAAGTTCTGTAGCGTGAAGGTATTTCGGCTATTTAAAGTCTAACAAAAAACAGAGTAGCGCGCACTGTAAACTGTGCCGAAAGCAAGTCTGGAAATACAATAAAGCGGTGCATACTCAGTCTCTGACTGGAAGCGCTAATTCGTCATTCGGCTTTTGTCAGACTAAAGTAACTGTTAAAACTGTTTGAAAAGCTAAGCTATACAACAAGGAGAGATTGAGAATTTCATTTTAGTTCTCAGTTTATTTGATATTGACAAAAGTTAGTCAATTTTGTCTGTTCTTCTGTAAAACAAACTAAGATTTATTTTTAGAATTAATATTTTGTTTCTAAGTGGAATTGACAATTTAGTCTGTTTTGTTTGTTCTATTTTGAAACTTAAACGCTTTAGCGGCTACCTTTGTGTAGTTTGCAATATTTGCCTTATATTTTATTTTGCAATATTTGATTTATTATGGGAAATAAATATTTAAATCAAAACAAGCTGCTGATTATTTCACATTTTACTTGTGAGCAACAGCACATTTAAATCTTACAAATATAGTTATTTGGCTTATATCGTGATATAAATGAAAAAAACATATCGTGATATGAAAAAATCTTATATCGCCCAGCTCTAGTTCCGACCCAGTGCTTTGAGTTGAATATATTTTGATGGTTTAGGATTTATGTTTAAGTTCATTTAGCTGTCTTAAGCTCATTCTGTTTGGCATAGGTTGCCCTGTTGTAGTTCATTGTTTATAAGATTCCCCTTGTGTCTCCCTCACCCTTCATGTGTTCCAGTAATGTCTTTGTCTCCTGTCCTCTCCTCTTGTTTACATGTGACACATTCCTTCTGTCATGTGTGTTTCTCCCACCATCATGTTCTGTTAGTGCTTTGTTGTGTCCATGTCTCATGTCCGGTCCCCTTTTCCCCTCTGTATGTTTTTAAAGTGTACGTGTTCTTTGTCTGTCCGTCATTTCCAGTCCACGTCTATCTAGGTTTCCTGTTTTATTTTGACAGTCACGAGTTTTCCACGTTCAGTATGTTTAGCTTTGCTTTCCAGGTCTCTCTAATTATCCGGGTTTAGTTTTATTATGCTTAGTTTTCCCAGTTCAGGTGATCTTCTGTTTAGTTTATTATTTATGTTTCTCCTAGTTTGTTGTTTCTGCCTTAATAAATGGCGCCCTTTTAGTTACTTCCCGTTTTCATCTTCTGTGGTCTGCATTCGGGTCCTCACTTAAAAGAATCCAAACGATCTGTCTACGCATATCGTGAGAATGTCTGTGCATATACACACAGAGACGCAACAAAATCAAGTCAAGACCATGTATTTAGGGATCTTATCTTGCAGTCGTTGTCTTTCGATTCTCTCTGCGTTTGCTCCACAGCAGGAAGTTAGGAGGGAGGCTTTTGATCTTGTTACACTGATGATCAAACATTAAAGGATGTGAATAACATCCGGATGGCATCTGAAAACTCCCTGTGGATGTAATAAATGTTGTGATTTGTCTGATATCTGTCCATTATATCTTATTTATTATAGGTTACTTAAAAATGACTGCAAACATAGTAACTGAACCAAATGGCCTCCATGATTAAACAACTTATCCACACAGATAAGTTCATCTCATTGGCAGCTGTCAGCTGATGGCTCAGTCAGTAGCTTTTTGCACATCCAGCTTTTAAATTTGGTTTAAACAACTTATTTAAGCTGCTGTAGTTTGGTTTAACATTTGGCGAATAATATACGTATTATAGGTTTGTTTTTTTCTTTGCATGTTTTTGTTTATTCCTGTAAGTCTTTGCAAAACTAGACAACTAAACTATTTTTTCCCCCTTTTCATGGTCACTGATTAGAACTTCCTGTGTTTTGTTGTTTAGTCTGTAGTTTATCATTTTCTTTGCTAGATCCTTTTACTAGATCCTACAAGCTCATTATATGAAAGTCTGGAGACTTGTAAATTCGCATATATTTATTCTCTGTCTCACTTTCAGTTTTTAAATGTGTCAAAGCAAAATAAACGAAGTCTTAAGACAAAGCAGAGACAGCAAAAGATTTACTTTAAAACCTTGCTTAGAGTTATTAACTCAATTTAACATGCCTCCACACGTGAAGTTTCACAATGTTTCTCTCTGCTACTCTACTTGATCCAACTATTGAAATTCATTCCTTCCCAGAAAATGATTTCACAATTCCCCCACGATGCTCGGAGCAAAAAAGCGTAATTCACTGCATATGCAGAACATTTAATAAGCTTAGTAAGAAAGCAGCCCGTGTATTAACTCCTGATTTGCCAGATTGTTAGAGGTTAAAACATTTTTCACTAAGTTTAATTTGGGTAATAGAAATCTGTGTTTGGATTAACGTCCTGAGATTTATCAGTCAGAGAGACTTTATTTATCCTCAAGGGGCAATTAAGATAGATGATACCTTGCCAACCGTACATACAATACACAAACATCACATTGGGGAGACAAGTCAGGCACCGGCCAGTCGATCGCACAAGCAACGACCCGAACCGAAACAATGGAAAATGCACAAAATGAGGAAAGACGAGGAGAAAAAAGAACTCCCCCCAGACTGAGCTCCAACAGGGAGATCAGTTTGAGAACATGAACATGAACCATCACATCTCACAACATAGAAGACTAAGCTTCGAAGGCGTTTGGGGGGGGGGGGGGGGGGGGTGTAGGTCTGTGTCAGTGTACATGCGTATGTGTGTGTGTTCCATGTTCAGATGAGAGAAAGTGTCCCTTCACTCGGTTAGGCAGAAGTCAACAATCTTCGGTTGACGTGGGTGGCCTTGAATGAGGGGGAAGACTCACAACACAGTTTTGTTTTCTAAGGGAGAATTTTGTTATTCCCATCAGCTTTTGCCTTGAGCATCCAGCTGGCGCCAGGGGGGCCGCATGAGATGAAGATGGCAGTTGTTTTGGTTAGTGCGAACAAACTGCTTCCAGTTTTACAGTTGGTCTAATATTAATCACTGGTCACCAGGTCTCTTAATTCCTGTTGTTCTTCAAGATCTTATCCATATTGCGTTCGATAAACACAGTCTTGAGTACTCACAGCCCTCCCAATGTATATCATGTCGGCCAGCCTTGTGGGATTTTGAACAGCTGTAGCTGCTTCTTGTTCTTCGATAAGCCGGTTCCGAGCCAGCTCCAATCAGCCAGAACTCTGTTATCGTAGTTCCAAATCGGCAGATCTCGTTCAGTGTCCTCCATCGAGAGTGTCGCCAGACACACGACGCAACCGACCATCGAGTATCTGGCAGCCCACGTCTCTGCAGGACAAACGGGCTCTCCCAAGCCCAGGAGGGTGTCAGTTTCATCATGGGACCAGTTGATCAAATCCATAATTCTTCTTTAAGTCTGGGAGACTCTCTTAGGGTTAGAGAATAAGCGAGCCTATACAAAAGACATGAGAAGCCAAGCAGGAAAGATAAGGGAGAGGGAGAAAGTGCAACTGCCTCCGTCAAGAGCCAATGTTTTATCTTCTATCTCTTGAAATGGGCATCAGGTCTTGTTGATCACAGAATGATATGGTGGCTGTGAGATAGTTTACTTAGAGCTGTGGTAGTGGAACAAACGTTGATGTGGAGGAAGGCCAGACATTAGAGGAAGAAGGCGAAAGTTCATGGGGAGGACATACCAGCTTTTGAGGAACCTGTGCAAAGGCAAAATGACGCCATCCAAAGTCCATTATGGATACAAAGTATTGTGTAAGCTATAACTCTGAAGTTGTGGGATTTGGTTGCTGAACTGCCATTCAGGAAGTGAACCATCTTTCCATGGTGGCCTTGTTGCATTCTGTTTAAGAAAGTTGTCACTATTCGCTGTATCAGATCGTTTAGATCAATTTATACTTTGATGGACTGCCTAATTTTGAAGACTCTCCCTCAACTTACTGAACTAACTTTAACTAGGAACCAGTAAATTCAGATCTTCCTTTAAGATCCAGTTTGCATGTTTTCTGTTTGATGTATTCAGAGGACCAGAAATTTGGCAGTTGTGGTCAACGGTGCCCTGCTTTCATGTTTCATCCTAAAAAAAAATTCTGTATGGTTGAAATTGAATTGATAAAGACAAGAGACATAGAGTTTAGTGCACATTTAGTATATATGTTATTAATTACATAAACTGACAGGATAAAAGAAAAACAGTATAGAGAAATCAAACTCATAACTGGTGTCTGTTTGTGTTTGAAAGGTCTTGATGCATGCTCAATCATCCAGGTAAGAAAATCCCAAAAAGTTGTTTCTGTTCATCTGGACGTTGAGTTTTCAGTGGAAGAGATGTTTCGTCACTCATCCAAGTGACCTCTTTAATGTGGGCTGACTGCAGGTTTCCCCAACCTTATAAACAGTACATTTGCACAATGACTGAAACTATCACCACCGACGAACAATGGGCTGTGAGGTCAGTTCCTTGATCAAGAAACTCACCTCACAGCCCATTGTTCAAGTCATTGTGCAGGTTACAGCTAATAAGGTTGGGGAAACCTGCAGTCAGCCCACATTAAAGAAGGCCCTGTGATGAAACGTCTCTTCCACTGAAAACGCAACGTCCAGATGAACAGAATCAACTTTTTATGGCTTAATTTGAAAGGTTCGTTTTTACTGAAAAAATGAATTTGAGTTTAAGCAATAGAACCGCAATAGCAACAAAAAAGATATCACTTAACCTCCTTTGTAGCCTTAATAATATGGATGCTGCAATTTCCACCATTTTTAAAAAGAAAGAAAGTTCATGTGCTCTGTTAGCACATCCCCCACAAATGTGGCATCATTAGAAAGCCCATGATGCCTCCTTGATCGTGCAGCAGGATTCATATAGATAAATTAAGAAATGGCCCAGAGTCAAATCCCAGACAGAAAGCAAAAGATAATTTCTGGGTCTTAGGAGGTTAAGCCTTTTATTAAGGAGTGGGACAATAAATGACTCGTGACTTGACCCTGGTTTCACATTCCTAGCCATGTAACTGGGAAGGAAAAGAACTTGTCATTGGCATATTTGCATGATAGCTTAGTTTTAGCACCACTTAAAGAAGAAGAAAAAATGCCTGCAAACGCAAACTACATTAGTCATTACATTTCTTTATTTCTCTGTGCACAGCATTCCTAAGGCCCCACTTGTGCATTTCTCTGAGTATGAGCTCTGGACTTTTCTGGGCCAGTGCGCTAACCTGATCATTTTCTTTTTCAGCACTTCTGTTGATTTGGATCATTGTCCTGCTGCATGACTTCATTTCAGCCAAGCTTTAGCTGTCAAACAGACAGCCCAAGTTCTCAGCCCACCCCCACTGTGCTTGACAATTTATATCTTTTCTTTTCTTCTTTTTCATGTGACTCATTATATTTATATTGGCTGCTAATCACATTTTGAATGAAAAAAGTGTTGATTTAAGTATTTTGAAGAAACATCCTGGGAACCCTCAGAGAAATTGTACAAACAGCTCCAATGTGATTACTTTTTTAAAAGTGAGAGGCAAAAATATGGAAGTACAAGGAAAAAATCTTTGCATTAAAAGACTCAGTCAAGTGAAAGTTTCTGTTCAAGGCGAGTGATTTTACATGTATGTACTCTGTAGCCTTTTGAGCAGTGTACATTGGGAAATGAGGGCATGATATTAATATTAACATCCTATTGCTTCCATAAATAAGCAATAATGAGACAGCATTGGATGATTTATTGTGCTTTGACAAAAAAAGACTGACCTGCCTGTAATAGAAGCAAATTGTCCATGAATGTATTTATAGGTTTGTTTGTTTTTTTTGTTTACAGTACGATCATTAAGTGGTGGATGCTGGAAGTCATAGATTACAATAGTTGCCAAGTAGTGATCGGTGTGGGAGAGGGATAACATTGTACACTCCTCAATTCATTATGTTTTGCTAGCAAACAAGAAGAAGGTGAAGTGGTTTCCTGAAAGTACAAACATACATGGAAACAGACTTTGTGCAATACTAATAAACTTGAAAGTCAATATTTGGTATGACCACCTTTATTCTTCAACACAGCCTGAACTCTCTTAGGCAGCTTGTTTGTCGTTTCTCTAAGCAATCTTCAGAAATAGTTGTCCAGGTTTCTTGAATGACATTCAAAGTTCTTCTTTGGATGTTGGCTCTCATGAAGCTTCAGCAAACAGTAGATGGATCAACTAAAGTGTCAGATTAATCGCTCAGGTCCTGTGTCAGGTCTTTGCTGGATTTTCTCTTATTTCTTAGGGACATGACTTTCAGATAACAATTATTTGTTGTAGATTGTTTTTTTTAAGCCTGTTTTGTCCTCCGCTTGCCCAGTTTCCTCAATTTTTTTTAAGGACATGAGAAACCATTTTTGTTGGTGCAAAATGTGTAAACTTCTGCATTTTGTGTTCAGCTACACAAATTGGCACATATCATGTTTATATGACAGGCCGGTAGTAACAATGTTCCTAAATATACAATTAACACAGGTTCATCATGCTTGAATGATTCATAGGTCAGTATTAAAAATACATTCATCTGAAAATAGTCAGATACAATGACGGGACTGAAAATGAGTGAAAAAGCAGACAATATCCACAGAAAAACTTTTAAAGGCCCACAGAAGGGGGTAAAAGTGATGTGCAAGACCACTTTCAGAAATTAAAAGACTCGCTGGAAACAAAATATAAAGTAACAAGAAGCAATGCAGCTGGATTAGCAGGGGTGTGACTTGCGAGTACTTGGGAGACTCGGTCAGAAGCCTTGCAGCGGTGTTCTGTAAAACAAACAGGAGGACGAGGAGGCCTTGCATATACAAGTGAAGAAAGGATTACAATAGTCCAAACGAGATCAAACAAATGCATCTCTTACAATTTCCAGTTCTAAGCGTGAGACACTGTGACTCAGCTTAGAAATGTTTCTCAAGTGATAAAAACAGGAGTTAACCAGAGATTCAACATGAGCATCCAAAGTAAGGGCTGAGTCAAAAGTTACGCCAAGATTCCTGACAGAAGGTTTGGCAAATGTAGCAAGAGGACTTAAATTTTCCATAACCCTAGATACAAATGTTTCAGGAGCACAGACAAGGACTTCAGTTTTCTCCTCATAGAGTTGAAGAAAGTTATCAGCCATCCAACCTCTAACGGAGTCTATGCATCTATGCAAAATCTGTAGCTTGCATAAGTTTCATGAAACTTTGAGGGAATAAGAATGCATTTTTTACATATTCATTTTGTTTTCTTTGAAAAAGATGTAGTGCGGTAAAAAACGTGCAGGATTTAGTTATTTGCTTTGTTAGAACCGATTTTATTATACTTCTTATATTTCTTCTTTAGTCACCCTTCTTGCTCACTATGTGTTAACAGACCTCTCTGCACTGAATCATACTTCTTCTTAATCTCTGGCTCTCTTCCACAGCATGTCTTTTGTCCTGTCCTCCTCCTGTCACCCCAACTGGTTGCGGCAGATGTCCGCCCCTCCCTGAGCCTGGCTCTGCTGGAGGTTTCTTCCTGTTAAAAGGGAGTTTTTCCTTTCCACTGTCAGCAAAGTGCTTGCTCATACGGGGTCATATGATTGTTGGGTTTTTTTCTGTATGTATTATTGAAGGGTCTACCTTACAATATAAAGCACCTTGAGGCGACTGTTGTGATTTGGCGCTGTATAAATAAAATTGAATTGAATGCTTGACATAATATTGAGTATTGATTGATTGGTAAGTTAATTTATTTCTTATGCACGTGTAGTGTTCATTTCATTTTTTTGTAAAATTTGTTGAAAACAAATTCAGGTTCTTTGGTGAACATTAAGCAAAAAAACTGCACGTGCCAGTTACTGGAAAACACAAATCTCACATGGCCAGCAAATATTTATCTTTAAGTCTTAAATACATATACTTTTTATATACTTATATACATTCGCACTGCGGCAAACACGTCTTTTGTTAGCTTCATATTATCCTGAAGAATGTTTTACACACATGCACATAAATTAAACACAATTTAGTTTCGATCTCCTAGTTTACACTGTCATTATATATAACACATCAAGTATGAACAGTATAAACACAGTACACTGCTCACATGACCAGCAAGAAGCAAAGTACTAACATAACACCTGTGAGCTTTAATTTAACCCTATCAGTAGAAATAGATTTTTAACTCAGTGAACAGTGAACTAACAAATATCTCTCAAATCATGTTTGCTTTACTGACGAGAAATTAGTTCAGTCTGAGTGATACATTCATTTTGGTCCGAGTTATTTGTATCTTATCACATAAATAAACAAGAAACAAACAAACAAGCACCCCCCCCCCCCCCCAAACAAAAACAAACAAACAAACAAACAAAAAAACATGTGACATAACAAATATCAGTAGTGCAAAGTATATAAGGCTTTGGACAGGTCACCAATACCAATCCACAGGTGACACACTTCATTACACTCTGTGGTGTTACACCTGCAGTGTTTTCCTAGTTGTCTGGCATCAGAAAGCTGAAGCAGGAGTAAGGGAAGTTGGACAGGCAGTTTGTGTTGACCGTAACCTGCATATTACTAAATAACACTTGGTTTCTGTCACTACTGGCAATGTTCCCTTCCCTCTTCAGTGCTGTGAGTCGCCGGAGGATCAGCTGGTGTTCGTGGCCCCTAATGAGCCCCCTGAAGTACAGAACAGCAACCAGGTGCTTCTTACTGCAAGTGGAGAACAACATCAAAATGCTTATTAATTCCATATTTATTAATACTATTTATATTTATTTTAATTCATTAGTTAACCAATTTATATTAATTCCATTGAAAGTCCAGTTTACTTGAACCCCCCCCCCACCAAATACAAACACCAAGTATTTTTTGTAGGCTGTTGAGTAGTTGAGTGTATTAACTGTGACTTTCTGAGACACGGGGGTCATCTAAATACTTAAGTCCATGAGAAACAATGTAACTTTTTGACTCTGGAAAATATAACACATTTATTAAATTCTTTAGAATTTGAAGAATTCAAAGCTCCAACAGCGCTGGCTTTTGCTTTTTCTACATGCTTTAAAACTATCTGGCTAATACTGCAGTGAGAGTCTTAACTTCTTCCCCCATAAAGATGACATCAGACAACCTCCCTCATACTATTAACAACAAGTTCCGGTACATGGTATGAATCTTATATAGCGCTTTTCTACTCTCCCGGAGTACTCAAAGCGCTCTATACAACATCATTCACACCCACTCGTACAAGCACTTCTATACACAAGTGCAAACTAACCTGCATTCACACATGAACTCATCGGAGGTCAATTTGGGGTTAGTATCTTGCCCAAGGATACTTGACATGCAGACTGGGGAAGCCAAGGATCAAACCACCGACCTTCCGATCAGTAGCTGATCTGCTCTACCGCCTGAGCCACAGCCACCCCTAGTTCTGTTCTGTATGTCACTAACAATGTGAGAATAGTTTCCAGGATTTTACGAAGATAGCTACTTGCTTAGCAAACCTCCCAAGGTCTAGTTTACTGTTGTGAAGTTCTGGGTAATGCAAAGTTTTTTACTGATTTTTAACTTTTGTTGTACCCTTGACCCAATTTTAACAAAAATTAAATCAGCTCGAGCTGCCATTGGTATCTATCATCACACAGAATTCACACAGAATTCACACATCACACAGATATCTTGAAAAATGTGGACCCTAGACTGCAAACCAACAGAGAGTCAAACTGTCCATAGCTACACACTCCCTCCCTTTTCGGGGTAGAAGTAAAGCCTTGCCAATCCACAGATGCCAACACCATATGATACATAAATCCATCAAAAAAATATTTAAACTTGGGAATAATCACTTCAACAGTGTTGTCCTTTCCAAACTGCAGATGTATGAGTTGTTTATAATTGTGCAATAGTTTGTTATTTTTATTGGATATTTTCAGGATCACATCACGTAGACCTTTGCGCTGTAACAGTGAGGTTCTGACAAAAAAGGGGCAAAAATAAAATAAAATCATACTGCATGTCATAGCAAAAAAGGCACTCCAATATGGATATTAATGGAAAAATAACCACGGTATCTTTACAACTAGATTTTTTGGTAGTACAGTTAAACCTGTTATAATGATCTCTTCACTCACGTACAGTTTTTGAACATACAGTTTAAATTCCTGTACTTACTCAAACCGTATCTGCTGTGGTCCTATGACTTACAAACTTCACAGCACAAACCAACATTCTAGTTTCAGGGATCATCTCTTTAAGTTTCGACCTTTTTTTTGCACATGTTTTCATTTAGCAGAACCGAAAGAAAGAGAAAAAGGGGAAAGAATGTGGAAATGCCCCATGCACATATTGCATGAAGTCTAAAGTTAACCACAGCATTGCAGGATCATTTAAGGCCCTCCTCTCACATTTCTACTGCTGGGGGAAACTTTGTGAGATATTACGTAAATCCCAACTCAGCGTGCCTCAGCTATACAGGGTCAACAGGCTGCACTCTGTGCTTCCAGCTTGCTTTTTTGTTACAGAGGCTGCAATTAGCTCTCATTAACAAAAACATCCGTCTCCTGTGCACAAGTTTATGTGGTTTTCAGCTTTCTGTTATGTTGTGAGAGGAATACGCAATTTTCTTTTAGAAACTAAAACGGTTGCAGTTTGCAGCCTGTGTGAGAGGCAGACAGACAGATGTTGATCTATCTTGTTAGATAGTTCTTCTTGCCATGTTTTGTGAAGTTTTACCTAAGATAAGCTGTGTATTGCACAATAACAGGGCACAGGCATCAAATGATAGGAATGCTGGAACATCTGGATTTTGCCTGCAGTGAGCAGTTAAGAGGTTTATTTACAGCAGCAATCTGGTGGGAACTGAGGAAACAAAACTCTAAAATGCCTTTAAACAGAGAGTGAAGCAGACCTAAGAACCATCAGATCATTTACAGCAGAGCATTTTTAATCGTGAATGACCGTAACTCCTTGTGCATTCCAGAAGACTCAACTTCAGGGGTATTATCACCACAGGCATCCACAAATGGGTCACTCAGATTATGATTCCTGAACAGTTGACAGCTGGGCAGTAGAACAAAAAAACTCCACAGGCTCTTCTCATTAGTCACCAAACATTTTAAGCTTTCACTGTGAAGGATAAAACCATTTCCTAGAACCCTGAAAGGTAAAAGCTGAGTTTTGTGGCCATGGCCAAAATACACCAAAGTAAAACTTTCACAGCATCTCAAAATGTCCTTTTTAAAGTCCTCTCAGATCATGTTTTCTCACAGGTGGAGAAAATCTGAGATAATCTCCAAGAGCATATCTCTAGCTGAACAAGATCATAATTAATTTTGGACATTTATATAATGTACAACACTATTTAGCCACCCTTAATCTCTTTATATATCGCTTCAACAGAGCTAGACTTTCTTGTAACTTTTTAAAAGTGTCTTGAGCAAAAGTCCTCCAGGGTGTTTCTTTCTTTCTTCGGGTTTTTTTCCACTTGTTTTCAGTCGAGTTCATGACCATTTTCTGAAAAACCATTTTATTTGTTTTGCTGCTTTCACTGACCTATGCATCAGCTGACTATAGAAAATGCTCCTTACTCAAGGAATGGAGGTGCATTGTGTCTACACATAACACATAACTTCGCAAAGAACCTATTTTAAATATAATGTTCAGGCACTTTGTTACAACAAACCATGACCAGTCTGCCTGTTTTGCAACATCCAAAGAAGAGCTTTGAATGTCATTCAGGAACTGTTCACTGAAATGTCCACTGGACTTATCCCCCATCCACTGGACAGCAGTAAGATGAGCTAATCTGTTTTTCTGTCCCCAATGAGCTCATGCTTTTGTTTTCACGTGTATAACACTGATTCAGGAACACACTTTCAGGCATCATTTCATCACTTGCTGATATCTGTCAAAAGACTGGAACAACTACTGTCTTTTCTACCGTTCATGTTTGCTGAGTGGAGTGTGTTGTCTCATCATAAAAAAGCTGTCAGATCTAAATTTAGTGCAAACAATATCCAAATTTCTGCAAAGAAAAAGAAACTGAGTAATCACCACGACTTGTGGATTTCATCTTTGTTACCAACATGTCCTTTTGTTTATTTTGATCACCTCACATGTCTGCAGTTTGTCCCACTCATGTTCATAACTCATAAAGTGAGAGCAAAGGTCATTATCATGTGATGGCTGTTAAAAATACCATTCACTGTTTTATCGGCTTCCTTTCAAGAAAATCACATCTCAGATGTCGTGCTTGGACGAGATATATCCCTGATGCTAAATGTCAGAGGGGTTTATATGAATCTCACAGACAGCTAATTAAACATTGCTCTTCTGCTTTGGGTCAGTCATTGAAATTCGCTTCACTTCCTCATTCTCCTGATGATAGTCAAAGTCCACTTAGGTTTACTTGACAGCTGATAAGGGGGGGATTCCTATTCAGCTACAATCTGCCCACTTCTGTTTTACACCAATATAAAATAAAGAATTCCTTTATGTGCTTCAACAACCACAAAGGGGAAGGTCTGACACTTTTGTTGTGTCTTCATTTTGGATTTTTTTTTCTTTCTGCTTTTCTTCGCATGTCACAACCACAAATTTCTGATGCAGACATGCTGTTGTTTTATAGTTTACTCCATACATGTTTCACTTTTATAAAACAATTTCAATAGAAACCTGGTAGATGGGAAACCCCTAAAGCCTACATACTGCGTGATCTTAGCTTGTCCTGAACTACAGTGCAAAATTTTTATTATTTTTTTTACCAAAAATAAATAAATACATAAATAAATATGACATCCCAGAGTGGCTTACACTTTGTCCTGTGATGTGTTCATGGACAGATGTAAATAAAGTTGTAGTGCGGCTAACATCTAGCTAGCTCTAAGGAGTTTTATACAGTTTAGTGAAGGCTAAACAGGCTCTGTGGTGTTCATGGTCAATGTTAGGTTACATCCCAGGTGTCTTCGAGGGCCAGTGTCCTGAAACGTTTCTATGTGTCCCTGCTGCAACACATGTGAATGAAATTAGTAGGTCATTAGTAAGACTATAGAACTCGACTGCATGCTGAGGTGCTGACGTGCAGTTTATCCATTTGACTCATGCTACAGCAGCTCATGAATGAATGAACATGGTGCAACAAAAAGTACTTTTAGAAGTACATTTTTCCAAACACTTTACTTCACTTTTATTTACTTGAGTAGGATTGGGGGTTGCCACCACCATCAAAGAAGCAGCACAGGTCAGCTGATCACAGCCTGTACACAAAGAAAAATGTACCGGCACTCACAAAATAAGCTATTATGTAACTTATTACTGAGCAATTCTTTTGCCCTTGCAAAGCACTCAATTTTAGGATTTCCTCTTCCACCAAATCCTACTTTAACGCCTCTCTAACAGCTAAATATTAATCCAAGACAAACAGCGATGTCCTTTTGTTTCTGTTGATTTGTACAATATTAACAAAGCTCAGTAAAGGAAAATTTTAATAACGCTCAACTGCAACAAGCACTGGAGCCAAATTTTGGTAAATGTCAGAGCAGAAAACACTGCTCTCTATATTCAGATATAACCGTTGGCATAAAACAGGGTTATTTTGTAGAAACCTGGCCTAAATTGTACACACCAAATCTGTAAAAGGCTAGAAACCAGTCCAGCCTAAGCGTTCCTTATCTGTCACCTAGTGGATTATGGGAAAACCCTAATCTGCCTGCATCCTAAAGACTAAGAGAGGGTAGAACGGGATTTTTTCCTGGTTTATTTTTAGTGAATCGTCATGTTGCATTTGGCAGAAGTGCTTACCTGAAGTCTGGGTAATTCTCTATTACAGGCTGCAGATGGTTCTTGATGTCTGATGTGTTTTTCTGTCCAATGATGTTGCTCAAGTCGTCTCCTACATGGTAGAGCCACTCATTATTCGACTTCTGTAAAAGACAAAAAATATCAAAACATTAAAACTGATGGAGTTGCTGCTGACCTTGAACATCCTTTGAATTTTGAATAAAACACATGACTATACAAATAAAGGGGCTGCACAGCAGAGGATTTCCTGTTATGCTGCTCATTGAGAGGAATGTGACCAGCCATCAAAGGCAAATACGCCACTTAAACATACACTTATACTGCTTTTAACATGAACGAAGGATCTGTGGACCAAAGATCAGGTCAGTATTTTGTATTTTGAAGCAAAAGAGGATGCATATTATGTGAAATGAAAATAAAGGACCATTTAGACATCATTCTTTGTTTTTACATTCATCAGGTCCCAAATAGCAAAGAGAAATTACAAATGCATGCCATGAAAGAGTTCAGGTCTTAGGAGGTTAAAAGTGTTTAGATTACTTGGCTAAAAATAATTAGAAACGTTCCACCTGTTCATTAAACCTGTTTAAAATTCAAAGTAGTTTGAAGGTTTACTGAATCATGACATGTACTTAAAAATACCTACAGCAATTAATTTGTATTTTACTTTTTATTTGCTTTTAGTGTTGATAGGGAAGTGATGACTTAATTACCATGTCCTCAAATAGATCACTGAGTTTATTCCACTGATGACGGATCTTGGTCGCGGCCTTCTCGTGTTTCCGATTTTTGCACGAGTAGTTACTCTTCATCAGCTGACCGATGTATTCTATCACCACATGGTAGTGCAGTTTGCTTGCAAACGCCTGTCTCCAGGGTAACAGAGTCACAAACACACATACACACACACAGAAAGAGGGAGTTAGGTGGCGGCATAACAGGATGGACGCAAAAAACGGGAAATGTTCGTTTGGAGGTGATAATGCATCGTGACCACCAGGGTTCAATTCATCTGAACTGACACCTTTTAATCTACCTATTCATTCTTTCCTGTTAGGATTCATGACACTCACAGTTTTTTTTTCTGCTCTTGCAGCATCCGGAGAAAAACAATGGGACAGCAAAATGTATTAACTGGAACTTCCGAGACAATCGATCTAAAATAAACAGGACTTCCCGATTTCATAGTAAGCATTAAAAAAACGTCTAAGTACAATAGATATTAGATGATATTCTGCATCTTTTGTTCCTATTTAAATCACTTAACACCCTACAAATAAAACCATAATTACCATAAAAACTTCTGTTGAAGGTAATTCCCTTCATGGTAACTGTCTAATCAGACTGGGACAAATGCCAGAAAATCCTTAGCCTTAGCAAGGGACTTGACTTTGGCAGGCAACCTGTCTTTATTCCAAGCGGCGGCCTTTCCTGTACTGTAAGTAAAAACATTTGGCTGTTAAGTTTTATAAAGTAGTTGGTCA
Organism: Maylandia zebra; assembly: GCF_041146795.1. Taxonomy (NCBI): domain Eukaryota; kingdom Metazoa; phylum Chordata; class Actinopteri; order Cichliformes; family Cichlidae; genus Maylandia; species Maylandia zebra. The sequence continues at coordinate 6,679,525 of NC_135185.1, forward strand.
ACTCTGGACTGCCCCTGTTGACTTTTTTCCAGGCCATCTCCTCCTTCTCACCTTGGCTTGTGGTGGCATCATGAGACTGCAGTGCTGGGAAAGCAGCTTTGTCCGGCTGTAGAGTTGATCAAAGTCTTCATCGTTGGTGAGCCATTTCCTTGTCATCATTCTCCTTAAGTAAGACTGGAAAAACAACAAATAACACAGCCATTAATCACACAATGCCTTTGAGGGTTTACTCACGACAGATTATAAAAAGTCACATTTCAAGTTAACACCTGATTATTCTACTAAATAGGCTAAAAGTAAAAAAACAAACAAACCTCAAACCTCATATTAAAAGGAATATATTGAATGAGAAGCAGTTAATGGAACTACCTCCTCTCAAAGCCTACTTATATGCGTATTTATCTTCATCACAAAATCTAAAGTAATGTGCAATCTAAGGAGCTTGGAAAGAAAAGTGTCTGGACTTCTTTAAGTTGCTTGAAGATGTTTCACCTCTCATCCGAGAAGCTTCTTCTGTTCTAGGGTCAAATGGTGGAGAGTCCCAGATTTAAGCCCTGTGGGAGTGTCCCCCCAAGAGGATGATGGACCCCGTAATGATCCACTAACTAATAACACGAGCCAAGGTGTGGCTCATGTGTAGGTCACAATCAGCCAAGGTTTCGGGTGAGCTCATTGTGAAACCTAACCCCAGCATACCATGTGATTTTCTGAGGGCAGATGGAATCCTCAAAGGACAACGGCCACTCTTTCAAGGATGCCAATGCTCATATTTTGGAAAAAGAGGACAGATGGTTTGAAAGACGAGTAAAAGAGGCCATTTATGTCCACTGTGAGCGACCATCTGGGACTCTCCACCATTTGACCCTAGAACTGAAGAAGCTTCTCGGACGAGAGGTGAAACGTCTTCAAGCAACTTAAACGAGTCCAGATGCTTTTCTTTCCAAGCTCCTTAGACTACGATGACCTGGATGACTGAGAACCTTCACAGACAAAGTAATGTGCAAAAGTCCAAAATTTTGTTTTGAAGGAGCCAGACTAGTATTAAGTATTATTTCTCCACGCTTTCAGAAAATCTTTTTCTTTGGCCATTATCTGTGTTTTCCCTCATTTTCAGTCCAGTCCTCGAGCCTCTTAACACTGACCTATGAATCATTCAAGCATAAAAAAGAAACCTAACTCAAGGAATGAACCATAGTTGTGGCTACACGTAACAAACAACTTAGAAATGAACACAAAAAGGCAACTGTCTGCACTTTAGTTTTAGTTAAAAAATACCAAAGATAAGTCAACATCTTAAAGAGCATTCACATATTGTTCAAGAAGTCTGTAAAACTATTCCTGAAGACTTTTTAAAGGCTAACAGTGAGAGTGAGAGTTCAGGCTGTGTTGAAAATAACAGCAATCATACCAGATATTGACTTCCAAGCTGATTAGAATGGTACAACTGTAGAACTGAACAGCATGTAAGCCAAACATCTGGATTTAGCTTATATCATACTTCCTTGTATCTTTGAATGTTTCAAGAAAGTTACTTCTCACTTTAAAGACATAACATCTGGAGAAAGATTTTAGGAAAGTACTCTTACGCTTACTTAGGGGGTCATTCTGCATGAGTTTGTGTCTTTGAATATACTAAAACTTTCCACAATACCAAACGTTTTTGGTCTAAACACTCATAGCATCTAGTATAGTTGTGAATAATAAGTATGCAGTTGGTTAGATTTGGTAGGAGATGTTTGATTCATGCATGGTGTCAGCAAACGCAGCATGAACATTCACCCCTCTCTTAGGGGTTAATCAGAGGCCGGTTATAAGAAGCAGCTGTGGCCTCCTCCTGGTCCCTGGCAATGTGCACTCATTCCTGTTATTCACAGGCTGTCTTTAAGTATTATAGATTGGATTCATTTCCCCTGGCAATTGTTTAAGCTGTGTGACTGTTAAAGGGTGGTTCTTTCTGTTGTTCCAGGACTACACACTGCTGCTGTCTTCCTTTAGCCTTGTTGTTGCTTTGTTGCTGTCGTGTTGGCTGGTATTGAACCTTGTTCTTTTAACTAATGTTTGTTAATAAAGTGTCTTAATTAATGGTTCGGCATTGCCAGCCCTGCTGCTTAAGTTGCTGTTTTCTTTTCTGCAGGTGTATATTTGTAGTTTTGTCTAAACTTTGTTCTATGAAATTGATTTGCCACGCCTCTGCTCGTTAGTAATGAGCCTGTGTGCCCACAACGTTTGCACTGGTTACTGTAATCTCTCCTGGGGTGTAACTCCCTCCCCAGGTGGTGCTGTCTGCACCATTTAGTTACCGGATTTCCTCCTTCTTGCAGCCACAGATACACTTTGCTAAATAACTAGCATTTAGCAAAGTGTGAACTAGCTGATAAGTTACCATCTTCATCCTTTTGTCCAAATATTGGTGCAACTTGGCGTGTTGTCTGCTGCTCTGTTTGGCCCTTTTTTTTTTCTTCTTCTGTGAATTTTCCCTAAGTGCTCTTGGCTATTACTGCAAGAAAGGAGGAATCCCCTTTTTGTGAGCTATTCTACTAAGTCCTGATGTACTTAATAGAGGAGATTCTGGGCTTTTTGTTGATATCTCATGTGTTTGGGTGGCCTGTTTTACTGTAGCTCCAAAGAGGAAGGAAATAACAAAAAAAGTTAAATGGGAAGATTCCTTTTCCTCAGTTTTATATCCTGTACAACATATGATTCACTAGATTGCCGTACCTTGACATCTTCTTTAAACTGATCCTCCAGGTCTCGCATAAGCTTGTCAATCAAACTATCTACCGCTTTTTGAAAGCCGTTCACCCCATCTTTACAGGTTTCTTTGTACTCCTCCATGTGTTTCCTGCAGGAGAAAACAACAACAAATAAAAAAACTTGATCATCATGAGGTTGCATGGTGATAATATTGCCACATTTTCAATCAGAACTGCACTGGTGAGTCTGGTGAAGCACATCTCATTTGCTTACATTAATTTTAAGTAATTACTTGAGTATGTTGCATGTTTATTTCTGTCTTATACTACCTACAAGTTACACGTGTTTTCAAAATTACAGTTTTTTAATCAATTTTTCCAGACTTTTTGTTTTTTAATGAAGCACTTTGGGGCAAACCGTGAGATATATTTCTCTTCACACTTCACATCTCAATTCATTTAAATAACTCGCATGTTTTTACAGGGTAGGGTTGGTGTATTTTTATTTATATTTTGTTTTTTATTTTTCCCATTCCCTGTTTAATACTCTGCAAGAGTTGGTGTGTCCTGAGAGGGTTATCTACAGAGTTGCTAACCCCTCAGCTTCCTAACAGATGTACCTGCAAGTGTGAACATCCCAGGTGACGTCATTCTTTGGATTTACAAGATTTCCAGAAAACTATGACCTCGATTTCGACCTCAGTGAGATTTAAACTCATCTGATGGATCTAAGGCATCAGCACGGTGATGACAATCATGGTTACAATGATGATAATAATGTGAAAGCCCAGGGAGCCATTGTGTGATCAGGCTTTGGTTCTACCATCTGTGTTATTTAGGGGTTTTTTTTTGCCATTCATCCTAACCACCTCTTTTTACAGACTCTATATATCACCAGGATCTGAATTCTCAGACTGAATTCTCTGCAGAATGAGGACACCTCTGCCAATATGACGTTTGCTTTTATTTCAGTAACATGTTGAATGTGGTCCTATCAGGTCTTTTTATCACTGCTATTCACTGTTGTTTTAGCCTGTTTAGGCATTTTGATTAAGCCATCTCCTAAACTTCCTGCAGAAAACTCAATACAGTGGAGCTGAATTATTATTTTTGTTTGTTTTTTTAATTAACTTTATCAAAGGCAGACACGGTGTGTCTTTTCCCTTAATGTGTCTCCAGTTCCCTGCATATTTCTAGACTTCCTTGTGTTTTCCCTGGCACTACAGGCAGGAAAAGTGTGTGTACTGAATCAAGCTTTCAAACAGGAATACTGAAGGGCTTTCCTAGTTTAAACATAACAAAAGGTCTGATGAGATTTCCCAGACAGACTTTAGCACTACATCTATTTCTCTTCCCAGTCCTTCCATGTACATATATGGAAAGAAACAGGCGGTGACAGGAGAAACATGAACACAGCAGGATCAGTAACAAAAGAGATAGCAGTAATTAAATCAAGCAAAGCCCAGCTAACCAAAATGATAGCAAAAACTAAACTAAGCATGAAAATACTCCCTGAACAGATAGCCAATCTGTCCAGGGTATACCCCACATCGTGCCCTATGGAAGCTAGGATAGGCTCTAGGTTTAACCTGCAGCTACGCCTGCAGCTATAAATATAAAGTGTTAGAACCTTGATTAAATATCCCTGCAGAAACTGAGCTAACCAGCACAGCGAGTGACAGAAGCAGCTGGTGTGCCCGCAGTACTTTCTCTTTCTCCCGATTATACCACAGCAGCGTTTCACATTCAGAGCCCTGCTTCTCTGAAATCACGTGGATCTCTTTTTGTTCTGGCATATAAAAGCCTCTGCTGTCCCATCCAAAGAACTCCCACACTTGTGAGACTCAGCAGTCGTGGCACACAACAGAATTACTGTCCCGGCAGATATATGTCAGAGCTGAATATCTGCGAGATGACTCATCCAAGCAAAAGACAACCATGAACTTCCGCTCAAGTCTGCACATTCGATTTTTTTGATTCATTTCAAAAAACTTGAATAAAGAGAATGACAGAATAGATTCTCTGTTATAAACATTAAACTGCTTTGTTACAATGAACAATACACATATTGTTTTCAGAGGATGGGTAATACATATTCAGAACCTACTGGCAGTCATGTTCGTCACACTTTTGGTTTTCTTGAGATAAATTGTAATGCTTTTTCTGACTTTAGGTAATATACCTTTCATTCTCTTTGATTTTGCATGCTTTTTTTTTAATCAAAAAATCGGGACTAAATAGCACCCTGGTGCATTTTTTTTTAATTAAAATTGCTCATAAATCCATCCTGTCTGTAAATCCACACGAGATGAATGAGCTGACAGATTTATTGGGGGGGAAAATGTGGCGTGATCCCTCTAGATAACCGTGTCACGACATGCTAAATCTGGCAGGGCATTCGTGGATGTTTTCAGGAAGTCACGTGACTTACTTTAAAGAAGTAAAGCTGTTAATGTATGTAATGCGATACTCTGTCCACAAAGGCTGGTGAGAGGTGCAATGCTGGCTGAACGCTTTTTCAAACCTGCAGAGGAAAGAAGAAGCTTCAGTCAAAAGATGAGGCGGACAGAGTTAAACAAGCCAGATAAATAACAGGGGTTTAAAAATAATAACATTTTGTGACATTTTGTTGTAAAGCAAAGTTACAGACTTTATAGGAAACAGAAACCCTCCAAGGGGGATGGAAAGATAACAGGAAAAAGTGATGTTTAAAATAATGAATGCATAAGAAGTGTTGTTAAAATGTGCAAAAGTGCAAAGAAAGGTTATTTATTAATCATAAATACACTAGGGGGATTTGCAGAAAGGCTGAAAAGTCATAGCTGCACGATGCAGAAAGTTTTCCATCAGCTTCGCAGCTCCAAGTAAATAAAAGGTCTTTTCTGTTTCAGCATGACAGCGCTTGTGGGCAAGTCATCTCCGTTTCCCAAGTTTTGTGTGGGAGTCTTGTTATTTCCTTTTCACTGATTAATTCTGGTGTATAATCCTTTATTTTGATTATGTTTTGTTTCTTTTCTGTTATATTTTGGGTAGAATGTCTGCAGGGGAAGATGGAGGAGGGAGATTGCTTATACACACTGTGTGGGATGGGGACAAACACATGATCCTCAGAGGATTGTCTGACCAATCGAGGGGAATATTCTTGTATTGCTTAACATAACATAACATAACATTACTGTCTGATCACTGCAAAAAGGTCAGCGTCCTGATTTTTCATTTGTTTGCTTTTTTAGGTGGATGCTTTCCTCTTCCTCATCTCAGTTCTTTATCACAAGTTATTTTAATCCAGTTGTTTTTGCTGTTCTCTTGTTGTGGCCATAATACCTTTGATCCCACCCTCGCCATGTGTACAGTGGGGGAAATAAATGGTTGATCCCTCGCTGAATTTGGAACTTTGTTCACTTCCAAAGAAAGGAAGAGTTTTGAATTTTCATGGTACTTTTCATTTTAATGAGAAGAGTCAGAAAAGCGACCAAAGTGATTGAAAATGCCACCACTGATCAAAAACATGGATTTAAACAACATCTGCACTACATGTCATGGTAATCAGACAGAAAACCATCTATATACTTGTGACTCACTTTAATGCCTGTGCTCAGTCACAAGAAATAATCCTCAGATTACAACACACCATCATAAGAAATTGTAATCTGGAGTTTATTTCGAAGCCACTAAGATAAGAGTAAAATCAGCTTGCTTCCAGGAGGGTGGAGTGAAATTTTTCCACTGAGATTCCTGTGGTAACGTGGCCTGTTAAATGTCTATGACAGATGGATAGATAGATGTGCTGTCTCTGTGTTGCCATACCCATTTGGGAACTGTTTCAACTCCTTGAGGCAGGAAGAAACCACTTTCTTTTCCAGCTGAGCATCAAGTTTGATGGAGTTTAAAACAAACGATTTCACGCTCTGTTGAGGAAAAAAACAGAGCTGGTACACAGTGTAAGGAAACAGAAGTTATGTGCTGCCACCCTATGGTGAAAACACTACATTGCAACTTGGAGGATTAAAAAAGAAGATCTGTTGGCAGAGAAATCTTCACTAATTTAAATAAATAAATGTGAGATTTTATCTGTATCTGATGGGTTTGATGTGTTTAGCATGTACCCATTATGTGCATTATGTGATATTTCAATAAGTACCGTTAGGATGTCAATGGGAAATGAAGAAATGGGGAAGTTGTCCTCCTTTTTAGGAGCTTTGCCATCCTTCCACACCTCTTCATTTTCAAGTTCAATGACTCTGCCCTGTATCATTCTCAGTTCCTCCTGCAGGAAGAGCCAAGCAGAGTGGAAGTCAGCATTAAAGTGCAAGCAAAACAGCTGTTTCAGCAACTCGTGGCAACATCTCTTCTGAGAACTATATCAGAAATGAAACCATTAGTCAAACATTTGCTGGGTGTAACCACTCAAAACTGATGCTTTGAGTATTTTCTTTTCTTCTATGCAAGTACAGTGAATATCTTTGTGTTTTTCACTAGTAAAAAAACAACAACTGTTAAATACAATAAGCAAGGAATATGTTTTTTCAGTAACATAAAAATCAATCAAGAAAATAACAAGCACTGGTAAAAAACCGTACACTGATAATGTGCTCAGTTATCTGTGATCTTGTTTTATTACCATGTCAATGGGTTTGACGCACTTTGAGAAAATAAATCAAAGGCTTTCGTTGTACTATTTTGTATACTCATGTTTTGGTTATGTGACTAAGTTGTGATCGAGGCAACTTGGTTAATGATTTTAAACAATCTGTTGAAGAAACTGCCTGATTCCTACCAAGGTTTTATTGTTTTATGTGTCTTTAACTGGAAGTTTAACAGTACTGTGCATCAGACTGTGAACTGAAAACTTGCAACTACATCACAGATGATTGACATCTTCACTGTGTAGATGGGTTAATTATCAGAGGATATGCTTTCTCCAATACTCCTGAAACAGAGCTGCAGACTGAGGTCTTTATTCTCTGGGAGGTTGTTACCATGAGTGTTAGTGACCTCTGTCACATTAAAAAGTCACCTGACCTGATGTTATTCTGAAGGCAAGATTGTAGCTGGTTCAACATCAGTGTGCTCAAACTGTAAATGTGTTTTATGGCATGAATGTTAAAGCAATAAAACCAAACAAACCTCTGGCCTGTAGTGACTGACATCATGTAACCAAGTTAATCACTAAACTTCTAATCTGATTGAATGTTGGAGGTTTACTGCAACTTATCCCACCATTACTGAGAGGCTATCTGGCATGTAGACAGATTGATAGTACTCTGTTACATTTCTTCAAAACAATCTCTCTTTAAATATTTAGACTTTTAATGCATATTCCCCCAAATTATTCAATTTTAGAAGAAAACAACAGCAGAAAATACCTAGCGACAGACACCTTTTGTTCCTTCACATATGCAAGCCATTTAGCAAAAACTGCATTTCTATAAATAACCACTTGATGGCCACTTAGCTCCTGTGACATCACACACTGGTTTGTGAGTGTGATGGATTTTATGTGGGGTTTTTTTCAGTGTACTATCTTGCTGAATGTATATGCTAGCACTAATTAGGTATCTATATCTACATAATTGATAATTTGGTATCTGAGTCTGTGTGTACGGGCTCACTATGCTAACCCAGCTAGCTAGCATTTGTTTTCAGCCTAACCTCTCTTTCCATGGTTTCCATTCATCCACCAATCCATCCATCTATCCACACTTCCACCCTAACCCTTCAGAAGTTCTACCCAGGTCATAAAAGCCAAGACAGCTAAAGCAAACACAAATGGTAATCCACAAACCAATGAATCAATTATACATAATTGATTCATGTCAAGTCAGCTCAGTTTAGGTCATGAAAGTCACAAAACCAGTTAGCAGATCTTTTAACGTGACATTATTCTTAAAGTGAGGCATAATAAAGACATATAGTAATGAAGTGTGTGCTTCATAATATCTCAATGGTCTTTTAATTCAACTCATTCTCATAATTACACAAAGAATAACAATATGAAAGACTAAAATTTCATCTATGGATGAAATTCCAACAAGAAACACATTTAAAAGTCTGTGTGTTGTGAGTTCAGTGTGAGCGCCTCACCTGCATTCTCCTGCAGTACTTCTCTTTCACTTGTTTCAGGAAGTTCTCCTCAAGCTGCAGATCAGTGCTTTCATCTTGGATGTCTGGCTGCAGAGACAGACTTCCCATGATCCTCTCACTGTTGGAGTGAAACAAGATGCAGTTCACAACATTTTGTGGTACTAAGATCGGCCAAAATACATTTTCCTACCTGTGATGTTGAAAATAAAACGTTTAAAAAAATCTAACATAAAATCCAATTAAATACATTCAGTAGTCCTTTGCACACTGCAATGCAATATTGAATGAGTGTATTTGCTTTATGAAAACCATGTTACATTATGGTCTGTGTGCGATATGCTTTATGAAGAGGATCCTATTTTACATAATCTGTGAAAAATGTGGTCGTGACCTGATTTTATTTTTCCCATTTTGGCCTCGAGAGTGTTGTGCTTCTTTTTTATCAGATCAGCTGTTTATTTTTGGTCTCCCAAATGTTGTTCTGAGCACAGGTTTTTTTTTATGTTTCCCATGCCCTGATTCAACAAATAATGTCAGCACTGCCTACCTCACTCACGTTCGCAGTCCTGCTTTTGTGTTGGGTATTATTAAAACGGCTGTCTGCACCATGTGTGAACACATTTTTATGTGGACAGTGAAGATGTGGTTTTAGGTGCCTTCCCCCTGTAAATCTGAGATGATAAAAAAGCTGCAGGAGGACATGCAGACATACTTTTCCCTTTTATAATGTTTGCATAACACATCACGCCTTCAAAGAATCCGACTGAGGAGTTTATTGCATATCATCTGTCTCTGTTTGCTGTATGCAATCATTACAAAGGCTATCTGAATTCAATTTAAATCACAATCACATTTTCTGTATTCTATGTATATTCCAAAAAACACCTGAATTCACTTATTCTCTTCACCATACTAACGTAATGATGGGAGATTCATAAAAAACTATAAAGAATAGCCTAAATCACAGCAGCAGAGGCAGAGTTACTGAAATATGGAGACTTGTAGAGCTGAGCTTTTCTGACCTTCACTGCCCAACAAACACCCACAGCTTTCAGATGCAACACCACAAGTTTTTCACAGTTTTCTAGGTTTCAAACCTGAGGAAACACAATGCTGGTGATTTTTTTTTTACTGGCTGCAATCATCAAATAAAAAAGCATTTTAATATGTAACAAATTTTTAAAAAAAGCTCTTTTCATTTGTGGTAGGATGGGTTGTGCACTTACTGGATATGTCACGGTCCTGGGTCGATGCCCCAGTGTTTTGTGTATTTTGAATTGTCATGTCATGCCATGAACTCCCAGTTTAGGTCAGTCGTCCTAGTTTGAGTTTTAATTTTATTTGTAGTGCTCGTGTATTGTGTTTTTCAGTTTGTTTTGCAAATAAAAACTGCTGCCTTTAAGTTAAAAATACCACCTGAGAGTCCTGCGTTTGGGTCCAATCACTGCCTGCCACACAGAGAACCATGACAGGAAATGTGCCCATCATCTGACCACTTTTAATGCTTGTCCTTTTTCGACAACAGATCTAGAGCTTTATTGAAACAATGACTTTAAGGTTTTTTTTAAATTTAATAATAAAAAGAAAACATAGTTTTAAATAAATCTATATAGCATTATTATCACTTTGGCCTATCAATTGGCCTTAAAGGAGAGGTCAGAGGTCAAATGTGACATGATATTTAAAATCTTTATACATTATTTTCAATATGTTGACAATACATATACATGTGAGATATACATGAGAAATTTTAAGGCTCTTTGTCAATTTTCCACCAATAAATCATTAACTTGACTTTGAAAGTGGATGTATGCCAAATTTTAATGGATCGCTAACATGATCACAGTAAGTAAGTAAGTACAGTAAGAATGACACACAAATGCTACCAAAATAAAATCTTCTTGGCAGAGTACGGTCTGTCAACAGTGCAATGTGTGACTGGCTAAAATGATGCATAACGATTGTTTATAGGGTACTCAATTTTGTAGCTGCTTTCAACAAACTATGTTTGCAAGGCTAATGACAAATGTCATGTTGGACAAAGACGACTGAACGCTTTTGAAGCTGTACAGCATCAGAGTTAGAAATTACATTACAAAACTACATTACAATAAGTAACTGCATGCCAGTTTTTGTGATCACACCACAATAAATAGAAAATACTGTTTAACATCATTCTAAAAAGTGAAATATAATGCACAAGAGTTCATTTCAATTTTGTCTCCATCTATTTACGTACTGTTTTGGCTGAATAGGAAATTCCTTTGAGAGGTGTCCTTGAGGAAAAACAACAGCCCTATTTGAACAATCTACCCACTCACCTCTTGTACTTGTTGATGATCCAGTCCAGCAGACCATAGAAATCCTTCAGCTCCGTCACCTGCTGCTCCAGCTTCTTCAGGTGCTGTGCAACGACTCTGTTATAACCTCTCACATAAGTGCTGAAGACTTTAAAACTGGGTGGGTAGGACCACCGCAGTTCCTGCTTCACATTCTCTAAGTCCTCCACAATGACTTTACCCAACAGACCCAAGTGAACAGCTAACCAGGCGGAGTTCTGCTCTACTCTGTCCAAGTGAACACTCTGCACCTTCACCTGCACACCCGCACTAACCGATTCCCTCCAAGCGTCCATCCAGCTGTCTTTCAGGCCTCCTGGTTCTCTTAATCTCTTCTCTTCCTCCTGGATGACGCGGGCCATTTGGAGCAGCAGCTTCTTGTTTTTGTCGGAGAGAGGGTCGCACACTATGTCGCTGACCTTTTTCCTCATTGTTCCATAGAGAAGGTTGAGGTCTTTTTCCCTCGTGGCCAGCTCCATAGCTGAGCCATCGGAGCACGACTCTGGCTGCTGGTGAAACTCCTGCCGCAGGGCGAGCAGGTTCAGGTGAGCCTCCTCCAGCTCCCCCGTCTCTATCAGTTTGTTGATCTCCATCACTGTGAGCAAGCAGAAGTAATCGTATCACCAAGGGCTTAACAGAGCTCCTGTAATCAGTTATGTCTCATTATGAAACCACAATGGTAGAAATCAGAGTGTAGTGCTGCTCCAGTCAACATAAACGCAGCAAAAAAAGCCAGACTTCAGTAGACTTATTGCAGCTCATTCAGAAACAGTAAATCCAGAACAATTCATCACATCAGGTGTCACATCGTTACACTGGCTTGATGCTGCTTGATGTCAAAGAATTTAATTTTAGATTTACGGTATAATCCTTGTAAAATAGGATTACTGCTCATTTTTACTGGATATCATAGTTAAACAGCAAAAGTTAATAAAGTAAAAGTTCAGAAACATCAAAGATCTTTAATTTTACCCTGTAATGAAACCTACCTGCAGCTTTTGTGGAGATGGTGAGTTGGAATTGGTCTCCTGCTATAGGCTAGCAAAGAAGGCTGTTGCAAATTGCAATTTCAGCTGCTGGTACAGTATCCTGGCACACTTGCATACCAATGAAATTAAATAATGTTGAAATATCTGAATTAATTTTAAATGTCTAAAGTCTTTTTTCTTAAAGTGGAGGCAATGTGTTTTAGAATAAGTAATAATTTTTATTTTAAATTTAGATAATTAATATAAGTGTTTTGTTTATATACTGAAGTAATTTTTAGGTAGTAGTCAGTTATGCTATCTGTAGTAAGCTATGTTTACTAACTAAATATGCCATTACCATAGCTATGCTGTGCTTTGGAGATAATCATTGATTCTACACGTTTGATGTGAAAAATTATGACTTTGAAGGTTCTTCGTGAGATTAATGGGTTTTAAGGTTACTGAGAAATTATAAAGAAATGTCTGTGAAGGTTCTCAGTCATCCAGGTCATTGTAGTCTAAGGAGCTTGGAAAGAAAAGCGTCGGGACTTTTTTAAGTTCCTTGAAGACGTTCCACCTCTCATCTGATAAGCTTCTTCAGTTTAAGGGTCAAATGGTGGAGAGTCCCAGATTTAAGCCCTATGGGAGTGTCCCCAAAGAGGGACATGGACCCCTATTGATCCTCTACTTTCACACCTTGGCTTGTGTGATTAAGTAGAGGATCAATAGGGGGTCCATGTCCCTTTCTCTTCATTTTGCCACTCTCTTTTATAGTTCTCTTTTTTTCTTTGTCTCTTGTGCCCCTTGCTTCATTTTTCTCTCTTTCCGTTACTTCTTTTCTCTTTGTTTCTTTAAATTACGTCTCTATCTCTCTGTTACCCTATCACCTTGCCTTTTGTGGATGTGCTTAAGGCTCTTCGCCCTTATGTTGCTTTAATTTGTGTTATTTCGCTGCTCTGTTTTGATTTTTATATGACTCTGCTCTTGTTGTAGAAGCCTGATAGACTTTGTTTCAACACATTCTGCTTTCTCCAGACAATCTTTTGTGAGTGATTTTATTTTTTAATTGGATCTAAAAAGCTGAATCTTCAAGTGACACGCAGGACAAGGTTCATCATTTTGGTTTCTGGCAGCAGACACATCTCTGTATTTGTCCTGCTAGACCTCAGTGAAGGGTTCAATACTCTCGACCATAACATTTTACTACAGAATGCCATAGGTATTAAAGATACTGCACTGCAGTCGACTGAATCATGTCTAATAGACTCCAGTTTGTTTATGCAGTCTTCTTCACAAAGGCTAATTATGGAGTTCCACAGGGTTCTGTGCTGGGACTCAATCTGTTATACATCATTCCCAGGCAGTATTGTTATAATATCATTTTCACTCCTATGCAGATGATACCTAACTGTATCTATCCATGAAATCAGATAACACATACCAGATAGTTAAACTGCAGGAGGTTATTAAAGTCATAAAGACAGGTAAAAGAGACCATCCTGGTTTTCAGGGAAGCAAGGAAGTTGATGTTGCTGGTGTTACAGCATTATAATAGTTAACGAGCTTGTCAATCATTTTCATAGAGTCCCTAAATAAGAAAGAGATTATAATTCTCTTAAATCCATCAACTTATTCTTAAGAGTAGAAGATGCCACCATCACTGTTTTTTAACAGCTAAACCAGTGTCCCATTTATGAGACTGGATTTGAAACTGTGTCTACAGATAAACTGACCCTCTGTTATTTACATGACAAAGGAAGCTCTTATCATTGGCTCTGTCTGTTGCGAAAACAAACAGTAAAGAGACAGATCCAGACTACAGCGTGGCATGTATACACAGAAAACATGTTAGGGGACATTCGAGACACGGTGCTATTCTGCCTTTTCACTTGTAGGTGGAAAAATTGTTACAGTCAAAAATGTGCTATATGAAGTCCCAGTCAATTTAAACCAACGTGAACATGTAGTGGAGACTGTACCTGACAGTGGTGTGAGGGGGATACTTGGCAGTACGTAGCAATCTTCGATCTCTTCTCTAAGAACCTCCTCCTCCTCTTTCTCCTCCATGTCTTCCTCCACTGAGGCCTCAGAGATGGACTTAGTGGAGACTTTATCAGTATCCTTCTTAGTAACCATTTTCAGACTCCGACGAATGGATGCTCCTCTTTTCATAAAAGAATTACTGAATTTGGAAGTACCAGGATCTAAAAAAGAAAAGTTTGATGATTTCAGGGTGTTTTGTTATCCTCCCTTTTCTACAGGCATAGTTTTAAACTCAGCAGCAAAAAGCCGTAAGTTTATATGCTCCACTATAATGGCAATTTGTAAATGTGCAGATTTTAGGCACTTTGATTTGCTCTTTCACATAGACATATATTATTACCTTTGTACGGACTATAAGACTCATTTTTGGGAAACAGAGCAGTGTGTTTACACCTTACAGTAAAGACTCATATTTACATGTCTAAAGTATAAGGCGCTTACCAGTTCAACTTAGAAGGGTCTGGGTGAAAACCTAGGGGAACTTTGAGCAACAGATAAATTCTAAAGATAACTATTGCTTCACTCACCTCACATGACATCAAGTTGCTGTTTTCCATTGAGGAAAACTTGTATATCTGGTATTCTACTTGGCATAGCTGTCCTTCAATCAAGTATTCTTTGTTTGTACTTTTCTGTTTTATTCCTTGTTCTTTGTATTAGTATTTTTGCACCAACATATATGTTAATGTTACACTTGTAAAAAGAAATAGCAGCTTTACCTGAATACATTACTTCCAACTATAGAACGCTGATCTTTCTAGAGTAGATTATTAGTAGTAAATTTGTAAATACTAAAAAAATATAGGTAGAAGTTTAATATTTTAATATTGCCAGTATGTAGCAACATTGATCTAGTATTAAAGTTAACATTTTACCTGTCTTTGATCGTGTCAGTGGTTTGGATATGCGAAAAGAAGCATCTGCCTCATCATCATCTTTTTTCTGGTTGTTCTTCAGAGGGGTGGCCGGAGAGCCGGCGCTCAGACCTGACAGAGAGGCAAGAAGAGCACATCAGTAGCAGCAGAAGTTTCTCATAAACTGACTCTGGAGTCCTTAGTTTAATAAAACAAAGAAATTTCTCTTTGTGGTGTCACAGGGATATAAACTAAAGGTTATATCCATTTATGTGGGTGTTTGTATGTGCATGGCTTTGGCAATGCTATTATGCAATCTGAAGAATGCAAAAAACTGTAAGCTGTGTTAGAAATAAAAGTTCAGAGTGCTAGTGCCTAAAAAGCTGCCTCCTAATGAGTTTCATCATTAGGAGACAGCCTGACCTGATTTCTGATGAGATAATGATTTACAAATAATCACATAACTTGTGCCAAATGTTTTGGGATGGTTGTTCTGTTGCATGACCCGACTTCAGCCAAGTTTTAACTGTCGGGCAGATGGGCTCAGATTACACAGAAGTTCAATGACTGCAAGGTGCCCGGATCATGTGGCTGCAAAACAAGCCCAAATCATAACCCCTCATTCACAAGTGAGAGTTGGTATGAGGTGATTGCACTGACTTGCTGTGTGTGGTTTTTTCCAAATGTGGTCTTGTGCATTGTGACAAAACATCTTTTTTGCAGTTTCTCTGAGAATTGCACGGTCAGACCTTGGGGTGAATTTGCACACACACCTGGACGCTCCAGGACTAAACGCCCCCCTGCGAAAACTCTCTTATCTACACAAATAATCTCTTTGAATGTTTAATCAGTTAATTAATGTTAATTCTTCTCCTTCTAAAATGAAGCTTGGACAAACTGCACATCAGCAGCAGCTTTAAAACAAGCTTTTAGTTCACTTTAAAAATAGATGAAAAGGAGGCTTGATGCTCCTCTGAACTCCTGACCTTTGCTAACAGTGAAACATGACAACATGGATCTAAATGAGGCCCGATTCTGCCTCGTCAACAGAAAATTTCTAAGAGGGTGCCATGAAAAGAGAGGCAACTCCTTTCCTGTGAAGCAATGAATTGCTTTTGTCAAATTCCCCAAATTATCTACATTCAAACAGCTTTCCTACTAATTAGTTGATTTGATGGCCAGGACAGGACTTTATTTCTAAAGTCTCACATGTACAAACGGTCAGAAATCACCACAGTGAAGTAAAATTAGACGTTTATTCACAGGGAAAATCACAAGCAAATTCCACGTGTTGCAGGATGAAATTATTATTAAAATGTCAGACCTGAGGGGAAGGATAACTGTAACCATGGCTCAAATTGAGGTAACTTGGAGCTGTGGACAGACCTGTACAGACCTGTAGAGTGGTTTCTTCCACCCTCTTGCACAGACTGAAAAGTTCAGCAGTAACAAATGGAAGTGGGCAATAGCTAAATATGTTTTATCCACAAATCCAGAAAATAACTGAAAACGTGGGATTTTGCTCATTTTATTAAGAATTTATATTTGTATTATTATTATTGTCAGGAAAGGGAGCAGTGTGTTGACATCTTACAGCAAAGCCTCATGTTTCTAAAGTGTGACCTGTTTAAAGTGTCCTCAGGCTAAAGTCAGGAGAACTTTGAGCAAAGCATGAACTCCAAAGGTAATTATTGCCTCACTCACAACACATGACATCAGCATGCTGTTTTCCATTTCTGAAAGCTGGTGTTGTTTGTATTCTACTGAGCATAGCTGCGCTTTAATCAATTATTCTTTGATTGTACTCTTCTGGAGGTACACTATAGTGTAGTATATTCATCGTTGAATCATGATGTTTTTGGTTTATATGCTAAATGACATTTCATACACATCTAATCAGATAAAAGTAATTTATCTACCTGATACTGAGCCAGACTTTCTTAAAGTGCATCCAGGAAGTATTCACAGTGCTTCACTTGTTCCACATCTTGCCATGTTACAGCCTGATTACAATGGACTCATTCATTTTTCAACTCAAAATTCTACACACAATGCCGCCAATGCAGTAAATGAACATCTAGAAAGAAAACACTATCAGTCATGTACTATGTATGTT
This sequence comes from Maylandia zebra, assembly GCF_041146795.1. Lineage (NCBI taxonomy): Eukaryota > Metazoa > Chordata > Actinopteri > Cichliformes > Cichlidae > Maylandia > Maylandia zebra. The sequence goes on from NC_135185.1 coordinate 6,696,622, forward strand.
GACAAAGAACAGAAAAAAGGCCACCAACATCCAGAGAAGAGCTCTGAATATCAAGAAACCTGGAGAACTCTTCCTGAAGGCTACTTAAAGAAATTACAAAACAAACTTTGGCTAAGAGTTCAGGCCAAGCTGGAGAGTAAAAGGTGGCCATGCCATAACAAATACTGATTTTCATGCTCATTAGAATTGATATAAAATATAAATACAAATACTAGCCTCACATACCACATTTTCATATTTTTTGCACAAATTCCAATAAATCTCTGGAGCAATTTTCCACTTTCCTTGGAAAATATAGACTTTTGCACAGTAATGCATGGTCCTGCAGTCCTTCTTTGAGCAAGGAAACATTTTGTTTGACATTTGCTAAGATACTTTGATCAAACGGATATATTTGCGTTTTGGCCCTTTCTGCCCTTTTCCCAGACAACTGCTCCTTCCACCTTTGCATACTCTCTTTAAAATAGCACCCACATCTGAGGGGAATGACTTCACACGATCTTTCTCCTGGGCGCTCATGGGAAAAAATGTAAACAAGCATTAATTAATAAGAGCTAGGACACAACATTATTTATGTTTTGTGAGAGGACCTTTTTAAGAGAGATAGCGAGGTGTAAATTATCTGTAAGATCCTCTTGGCTCTTCTTTTGACCTTGAGATTCCACCTGTCTGCAAAACCTGCTTCACAGCAGATTTTATTACAGCCATGAGGGTACTCACTGGGTGACGGAGGTGGTGGTGAAGCCGCAGAATCTGACTCATTTGTAGGTGTATCTGATTTGGACGTGACCTTTGATCCCTTGACAGATGACAGAGGACTCTTCTGTGTTGCATGCTGGATGCTCTTTCTAAACGATCGCAGCCTGCCCAACTTTGTGCCGCCATCGGTCGACAACTTCTCATCGCTCTTGATGGACCCGTTGCTCTTGAAGGACGCTCTGTCCTCGCTGGGGTTCTCGGTAGACTTTTCCATCATTTGCGACATCTCATTTCATTTACTACCCAACTGCGAGTGAAAATGTAAAAGAAAAGTTGTAAGGACAAAATATCTCTCTGTGCCGTGCCTTTGCTCTACAAGTGAGCATGTGTGTGAGTGTTTAATCATTGTGACTGCTGAGAAAATAAATGGGTGGAGGAATTTTGTTGACTAATAACACATGAGCCAGCAGTTTTCATAAGCACCCAAAAGACACTGCAGATTAAAATTAAAACTGCTGTATCTGCAGGTACAGGCTGAACTAAAGAAATTCCCCTGTCTCTCTCTGGCTGTTTTTAAAAAACAACAACAACAACAAAAAACTAAAACCAAGGAGAGGAGTTCAATATTAAAGAAGTCAGTCAATGAACAAAAAATGGTCAGTGACTGTTTTGACAGATGCTACATGTTTGATGTAGCTCTGGACCAATGTACAAAAAATGACATCCAAAAATGTCATTTGGATATTTGCAGAGTCATGAGATAAAGAAAAAAAAACTAAAAACAATCACTTTTTATTCAAGACATTATAATAATAATAATTCTAACTATGTGTTACATGATCATGACTTGACATGTCTTCATAATTTACTAGAAATGACTGCAGCGACTAAAATTCTATAACTTCTGATGTGGATTAAGAAGCAGAGGTCAAACCTCCAACAACTCTTTTACTATATGTGCATATAGATGCCAAAAATATGCTACTTGCTGAATGCATTCACAGTATATATATATATAGTGATTTTATTTTATTACATTATATTATTTTATATAATAAAGGTTTGCTACTAACAATGACCGAATGAGGGGGAAAGAAAAGTCAACTTACCTCTGGCCGATTCCTCGGTTAATAAAACTTCCGCTGTTTTTGTGCTTCACTCTTTATAGCTTATTCGGTGCTTTCGCTTTCTTAAATTTGCATTGCTGGCATGAAGGCAGACAGGAAATCTTTACCGTCAGCTGTGTCTCTGTAGGAGAAAGTTTTTTAAAAAGCCGGCGGTAAAAGCAGAAGGTGAAGCAGGCGAACTAGCTTCTCTGGGCACAAGGACAAGCCAGAGATCACCTTCCAGTGAGCAGGTTTACGGACTGAAAAAACACACACACAGAGACCTCTTGTTAATGATTAAACGGACATTTAGTCAGCGGGAGTGTCGGTCGCAGCACAAGCTGAAACCACTGACCGACATTTTTTTTTTTACTTTTCCCAACACCCTGATCAGTTTACAGGAAGATTTCCCCCGAACACACACAAAAATCCTACAGCCGCGTTGCCCCCATCAGCTCATGTTTCAAGGTTAAGAGTTTAAACCTTGCAGTGGTGCAACAAGCGCTCATTCTGTACGTAAGAGCGCAGCAACGAAAAAGACTCAGAATTTAAATTGTAGGGGAGACCGGGGATAGTTGTAACGTGGGTCAGTTGTAACACTTCCAATTTCTCCAATCAGGGCTAAGTTTCAAATGATGTGACTCATCCTGTGCATGCCCAACTCAGTTCTGCTATCACATGTGAAAAATCAGCACATTTTGTCAAACACAGACAATTTAACACGAAAAAAAGTAATTTGTATGCCAAAAAGTAAGTTTTTCTACTTTATTTCAATTTCTAATAGCATTATCTGCTTTGCAGTTAAACTCATCAAACTTAAATTATGTTATTTGTATGTCTATGGGGATATATTCTGTGTAGGTCTTTAGAGCTAGTGTTTTAGCCGTTGGCTGTAATGTTAGCTAGTTCATGGCTATAGGAGTCTGGGTCAGTTGTAACAGCAACAGTCTGGGTTAGTTGTAACAATAATGCAGATGTTACAACTTACCACACTATTACTTTAACTTATATTAAACAAGTTGGGGCAACGACATCAGCAGAGAGAGGTTCACTGGTCGCATTTGTATATGTGGTTAATGCCATTGGCAACACAATTACTTCACTGTTTGTGTTCCCACACATACATTATGCAGACCACTGTGTCAGAGATGGACCAGTAGGAAGTACTGGTAGTGGAAATAAATCAGGATGGGTGCAAGAAACAGATTTCCTCATCTTTCTGAAGCACTTTGCAAACCACACCAAGGTAAGCCATGATAAAAAGTAAAATGGAATTGCGATGCTGGTGAACAACTACATTTTTTCAGCTTCATTGTTATGTTTAACATTGGTGCAAGAGTTGTAGGTTATAATGCCCACTGAGCCAATGAGGCCAAACTCAAGGAAGACCAATCAAAATTAATGAAATATTCAGTTGCAGAAAATTCCATAATTTGTCTTTTTTGGGGGGTTGGAATATGTTCAAAACCTTGATTTTTGCATTCTGTCACACACACACACACACACAGCTACATAAATGGATGTAAGTGCATTCATGTGTTGAATAAAAAAGATTACATGTTAATGTTTTCTTAGTACCGTTATTTCATTGTGTTACATTTTACCCCAGGATATGTTACAACTAACTCAGACTATGGGGTTAATTGTAACATTTCACTCTTTGTGTTTGAGACCATACCATGCAATGGGTAATTGTGCTGCAGAGAAAATAGCTGCACTGTTTAATAGCCAACACATGTAAATACTTTGCATTACATTTTGAATCCACTACCTTAAACGAGCTCCAATTTACAGACAGAAACGTCAAAAATGTTACAACTATCCCCGGTCTCCCCTACTGGGACCACTTATCCACGGAGCTTTACTTACTCAGGACCCAAACTGACGCGTCATTAAATATTTCTCTTGCATAGCCTTTGGCTGTGTTCAGGGGCGAATCTAGATACGAAGCTTTAGAGGGCCTCAGCCCCCAGCCACAATGCCAGGGTTAGTGCTCTAAAATTAATATTAATGGAATATACTTCTTTCAAATGTAGTCAGCTCTTTCCACATTTGCAATTTCAGTAGAATGTCAACTTCAAAAACAGCTTAAATAGCTGATGACATATTGCAGTGTCTAAAAATAATTCATAATAAATAATCACAGATTTAAATATAATAAACAGCTTTAAGGTGGAAACTTTAGTCTCAATCATTTTGACCAGAGTTTTCCAAAGTAAAGAACAACTTGTGAGGAGAGCACAGCTTTTTTTCAATCTCTTAAACACATGGAGGTCAACCAAATCATTAAGCACTTAAAGTACCATTATTCAATAAACAAAGTGGAAAATCTCACTGCCAAGAAGCAAAATGGTAAGAGAGTTTTTTTAAATTCATACAAACCCTCCCTTCATTCTGCAGATTCAGCACAGAGCATCATCATCTATCCTAAATCCAAGAGTGGGGGGCAGATTTGTAGTCTGTGACGCCAATGCAGTTTCAGCTATCTTGTTTAGGCCATGATTTGAATCCCATCAAACACTACTATTCATATTAGCTAGTACGTTCTTAAGAAAAACCACAGATATTTTTAAGTGTGCTGCTGGAAAGCACACAGTATCCATGAAATGCATGTCAACTTATTTGGTAAAACATTTCCGGCTAACCTCACCGTCTGCCCATTTACTCACCTGATTCTTCCTGCTCTTCTACAATCGCTCTGCCCTCTCTCTCCATCCTCCGCACGCCCTCGTTCCACTGATAATAGCACAAACACTGCATTCAACTACAAAAAGCACAATACTATAATCTGATGATCATTATTGTAATAGCAGTTGGGGATCCATTTTTGATATCAGTATAAAACAGCTTAGTTATGTAAAATTATCATTAACTGTGGCCAAAACAGAAGCTACAGCTGTACATGTCTCACCTGTTTCTTTCTCTCCCTCTGTGTCCTCCTCTCTCAGACCTTGTGCGGTCACCCAAAAGTTAAAAGTAACAGTGAAACAGAATTTACAAACTAATAAAAGGCACAAATTGATCCATACCAATTTCTAGCAGTATTCAAACTGAATACAAGCTGCTGCTGGATGTCGACAGGTAGCATCCTTTTAACTTACTGTCACCTGGAACTGGAGCTGTGCTGTTAATAAACACTGAAACCCAATTTAAACAGAATAGGAATAGAAATCTTTAACAAACTGAATCAATAAAGTAGCTCTTTTTCTGGCAACTGGCGATATGCCAGCCAACTATTACTATAGTTACTTTTAGGGGTGCTGTGATTAAATTTAAGGATGTTTTTTTTTTAATGGGACCACTAAAAAGGGTCTGAGCTCACCTATGGCTGTGTTGCATTGGCTGCTTAAGAATGATATACAACAAGAGGTATCATAACAGATAGAAAAACTCCTGCAACAGATGAGTTGTACTTTTTCCCTCTGTATTACCTTCTTAAAGATGTAAAGAAGGAAAAGTGCCTGTACAATATTTAACATTAGGAGAAGTTAGAGAAAATATCTGACTCAGGCTGGTTACCACTTATATACTGGGGAGGCAGGTAAATGTAAACAAGTTGTAATAAAACCAAATCCGACATGATATCAGGACATTTATGTCCACTAGAGGGGGCTGTGTGCTGTATTTGTTTCAGCCCAAACACTGCCGGTGCAGTGGTTGAGTGTTTGTCCATACCTATTTGAGTAAAAAAAAAAGTTGAATATTTGAGCTTTATATTTTTTTTTCCAAGGGCTGTTTTAATGCACATCATTACAGATATTCGATTCAGGAAAAGAAGACATTTGAAATCGAAATAAGTGACTAAGTGTGAGTGGAGTAGGGTTAAAAAAACAGTGAATCAATTGCTTAGTGGATATAGTGGCCTTTTATTGGTATTACCATATATGCATTTCAGTAAAGCAATGTTTAAATCTTCTTAGCTACAATCACAAAAACTGGGAAAAAAACCAGGTTAAGCCACTTATACTAAATACAAAAGAAATAAATAATAACAATAATACACATTAAAATATTTTTACCTGAGAAATTAATTGACTTTGACGGCTATATGTCTGGTTTCCTTGAGATTGACATGTCACTGAAATATGTGAAATATGTCATTTTTCTTTTTCTGATGTCAAACAATAGTGTGTAAAACATCACAGCACAAAGGAAATATTTTTAAACAGTGTGTTTTGTTACTTTACTGTCAACACAATATTACCATTTATCGTCTGGTACATATACAAGAATAAAGAATTATTCAGTACTAACTTGCACAAACCAAGAAACATAAGTTGCAGAAATTCTGACTTCTTTCAGTGGTTGTGTATTTATTATTTTTTTTAAAAAGCAGTAACTTATGTTGTAGTATTTTATTCTATTCTATTCTGTTCTATTCTTACAAAACTACTGGATAATATCAAAATGAAAACTTCACTATTTACCCAAAGGTTACATGTGAAACAATGTTCCAGCGCTTCAGAGTATTATTTATCCATTTTGTTACAACACATGGTTTCTGTGATTTCAGCAGTATCTAACACAGTAATAGGAAAATAGGAAACACTGAGCTGGCCCTGCACTTCCAGTAGATTTATTATTATCCAGGGTCATAAATGTCGCTGTAAAGTACATGTGTCTGAGTCCACCATGGCATAAAAACAACAGTACTTGTTGTTGTATTATGATGAACGAATGTTTTAAATTTAAGCTAACTCAGTTTGTGTTTAGTCAATTAATTTGTATTTTTTATCCAAAGAAAGAACTTGCAAATATCGCTAAATGTTGCATAAGACTGTAAATGTCTTCTTTCATGCTTAAATGCAAATTTAAGTGTAACACCATGCTTATGCTCTGTTTGACTCTTTGTAAAATTACAAAATGATTTGATTGAAAATAAATTACATATGAAGATGGTTAAGTTCAATCAAATTTACACTGTTTGTTTAAATGCAGGCTACCTGTACTATACAGTTGATTATAAAGTATTTTCATGATTAGGTGAGGTCAGTTCCATGATTTTTCCATGACAGTTTAAGCAGACAAAAGATCTGGAGTTTATATTATTTCACTGGAATGTAGTCATGAGGTCTAAAGAGATGTTAATGCCAGTGAAAGAGGGTGTGATTAGACCCAAAAATCAAAATAAACCCATCTGAGACAGGAAAAACTTGATTAGAAACGGCCGAATCAACAATCTGATTTATTCATAAGAAGAATGAATGCTCCAACCAGCTCAGCAACACTGAAAGGTCCAAAAGACCAAAGAAGAAAACTAAAGTGGATGATAACAGTAAATATACCCTGTAAATATACAGGGTTTAAAACAAGGTGCAAACATGAGGTTAAACTGAAGAACAAGAAGGTCAGATTAGATTTGCCAGAAAACATCTAAAAGACCTCGCACAGGTTTTGAAAAGCCATCTTTGAAAAGTTGAAACCAAGATTAACTTGTAACTTAAGAAACATGGGAAGAGAAAGTCAAGAGAAGAAGAGAAACAGCTTGTGATCCATTTCACTACCACATTATCTGTGAAACATGGTGGAGACAATGGGCCTCATGTACTAATACATAAACAAGTCCACACGAAAAATTACTGTTAGATTTGTGAAACGTTGCGTGCCAGACTATTCTGATGTCACCAATGTGCATATGCTAGTAAATCAAAAGCATTTGGAACCAACATGCACATTTCCTCACCCCCATTTCTCTATGTACAAAACTATGTTTACCTCCAAGTGAAGCAGAGCACATGGTGACGATGTTTTAAGAGAGAAGCCTGCAGCTCTAAGACAAGAATTTAGGAGAAAGTTTGACTGTAGAAAATGGAATAAGTGTCTGAGGTCCAAGGAGGAAGTGTTTCCACATAAGTGATGGTCATCCAAAAATGAAAAATGACTAAATGAAAAAAAAAAAACTTAGGCTGATACTTGCTGTGTCAAACACTAACAGACAACAAGAAAAATGACATGGAGAATTGTCCATGGCATTCACTTGAACATCTTTACAGACAGACTGAAAACACTAGAATTCACGCCATCTAATCTATCACACAATATAATTCAATTCAATTCAATTGTATTTATATAGCGCCAAATCACAACAAAAGTCGCCTCAAGGCGCTTCATAGATAATACACTCTGCTACCCAACTCTCAGTCAGTGATATTCTGAAAAGCAAATGAACAGCTCATCACTTCAACTTTGGAGAAAAACTAAATATTTTTACCCTGCGCAAAAATCAAATGCAAAATTACCGTCACATTTGTGAAACGTGCATGCCAGCCTTTTTTGTTGTCACCACGGTGCATATATTAGTCAATCAAAAGCATTTGGAACTAACATTCATATTTCCTCTGCCCCATTTATCTCTGTATGAAACTATGTTTACCTCCAAGTGAAGCAGACCACATGGTGACGATGTTTTAAGAGAGAGTCACAATACAACACAAAATGCAAAAATGCAGAGAGGAAAGACTGTCTTCTGCAATCTGGTCACATGAGGACACACACAGTGGGATGTTTGTTATTAGCATAGTACATGTAACATTACAATCAGGCTTGTCCATGACAGCCACTTTGTACATCTTTACAGACAGACTGAAAGCACTAGAATTCAACTCATCTTATCCACAGCATGATGAGATACATAAAGGATATGAACGGCTCATCACTTCAACTTTGGAGAAAAACGTCTGGGTTTCAGCATTAGTATGGCTTTCTTTCAGTATGTCCAGCACTGTGGTTTTGATAGTTTTCTTGTCGGCTTTGGAGAGGTTTGCTTTGAGTTTGAGCAGAGCCGAGACATGTTTTTCACTGTTGGGGACACAAAGAAGAAAGGGTTAAAAAAAGTGTATCATGTATTTCATGATTATGTTTATGATGCTTGCCTGGGGACTCTGTTGTCCTACTGGGAGACTTCAATGCTCATGTGGGCAATGAAAATGAGACCTGGAGGGGCGTGATTGGGAGGAATGGCGGTACCTTTGGATTGGCATACTGGGATGGTGGTTCCCATCTTTAAGAAAGGGGACCGGAGGGTGTGTTCCAACTACAGGGGGATCACACTCCTCAGCCTCCCTGGATGGTAGGGTGCTGGAAAGGAGAGTCCGTCCATTCGTCAAACATCAGATACAGGAGGAACAATGCGGTTTCCGTCCTGATCGTGGAATACAGGACCAGCTCTTTATCCTCTTAATGATACTTAAGGGTGAATGGGAGTTTGCACAACCAGTCTACATGTATTTTGTGGACTTGGAGAAAGCATTCGACCGTGTCCCTCAGAGTGTCCTGTGGGAGGTACTCCAGGAGTATAGGGTGTTTGGCCCATTGCTATGGGCCATTCGATCCTTATACAACCGTGGCAAGAGCTTGGTCTGCAATGCCGGCAATAAATCGGACTAGTTGTCGGTGGGTGATGGGCTCTGCCAGGGCTGCCCTTTGTCAATGATTCTGTTCATAATTTTTATGGACAGAATTTCTAAGCATAGCCAAGTGGCGGAAGGATTTCACCTGGGTTGTCTCAAAATCTCATCTCTGCTTTTCGCAGATGATGTGGTTCTGTTGGCTTTATCAGGTAATGCCCTCTCACTGGAACAGTTCGCAGCCGAGTGCAAAGCAGTGGGAATGAGAATCAGCACTTCCAAATCTGAGGTCAGCCGGAAAAGGGGGGAGTGTCCACTCCACGTCCGGTACAAGTTCCTGCCCCAAGTAGAAGAGTTTAAGTATCTCGAGGTCTTGAGATACTGGGAATGGAGAAGGGAGTGGGAGATCAACAGATGGATTAGTTCTGCGGCTGCATTGATGCAGACACTGCACTGGTCTGTCGCGGTGCAGAGAGCTGAGTGTAAAAGGGAAGCTCTCAATTTAACGGTTGATCTACAACCCCACCTTCACCTATGGTCCCGAGTTGTGGGTAGTGACTGAAAGAACGAGACCACGGATACAAGTGGAGGACATGAACTTCCTCCGAAGGGTGGCTGGCCTCTCCCTTACAGATAGGGTGAGAGGTTCGGCCGCTGCTCCTCCATATTGAAAGGAGCCAGTTGAGGCGGTTCTGGGCATCTCCTGGGTGAGGTGTTCCAGACACGTCTTTTTCTGTGTGTAACCAGTTTCCTGCCTCTGACACACATTCTTCCTAATAGCTGTCAGTAACACATCACCACACCTATTTAAACTTCTGAAAAAAGTGAAGGTGGAAAATGTGTCAGTTTCTGTTTTAAATACAACAGTAATTGGAACTCGTATTGGTGACACTGATATGTGCCTAGATGTACATGAATTCCAGGTTTCCACTAGTTTTACCAAATAACTCCCCATGAAATCATACACTTCTGTGGTGCTGATGCTTTCAGACACACAGACAGTCTATATGTGAGTGCTATCAACAGCAGTGTTTATGTCCCCTGATTCCCTTTTTCCTTTTCCTTTAAGGTTAGAAATAAGAGGTCTATACAGTTGGGTTTCCGGTGCCACATTTGGAAGAAAATCTTTCTTTTCACTCTAATTAACAGCATTGACTTCATCTGCACACAATGCTCTCTCATGCCAGCATATTTTAATTTCAATGAATGCTAAGAAGAAACATCTGAAACCAACTGAGATGTTTGGCTCAGTCTACTTGCTGTTCCTCCTCACCTATCGATAAAAAGTGCAGTTGTTTTTGTATTAAAGTAAATAATGTCTGAGTCAATTCAAAAGTTACCTGAGGTCGGGATAAGCAGATCCCAGTGAAACGATTTGCATCTGTATGGCAGGAATATCTTGGAGTTTTAGCACTTCTGCAATCTTGGTCAGGATTTCCTTTAACCAGTCTTGTTTGGATCCCTGTGAAGACAAATCAGTGACGTCAGTTTAGTCTGCAAGTTTCCCCAAACTGTAATCAACATAACTGGAGTTATTACACTGGGGTTTCCCAAGATCGATGATGTATTTGATACGTTCTTTCAGTTTCATGAATAATGTCTTTATTTATGCACCATGTAGTCATCAACCAATGGTCAGATCTTTGAAACATTTGTAACTACAGTCCAGTTGTCCTTAAATGGTTTTTTTCCCTTCATTTCTACCATGTTTTAGTCCATGTAAAATGTTTGTATAAAATATTAATTTATTAGCTACAGATAAAAATCTGTAATTTAAAAATCTTTATGACAAGGGCACTCATCATCTAACTTATATATTGACTGTTGGTCCGTCATTTTCTATGAGTCAATACCTTTGTTCTTAACCCTCTCAGGCTCAAATTAAACTTTTTGTTGCTAATGCACAACCAAGTCCTGCAGTGGTACTTCTGAGTAAAAAAAACTCATAAAATATGTATGTGGGGTAATCAGGTTGTTAGTTTTTAACTGTTGCAAATCAGCAACGCCTGCCTCGAGAGGGTTAAGGAATGAGTCAGGTTTTCCATTCCATTTCTTCTATATCCTTGGAGGCTGACATTTTAGCCAACTCCTCTGACTTCCTTTTTGAACTTTATAGAACTTTTAGTCAAAACTTCCAAACCAAATGAATGTGAAATGCAGCTGATTCTTATTCTTATGTTTTCCAGAGCTCAGCAGAAATCTGATCACTTTTGGGTTTTATTCATGTCTCAGCTAAAAAGTGCAGTGAAGGTGAGTCTCACCATTCTGGCAAACAGCTCGTGCAGTCTCTCTGCATTTTCTTGCACAGTCTTGTAAGCCTTCAGCTGACGATCCTTGTCCTTCAGTTTGACCTCTCCTTTCAGGAGCCTCTGGACATATTCCACTGTCACTTCCTGGTGAAGCTGACCAATCAGCTCCTGAATTTAGCCCAAGTATATAAGTAGTCAGAGCACATCATAATCCTTTTACTTAAACATTAGCAATGAAGGCAATAATGGCCATTCAATCCAAAACAAAGTTTCCTCCTTTTACCTGGTAAGAGGACTGACTGGAACCCTGAAGTTCTTGAAGCTGGTCTTCAGTGCTGTTCAGCAGCTTCTCAAACGTGTTCTTCTTCAGCCAGTCACTGGTTCCCACCTTCTGGTAGTGTGGCTGTGTGGGGAACAAATAACACATTGTTTTAAAATCTTTGATTAAAACATGTTAGGATTTAATCCTGAGGATTATTGATATCTGCAGTTGTAAAGAACTTACTTTGAGGATCTTGTGCACAGGGGTTAATAAATAAGTGTGGGCAGACTGTTTCATCTCAGTCAGGACCTGCAAACAGTTTTCCCGCACATTCTCTGGGAACAGATCGTGCTTCTCAAAGAAGTCCCTTTAGACAGACCACACAGGACACATTAGCTCACAGTGAAGTATTCTCCTTTTATGATGAAGTTAAAATCTGAATTTCCATCTAACTGGATCAGAAACATACCTGAACTGTTCGACACAGCTGAGGTTTGCCTTTATGAAAGCTTTGCTGTGCGGTTTGTTCTGCCTTATGATGTCTTCATGAAACTCTTTATACCTGCAGAAGATTAAGAACAGCTTTCACTTTTATTATCTTGTTATTACCAAACATAAAACTAAAATGTATTTTCAAATTTAAATATTTAAAAGACAGCCTTGTGAAGCCTTGTTACCTCTGCATGAAGTCTGTCAGGTTGGATGTTATTTCCTGGGCTTTGTGTCGGTCTCTTACAGTTATATGTGCTGATGTCACCATGCCGTTGATCAACTGAAGACAAATGTATTGACAAATCAGTGGCAGTTTTAAGTTCTCAAAGCACTTTACACAGCAATGCACTTCCATCATTTTCAGATCCAGTTAAACACCAGGAACCAAACCCAGTGCTTTACAATGTTAGTGACAAACCCAAGTGATTAAACTACAGAACCATGGGAGGGTTTGAAACTGTGACTCTGATCCGACAGTAAATACGTTTCTATAAATGACCCAAACAAAAATAATTGTCTTCCTTGTTTGTAAATCTTTTTCTCAAAGTTTCTCAAAGTCTTTTTCAGTTTGGTTAATATGTGCAGCAGGCTGGAAAATATTTGTCTGCACTTCTTTGGAAAGTTCTAAAGTGGATAACAGAGTAAATGTCATTTTGCACATTTTGTTCTCCTATAATCAAAACAATGCTATGTCATTACTTCACCACAACAATTTTATTGCACAGTTCTGATATAGCAATGTATTCAAAGCCTCTCACAATGGTCAATGTGGCGGTGGTGAGGTCCCTGGCTCAACTGCAGGGGAGGAGTGGAGCAGTGAGCTCAAGGGTGATGGAGGGACCCCTCTTGAGGTGTCAGGGATTTAACTAATGAGGTTTCTCTCTTTGTAAATAATGAAGCCAGAGACCTAAGATGAGACGTGTGTGAGCTGGAGACCAGCAGGAAAACAGGTGGAGTGGGTGCCGTACCTGTCAACAAGCAAATGATTTGCAATAAACACTCCTCAACATGATGCAGTGTGTCAGGTGAGTCACTACAGTCAACAATTACAAGTCAACAAACGCATGACTCACTATAAGAATCCTTGAAGTTGACCACCACAAGTGACGCCTTTCACTTTATATTAACACCTTTTTATAAAAGCATCAATTTCAGCCTCTTTTATATCAAGTTGTAGCAACTCTACGGCAACTGTACCTGGATGACATCATAGGCCACAGGACTGGCGTAGCAACCATCATCTCTTGTCGGCTCCTTTCCTTGATCCCACTCTTTCTTTGCTTCATCCAATACTCGGCCAATATAAATCATCAGGTCGCTCTAAACACACAACAACACACAGTTGTCACTTTTAAACTGCTTTCATGTGTAAAGATTTAATTACTGACAGTAATAATTACATCTACAATATTATGTCTAAAAAATATCCGTTAAAACCAGCAACTCTTTGATGCTGCATTTACACATCTCACTTTAAGCCCTGCAAAGACCATACTGATTAACTGGATACACGCCTCAGATACACTGTGTTACCTGTTGTTTGCTGAGGTACTGCTCCTCCAGAGCTTTCAGTAACTCGTCAGGAAGCAGGTTTCCCAGCGCTTCAGTATTGATATTACTGGCCAGCTCAGGTTTTTCAAGGATTCTGGTACACAGAGCAGATAACACATGAGTTTCTATAAACACCCCAAGTTGTGTTTAGTCTATAAAAATGGCATTTTATTTTGCACATTAAGAAAACAAGAAATTAGCCGTTACATTTGTATTATTATTCACTATCTGTAATTGCTCAGGTATTTATTCTTCTAAAAACAATGAAGGACCTCACACTGACAGACATCCTCATGTTTAGTCACAGAAAGATGCTGCTTCAAACAATAATTGAACTGGTGGCTTACTCTGGATAAAACTCCTTCACCCATCGCAGGAGGAAGCTGCAGTCCTTGTCATCCAGAACAAAGTCTGCAATCTTTTTGAGCCTTGCGCTGAAAGTTTGATGGTACTGTCTTGCATAAAAGTTACAGATGTCCATCTCTGGTGGGTAGCAGTTCTTCACAACCTCCACCACCTGCTGCAGGTCCTCCTTCAGCTGCCTGCCCATGGAGTGGATCTCTGCCTCTATAGATGACTGGTTCACGGGATCACCAATGGGGCTTGATGGATTATCCATACGCCCATTTACTAATTTTTGAAGCACTTCATCATGGTGTTTCTTCCACTCGCTGGGCCTCCAGGCTGGTGGAGTCTGGCATCTTTGTTTCCACAGCTGGTCCTGCTCTTCCTCAAGGTTGATGGCTTTCACCGCAGATGTCAAAGCAGACACCTCTTCCTCAGTGCTGAGAGAAAGACTCTTCTGCAGAATCTGCCATACACGCTCTTCAAGGGCTTTATGGTCTGCAGCAAGCTTTTCTACTGCTTCCTTGTTGGCCTCAGCCTCAGCTGTCTCCCAAAACAGATGTTTCTCCCTGTCTATCAGTTGCTGAGTGGCCTCACAAAAGGCTTGGATTTCAAGGTATTCCTCAAACGTAGGTTTCACTGGTGGACAATAACAAAGACAAATCTTTGAATTTCTTTTAGATTAGTACTATTTTATAGTTCAATCACCCAGGCTCTCTGGGGTTCTCTTGGTATTTATCACTAAACATCTAAACAAATCTTCCTAAACAGTGAAATGAATGCTGCACATGTACTATATACACATAATTAAATATCATGAAAATAATTGTAATTAAACTTATGCCATGGATATTAACATGGGATTCAACAAATAAAAAAATATTTGTACTTCCCACCTTCCACCGAGGAGCGCCTATCCTCGTGTCCTTTCCGTCTAAAAGAAAACTCTCTCTTAACAGTATTATTGGGATCTGAAAGAAAAAAGCACACAGTTTAATGAAGTTTGAATAACAGACTGCAGACATGAGTTCTGGTCTTTTGTTTTCTTCACTTTCCACAGACAAGCATCAGCAGTGCTTTTTGTTGTGAACTCAGTGTCAAAAAAAAATGTTGTCTTTTTGCCCATTATTGTCATGTGTAGCTGTGGCAGGCATGAAGGAGGTGGACCCAAGTGCAGAACTCAAACATGAAGGATGAACTAAAGGTGGCAGTTTTATTGCTGGGGAAATTGTTAAAAGCGTAAACTCACAAGAAACACCAAAATTTAGAAAAATGGAAAATAGTAACAAAAACACTGGGAAAAGAAAACTTACACCAAGAAACTACAAATGAGGAGCTACACTGAAACTAGAAACACATGGAGATTTACACACATGAGGAGGTACGATGTGACAAAGGGCAAAGAAAAACACAGGGCTTAGATATTCAGAGGAGTAATAAGGGAAACAGGAGCGAGCTCTGCCGCAAGCTTTTCTACTGCTTCCTTGTTGGCCTCAGCTGTCTCCCAAAACAGATGTTTCTCCCTGTCTATCAGTTGCTGAGTGGCTTCACAAAAGGCTTGCATTTCAAGGTATTCCTAAAATGTAGGTTTCACTGGTGGACAAAAACAAAGAAAAATTGTTTTTAATTATCAGCACTATTTAATAGATGAATCGCCCAGGCTCTGTTAAACTGCTTTGATACTTTCTCAAGTTTTCACCCCTAAAGATGAAACAGGTCAGAAGAAGCGTTTATAGCCATTATTTTTTTGTTTTTGTTCCACAATTTTACTGTGGAAAACACTTTTAATTATAACATGTTTCCTACTGCAACTTTGGACCTCTGACCTTTATAACGATTTGAATACATGTCCAATGTTCCTGAATAAGTTTTGTTGGGAAACAAAATAAACAGATCAAAAAATGTTTGATATTTATTACTTAACATTTAAACAAATCTTACTAATGAGTGAAATGAATGCTGCACATGTACAATATGCACATAATAATTAATAATAAGAAAATAAGAAAAATAATTATAATGAAACTTTCAACTATATTAAAATGGAGTTCAACAAATAAAAAATAAAAAATATTTGTACTTCCCACCTTTTTCCTCCTTCGAGTCTTTAGAAGGGAGTGTATCCACTTCCCTTTTCCATCTCCATAGAAAAGATTCGCTCATTCTCTTTAATCTTTTATCAAACATACGGGGTTCTAAAAAAGAAAAGCAAACATTTTAATGTAGTTTGAATAACAGACTGCAGGTTTTCTCCCCTTTCCACAGACAAACATCAGCAGTGCTTTTTGTTATGAACTCAGTGCCCAAAAAATTATTGTTGTTTTTTTGTCCACTATAATGACCACCGCAGAGAACATTTTATTAAACATTTTACCGAGAAAAAATCCTGTGCAGATTTTAGCCACTTTGGTTTGTTCTTTCATGACTGCATGATTGTAAATATGAAATCTGATAAAAGGGCTTTTTAACAGTCATTTGGAGTTTTTATAGTAAGGTCAGGGGTAACAATCCATGCATTAATGAGGTACATTTAGTTGTTAATATACTGGTTGTCCAGCCATCAAAAAACTGTAAGTCCAAAGTGTCACATATAAATGAATATTGGCATTTACGTGGTTTCATTTTTACAGTGCATGGTTAAGTTAGCAATTACATCCTGGAAATATTCTAGATTTGCAAAAATGTACCACTTTACATACATTAAATATTTTTTTAACACATAGATTATTGACCAGGTTAAAAATATTATTTGAAGGTATCAAATCAGGATTCAGGAAACTGTGATGAATATAATCACTAATAAATGTTAATGTTACACTACTAAATACAAATAGCAGCTTTACTTAGTCTAAGGAGCTTGGAAAGACAAGCATCTGGACTTCTTTAAGTTGCTTGAAGACGTTTCACCTCTCATTGGCAGTGTTGGGTAAGTTACTTTAAAATAGTAACTTAGTTACATTACTAGTTACTTCTCTCAAAAGTAACTCAGTTACTTCAAGTTACTCGTTACTTTCAAAGTAACTAGTTACTAGGGAACGTAACTTTGGTTTTACTCAGAATTCTCTTGTTAATGTGTTGCTTCCATAACTTTGCCAGTCTTCTAGCTTGCTTACTTGCCACAGTGCACTGTGCCACCGACCAATAGAAAGGAAAAGATAATGTGCATATTTCCACGAGAGAAATCCCACGCCTGGACCGTCATTGACCGCCGCCATGATTCTAGCCTACGTCACAGCGTCATGTGCGCCTTTTACATCCAACTAAAAAACTGCAGTCGTGGTGCTTTGATTGTACTCAGAACTCAGAAATTCTGCCTTCTGAATAGGAAGATGTAGGTAACACCAGACTGCAGATGAGCTGCATACAGGGCTGGACTGGGACAAAAAAAAAAATCAGCCCGGGCATTTTGACTAGAGACCAGCCCACTATTATAGGAAAAATCATAAAGCCTTTGAATGAAAACAAACACTGTTGTGACAGTGATGTACACTGTTCTGATGGTATATATGCATCAATCTATCAATCGTTTGTTGTAAGATTCAGATTAGGGCTGCCACAAACGATTATTTTGATAGTCGACTAGTCACCGATTATTTTTGCGATTAGTCGACTAATCAGATCATCATCCACTGGACGTAAAACTACAGCTTATATAACTATCATTAGCTTACAGCTTTAAGCTTTTAAGGTGCTAACTAAAAATAAAGACAAGATGATAGTTTATTCAATTTTAATGAAATCTGCAGATTGTTTCGGTGAAGTTTAATAAACTCCTTGCTATCTAAAATATAACAGGACACCGGGGTATATTCTCCAGCATCTCACACTTCTGATAATCAGCTGTCTGCTTGACGTTTATTCAGCTGTGTAAAAACTATAACTTTAATCTCAGCCAAACCGATTTACTCAGGAACAAATAAAATACTAAAAAAAAAAAAAAAAAAAGCCAAACAACAACATTTTTAATTTATCTAAGTGACTCATATATATTTAACCTGAGTCGCGAAAGAAAACAATTTGCCGGGAGTCCGGTGTTCTCACGGCGCTAGTGACCTAGCCCCCGGCTCGCTATCGAGCTAGTGGGTAACAGACGTCTCCGAAAACGTCGGAGCGCTTTTGAAAATATGTGGTGTCCTGATAAACTGAGCCGATATTTGAGGTTTACACAGCTACATTCTCGCCTGAAAATATGTTAAACGTTTATTTTGTGACCCAGAAAGAATAATAAGAGTAATATTAAAACTAACTAGCTACCGCCATTGTTGGAAACTAAGCTGGGCCGCGCTATGAATTCTGGGACACAGCTACTTCTTCTTCTTCGGGGTTTAACGGCAGCTGGAATCCTTGTACATGCAGTGCTGCCATCTTCTGTTTCAGTCCGTTATTACACTCTTAAATCCTGCTATTATTCCTGCGTCTTTTGCGATCTTACAAAGCTTCAAACGACACGTCGACTATTAAATCAGTCGTCGACGATTTTGATAGTCGACGTAATCGTGACTAGTCGACAAATCGTGGCAGCCCTAATTCAGATAATTATTTTTTAAAAGCGAGACATTTTGAATGAGAATAAGAAAGAAAAGTATTTCTTTGTGCCCCCCTCTCCCTGTTAATGTCCTACCTGCCCCCTGGCAACACTTTGCTAGACCCGCCCCTGCACAGTTACCAGCTGTCAGCTACATAAAAAAGGATCCTGGTGTTATTTGTCTCTCAGAAACAGTTCATAACTTCAACTCATTCATGTCACCTAAAAGGTAAACCTGTTTCTCCATCACAGCTCTGATGATTCAGTAAGGACATCTCCTGGTTTCATCTTCATGTTTCCGTCTCACCAGATAACCAAACCATATCATGACCAGCAGCTTTACAGCTGTGGCTCCAGCAAACATCAGCTGATACTAGAAATTAATATTAAATAAATTCTAACAACAGCTGATCAAGCTTAAACGTGCTGCTGTTGTTTAGCGCGACATCCGCTGGTTTCCTCTTTCTGGCGCAAAGTGGACGATAAACAAACAAGAGAGCCGATCAGCTGATCATTGATCAGTTTCATGATTGAAGTAGAAACAGGAGAGGGAGGGGGGAGAATGAGAGGCAGCTGTGCAGCGTAAACACAGAATAACTCCAGCTTTGTGTCTTTTTCATTGTAGCTGAATTACGGGACAAACTGTTCCTTTTCACCTCAATAAGAAATGCGTAATATTTTCTCTGAATACCAGACGGGACGGTTGGCAACTCTAATAACTTATGAACAAAATAAAGTTCAACATCATTAACTTCATAGCACCACCCAGCTGTATAGAAACTCCGTCATGCTAGCTAGCACGCAGTACGAAAAAGTCAGAATAACAAAAATAAACTCCACCTAAACTTGCTTCATATCTGACCCAGAGAGACTGCAGGTCATAACTTCTTACCTGAAGTTCAGTTCACACTTCGACCGGCGGCCGCCTCGGGTCTCTTTTCCTTCTGCGTCCCTTTTCCTTCATCCACCTGCTGGCCTCCACCACTTGCTAATGTTACTGAATCTGTGGAAGCTCCGCGATAGCCACCACACGAAGTAACGAGTAACGACCCTATCTAAATCCCAGTAACGACTAACGCGTTCCTGATTTTGGCATAATAACTAGTTACCGTGCTCGTTACCACAATAATAACGTAGTTACTGTAACGCGTTACTTAATAACGCGTTAGTCCCAACACTGCTCATTGGAGAAGCTTCTCCAGTTCTGGGGTCAAATGGTGAAGAGTCCCAGATTTAAGCCCTGTGGGAGTGTGGTGGTCCCCCCCGCCCCTCAATGAGCCTCTAACTAATCACATGAGCCAAGGTGTGAAGACGGGTGTGGGTCAGCCAAGGTTTCGGGTGAGCTCATTGTGAAACCTGGCCCCACCCTATCATGTGATTTCCTGAGGTCAGATGGCCCAGGATGTGAGTGGGCGTTAAGGCATCTGGGAAGG
Source organism: Maylandia zebra (assembly GCF_041146795.1). Taxonomy (NCBI): domain Eukaryota; kingdom Metazoa; phylum Chordata; class Actinopteri; order Cichliformes; family Cichlidae; genus Maylandia; species Maylandia zebra. The sequence goes on from NC_135185.1 coordinate 6,716,630, forward strand.
GATCTCAGAACTGGATTATAGATGGCAGACAGTTGGTGTCGTAAGCCATGAGGCAGTGTAGTTCACAGTCAGCCAAGGAAATCATGTCCAGAACAGAAGCCACAGTGAACATAGATGGCTTCTTTCACTCTTCTTTCAAACCATCAGTCTTCTCTGTTCAAAATGTGAACATTGGCATCCTCAAAAGAGTGACCTTTGTCCTTTAGATGCAGATGGACAGCCGAGTCTTGTCCCGTTGAGGTGGCTCTTCTATGTTGTGCCATGCGTTTATGAAGTGGCTGTTTGGTCTCTCCAGTGTAGCGGTCTGGGTATTCCTCGCTACACTCTACAGCATACACTACATTGTTAAGCTTGTGTTTAGGAGTTTTGTCTTTGGGATGAACCAGTTTTTGTCTGAGTGTGTTGCTGGGCCTGAAGTACACTGGGATGTCGTGCTTGGAGAAGACTCTCTGGAGTTCCGATACACCGGCTACAACAATGTTGTTTCGTTTGTCTTTCAGAGCCTCCCTAGTTGGTGTCTGATCTTCTTTTCTGTGCATCTTTGCTGACCTGTGAACCGCATGTTTTAAAAGCTTCCTTTACATGTACACTTTCCCCCTGAGATCCATTTCCAGACACCTTAACGCCCACTCACATCCTGTGTCATCTCTGTCATCGACCTCAGGAAATCACATGATAGAGTGATTTCCTTGGCTGACTTTGAACTACATCCGTTTTCACACCTTGGCTCGTGTGATTAGTTAGAGGATCATTAGGGGGTCCATTGTCCCTCTTGGGAGGACACTCCCACAGGGCTTAAATCTGGGACTCTCCACCATTTGACCCCAGAACTGAAGAAGCTTCTCGGATGAGAAGTGAAACGTCTTCAACTTAAAGAAGTCCAGACACTTTTCTTTCCAAGCTCCTTAGACTACAATGACCTGGATAACTGAGAACCTTCACAGACGGCAGCTTTACTTGCTCAACATTTGATTTTACTCCTGGTTGACTTATCTGCAGCCTTTAATAGTATTAATACTTCTCTTATTAACAGACTACACAACTGAGTTGGCATTACTGGTACTGCTCTCAAATGGTTTTCTTCATACTTGTCCAACAGATACTTCAGAATTTGTATGAATCAGCGTATGTCCTCATCTGCACCCCAAGTCTCAGTCCCTGCACCAGTTTCCTTTATTGTCATGGTCTCCGTGCCTGCCCGGTCGGCCCCACAAGGCTACAATTGCTGTTTCTGTTCTCTCCCTCTCTGCCTGGGCGGAGCTCACTGTGGGCTCCTGCCCTTGGCCCACACACACACCTGACAACACTCACCCATCATCACCGGGAGCACTATTTGAGGCTGGAACACAGATCCTCTCGTCGCTGGATGATTATACCCCTAACGTTAGTGTTCTCACAGCTCTTGTGCTTCATATTCGTGATTTGTGATTAGTTGGTGACCTGCCTTCTCGTCTGCCTCAGATCTCCCCCCCCGGGACCTGCGACCTCCCTGCTGCGGGAACGTGTGTGAGTGTGAGCGAAGAAGACGTGAACGAGTTACCCTGTGATTCCCCCGGAGTTTTGGATCCCTTCACTGTACATATATTGCACTGGCACTGTAAATAAACTACACCTTGGAGATACCTTACCGCTCTGCGTTTGAATCCCTGTACCAGATCGTGACAGAATCATCCAGCCACGGAAATGGATTCAGCAGATCCAGCGGTCTCGACTCCCACCCTCGCCACTTTGGCCGCGATGCTGGCACGCCACGAGCAGATGTTCATTCACCTTCGAGCAGAGCTCGCGAACCTCACACAGGCCGTGGCCCGGCTAACACTGCTACCGGCCGCTCCACTGGTCGCCGCTCCTCCGTCGGAGGCGCCAGCTCCAGCAGTAAGTGTCGCGCCACCTGCTCCCTCACCTGTTCACGTTGACAGATTCCTCCCCACTCCCAGGGCTTTCACGGGAGAGATTGATAAATGTGCTGGTTTCCTCACTCAGTGTGCCCTTCAGTTTCGCCAGCAACCGCAAGCCTTTTCTACTGATGGTGCGAAAATCGCTTATATCGTCCAGTTACTCCAGGACCGTGCTCTAACCTGGGCTCAAGCTGCGCTTCAGGCGGAGCCGGACATCACCTTTTCTGACTTTCTTACTAAGTTTAAAGGTGTGTTTGACAGGAAAGCCACAACTGCCACCGCCGGCCAGCGCTTGCTTGCGCTTAAACAAGGTAAACGCAGCATGGCTGATTTTTCTATTGACTTTTCTACCTTGGCTGAACAGGCGAAATGGGGGGAAGAGGCCCTTAAAAGTGCATTGCTCACTAATATTAATGAGGAAATAAAGAATGAACTAATGCTCCGTGAACTGCCTTCCTCCCTGGATGCGCTTCTGGTTTTGTGTATGCGGGTGGACGATCAGGTGCGCGCACATCCGAGCGCACGCGCGCGTTCGGGGCATGCCCCGCTGGACTTTTGTGGGACCCCTACTGCAGCCCATGGGTCGTGTGACGCCGACACCGGGGATGGGGAAGAGCCCATGCAGCTTGGGCGCTCACGGCTGTCGCCCGCGGAGCGCCAGCGCCGTCTTGCCTCCGGTGAGTGCGTTTATTGCAGCCGTAAAGGCCACTCTGTCTCCTCCTGCCCAACGCTGGCAAAAGGGCGCGCTCACCAGTGATCGTGAGGGTGCTGGTGGGCGATCTGTCGAGTGAAAGCCCTCTCCCCAGACTTGTTTTGCCGGCTACTCTGCGTGTTCGGACTGTTTCTCATTCTCTCTCCGTTCTCATTGACTCTGGGGCTGAGCAGAACTTTATTGACACCTCACTCGCCGCCAAACTGAACATCGCCTTGGAGCCTCTGTCACGCCCCCTCCGCGTTCACGCACTGTCGGGCCAGCGCCTGCCTGACATCACTCATGTTTCTGAATTCCTTTCATTATCTCTCTCTGGCAATCACGCAGAAAGGATTTGTTTTTTTCGTTTAAGGCTCCTCTCACTCCGCTGGTTCTGGGTCACCCCTGGCTTGTCCTCCACAACCCGCATATCGACTGGGAGAAGGGTGCCGTACTAGGTTGGAGTGTGGCCTGCCATATGAACTGCCTCCGGGCTGCGGCTTCCCCCGTTTCGCTCCCACCCACGGCCTCGCCGTCGGACGCCCCGGACCTCTCGATGGTTCCGCGGGTTTATCATGATCTGCGGGATGTTTTTTGTAAGGATCGGGCGCGGTCCCTTCCCCCGCACCGCCCGTACGATTGTGCCGTCGATCTTCTTCCTGGAGCTCCGCTGCCGTCTAGCCGCCTGTACAGCCTCTCCCGGCCTGAGAGGGATGCTATGGAGCGTTACATCTCGGAGTCGCTGGCGGCAGGGTTGATTCGCCCCTCCTCTTCCCCTATCGCGGCTGGGTTTTTTTTCGTGGATAAGAAGGATGGTTCGCTGCGGCCGTGTATTGACTTTCGGGGCCTTAATCAGATCACTGTTAAGAACAAATACCCTTTGCCGTTGCTTTCCTCCGCCTTTGAACTGCTTCAAGGCATGACCGTCTTTACCAAGCTGGATCTGCGCAACGCTTACCACCTGGTGCGCATCAGGGAGGGGGATGAGTGGAAGACCGCGTTCAATACGCATCGGGGCCACTTTGAGTATCTCGTGATGCCGTTTGGGCTGACTAACGCCCCCGCAGTGTTTCAGGCGATGGTTAATGATGTCCTTCGTGATTTTGTTAACCGTTGTGTATTTGTGTACTTGGATGACATCTTGATCTTTTCTAAGACACTCGAGGAGCACAAGGTCCATGTCCGGCAGGTCCTGCTACGCCTTCTGGAGAACCGGCTCTTTGTGAAGGGGGAGAAGTGCGATTTCCACGTGGCATCAGTGAGTTTTCTGGGCCACATTATCGAGAAGGGGGACTTGCGGACTGATCCGGAGAAAGTGCGGGCTGTGGTGGAATGGCCTACTCCTCCTGATCGCCGCCAAGTGCAACATTTTTGGGATTCGCCAACTTTTACAGACGGTTCATTCGCGATTTCAGCAGAATCGCTCTCCCTCTCACTAAACTCACCTCTCCCAAAGTTCCCTTCCAGTGGGATTCTGCCGCTCAGCGAGCCTTCGCCCTGCTCAAGGACAGGTTCACCACTGCTCCCATACTCCGGCAACCGGACCTTACACGGCAGTTCGTTGTGGAGGTGGACGCGTCGGACTCCGGGGTTGGGGCAGTTCTGTCTCAACAGCTGGACGGTAAGCTGCACCCGTGTGCCTTTTATTCTCGCCGTCTCTCCCCAGCAGAGTGTAACTATGACATTGGGGACCGGGAGCTTCTGGCCGTCAAGCTGGCCCTGGAGGAGTGGAGACATTGGTTGGAGGGAGCGGCACAACCATTCATCGTCTGGACGGATCACAAGAATCTGGAGTACCTGCGCTCGGCTAGACGTCTCAATTCCCGGCAAGCCAGGTGGGCGCTGTTTTTTGCTCGTTTTGACTTCACTATTACCTACAGGCCAGGAACACGGAACGTAAAGCCAGACGCCCTGTCCAGGCAATTCTCCATCACTGGGGAGGACTCGGACCCTGAGCCTGTCCTCCCGGCCGCCTGCGTAATTGGAGCCATCTCCTGGGAGATCGAGGGGCTCATCCAAGAGGTGCAGGAGACCGAACCGGATCCTGGCACTGGTCCACCTGGTCGCCTCTTCGTTCCTTCAGCCGTCCGCTCTCAGGTTCTCCAGTGGGCTCACACCGCCCGCTTTTCATGCCATCCTGGGGTCCTCCGCACCTGCTCGTTCCTCCGACGTTACTTCTGGTGGCCTGCTATGGCTAGGGATGCCAAGGAGTACGTAGCGGCCTGTTCGACCTGCGCCCGGAATAAGCTTTCGAACCGCCCTCCACCGGGTCTTCTGCAGCCTCTCCCTACACCAGCCCGACCGTGGTCCCATGTTTCTTTGGACTTTGTCATGGGGCTGCCGCCCTCCGCTGGTAACACCGCCATACTTACCGTTATCGATCGTTTCTCCAAAGCTGCACACTTCGTCGCCCTCCCGAAGCTCCCCTCTGCCTTGGAGACGGCCCGGCTCCTCACCTCCCATGTGTTCCGTCTTCACGGGATCCCCGAGGACATCGTCTCGGATAGAGGGCCGCAATTCACGTCCCGTGTTTGGAGGGAGTTCTGCTCCGCACTGGGGGCCAAGGTCAGTCTGTCTTCCGGTTTCCATCCACAGAGTAACGGGCAATCGGAGCGGGCCAACCAGGAGCTGGAAGCTGCCCTCCGCTGTGTTGCTTCGCACAACCAATCGACCTGGAGTGAACAGCTTCCATGGATTGAATACGCCCACAACAGCCACACGTCCTCCGCCACGGGCAAGTCTCCCTTCGAAGCGTCCCTGGGCTATCAACCGCCTTTGCTCCCGGCCATCGAAGGTGAGCACTCCGTTCCTTCTGTACAGGCTCACCTCGGCGGGTGCCGTCGTGCCTGGCGGGCGACTCGGGCTGCCCTACTCCGTACTAAGGAGCGGAACAAGACCCTCGCTGACCGTCGCCGGACACCGGCCCCCGTGTACACCATCGGTCAACAGGTATGGCTGGCTACCCGTTTTGTGCCGCTACGGACTGAGTCAAAGAAGCTGTCTCCTCAGTTTATTGGCCCTTTTCCCGTGGAAGCCATTGTGAACCCTGTGTCTGTCCGCCTCAAGCTGCCGCGCAACATGCGCATTCACAATGTCTTCCATGTGTCTCAGGTCAAGCCGGTGCTCTCCAGCCCGTTGTGCCCTCCCTCCAGGGCCCCGCCGCCCCCCCGGCTCGTGGATGGTCAGCTGGTCTACAATATCACCCGCATCATGGACTCCCGGCGCCGGGGTCGGGGTTTTCAGTACCTGGTTGACTGGGAGGGCTACGGGATAGAGGAACGCTCCTGGGTGCCTCGAGCTGCTGTCCTGGATGGGGCCATGCTCCGGGACTTCCACCGCAGGCATCCAGGTAAGCCTGGTGGGTCACCGGGAGGCTCCCGTTGAGGGGGGGGGGGGGGGGTACTGTCATGGTCTCCATGCCTGCCCGGTCGGCCCCACAAGGCTACAATTGCTGTTTCTGTTCTCTCCCTCTCTGCCTGGGCGGAGCTCACTGTGGGCTCCTGCCCTTGGCCCACACACACACCTGACAACACTCACCCATCATCACCGGGAGCACTATTTGAGGCTGGAACACAGATCCTCTCGTCGCTGGATGATTGTACCCCTAACGTTAGTGTTCTCACAGCTCTTGTGCTTCATATTCGTGATTTGTGATTAGTTGGTGACCTGCCTTCTCGTCTGCCTCAGATCTCCCCCCCCGGGACCTGCGACCTCCCTGCTGCGGGAACGTGTGTGAGTGTGAGCGAAGAAGACGTGAGCGAGTTACCCTGTGATTCCCCCGGAGTTTTGGATCCCTTCACTGTAAATGGTAAATGGTAAATGGCCTGCATTTGTATAGCGCTTTTCTAGTCCATAGGACCCCAAAGCGCTTTACACTACATTCAGTCATTCGCCCATTCACACACACTTTCACACACTGGCGATAGCAAGCTACATTGTAGCCACAGCTGCCCTGGGGCGCACTGACAGAGGCGAGGCTGCCGGACACTGGCGCCACCGGGCCCTCTGACCACCACCAGTAGGCAAACATGGGGTTAGTATCTTGCCCAAGGATATTTGGCATGCAGCCAGGAGGCAGCCTGGGATCGAACCATCGACCTTCTGATTACTGGCTGACCTGCTCTGCCACCTGAGCTACAGCCACTGTACATACAGTGGGGCAAAAAAGTATTTAGTCAGCCACCGATTGTGCAAGTTCCCCCACTTAAAATGATGACAGAGGTCAGTAATTTGCACCAGAGGTACACTTCAACTGTGAGAGACAGAATGTGAAAAAAAAAATCCATGAATTCACATGGTAGGATTTGTAAAGAATTTATTCGTAAATTAGGGTGGAAAATAAGTATTTGGTCACCTCAAACAAGGAAAATCTCTGGCTCTCACAGACCTGTAACGTCTTCCGTAAGAAGCTTTTCTGTCCCCCACTCGTTACTTGTATGAATGGCACCTGTTTGAACTCATCATCTGTATAAAAGACACCTGTCCACAGCCTCAAACAGTCAGACTCCAAACTCCGCCATGGCCAAGACCAAAGAGCTTTCAAAGGACACCAGGAAAAGTATTGTAGACCTGCACCAGACTGGGAAGAGTGAATCTACAATAGGCAAGCAGCTTGGTGTGAAAAAATCAACTGTGGGAGCAATCATCAGAAAATGGAAGACATACAAGACCACTGATAATCTTAAATTATTCTGTTATTATATGTTACCTTATATATGTAATCAAAGTAGTTGAATTAGAATACTGCTGTAGATCATATTATACCCTTTAAAATAGAGTGTGTGAGCTGTATGTAGTTTAGTTCTCATTATACTTTTGAGTTAACAGAACATATTCACATATTAGTCCATTAGATAAATGTGCATCACTCTGTATCCTTGATCTGCTGGGAATGTGTTACACTGTTTTCTTGACATGCTTAATTGTTGAATCATGAAGAGAAGGTTGTAAGCAGGAGACTCTGTGTCTAAAGACAGGGGAGATAGACAGACCACATTCCACACCCCCACCTTACAGAAAGCAGAGAAACAACTGCCGAGGTCATAACTTAGGCGCTGTAACAGAGAAAAATGTGATGTTTTGGCTTTCACGACTAGCTGGGGGCCACTAGAGACTATAAAAAGCTGAGCAACCCGTCACCATTTTGAGACATGCTGTCGAACCTCTGCAGGCATCTCTCCCGTCCGGACGTTGTAATGCTCTTATTGTTGAATTGTATGGAAATAAATGATTGTTGATTGAGCATTGATACACCGAGTATTGTCCCTCCTTCAGCCCAAAGATTCAAAGAACTGCGTATTTTCAACAACTTGGTGCCGTGTGACCCGGATCTTTGGTGTGCTGAGGAGGTGCAGATTTGACCTTTGGTGAGATCGTGAGGCGAGGTGAACAGAGGACCGGTCCAAAAATAAAAAGGTAAGCACAGCCTGTTGTATTATAAATACCAAATGTGCATATTGGGCTTTCCAAATTAATCTGTTCACTGAGTTACACGTATTTTCACAGTAAATTTGTCGGTGTCTGGTTTTTGGCGCAAGATACTAACAACATAAGTTGAGGCTGAATTCCAGTGTGTTAAATAAACTGCTTCTACCGAGAAACTAATAAGACACTACGTTGAGCTAGTTGCAGTAAACTGCTTCTACCGAGAAACTAATAAGATACTACGTTGAGCTAGTTGCAGCCACTTTACCTTCCACATTTAATTTTGTCTAATACTGGCTTCTGTAGCAATAATACGTTAGAATTTCTTCTGAAGACGCGGCCATTAGTTCAGTACATTGAAGTCGAGGTTTGAAGTTTGTTTATGGTGTCGGTTACGTCCTGGCTCTTGCCGGCTATGAAATAGAAGTTGATTTAAGGAAAAGCAGATGCTGACTTCACGGTGCGGTTAAACACTGGCAACGCGAGAGCGAAACACGTCCGTAGGTTTGGTTTATGATACGGCGTGTTCCGGTGATATGCGGCCGTGAAGTGCAGTAGTGGGTGGTGCTAATTTTAGTACATTGAACAGAGGTTTGACGGTGGTTTGTGGCGTCAGTCGAGTTTTTTTTTTAAGGGCTGCGGTCATAAAACAAAGTAAAATTTTACTTGCCAAGAAGTACATAGAGCAAAACCTGGTTTATGATGTCTGGTATAACTTCGGGGATGCAAGCATCACTTTTATGATGCGACTTTGCTCCGTTGTGGCGGTCATAAGCGCAGAGAAAGGGGTATTTTGGTCTATGGTGCAGTGTGCTTTAAGAAGATCTAATAGTTGAGCTCAGAGGTTTCTGTGTAAAATTCCCGCTGAGGAAAAGTGTTGTGTGTGAGTGTGAAAGCGCGCTCTGGGTGAGAGAGTGTGTGTGAAGCTGCGAGGCGCGCTCTGGGTGCTGTCTTGTGGGTGAAGCGCCCACTGAGGGAGAGTGTGACTGAGGCGCGCTCTGAGTGTGTTTTGTGTGGAGTGTGAAGCGTGAACACAGTGACAGTGACGGTTAATGTGTTTGATTAGGAGGACATTAGAGCAAAGACACATTTTTAGGATCAAACGTTGATGCCTAGTGTACCTGTGGAACTTTGCCTATGGAGTAGCGACCCTCCTGTCCAGGGACGCTTGGCCAGGACCGGCGGCGTCCGGGTGCTGAGGTGGTGACTTGGGGAGGTGAGGGCCCCCGCATAGCCACGGAAATAACACTGGAACAGCCGTGTAATCACGGGTTCACATTTATTTCCGGACTAGAACAAGACACATTTTGCGAACAAACGTTGAGTCTAGATTTAGTAAAGAAATATAAAAAGGTTGAATTCCTCGTTTCAGTGGTTGAAATTGTTGTGTGCCTGTCCCCTGACGAGTGTGAAATTAAAATAAAGAGGGAATTTGGAGCCACATAGAGATAGACGGGCATAATTGGGTGTATTACTCTGTGGTGTAATAAAAATAAAAAGGAGAGATAGTAAGAGGTGTGCAGTGGAGAATTATGAAGGAGTACAGAGAGGAATGTGTTGGGAGACTGGCGTACAGTTTACGCTGTCAAGGTAGGCGTGTTGCCTGCTTATCGGTTTAAAAGTGATGAAAATGAAATTAAATAAATCTCTTAGTGTGTTAATACAGGAAGCTGCGGACCTGGACCAACTGCCCCCACAAGCACAGCGGCCGAAGCAAAAATTATAGGTAATGGGAACCACACCCAGCACGAATCAGCAGCTGTGAAAAAGACAGCAGCGAGGAGAGAATTAGAGGAGAAATTAAGAGAAGTTTTAACACATAAAATTGGGGCCAACGGACTTGTGGAGGTTGGGAAGGCGTCCGGAGCATCACAACAAAAAGGTGAAACAAAAACACACACAAGCAGAGAAATCTGAGAGAAAGGCTCCTTTTAAGGTAACGCCTAGTTTGAGAAAAAGATCAAATTAACCTGCTTTTATACAAATGCACATACACGCAATGAAGAAACAGCTTACACTCATGAACACGTGAAGATTTTCCAGCAAGGTTAAAGAAAAATTAACATACTTAAATGATGAAGTCTATACATTACTGACAAAGAAACCCTCTGGGTTGCAGGACAACAATTTAACTAAAAAAAAAAAGGAACACTGGTCTAACCAACCAGGCAAGACACAACAAATTTAGTGGTTAAAAGATTCAAATTGTGACATGTTTTCTGTTGATTGATTAATAAAAGTGATTACTGAATGAAAGAAAGTTCCTTTTTTGGGCTTTTAAACATGATCTTAAGAATTTTAACATATACCGGTGTTGTCCTGTCAACTTGGTGGGTTAGGAGTTGATTATATCGGGAGACAAAAAACAAAAAAAGGGGGAGAGAAGGCTGACACAGGGCCTGGCCCCATTGCCTCCCCTCTGAATAACACAGCCAACACAACATCATTTTCCTGTTCGTTTGTTTTTGTTTTTTGTTTGTTTTTGTTTTGTTTTTGTTTTTCTATACATATTTAATTACAGGCTGCTTTGCCGGCCCTGAAAGCCGAGGCTGACTGGACTCCTGCTCTCCCCCATACGTGACACTGACCAAATGCTGCAACAGCTGGACCCACAACAACGACCTGAGAATGTCAACAGACCTGCAGGAATGTGATCTCATGCAGCCGAGACGGAGAGCACTAAACCTAAGGCCCGTTTCATTACACGGGGGAAAATTCCCAGACTGCGTCAGCTGACAGAGCTGTGACGAGACGCCCGCCAAGCCCGAATGAAAAGTAAGGCCGAGCGAAAGAATGCTGACCTTGATAACTTTACATTCACACTGTGCAGGACAGTGATGGACCAACACGGATGATCGGGTGGCGAAAAAGGGCGTGACCGAGACAGGAGGAGTAACTGAGGTCAGAAGGCACCTCAGAATGGACAAAAACACAGAAGAAGATGCAGGTTTCACCTGCGGTGAACATCGACACTGGAGAAAGGACTGCCCCAATTGGGGTCAGAACCAGGACGGACTGAATTTTGAGCAGCAGCAGCAGCAATGGTCGCAAACAAACTGAAAAAGGAGGGGGGGCAGGACCCCAGGGCATGCTTCAGGCCGTGGTTTACCCAGAACACCAGAACAGGAAAGTGATGAACACACACACCCACACAAACACACACATCTACATGCACTGACTCAGAATGAAGAGAAACACACACACACACACACACACACACACACGTCTCCAAACACACAGATTCAGAATGAAGTGAAATACACACATGAACACGTGCACTCGTTGAGTGAGTGAGAAATGACACACACACACACACACACACACACACACACACACACACGGGAATGTTGATTCACTGAGAAGTGATGCACACACATACACATGCACACGCTTGTGCAATAAAGAGTGATCCACACGCACACACACACACACGCTGATGCAATGAAGAATGCTTTGCTTATGCTGATATGCAAAATGCTGCACACAAACATCCCAATGCATAATTTTTATGAGGAGCCATTGATTACCATTAAATACTTAGAATGTGTTATATGTCACCTAGAGGGCATTTATGTAGATTTTAGGAATAAGGTCTAAAAAGTTTGGTTATGAAAACAATGTCTGTGCGTGATGTCTGTTTATGGCTCAAGGCCTTGACTGAATTCTTTGCTGTGCTTCACACAGCCCTGATGAGGAACAGTGGCACAGAGTGAAAATGATGAATTAATAGTGTAAGTTTTAGGTCGGAGTACGGCATTTTCTGTGATTGAGTTTTAATTCAAGGAGGAACAAAAGGTGTTACGGCACCTGAGGTTCTCATTCCCACACAATATTGTCCCGGCAGGAAGCAAAATGTTCCTGTGAATTTCTGGTTGATTGTTCGGTTTTGCTTAGCGCTAGCTTGATGTTATCAGTGAGCTTTGGCTTGTGTTCTTTCTCGTAAGCGAGAGAGGGATAGTTTTATGCTTGGACATGTCTGCAACGGGCCCTAATTTGTGTTATTGTAGTAGTATTTTGTTGGTTATGTCTGTTTTCGTTTTTGTTACAGTGCACTGGAGAAAAAACATCTGAGAGGTGTGATCCACCGGTGGTGATATGTTGATATTTTGTGAGTTCATGATTTAACAATCAGCTCTTTAAACAAGGCCTGAAAGATTGAAATTTAAAGCGCTATGAAATATTCTTACAAAAACAGTTGCAAAGTGTGCTTCTCCATGATTGTAATTGGCTTGGGAGAAATTCACTTATAGGGAACACTGAGAAGTTCTGAGTCTAAAAGGATTGCACCGAGTCAATCCGGCCCAAAAAAAACAACAAGGAATTGTTTTCCTTTAAAATGATGACGTCATCTTGCTGGTGATGGAGGCTCGAATAGGTTGCGCGTGAGACTCCATTATCAGCAACATCTGGTATGAATGTGTATGGAGGTATGCATGTGAATGGACTGTGATGGACTGACGACTAAAAGCTTTGACTGACTTGATACTGAGACAATGACTGCACCCACTTTAGGATTAGTAAATGCCAATAAACAATTCATAAACAATTCACCCAGGCGACAAGAGAAGGGTGGATGCTTCGCTTTGTTTTGTTTTGTTTTTTCAGGAGCAGGAGGATAAGAGAGACTGGAGGAGGAGACTCTAGCTTCACATAAGTATGAACTGCAGACTTAACACTGTGGTTGCTGATTTTGAGTTACTGATGTTTGCATTAAGAAAACTGTGCTATATTAGCTGTGTTTTGATTAAGGTATCATGTTATATTATTGGGAATGCCAAATGCTACAGTGGAGAAGACTTTTGATGCCACTCATGACTGGAACATGTTATTATTAACCATAGCAGGCCACTGTAAAAAGTCAATTAAATTTTATAGAGGAAAATCGCCAAAATTGAACAATACCTATGAATGACTGGCCACATTCAGAATAGAGATATGCAATAATAAACATTGGTCTACATGATTTAGGTTCTCACTTGAAACAGTAAGTTAGTAAATGTAGAATATAATCGACAGGGACATTTGATAGGATGTGGTACTGCAAAAGAACAAGAGCAAAGTAAATACAGAAAATATTGTGTTTAGTTTGGATAAATTCAAATTAAAATGTACCATTACACTCAGAGGATCAATATGGAATAAAACATATGCAAAATTTGTAGGAAGTACATGACTGATAACTGTTCTGTCCTGAGCTTTTGTTTCCAGAGCACCCACTTGACCACACCAACAGTTTCTCGCCACCGAGGAGGGGTACTTGCAAAAAGAATAGAATAAAAATCTGAGTTTAACAAAACATTTTAAATGTAAATATCAAGCTTACCTTTCTTTTTCCATGAAATGTGCTAGTGGGCACGCCAGCCATTTTGAAAAGGTGGGCAAAACAATTGGCAAGGCCACACCCCCACACGTGTGATATAATTTTAAAGGTACTGTTGCCCTCTCTAAGAAACATCAGGACTTAGAGGAGTGGCAAGTAGAGTATGCGAGCTACAAGCAAAAACTAAAATGTGTACTACAATGTGCAAAAAATGAAATACTGGGTCATCAGGGGGTCATGAGGGACATTTATAAAACTAAAAGTCCCACTAACCTTAAAGTGCACTTGAAAAGCTCACACAAGAAGGTTAACCTAGCTTACCTAGAAGACCTCATCAGGGGGAGCACACTCCCCCTCCTTGAAGAGCTCACCCACTCAACCCGCATCCCCAGAAAACAGCTAACCCCAGATAAGGCAGTGTGATGTATCCCGAGATAACAGGACTGGGACATCTAAATAAAGGTGTGAAACAATCGCCTTCAAAAGGTTATCAATTAACTTTAACCAAAATTAGGACCACTCGGTGCGGCAAGAGTTAATAGTTATTAGTCTCAACACCCAAGGATAATTAGAAGAGCATGACTGATATGATGGAACGGAGATTTTGTTACACTTAACTTTTGCAAAACACAAATAGAACTAAATTGAAACTAAGGATTTTCAGAAAATAAAAACTAGACTAAACTAGCAAAGAATTGGTAAAAACTAATTACAACTGGCAAAAAATTGAAAATCTGGAGTCGAAACTAAATAAAAGATAAAACCTAATGAAAATGGCGAAGCGTTTAAAACTCTGGTGCAGAGATTGGCAAATCTGACCAGGAACGTTATAAAATGGATTGTCAGAACAGTCAGCGTTAAAGCCACATTTGACAGCCCATACTAGGATGGCATTGGACATCTTGGGGGTGGAAAGGGGTTGGTGTGACCAAGGTGTGGTTTGGCTTGTCGTATGTATATTTGAGATCATATGGCTCTGGATGGACCGGTTACCAGGGCATGGAAGGAGGACAGACTCATTAAAGGAGGAGAAGGAACTTGCTGGGATTGGAGATCCTCTGGGTGAGTGGTTGATTAAAAGTATGCATAAAATAGAAGTTATCTGTTGTTATTGATTGGTAATAGATTGATAATTGGCCACATTTACAGCTGTATTGACTTGTTGTGGACGTAGTCGACTTCAGGTTTAAACACTCTAATTAACAGGGTGAAAATAGTGACATTAAAGGAAGAGTATGCAGCACCACCCTGTCAGACGCCAGTGATGGTTTTCATTGCAGGTGTAACCATGATCGTTTTTATACATATTGCAACTTGTTGCTCATTGTAGAGTTGTGCTCAAGTTAATAAGGGTTAAAAGCTACAGTCAGCGCGAATGTCTGACTGATCTATTGAGGGGAAAGGCTTCGAGCATAGAAGGCCGCACGCGCTTACATAACATTGATATCATGTTATTCTTTGTGATCTTTTCTTCCATTATGTCTTTAAGGTTAGTTTAAATAGTGGCAGTTAATTAAACGAGATTTATTAAAATATTAAATACCTGAGTCAGAACGTTACACGCGGATCACCTTAAGAGTCTGGGAAACTTTGTAGCTGCCTAACTTTTTTGAATGTTCTAGCTCCGTTGATTTGACACATTGGAATGTGTCAAAAAAGGGGGGGAAGGTTGAGCTTTAACATCAAACCAGGATTATTTGAACATTTTATAACTTCATTTGTGTCTTTAATAATTTAGGAATGGTAAAGCTTAAGCTAATAGCGGTCCGAGAAGACGGACCTTTTAGAGAATCAGTGAAAAAGCATAAACTATCACTTTCATGTTTAATCATTACTCATTGAAATGAACTGAATAGCGTTTAGAAGATTTGTTAATTTTTTGTCTTTTGTTAAAAAGAGGGGTTTCAATAATTTTCAGACACACCTTGCAAATGTGCTTATAACGAGTTGGCACTCGGCCTTTTGAAGGTCAGAAGCTTCGTTCGGCGTGACTGTCCGGACTGATAAAGTGTAGGAAATGCCTTGAGTGCAGAGGGCTAAATGCAAACATGCTTACACACACATAAGATATGATTAGAATAAGTCCCTGGGACATTCTGAATGTTTTAGACCAATTCTGAATCACTAGAAGGTCAGTAGATAAGAACATTAGATTATTAGGGTTAGGAAGAGAGGTGCTTTGGTTTTCTGTCTCTTACAGAGAAAGGAACAGACACCAGACGAGGTCACAGAGATGCGAGGATCCTCCGTAGCAGAGTCAGACACAGTGACTGCCGAGACATCAACTGGGTCCAAGGGTCATGGCGTTTGGGCTCCAGCTAGTCACCACAAAAGGATGGATCCCATAAACACAGTAATAACCATGAAGGGGTTGGCGGAAATCCGGGAACACCAGACCAACGAGGTTCGAGAGGCTTTTGGGCAAAAAGGGGACACCTTCCTGTTCCTTTTTCTGGAGAATACACAGATCGTTGTTTGAAATCGGAGCAGAATAATCCCCTGATCTGTGTTACGACTGAAGGGTTGTCTAACCCCTAAGGTTGAAGTAAGAAGAACAGAGGATCACGCAACTGGACGACACTGGTAGCTGCAGCAATAAAAATAAAGGTTAAAAGCTCCTTAGACAGAGGTTCTAGTCTAAGTACATTTGAAAGGTATAAGGGGGCATTAAAATGGGAGTGGAAAACTGGAGCACCAAAATAAAGCTGTGGGAAAATTGGGAATGATGGGAGTGTCATCTGTAACTGCTGTTATGGTTGTAAATCTAACTTTGCTTGCATCTGAACTGCGTGAACATAGAGGTCATCCCACATATGGTCCACCCGTTAAAGGGGGACAGAGGGCCTCAGGATCAAGAAAACCTGGACCTTGCAACCCTGGAGTGCATGTTGTAAGTGATCTCTTTCAGAGATCAAAAGGGGGAATTATTAAATTATTCTGTTATTATATGTTACCTTATATATGTAATCAAAGTAGTTGAATTAGAATACTGCTGTAGATCATATTATACCCTTTAAAATAGAGTGTGTGAGCTGTATGTAGTTTAGTTCTCATTATACTTTTGAGTTAACAGAACATATTCACATATTAGTCCATTAGATAAATGTGCATCACTCTGTATCCTTGATCTGCTGGGAATGTGTTACACTGTTTTCTTGACATGCTTAATTGTTGAATCATGAAGAGAAGGTTGTAAGCAGGAGACTCTGTGTCTAAAGACAGGGGAGATAGACAGACCACATTCCACACCCCCACCTTACAGAAAGCAGAGAAACAACTGCCGAGGTCATAACTTAGGCGCTGTAACAGAGAAAAATGTGATGTTTTGGCTTTCACGACTAGCTGGGGGCCACTAGAGACTATAAAAAGCTGAGCAACCCGTCACCATTTTGAGACATGCTGTCGAACCTCTGCAGGCATCTCTCCCGTCCGGACGTTGTAATGCTCTTATTGTTGAATTGTATGGAAATAAATGATTGTTGATTGAGCATTGATACACCGAGTATTGTCCCTCCTTCAGCCCAAAGATTCAAAGAACTGCGTATTTTCAACAAGCCACTGTACATACAGTGGGGCAAAAAAGTATTTAGTCAGCCACCGATTGTGCAAGTTCCCCCACTTAAAATGATGACAGAGGTCAGTAATTTGCACCAGAGGTACACTTCAACTGTGAGAGACAGAATGTGAAAAAAAAAATCCATGAATTCACATGGTAGGATTTGTAAAGAATTTATTCGTAAATTAGGGTGGAAAATAAGTATTTGGTCACCTCAAACAAGGAAAATCTCTGGCTCTCACAGACCTGTAACGTCTTCCGTAAGAAGCTTTTCTGTCCCCCACTCGTTACTTGTATGAATGGCACCTGTTTGAACTCATCATCTGTATAAAAGACACCTGTCCACAGCCTCAAACAGTCAGACTCCAAACTCCGCCATGGCCAAGACCAAAGAGCTTTCAAAGGACACCAGGAAAAGTATTGTAGACCTGCACCAGACTGGGAAGAGTGAATCTACAATAGGCAAGCAGCTTGGTGTGAAAAAATCAACTGTGGGAGCAATCATCAGAAAATGGAAGACATACAAGACCACTGATAATCTCCCTCGATCTGGGGCTCCACGCAAGATCTCATCCCGTGGGGTCAAAATGATCATGAGAACGGTGAGCAAAGATCCCAGAACCACACGGGGGGACCTGGTGAATGACCTGCAGAGAGCTGGGACCAAAGTAACAAAGGTCACCATCAGTAACACACTACAACGGCAGGGAATCAAATCCCGCAGTGCCAGACGTGTTCCGCTGCTGAAGCCAGTGCATGTCCAGGCCCGTCTGAAGTTTGCCAGAGAGCACATGGATGATACAGCAGAGGATTGGGAGAATGTCATGTGGTCAGATGAAACCAAAGTAGAACCTTTTGGTATAAACTCAACTCGTCGTGTTTGGAGGAAGAAGAATACTGAGTTGCATCCCAAGAACACCATACCTACTGTGAAGCATGGGGGTGGAAACATCATGCTATGGGGCTGTTTTTCTGCCAAGGGGACAGGACGACTGATCCGTGTTAAGGACAGAATGAATGGGGCCATGTATCGTGAGATTTTGAGCCAAAACCTCCTTCCATCAGTGAGAACTTTGAAGATGAAACGAGGCTGGGTCTTCCAACATGACAATGATCCAAAACACACCGCCCGGGCAACAAAGGAGTGGCTCCGTAAGAAGCATTTGAAAGTCCTGGAGTGGCCTAGCCAGTCTCCAGACCTCAACCCCATAGAAAATCTGTGGCGGGAGATGAAAGTCCGTGTTGCTCGGCGACAGCCCCAAAACATCACTGCTCTCGAGAAGATCTGCATGGCGGAATGGGCCAAAATACCAGCTACTGTGTGTGCAAACCTGGTAAAGACCTATAGTAAACGTTTGACCTCTGTTATTGCCAACAAAGGTTATGTTACAAAGTATTGAGTTGTATTTTTGTTATTGACCAAATACTTATTTTCCACCCTGATTTACGAATAAATTCTTTACAAATCCTACCATGTGGATTCATGGATTTTTTTTTCACATTCTCTCTCTCACAGTTGAAGTGTACCTCTGGTGCAAATTACTGACCTCTGTCATCATTTTAGGTGGGGGAACTTGCACAATCGGTGGCTGACTAAATACTTTTTTGCCCCACTGTATATTGCACTGGCACTGTAAATAAACTACACCTTGGAGATACCTTACCGCTCTGCGTTTGAATCCCTGTACCAGATCGTGACAGTTATATATGTCACCCCTGAGCGATCGATGTAATCTTTTTAATAGATTTTCATACCATTGCTATGCAGATGACACAGTTTACTTTTATGTCAAGCCCAACAACCTTAACAGCCTTTCCTGCCGCAGTGACTGCTTCTCTGCCATTACTAATTGGATGTAGTCAAATTTACTTCATCGCAATTTCAGTAAACCTGAGGTTTTAGTACTTGGCCCAGGCAGTTTCTCTAAGGAGATAAGTCAGTACATCGGCCCCTTCACAAATGACTTCTAAAACTAAAAACCTTGGTATCATTTTTGACCAACACCTGAATTTTGAAACTCATATCTCAAAGCTCACCCAAACTTGTTTCCTTGACCTCAGGAATATTGCGAAATTCTGTTACTAGCATAATCCTCTGCATGGACAGGACACTGCTTATACAGCAGAGCTTCTGAAACCTGATCACTGCAGCCAACCTTTCCGATCCTCTAACCAGGATCTTCTAATTGTCCCTCACTTTAATTATTAAACCAGAGGTGATTGTACTTTTGAGGTTGTTGCAAACAAACTGTGGAACAGCCTTCCTCACTCAATCAGGTCTACTGACTCTGTTATTTGATTTAAAAGGTTTATTCCGGAGCCCGAAGCAGCTCTTGACAAAACAACCTGGCTAGCATGTACAGAGGCCTGACCACAACATTTTTGGAATGAGTAAAAGGAACTAGGTCTTGTCACTCAACATCACCTGTGGACCTGCATTTGTTGTACCTGGATGGCAACAAATGCCAACAAATGCAAGTCCAAAGTGTCACATATAAATTAATACAGGCATTTAATAACAAAGAGCTCATTCCTGAGCCTTGAGCAGCTCTTGAAGCAGGAGTGGTGACTTTTCCAGCAGCAGATTAGTGCCCATTGAGTGCCCCTACATCAATTGCTACTCTTGTGGAGGGGTTTATGTGTTCCAGAGATCACAGGGGCTATAACGTTGGGGGGATTTTGTCCCCTGGTAGAGTCTCATATGGCAAATTGGCCTTGGGTGAGGCACCAGACAAAGAGAAATTCAAAAACCCATATAAGAAGAAGATCCAGGGAATAGCATGGATTCCCAGCATAGGGTTACCGGGGCTCCGCTCTGGAGCCAGGGTGTTCCAAATGACAGTTAAAAGTACCAGGCCTTCCTGGAGTTCATGAATAGGGTGCATGAGGGTGCTCCAGCTGTGTTCTCTTACTGGGAGACTTCAACGCTCACGTGGGCAATGACAGTGACACCTGGAAAGGCGTGATTGGGAGGAACAGCCTGCCAGATCTGAACCAGAGCCGTGTTCTGTTACTGGACTTCTGTGCCAAACCACAAAACACAAACCACAACAAACACCATGTTTGAACATAAGGATGTCCATAAGTGCACGTGGCACCAGGACACCCAAGGCACAGGCTGATTTTGTAATTGTATCATTAGATCTGCAGCCATACGTTGTGGACACTCAGGTGAGTGTCCAGTTGAGCTGTCCACTGATACCATCCTGGCTGTGAGATGGATTAGGAGGCGGGCAAGGATAGTGAGGGAGAGCTGGGAATGCCTGGAAGAGGCCCCCATCTGCAAGATCTTCAACTCCCACCTCAGACAGAGCTTCGACAGCATTCCAAGGAGCCAGCAGGGGCTGGGTCCTGCAGGGTGTGCTCCAACTGTAGGGGGATCATACTCCTCAGCCTTCCTGGGAAAGTATATGCCAGGGTGCTGAGTGAGGGGAGTGGGAGATCGGCAGACGGATTGGTGCTGTGGCTGCAATGATGCAAATGCTGTACCAGTCCGTTGTGGTGAAGAGAAAACTGAGCGTAAAAAGCGAAGCTTTCAATTTATCTTCTGGACATGTCGGATTGGGAGGAGGCCCCTCTATCTCTCGGCTGGCCTGGGAACGCCTTGGTGTACCCCTGGACAAGCAAGAGGAGGTGGCTGGGGAGAGGGAGGTCTGGGCTTCTCTGCTAAGGCTGCTGCCCCCACAACCTGGCCCGAATAAGCAGGGGAAGATGGATGGATGGCTGTATGGATCTCTGCATATTTAGCTAGAAGTTAGTTAGAAGTTTCACCTGTGTTTGATCGTGTTAGTGGTCTGGATTTTTTCTGGTTGCTCTTCGGAGAGATGGATGCAGAACCAGCACTCAGACCTGACAGAGAGGGAAGAAGAGCACATTAGTAGAAGCTGGATTTTCTGTTAAACTGACTGTTTAGTCCCTACTTTCAAAAATATATTTGTCTTTGCCGTGTCACAGCGATACAAAACCAACTCTGAAGTTTATTTTCCTTTTTACACTGGCTGCCTGTCCGTCAGAGGATAGACTTTAAAGTTCTGATGCTGGTCTATAAAGCTCTGAATGGTTTAGGACCAAAATACATCAGTGACCTCCTGACCCAGTATGAACCTTCCAGATCCCTCAGGTCATCTGGATCCGGTCTTTTATCAGTTCCCAGAGTCAGAACCAGACACGGAGAAGCTGCATTCAGCTTTTATGCTCCATATATCTGGAACAAACTCCCAGAAAGCCTCAGATCAGCTGAAACACTCAGTTTATTTAAATCCAGGTTGAAGACTCACCTATTCTCAGCTGCATTTGAATAAAGCACCAGATCCACATTTTTAAGCTTAAATTTCAAAACTTACATTTAACTACTGATTTTATCTACTGTTCTGATTTTATCTATTGTTTTTTTTATTTATTTATTATTTTTAATAAATTTTAGATCATGCTTTTTATTTGTTTTTGTTTTTTAATGTCTCTGTAAAGCACCTTGAATCACCTTGTTGTTGAATTGTGCTATATAAATAAACTTGCCTTGCCTTATGTGGGTGTTTGTGTGTCCATGGCTTTGACATTGCTTTGTATTATACAAACTGAAGAATGCAAAGTTTAAGTCATGTTGGATACAGAACAGGCTGGTGCAGCACAGCGCCAGCACCTAAAAGTGAAACTGATCGGCAGAATCTTGAAAAACAGTCTGACCTCATTTCTGACCAGATGATGATTTAGAGTTAATGACTTGTGGTAAATTACCTTAATTACCTAATGTGTACACCTGAAATGTATAACCTTTGATAGAGGCTGAAAAGCTTAGCATTGGAAACATTAAACACTGGGTAAAATTTTGCTGTAGTGTGTTTACGTTCGACTATGATGTGTCTTAAATGGAGTTGTTTTGATTTGGTGCTTTTCCTGCATGACATTATCAGTCCCCCATCACTGTGGAGGAATTTTGCCCCAGTCTTCTTTACAATGATGCTCTCTACAGGTCCTGCCACAGGATTCAAGCTCTGGACTTTTTCTGGGATGATTCAAGTCATTGATTGTCGCCTTTCTGTTGTGGATTTGCTGCAGTGCATGAGATCATTGTCCTATTGCATGACAAACTTTGGGCCAAAAGATGGTTTCACATTTGACTATAGAATAATTAATTTCTGGGATAAAGAGCAATGTGTTTACATCTTCCATTTTTTTGTATTTAAAGTCTGAGGTGAGTTTTTTTGTATGTTTACCAGCACCAGAGGAAAGCTTGTCTGCTTATGTATGACCCAGGCATTCCTTCATTTAGCAAACGGACATGTTCCAACAAGTTTATCAGTCTTTTTGTGTTTTGTTTGATTTTTCTACCTCGGCCAAGGAGATTATGTCTTTGATAGTGTTTGTGTGCATGTATGCATGTAATTCTGTCTGAAAACATAGTAGCTTCAAAAGTTTGGGATGAATTCTGAAACTGTAGAGCGAGGTCATGTTAACTATTCATTAAAATTTACCTTACATCCACTGAGATCTTCAATATTAACTTAATGTGTGTTTATTTGTCAGAAATTGACATAAAAGCTTAGAAACTATGATTTTTAGTCTTGTGTGCATTGTTTCTCACTGCCAGTGTTTGTACTGACAACACAAAGGTACATAGGCGATGATATATATTGGCAAGGTAAATATGACATCTCAGTTTGCATACAAATATCATGTTTTTCAAGTTAACCCTAAAATGCATTATATCTTTAAAGAAAGTTTCATCAATAGAAAGAGAATGAGCTGCTAGTTAATTAGAAATACGGGTTGGTTTAAAAAAAAAACAATTTCCAAATTCAAATCGATTTTAATTTAAATAATCTGATATTAATACATTAAATCCTGGAACTGTTTTTTAAATATTGATTTCAACAACCACAAAACAGATAAAACTCCAAACAGTTAAAGAGCAGGTAAACAGATTCAGCAACGAGATGTAAAACAAAGAGTGGATCTTTCTCAGTGTACTTTGAGACCAATTTCCCACCAGAAATCTTTATTTTCTGCCTCATTGGCTTGCTTATTATGCACCGGTCTAAAGCGGTGTACAGTGTAGTCCAACGCTTTTCTTTTTTTCCCCACTGAATTTTTAATTGTAGAGAAAAAGTTAGTTCACTTTGTGTATGTCATGGCAACAGGATGAATACAAAGTAACTACTTTAGGATCTGTTCATAATTTGGAAAGGTTTTGACAGTACATAACCAAGACAAATGATCATAAACTTGCATTTGCAGAAATCACTGACAATACCCAGTCTTATTTAGAAATATACTATTATATAATTAGCTCACGTTAATCATGTCCAGTTATTACAGATAAATATTACCCATTACCTGCTCCTACATAATGTTTGTGTCAAAGTAAATCTGTCATTGCTATCTTCATCTGATTTTTACTGCACTACAAATTTCCTGTAGGACATTTAAAAAGAACAAAAGAAAACTAAATAAATATGTACAAATTACAACTATTTACTTTTACTGTTCCCTTAAAAGTAAACAGAGTGAGCTGCCATGGTGGAGCTTTGTCAGTGCATGTCTCCTATAATCAAACATCACCGTTAATGTCTTGGACAGGGGGGACACATTTCTGCACCTACAGTTTCTAAATGTAATGGTGCCTGCCTTCAGTCAGCTTGATAGATTTCTTTTTTTTGCTCTTTCTGCACTTTTCCCACACAACTTCTCCTTCCACCTGCACATACTGTGTGTACAATAGCACCCACTTCTCAGAGGAATGACTTCACACAGGCTTTCATGCTGGTCCTCTAGGGAAATATATGCAACCCTCACTCTCAAAAGGCTGGGAAACACTCATAATGTCAATGAAGATTTTAGGCATTGAATATAGAAGACACATCAAATGTAAGCACTGATGGCTAGCTTGCCACCAGTGCTTACATTTGAAAGCAGATTTTATGAAGACCTCAACGGTACTCACTGGGTGACGGAGGTTGTGTTGGAAGCCGGAGGCTCCTTCTAAACTTCCCCATCATGCCCACATTTATGCCACCATCAGTCGACGTCTTCTCATCGCTCTTGATGGATTTGTTGCTCTTGGTGGACACCGTGTCATTGCTGGGGTTCTCAGTGGACTTGTCCATCATTTGTGACATGTTATTCCATTATCTACCCAAATGTGAGAACGAATACAAAAGAAATGTTTAAAGACAAAGTTTGTTAAATTTTAAGTAACACGTCTGTTTGGAAGAAGTAAAAAGTAATAAATACTCAAATAAAGTAATGAAGTATTTGTATTTTGTTACTTCCCATCTCTGGATTTAAATAATAATTAAGTGAATTAGATCCTACATAATAAAACCTGTATAAGTAATGTATAAAGAATCAATTCATTGTGGCTTTCACCAGGATCATCCTAAAGCTATATTACAGGTAACATTTTATATCGGATAGATTAGAAAAGATAGTGTAGAAAAACAGAGAACAACGTGTTTTTTTTTAAATTGGGGAACATTTCCTCTCATCTCTCAGGTCCTGGACTTTAAATATACTGTTTATCTGCTGTTGATCGTTTTTAGGCCTCGCAAAACTTCAATTTGTCTGGTTTACTAAATAATCCAAGGACATGCTGCACACCGTGCTGAGATAAGAAATTAGATGTCGCTGATACACAAATGTGTGTGTGTGTGTGTGTGTGTGTGTGTGTGTGTGTGTGTGTGTGTGTGTGTGTGTGTGTGTGTGGAGAGAGAGACAGCAGAGTGATTTCTCTCGCAGTTTTATTTTCAAGATTGATATTCAGTCCGTGTATGCAAACCGTACCTAGTTACAGTAAAGAGAAAAGATGTACTCACCTCCGGTTTCGCACAGGTGATAGAACTTCCACAGTTTCTTCCCGCTTCACCTGCTTTCGGTTTAGTTGAGGGTTGGCAAGAGGGTGTGACCGGGGCGCGCGATGGGGGCGCATTTACAATGGGCAACGTTACTTTCTCTGAGAAAGCCATATAAGTGTCAGGGCTCTGTGTGCGGGCAGGCGGAGAGGAGGATCCAAATGCAGGACTCAGACACTAACTTGAAACTCAAAAACCTCAGCTTTATTGCTGGTACGAAAACAAAACATGAAGTGAACATGGAATATGGAGAACCGAAACACACAGGCATAATCTGATGGTACGACGCGACATGGTGAAAAGGAACGCGATTTGTCCCGTACTTCAGCTAGACGGTAAAAAAAAGAAAACATAGACACAAAGCTGGATTTATTCTGCGTCTTTACTCTGTCAGCTGTCTCTTCTTGTCCCATTCTCTCCGCCTCCCTCTCCTGTTGCTACTTCAATCATGAAACTGATCAATGATCAGCTGATCGGCTTTTCTTTCGCAAGTCCAGTCTATCGTTTGTTTATCGCCCACTTTGCGCCAGAAAGAGGAAACCATCAGATGTCGACGTTTAAGCTTGATCAGCTATTGTTAGAATTTATTTAATATTAATTTCTAGTATCAGCTGATGTTTGCTGGAGCCACAGCTGTAAAAGCTGCTGGTCATGATGTCGGTTTGTATATCTGGTGAGAGGGAAACATGAAGATGAAACCAGGAGATGTCCTTACTGAATCATCAGAGCTGAACAGGTGATGGAGAAACAGGTTTACCTTTTAGGTGACGTGAATGAGTTGAAGGGAAGTTATGAACTGTTTCTGAGAGACAAATAACACCAGGATCCTTTTCTATGTAGCTGACAGCTGGTAACTGTGCAGGGGCGGGTCTAGCAAAGTTCTGCCAAGGGGCCAGGTAGGGCATTAACAGGGAGAGGGGGGCAAAAATAAATACTTTTCTTTCTTATTCTCATTTAAAATGTCTGGCTTTTAATAAATAATTATCTGAATCCTACAACCAAAATGTTTATCTGATGTAAAATGTATAGAAATCATACATATATAACAACAAGACTGTACATCACTCTCACAACAGCGTTCGTTTTCATTCAAAGACTTTATGGCTCTTCCTATGATACCTGGTGGGCCGGTCACTAGTCAAAATGCCCGGGCTGATTTTTCTTGTCCCAGTCCAGCCCTGGACAAATGTATACTTTAGAGGTGAAGAAGCAAGCTCTCATGTTGTTGTTTCGGTTTCTATGTTAGGTAAATAAACAAAAGTTGTAATAAAACCAAATCCGACGTGACATCAGGACATGTATGTCCACTAGAGGGGGTTGTGTGCTGTAGTTGTGTGTGCAGGGGTTTAGTCTTTGTCCATACCTTTTTGGGGGGGAAAAGTTGAATTGTCTTTTTTAAATAAGATGATAGAAATATTTGAGATTTGTTTCCAAGTGCTGTTTTATGCACATCGTTACAGATATTTGCTTCAATAAAAGAAAACATTTCCAATCCAAATAAATGAACAAATGTGAGTGGGTTAGGCTGATAGTGCTTAGTGGATATAGTGGCTTTTTATTGGTATTATAAAATATGCATTTCAGTTACACAATGTTTACATTTTCTTAGCTACAATCACAAAAAGTGAAAAAAAAATCCAAACATTTGAATCAACTTATACAAAACACATAAAAATAAATTTACCTGAGAAATTAATTGACTTTCACAGTTATGTCTGTTTTCCTGTACAAAATGACAAACATGTAATGTTTGTTATTTTGATGTGAAATATGTCATTTTTCTTTGTCTGATGTCAAACGCAACAAACATGAGGACAAAGGTAATATTTTTAAACAGTGCGTTTTGCTACTTCACTGTAAACACAATATTGCCATTTATCTTCTGGTACATATGCAAGAATAAAGAATTATTCTATACTAACTTGCACAAACCAAGAAACAAACATGAATCACTGCAGAAATTCTGACTTCTTCCAGTGGATGTGTACATTTTTTAAAAGCAGTACCATAAAGTATTCTGTTTTATTCTTACAAAACTATTGGATAATATCAACATGAAAACCTCACTATTTACCTAAAGGTTACATGTGAAACAATATTCCAGCGCTTCCGAGTATTATTTATCCATGTTGTTACAAGACTTGGTTTCTATTCAGCAGTATACAACAAGGTTTACAACAAGGTGCAAACATGAGGTTACACTGAAGAACAAGAAGGTCAGATTAGATTTGCCAGAAAACATCTAAAAGACCTCGCACAGGTTTCGAAAAGCCATCTTTGAAAAGATGAAACCAAGATTAACTTGTATCAGAAACATGGGAAAGTCAGAAGAAGGAGAGAAAAAACTTTTCACTACTGCATCATCTGTGAAACATGGTGCAGACAATGAGCCTCATTTACTAATACATGGACTTATACACTAATACACAAGTAGTCCACACAGAAAAATTACTGTTAAATTTGCGAAACGTTGCGTGCCAGCCTATTTTGTTATCACCACAGTTCGTATGTTAGTAAATCAAAAGCATTCGGAACCAACATGCACATTTCCCCATTTCTCTGTGTACAAAACTATGTTTACCTCCAAGTGAAGCAGAGCACGTGGTGACGATGTTTTAAGAGAGAAGCCTGCAGCTCTAAGACAAGAATTTAGGAGAAAGTTTGACTGTAGAAAATGGAATAAGTGTCTGAGGTCCAAGGAGGAAGTGTTTCCACATAAGTGATGGTCATCCAAAAATGAAAAATGACTAAATGAAAAAAAAACAAACCCTGATACTCGCTGTGTCAAACACTAACAGACAACGAGACAGAAACATGGGAAATTACCCATAACATTCACTTTGAACATCTTTACAGACAGACTGAAAACACTTCAACTCATCTTATCTACCAAACAATATAAGACAGATGCTCTGCAACCCAACTCTCAGTCAGTGATATGCTGAAAAGCAAATCAACTGCCCGTCACTTCAACTTTGGAGAAAAACGCCCGGGTTTCAGCATTAGTATGGCTTTCTTTCAGTATGTCCAGCACTGTGGTTTTGATAGTTTTCTTGTCGACTTTGGAGAGGTTTGCTTTGAGTTTAAGCAGAGCTGAAAGATGTTTTTCACTGTTGGTGACAGAAAGAAGAAAATGTTCAAAAAAAAGATGTCATGCCAAGTATTTTATGATTATGTTTATATGCTGTTTGTCATTACAGAATGAGATACTGAGAAACAAAACTGTCAGGTGAAGAAAGTCATATATGACAGTAAGATGCAAACAAATGATGATGATGATGATGATGATGATGATGTTTCAGCCTACCTTAGATTACATGAATGTGCAAAATCACCCCATTAATGCCACATGATATTAACAATGTTAATAAGTAAAAAAAAAGATTCTGCAACATTTTTTTAACTTTCAACACAAGGCTTACAAGTTCAATCATTTCTTTAAACTTGTAGTCCAAGACTGCAGGTCTTAAATCAAACAGCTGATTTGCTGATCTGTATTATTGAACCTGTTATCTTTTTCTGTGTGTAACCGGTTTCCTGCCCCTGACACACATCCTTCCTGCAAACATTAACAGCTGTCACATCACCACACCAACTATTGGAAAATGTGTCAATTTCTGTGTTAAATGCAACAATAGATGGAACTCCTATTGGTGACACTGATATGTGCCTAAATTTACATTAATCTCCAAGTTTCCACTAGTTTTATCAAATAACTCCCCATGAAATCACACACTTCCGTGGTGCTGATGCTTTCAGACACACAGACAGTCTATATGTGAGTGCTATCAACAGCAGTGTTTATGTCCCCTGATTCTCTTTCTCCTTTTCCTTTAAGGTTAGAAATAAGACAAGAACGAGACAGTTTGTTTTCCAGTGCCACATTTGGAAGAAATCTCTCCTTTCACTCTAATTAACAGCATTATTGACTTCATCTACACACAGCTGCTGCTGCTTCTCTCAGGCCTGCATGTTTTATTTAGCTTTCAGTTTCTCATATTAGTTTCCATGAATGTTGCTCATCCTGCTGACAAGAAACATCTGAAACCAACTGAGATGTTTGGCTCAGTCTACTTGCTGTTCCTCCTCAGCTATCGCCAAAAAGTGCAGTTGTTTTTGTATTAAAGTAAATAATGTTTCAGTCAGTTCAAAAGTTACCTGAGGTCGGGATAAGCAGATCCCAGTGAAACGATTTGCATCTGTATGGCAGGAATATCTTGGAGTTTTAGCACTTCTGCAATCTTGGTCAGGATTTCCTTTAACCAGTCTTGTTTGGATCCCTGTGAAGACAAATCAGTGACGTCAGTTTAGTCTGCAAGTTTCCCCAAACTGTAATCAACAAAGCAATAATGATGTTTTTCATTCTGGAGCTACTGCACTGGAGTTTGACAAGATCAATGATGTATTTGATACGTTCTTTCAGTTTCGTGAATATTGTCTTTATTTATGCACCACATAGTCATCAACTAATGTTCAGATATTTGATACATTTGTAACTACAGTCCAGTTGTCCTTAAGTAGAGGGTTTTTCTTCATTTCCACCATGTTTTGCTCCATGTAAAATCTGTATAAAATATTAATTTATATGCTACAGATACAAATGTGTAATGTAAAAATCTTTTTTAACAATATACAGCAAGTGGGAAAAAAGTGGGGAAAAAAGTGGTCCATCATTTTCTATGGGTCACACTTTTGTTTTTCAGGAATGAGTCCATTGGTTTTCCATTGAGTGTATTTCATCTATATCCAGGCTTGGAGGATCAGATTTTAGTCAGCTGCTCTTTTTTTTTTTGTTTCAATTTTATAGAACTTTTAGTCAAAACTTCCAAACCAAATAAATGTGAAATTGAGCTGATTCTTATTCTTATTTTTTTCCAACAGCTCAGCAGAAATCTGATCACTTTTGGGTTTTATTCATGTCTCAGCTAAAGTGTGCAGTGAAGGTGAGTCTCACCATTCTGGCAAACAGCTCGTGCAGTCTCTCTGCATTTTCTTGCACAGTCTCGCAAGCCTTCTGCTGCTGATTGCTGTCCTTCAGTTTGACCTCTCCTTTCAGGAGCCTCTGGACATATTCTACTGTCACTTCCTGCTGAAGCCGACCAATCAGCTCCTGAATTTAGCCCAAGTATATAAGTAATCAGAGCGCATCATAATCCTTTTACTAAAAAGTTGACAATGAAGGCAATCATGGCCATTCAATCCAAAACAAAGTTTCCTCCTTTTACCTGGTAAGAGGACTGACTGGAACCCTGAAGTTCTTGAAGCTCGTCTTCAGTGCTGTTCAGCAGCTTCTCAAACGTGTTCTTCTTCAGCCAGTCACTGGTTCCCACCTTCTGGTAGTGTGGCTGTGTGAGGAACAAGTAACACATTGTTTTAAAATCTTTGATTAAAACATGTTAGGATTTAATCCTGAGGATTATTCTGCAGTTGTAAAGAACTTACTTTGAGGACCTTGCGCACAGAGGTTAATAAATAAGTGTGGGCAGACTGTTTCATCTCAGTCAGGACCTGCAAACAGTTTTCCCGCACATTCTCTGGGAACAGATCGTGCTTCTCAAAGAAGTCCCTTTAGACAGACCACACAGGACACATTAGCTCACAGTGAAGTATTCTCCTTTTATGATGAAGTTAAAATCTGAATTTCCATCTAACTGGATCAGAAACATACCTGAACTTTTCGACACAGCTGAGGTTTGCCTTTATGAAAGCTTTGCTGTGCGGTTTGTTCTGCCTTATGATGTCTTCATGAAACTCTTTATACCTGCAGAAGATTAAAAACAGTTTTCACTTCTATTATCTTGTTATTACCAAACATAAAACTAAAATGTATTTTCAAATTTAAATATTTAAAAGACAGCCTTGTGAAGCCTTGTTACCTCTGCATGAAGTCTGTCAGGTTGGATGTTATTTCCTGGGCCTTGTGTCGGTCTCTTACAGTTATATGTGCTGATGTCACGATGCCGTTGATCAACTGAAGACAAATGTATTGACAAATCAGTGGCAGTTTCAAGTACTCAAAGCACTTTACACAGCAATGCACTTCCATCATTTTCAGATCCAGTTAAACACCAGGAACCAAACCCAGTGCTTTACAATGTTAGTGACAAACCCAAGTGATTAAACTACGGAACCATGGGAGGGTTTGAAACTGTGACTCTGATCTGACAGTAAATACGTTTCTATAAATGACCCAAACAATAATGACGGTCCTTTGTTTGTTTGTTAATCTTTTTATCAAAGTTTCTCAAAGTCTTTTTCAGTTTGGTTAATATGTGCAGCAGGCTGGAAAATATTTGTCGGCACTTCTTTGGAAAGTTTTGAAGTGAATAATAGAGTAAATGTCAGTCTGCACATTTTGTTCTCCTACGATCAAAACAATGTTCTGTCAATATTTCACCACAACAATTTTTTATTGCACAGTTCTGATATAGCAATGTTTTCTAAGCCTCTCATTATGGTCAACAATTAGAAATATCATGTTCCAGAGTCTGGTGACTCAGTGTTTATGTTTAGGGTTATGAATATGCTTTGTTTCTGTTAAGTTCTGGTTATATCTTTTGGAGTTTTCTAGTTCTTTGGTTTTGCCTCCATGTCTCCCATGTGTTACACGTCCCTTGTCTAGTTTCCTGTCTAGCGTCTCCCCTGTCAGCTGTGTCTTCTTGTCAAGTCCGTGTCTCTGTGTCTGTGTCCTGTTTCCTGTTTTACTTTGACAGTCTTGCTTCCTTTGTTAATGTTTTTAATTTTGCTTCCTGTACATTTCGTTATGTCAGATTAGTCCCAGCTGTTGTCCTCCTGTTTCTCTTTCCCTCGTTTACTACCTGGTGTATTTAATCCCCGTGTTTTCCTCTGTCCGTAGTCGTGTCATTAACTACCCTCTCTGTGTTATCCTGTGTTCCTGATTAAATCTTAGTTCTCCATTTCTGGCATCGTTTCTAGTTTTTTTAGTTTTCCAGTCTGAGTTTCATGTGCTTAGTTTTTAACTGCACAATAAGCCGGCCTCCTTTAGTTAAATCTTTCGTTTCGTGAGTCTTGTATTTGGGACCTTCATCCTGCCTGCCACACAGCAAACCATCACAAGAAGTAAACAAAATGAAAAACTCACTATAAGGACCCTTAAAGTTAGCCAACACAAGTGATTCCTTTCATTTTGTGTTGATACATCTTTATTCAAGCTTTATAAAAGTATTGATTTCAGCCTCTTTTATATCAAGTTGTTGCAGCAACTCTACCTGGATGACATCATAGGCCACGGGACTGACGTAGCAACCATCATCTCTTGTGGGCTCCTTTCCTTGATCCCACTCTTTCTTTGCTTCATCCAATACTCGGTCAATAAAAATCATCAGGTCGCTCTAAACACAGAACAACACACCGTTGTCACTATTATATCTACAATATTCTATGAGCTATAATAAAACAAACTATAACTTTTTTTGAACAGCATTCTAAAAATGTGCAAAGCAAATTAAACGTATGACAACAAATCCTTTGTTACCTGTTGTTTGCTGAGGTACTGCTCCTCCAGAGGTTTCAGTAACTCGTCAGGAAGCAGGTTTCCCAGCGCTTCAGTATTGATATTACTGGCCAGCTCAGGTTTTTCAAGGATTCTGGTACACAGAGCAGATACAGCCCAAGTTGTATTTAGTCTACACGTCATTTGTTATTTCAGTTTAATTCACTTTAGTTCTACTTATATAGCGCCAAATCACTACATCAGTTGCCTCAAAGCACTTTGTATTGTAAGATAAGACACTACAATAACACAGAGAAAACTGCAACAATGAAACGACCCTGTATGATTAAACAGTAGGAAGGAAAAACTCCCTATTTACAGGAAGACAAGGTTCTGGGAGGGGCGGCCATCTGCTATGACCACTTGAGGGTGCGGAGAGAAAGACAGGATCAGATGTTGTGGAAGAGAGGTGGAGATTAATAATAACTCATGATTAAATGCAGAGTGGTTTAAAAACACACAGAAAGTGAAAAGAGGTGAGTGCAAAAGAAACTCATGGGGAAGGCCCAGCAGCCTAGACCTACTGCAGCATAACTAAGGGATGATTCAAGGTCATCTGATCTAGCCGTTTATGCTTTGTCAAAAGTGAAAGATTTAAGCCTCATCTTAAAAGTAGGGTGGCTGTCTTCTGATTCCCAACTGGGAGCTGGTTCTTCCATAGAAGAAGAGCCTGAAAGCTGAAGGCTCTCCCTTCCATTCTACTAAGTGCTCTATTGCTGTGATATGGTACTAAGACGTCTTTAAGAGTAGATGAGATCTGATTATTGAAGACCTTTAATGTGAGAAGATTTTAAATTTGATTCTGGATTCAACAGTTAGCCGATGAAGAGAAGCCAGTATGGAAGAAATATGATCTCTCTTTCTAGTCCCTGTAGGTACTCCTCCGGAAGCTTTTTTGGATCAACTAGAAAGTTTTCGGGGAGTTTTTAGGACAACATGACCACAATGAATTGGAATAGTCCATACTAGAAGTAATAAATGCAGGAATTAGTTTTTCAGCATCAGTCCAAGACAGAATGTTTCTGATCTATGTGTATTAAAGGGCATATCTTGGTCAAAAATGACTCCTAGGTTCATCACAGTGTTACTGAAGGCCAATTGATCCAAAGTCAAAATCTGGTTAAATGCCATATTTCTAAGCTTTTCAGGGCCGGGTACAATAACCTCAGTTTTATCTCATTTTAGAAGCAGGAAATTAGAGGTCATCCAGGTTTTTATGTCTTTAAGGCATTTCTCTTTAACTAATTGGTGTGTGTCTGTGTAGCAATGACAATGCTATGCCTTAAAATGAAATTAGTCCCAGCTAAGAACCCTGTTGAACTCCATAATTAACCTTAATGTGTGAAGAAAACTCTACATTAACATGAACAAGTCTGTTAGATAAATATTATTTAAACCACTGCAGCATAGTACCTCTAATACAAACAGCATGCTCTAATTGCTGTGATTAAATATTATGGTCAATAGTATCAAAATTTAATATAGCGCATTAAGCCACCAGAAATGAATCAGAATCAGAATACTTAGGAAATTATGTAAAATGGTTGCTTAATGTACTGAAATCAGCATGGTGGCACAGTGATTAGCACTGCTGCCTCACAGCAAGATTTCTACCTGGCCAGGGCCTTTCTGTGTGGAGTTTGCATGTTCTCCCCATGTTTACCTGGGTTCTCTCCGGATACTTCAGCTTCCTCCCGCAGTCCAAAGACATGCAGTTAGTGGGGTTAGATTAATTGGTGATTCAAAATTGCCCATAGGCGTAATTGTGAGTGCGAATGGTTGTCTGTCTCTATGTGTTAGCCCTGTGATAGACTGGCGACCTGTCCAGGATGTACCCTGCCTCCCTATGGTAGCTGGGATAGGCTCCACC
Source organism: Maylandia zebra (assembly GCF_041146795.1). Lineage (NCBI taxonomy): Eukaryota > Metazoa > Chordata > Actinopteri > Cichliformes > Cichlidae > Maylandia > Maylandia zebra. The sequence continues at coordinate 6,750,749 of NC_135185.1, forward strand.
CCCCACTCCCCGGCGATGCTGACAAAGATAAGTGGAAGAGAATGGAATGGATGGATGAAAGCCACCAAAAATTTGCAGCTAAAAGACAGGCGTATAAATAAATATAAATAAATCCCAGCATAAAAATAATATGCTACTTCAAACAAAAACTAATTGCTTACTCTGGATAAGATTCCTTCACCCATTGCAGGAGGAAACTGCAGTCATCCACAGAACCCACAGAACCCACAATCTTTCTGAGCCTGGCCTTGACAGTTTGATGGTACTGTCTTGCATAAAAGTTACAGATGTCCATCTCTGGTGGGTAGCAGTTGTTCACCTTCTCCACCACCTGCTGCAGGTCGTCCTTCAGCTGTTTGCCCATGGACTGGATAGTTGCCTGGATAGTTGACTGGTTAACCTGGTCACCAGTGGGGCTCGATGGATTATCCATACGCCCATTTACTAATTCATGAAGCACTTTGTCATGGTGCTTCTTCCACTCGCTGGGCCTCCAGGCTGGTGGAGTTTGAGAATTTTGTTTCCATAGCTGGTCCTGCTCTTCCTCAAGGTTGATGGCTTTCACTGCAGACTTCAGAGCAGACGCTGATGCTTCCTCACTGCTGAGAGAAAAGCTCTGCTGCAGAATGTGCCATACATGCTCTTCAAGGGCTTTATGGTCTGCAGCAAGCTTTTCTACTGCTTCCTTGTTGGCCTCCGCCTCAGCTGTCTCCCAAAACAGATGTTTCTCCCTGTCTATCAGTTCCTGAGTGGCTTCACAAAAGGCTTGCCTTTCAAGGTATTCCTCAAAAGTAGGAGTCACTGGTGGACAATAACAAAGACAATTTTTTTTAAATTATCAGCACTATTTTATAGATGAATCATCCAGGCTCTGTTAAACTGCTTTGATACTTTCTCAAGTTTTCAGTCCTAAATATGAAACAGGTCAGAAGAAGAGTTTATAGCAATTATTATTTTATCGTTCCACAATTTTACTGTGGAAAACACTTTTATTTATAACATGTTTCTGACTGGATTTTTGGACCTCTGACCTTTATAACTATTTAAATAATATCCATTTTGATGTATGTCCAATGTTCCCAAATTAATTTTATTTTCACTTTTTTGGGAAAAAAAACTGATCAAAACAATTTTTCTCTTGATATCTATGATAGTAAACATTGAAACAAATCTTTCTAAACAGTGAAATGAATGGTGCACATGTACTATATACCCATAATTAAATATAATAAAAATAATTATAATCAAACTCATATCAAGTATATTTAAATGGGGTTGAACAAATAAAAAATATTTATACTTCCCACCTTTTTCATCCATCGAGGGGGGTTTATCCTCGTCCCTTTTCTGTTTAAAAGAAAACTTTCTCTTTTGGGATCTATTGTTGGGATCTGAAACAAAGTACACAGTTTAATGAAGTCTGATTAACAGACTGCAGAGATGATTTCAATCTTTTGTGATTTGTATGTAATAAAGATTGGCGATGGATACTCTAATAAGATTGTCTTTTATATGTTATTTTTCTGCCCAGTGAGGTTGAAATTTGGCTTCGGCTTGATGTTTAAAGGTGCACAGTGACAGGAAATAAAAACGCACATCAAATGCATTGCACCTAGCAAGTCTGTTTTGAAAATGTAAGGAGTAGAAAGGAGAAATATTTACACTAAAAGCATTAAAAAGTAAAAGCAAAAGTTAAAAGGAATACTTAAAGCACTGCAAATTAAAAATAAATACACTAAAAAGTATTTGTACTTCCCACCTTTTTCTGCCAAGTCTTCAGAGGGGAGTGTATCCACTTCCTTTTTCCGTCTCCAAGGAAAGGATTCTCTCAGTCTATTAAATGTATTATCAAACCTCGGCATGCTGGGATCTAAAAAAGCAAAGCACACAGTTTAATGTAGTTTTAATGACAGACTGCAGACACGATTTCTGATCTTTTGTTTTCTCCACTTTGCACAGACAAGCATCAGCAGTGCTGTTTTCTTGTCCACTATAATGACCACTGCAGAGAACATTTTAGTTTGTTCTTTTATGACTGTATAATCTTAATGGGCCATCTACTTCATTGTTTTAATGGACTTCCCTACCACTGCTATGCTGATGACAAACAGTTTTACTTTTACATCAGACCCAACAACGTTAACAATCAATGATTCTCTGTCATTACTACTTGGATGGATTCAAATTTACTTGTGGCAGGGCGTGGTCTGTGGCGCCGCTGCAGGGAGGCTGACACGCTGGAGCTGCATCAGCAATTACGCCTCACCTGCTTAAGAGGGATGAACTCAGTCCTGATGTGGTGGTTGTTGGTGTGTGTGGCCGGCAGCTGAAAAGCTGCAGCCGTGTGTGAAGTTACAACAACCGTAATTAAGAAAAGGGTTAAAGGTGTGCAATATGTGGTCGGGTCTGCCATGCATCTGTTACATTACATCATCGCAATTTCAGTAAAGCTGAGGTTCTAGTACTTGGCCCAGCCAGTTTCTCTAAGGAGATAAGTCAGTACATCGGCCCCTTCTAAAACTAAAAACCTTGGTATAATTTTTGACCAACACCTGAATTTTGAAATTCACGTCTCAAAGCTCACCCAAACTTGTTTCCTTGACCTCAGGAATATTGCAAAATTCCATTACTAACAGATAATCCTCTGCATGGACAGGACACTGCTTATACAGCAGAGCTTCTGAAACCTGATCACTGCACGTGACCTTTCTGATCCCCTAACCAGGGCCTTCTTACTGTCCCTCGCTCGATTAAAAAACCAGAGGTGATTTTGAGGTTGTTGCACCCAAACTGTGGAACAGCCTTCCTCCCTCAATCAGGTCTGCTAACTCTGTTATTTGATTTAAAAGGTTCATTCCTGAGCCTGGAGCAGCTCTTGACAAAACAACCTGGCTAGCATGTACAGAGACCTGACCACAACATCTTTGGAATGAATAAACACAATCAGGCCTTGTCACTCAAAATCAACTGTGGTCTTCAAAAATGCACTCGTACCTGCAGTTTGCACCCAGACGTAACAATCTGATGGAAAGCCTTGAACCAGAGGTGGAGGCTTTTCCAGCAGCAGATTAGTGCCCATGGTTTAGCATGAGAAACTTAATGTCCACATACTTTATTCATACATTTTCAAACTTTAGGCAACAAAGACTATGTTAAGGTAAATATTAAAAAATGTTAGTAGAAGTTTAATAATTAAATATTGCCAGTTTATAGGATCATTGATCTAGTATTAAAGTTAATACCTGTCTTTGATGGTGTCGCTGGTTTGGATTTGAGAGAAGAAACATCTGACTCTTCTTCCTCCTTTTTCTCTTCATTCTCCAGACAGGTGGCTGAAGAGCCGTCGCCAAGACCTGACAGAGAGTAAAGCAGAGCACTGCTGGTAACAGCACAATTTTCTCATAACAGGTTGATTTGGCAAAGATTTGATGCCAGATGACCTTCCTGATGCAACTCTCTCCAGTTATCTAGGGCTGGGACCTGCAGTACACTGGCTTGTGTTCACACATTGTGTGATGAACTTCTCAGAAACTGTTTGCTTGATGCTCATTTGTGTCTGTAGCACTAACTAGATCCTGAAGTACCACAACTATTACTCATGAACATCTGCACCAAAAATGCTGTTTTGGATTGTTTGGGGTCACTTTACCCACTAAGTGTGATTTGTATGCAATAAAGATTGGCGATGGATACTCTAATAAGATTGTCTTTTATATGTTATTGTTCTGCCCAATGAGGTTGAAATTTGGCTTCGGCTTGATGTTTAAAGGTGCACAGTAACAGGAAATAAAAACGCACATCAAATGCATTGCACCTAGCAAGTCTGTTTTGAAAATGTAAGGAGTAGAAAGGAGATATATTTACACTAAAAGCATTAAAAAGTAAAAACAAAAAGTTTAAGGGAATACTTAAAGCACTGCAAATTAAAAATAAATACACTAAAATGTATTTGTACTTCCCACCTTTTTCTTCCTTCAAGTCTTCAGAGGGGAGTGTATCCACTTCCTGTTTCCGTCTCCAACGAAAGGATTCTCTCAGTCTATTAAATGTATTATCAAACCTCGGCATGCTGGGATCTAAAAAAGCAAAGCACACAGTTTAATGTAGTTTTAATGACAGACTGCAGACACGATTTCTGATCTTTTGTTTTCTCCACTTTGCACAGACAAGCATCAGCAGTGCTGTTTTCTTGTCCACTATAATGACCACTGCAGAGAACATTTTAGTTTGTTCTTTTATGACTGTATAATCTTAATGGGCCATCTACTTCATTGTTTTAATGGACTTCCCTACCACTGCTATGCTGATGACAAACAGTTTTACTTTTACATCAGACCCAACAACGTTAACAATCAATGATTCTCTGTCATTACTACTTGGATGTATTCAAATTTACTTGTGGCAGGGCGTGGTCTGTGGCGCCGCTGCAGGGAGGCTGACACGCTGGAGCTGCATCAGCAATTACGCCTCACCTGCTTAAGAGGGATGAACTCAGTCCTGATGTGGTGGTTGTTGGTGTGTGTGGCCGGCAGCTGAAAAGCTGCAGCCGTGTGTGAAGTTACAACAACCGTAATTAAGAAAAGGGTTAAAGGCGTGCAATATGTGGTCGGGTCTGCCATGCATCTGTTACATTACATCATCGCAATTTCAGTAAAGCTGAGGTTCTAGTACTTGGCCCAGCCAGTTTCTCTAAGGAGATAAGTCAGTACATCGGCCCCTTCTAACACTAAAAACCTTGGTATAATTTTTGACCAACACCTGAATTTTGAAATTCACGTCTCAAAGCTCACCCAAACTTGTTTCCTTGACCTCAGGAATATTGCAAAATTCCATTACTAACAGATAATCCTCTGCATGGACAGGACACTGCTTATACAGAGCTTCTGAAACCTGATCACTGCAGCCGACCTTTCCGACCCCCTAACCAGGGCCTTCTTACTGTCCCTCGCTCGATTATAAAACCAGAGGTGATCGTGCTTTTGAGGTTGTTGCACCCAAACTGTGGAACAGCCTTCCTCCCTCAATCAGGTTATTTGATTTAAAAGGCTCATTTCTGAGCCTGGAGCAGCTCTTGACAAAACAACCTGGCTAGCATGTACAGAGGCCTGACCACAACATCTTTGGAATGAATAGAAGCAATCAGGCCTTGTCACTCAAAATCAACTGTGTGTCATGGTCCTGGGCCATGTTGGCCCAGTATTCTTAGTTTCTTGTATTTCTGTATTTCATTTCTTATTTAGGCCATGTTTCCTGAGTTGTCCTGTTATGTTGTTCCCTAAGTGTTTTCCCTTCGTGACTCTTACCCCCTGTGTGCCCCTCTGTGTATTTTTGAGCCCTCGTCTCTCTTTGTGTTTATTCCATGTTTCCCCTGACCCAGCGTTTCTAGTTCCTTGTGATGTTTGTAATATGGTACTTGTGTGATTTATTCTATGGCTTCTAGTTTTGTTCCCTTGCCCTTCATGTCTCTCTGTGTCCCCTCTGTTCTGTGTAATTGTGTGTCTTTGCATGTTTGAGTTTCTTGTTTTCTGTCCCTCTGCATTGTGCATTATGTTCTCATGGTTGGTCTTTTGTTACTCCCTCTAGTCTAGTTTCTTGTGTTCCAAGTTGAGTATTTCCCTCCGCGTATTTTGGTTCTTAGAGTCCTCTGCCTTATGGTTTATGTCTCTGTGTTCCTTAGTTGCTTTCTCCACTGTGTCAAGTTTGCGTCTCTGTATGATACTTCCTGTTTTACTTTGGTGGTCCATGTCTTATGTGAATGTGTCCTGCTCTGCTTGTCTCGTCCAGCCTGATTACTTCCAGCTGTGCTCTCCTTCTGTGTCTCATTCCCTCGTTATCCCTCTGTGTATTTAAGCCCTGTGTTTCTCTGAGTCGGTGTCGTGTCGTCCCTCATGCTGTGTGTGATTCTCCCCGTGTCTTCTGGTATGTGTTACAATTAGCTCTTCCCAGTTTAGTTTTACATTGCTTTGGTATCACTGTTATCGTTTGTCACCTGTCAGCAATAAAGCTGCATTTTGAGTTCAGTCCTGTTTTCCCGTGAGTTGGCGTTTGGGTCCTATTTTCCTGCCTGCCACACACCGTTACATGACACTGTGGTCTTCAAAAATGCACTCGTACCTGCAGTTTGCACACAGATGCAACAATCTGATGGAAAGCCTTGAACCAGAGGTGGAGGCTTTTCCAGCAGCAGATTAGTGCCCATGGTTTAGCATGAGAAACTTAATGTCCACATACTTTGTTCATACATTTTCAAAATTTAGTCAATATCGACTATGTTAAGGTAAATATTAAAAAAATGTTAGAAGTTTAATAATTAAATATTGCCAGTTTATAGAATCATTGATCTAGTATTAAAGTTAATACCTGTCTTTGATGGTGTCGGTGGTTTGGATTTGAGAGAAGAAACATCTGACTCTTCTTCCTCCTTTTTCTCTTCATTCTCCAGACAGGTGGCTGAAGAGCCGTCGCCAAGACCTGACAGAGAGTAAAGCAGAGCACTGCTGGTAACAGCACAATTTTCTTATAACAGGTTGATTTGGCAAAGATTTGATGCCAGATGACCTTTCTGATGCAACTCTCTCCAGTTATCTAGGGCTGGGATCTGCAGTACACTGGCTTGTGTTCACACATTGTGTGATGAACTTCTCAGAAACTGTTTGCTTGATGCTCATTTGTGTCTGTAGCACTAACTAGATCCTGAAGTACCACAACTATTACTCATGAACATCTGCACCAAAAATGCTGTTTTGGATTGTTTGGGGTCACTTTACCCACTAAGTGTGATTTGTATGCAATAAAGATTGGCGATGGACACTCTAATAAGATTGTCTTTTATATGTTATTGTTCTGCCCAATGAGGTTGAAATTTGGCTTCGGCTTGATGTTTAAAGGTGCACAGTAACAGGAAATAAAAACGCACATCAAATGCATTGCACCTAGCAAGTCTGTTTTGAAAATGTAAGGAGTAGAAAGGAGATATATTTACACTAAAAGCATTAAAAAGTAAAAACAAAAAGTTTAAGGGAATACTTAAAGCACTGCAAATTAAAAATAAATACACTAAAATGTATTTGTACTTCCCACCTTTTTCTTCCTTCAAGTCTTCAGAGGGGAGTGTATCCACTTCCTTTTTCCGTCTCCAACGAAAGGATTCTCTCAGTCTATTAAATGTATTATCAAACCTCGGCATGCTGGGATCTAAAAAAGCAAAGCACACAGTTTAATGTAGTTTTAATGACAGACTGCAGACACGATTTCTGATCTTTTGTTTTCTCCACTTTGCACAGACAAGCATCAGCAGTGCTTTTTGTTTTGAACTCAGTTCCCAAAAAATTGTTGTTGTTTTCTTGTCCACTATAATGACCACTGCAGAGAACATTTTAATAAACATTTAACAAAAAATGTTTTGCAGATTTTAGCTATTTTGGTTTGTTCTTTTATGACTGTATAATCTTAATGGGCCATCTACTTCATTGTTTTAATAGACTTTCCTACCACTGCTATGCTGATGACAAACAGTTTTACTTTTATGTCAGACCAAACAACATTAACGATCAATGATTCTCTGTCATTACTACTTGGATGTATTCAAATTTACTTTATTGTAATTTCAGTAAAACTGAGGTTGTAGTATTTGGCCCAGGCAGTTTCTCTAAGGAGATAAGCCAGTACATTGGCCCCTTCACTAATAACTTCTAAAACTAAAATCTAATTTTAAAACCAGAGGTGATTGTGCTTTTGTCGTTGTTGGGCCCAAACTGTGGAACAGCCTTCCTCACTCAATCAGTTTGCTGGCTCTGTTATTTGATTTAAAAGGCTCATTTCTGAGCCTGGAGCAGCTCTTGACAAAACAACCTGGCTAGCATGTACAGAGGCCTGACCACAACATCTTTGGAATGAATAGAAGCAATCAGGTCTTGTCACTCAACACCAGCTCCGGACCTCAATAATGAACTTGTACCTGGATGGCAACAAATGCAGTTTGTAGCCAGACGTAACAATCTGATGGAAAGCCTTGAACCAGAGGTGGAGGCTTTTCCAGCAGCAGGTTAGTGCCCATGGTTTGATTTGGCATTGCAATGTTAATGTTCACATAATTTGTTCATAAGTTTTCAAACTCTAGTCAACAAAGACTATGTTAAGGTAAATATTAAAGAAAATGTTAGTAGAAGTTTAATATTTAAATATTGCCAGTTTATAGGATCATTGATCTAGTATTAAAGTTAATACCTGTCTTTGATGGTGTCGCTGGTTTGGATTTGAGAGAAGAAACATCTGACTCTTCTTCCTCTTTTTTCTCTTCATTCTCCAGACAGGTGGCTGAAGAGCCGTCGCCAAGACCTGACAGAGAGTAAAGCAGAGCACTGCTGGTAACAGCACAATTTTCTCATAACAGGTTGATTTGGCAAAGATTTGATGCCAGATGGCCTTCCTGATGCAACTCTCTCCAGTTATCTAGGGCTGGGACCTGCAGTACACTGGCTTGTGTTCACACATTGTGTGATGAACTTCTCAGAAACTGTTTGCTTGATGCTCATTTGTGTCTGTAGCACTAACTAGATCCTGAAGTACCACAACTATTACTCATGAACATCTGCACCAAAAATGCTGTTTTGGATTGTTTGGGGTCACTTTACCCACTAAGTGTGATTTGTATGCAATAAAGATTGGCGATGGACACTCTAATAAGATTGTCTTTCATATGTTATTGTTCTGCCCAATGAGGTTGCATCAGTTTGATGTTTAAAGGTGCACAGTGACAGGAAATAAAAGAGACATACTAAAAAAAAAACCTCAAATACATTACATCTAGCAAGTCTGATTTGAAAACATAAGGAGTAGAACGGAGATATATTTGCATTAAAAAGTAAAAGTTAAAAGGAATACTTAAATAAAGCACTGAAAATTAAAAACAGGTACAGTAAAAATTATTTGTACTTCCCACCTTTTTCTTCCTTCAAGTCTTCAGAAGGGACTTCCTTTTTCCGTCTCCAAGGAAAGGACTCTCTCAGTCTATATAATGCATTATCAAACCCCGGCACACTGGGATCTAAAAAAGAAAAGCACACAGTTTAATGTAGTTTGAATAACAGACTGCAGGCCTGATTTCTGGTCCTTTGTTTTCTCCTGCCAGTGTTTGTGTTTTTGGTTTAAGTTTCACTCTTTGAATTGTGGTTTTCTGTTGTATTATATTTACTGTTCCTGGTTTCTCTTCTGGTTCCGCGCCTCATCTTGCCTCGCCTCATGTTTCTATGTCTCATTGTCTTGTCTGTGTCATCATGAACGTCTCTTGCTTCCTGTTTTATTGTGATAGTCCCTTGTCATGTGTTCAGTGTATTGAGTTTTGTTTCCCTGTGTCTCGTTATGTCAGATTCGTCCCAGCTGTGTTCCCACCAGTTCCCCATCCTCTTGTTGTCCTACTTGTGTATTTAAGCCCTGCATCTTCCTTGTTCATTGCTGGTTTGGTTGTCAATCTTCCCCTGTGTGTCATCCTCCATGTTGCCTCTGCGTTTCTTCCTCGATGTTTCATATCTCAGGCTCCTAGTTCCCAGTTTCAGGTTTTTGTTACGTTTCTTTTGTTCCTCGTGTTCTTTTGTTAGTTTCTCCATGTTCAGGTTTTGTAAGTTTATTCCTGCCATACTCTGCTTTTGTTTGCATTGAGTCTCACTGTAAATAAAAAATCACACCCAACTACTCTGTCGTCTGCATCTGCACTCGGGTCCTTCTGTCGTCACTCCATACGTCTGCCTCTGTAGCTGTGACACTCCCTTTTCCACAGGCAAGCATCAGCAATGCTTTTTGTTGTGAAGTCAGTGCCCCCCCAAAAAATGTTGTTTTTGTTGTCCACTTTAATGACCAGGGCACTGCAGCAAACCTTTTAGGGAACATTTTATAGAGATAAAATCATTTGCAAGTGTGCAGATTTTAGCCACTTTGGTTTATTCTTTCATGACTGTATAATTTTTATTATGAAAGTTGATAATGGGGTTTTTTAACAGAAGACATTGAGAGTTTTATAGTAAGGACACGGGTAACAATCCGTGCATTAATGATGTACATTTAGTTGTTAATATATGCTGGTCAGCCAGCCATCAAAAAAGTGTAAGTTGAAAGTGTCCTATATAAACGAATGCAGGCATTTATTAATATAGCTAATTTCACATGTGCTTTTATTCTAAGGAAACCCATTTTTCCTTGGTACTATGCCTCGATATTTATATGTGGGTTTACTTTCTGCACTGCATGGTTAAGATAGCATTAAATCCTGGAAATATTCTACATGTGCAAAAAATTTGCCATTTTACTGAGGCAAAGTTATTCTGTTATCATACATTAAATATGCTTTTAACTTAACTGATTCTTGCCCAGGTTAAAAATGTTGTTTGAAGGCATCAGATCAGGATTCAGTTATGAACATTTTTCCTTATTTTATTTTTCAGCTTCCCAGGGAAAAGGAGGGGGCAAAACAATCACTCATAAATGTTAATGTTTCACTACTAAATACAAATAGCAGCTTTACTTGGTCAACATTCAATTTTACTTCTGGTTGAGTTTTCAGCAGCCGTTAATAGTATTAATGCTACAGACTAGACAGCTGAGTTGGCATTACTGGTACTGCTCTTAAATGGTTTTCTTCATACTTATCCAACAGATAATAGCCAGATGCAACAATCTGATGGAAAGCCGTGAACCAGAGGTGGAGGCTTTTCCAGCAGCAGATCAGTGCCCATGGTTTGATTTGGCATTGCAAAGTTAATGTTCACATACTTTTTTCACAAGTTTATAAACTTTAGTCAACACAGACTATGTTAAGGTAAATACTAAAAAATGTTAGTAGAAGTTTAATAATTAAATATTGCCAGTTTATAGGATCATTGATCTAGTATTAAAGTTAATACCTGTCTTTGATGGTGTCGCTGGTTTGGATTTGAGAGAAGAAACATCTGACTCTTCATCCTCTTTTTTCTCTTCATTCTCCAGACAGGTGGCTGAAGAGCCGTCGCCAAGACCTGACAGAGAGTAAAGCAGAGCACTGCTGGTAACAGCACAATTTTCTCATAACAGGTTGATTTGGCAAAGATTTGATGCCAGATGGCCTTCCTGATGCAACTCTCTCCAGTTATCTAGGGCTTGTGCACTGGCTTGTGTTCACACATTGTGCGATGAACTTCTCAGAAACTGTTTGCTTGATGCTCATTTGTGTCTGTAGCACTAACTAGATCCTGAAGTACCACAACTATTACTCATGAACATCTGCACCAAAAATGCTGTTTTGGATTGTTTGGGGTCACTTTACCCACTAAGTGTGATTTGTATGCAATAAAGATTGGCGATGGATACTCTAATAAGATTGTCTTTTATGTGTTATTGTTCTGCCCAATCCCACATATCAAGTCTGGCCTGGATCTGGTATCAAACCGGCACTGCTGACTTCTGGCATGATAAGACATATGTCATCCAGATATGGGCCAGGCCTGGCATAGATGGCACTGTTTATGTGATGGAATGCTACATCTGGCTTGATTGTGGTTTGGTTTATGTGGCCCAGGCCCACAGAAAACAGGTCTGGCCCGGATCTGGCATCAAGCTGGCACTTCTGACTGACTGGAGTCATGGCAGGGTGTATGTCAACCAGATGTGGGCCAGGTCTGGCAATGATGGTACTATTTATGTTCCTATTTTCCTATTTTAGTTAGAAGACCCAAATGCCATGTTGCAATACTATACTGCTATGGTAACCAACGTTTCAAATGCAGGTGTGACAGGTTTGTGAGGGTACACTTTATCCAAAACCTAGTGACGGTTTACACATCTTTGACAGTGGGTGGCTGTAGCTCAGGAGGTAGAGCAGGTCACCTACTGAACGCAAGCTTAGTGGTTCGATCCCTGGCTCCTCCAGTCTGCATGTCAAGAGTGTGAATGTGTATGAATGTAAATAGGAAGCACTCAGTTTAGAGGAAGTGTTTGATAAATGTGGCATGTTGTATAGAGCACTTTAAGTAATCTGGGAGACTAGAAAAGCGCTGTATAAGAGTCAGTCCATTCACTGTCTGAACAGAGTTTTGTCATGCTTCTTTTGCACTATTATGTTCTGGCACCTGTTGTTATTACATGGCTTGATTAAGGTACACATTAGGCTGACATCCAGGGCCAGAGCTGAAACTGTTCTGGGCCAGCAGTGTGTCTGCAACTGGCCTTGTGCTGACCCATGTGTGGGCCACATCTGGCAAACCAAATCTGAGCCACCAAAGGGTCGTCATTCTTTGCGGTATGTGAGCCACGTGTAAGCACATTCTGTGGGCCAGATCTAACCCATACCAATTTTGCTATGTGGGATGAGGTTGCAATTTGGCATCAGCTTGATGTTTAAAGGTGCACAGTGACAGGAAATAAAAATAAAAATAAATAAATAAAAAGAAATTCAAATACAAGTCTGATTTGAAAACGTAAGGAGTAGAAAGGAGATATATTTACATTAAAAAGTAAAAGTTAAAAGGAATACTTAAATAAAGCATTGAAAATTAAAAACAGGTACAGTAAAAAGTATTTGTACTTCCCACCTTTTTCTTCCTTCAAGTCTTCAGAGGGGAGTGTATCCACTTCCTTTTTTCGTCTCCAACGAAAAGATTCTCTCAGTCTGTTTAATGTATTTTCAAACTTCGGCATACTGGGATCTAAAAAAGAAAAGCAAACAGTTTAATATAGTTTGAATAACAAACTACAGGCCTGATTTCTGATCTTTTGTTTTCTCCACTTTCCACAGACAAGAGAACATTTTACAGAGAAAAAAAATCATTTGCAAGTGTGCAGATTTTAGCTACTTTGGTTTGTTCTTTCATGACTGCATGATCTTAAACATGAAAGCTGATAATAGCGATTTTTAAACAGATGACATTTGGAGTTTTTATAGTAAGGGTAACAATCCATGCATGAATGATCTATACCCTGGTGGAGGGGTTTGTGTATTCCAGAGATCCCAGGGGCTATGATGTTGGGGGGCTTTTGTCCCCTGGTAGGGGTGAGGCACCAGATAAAGAGCAATTCAAAAACCCATATGAGAAGACCCAGGGAACAGTTTACCCTTACCAGGATAGGTTTACCGGGGCTCCGCCCTGGAGCAAGGATGTTCCCTGTGCCTTCGGGTCAGGAAACATGTCCTGACTGTCGTCAGCCTCTATGTGCTGAATGACAGTTCAGAGTACCAGGCCTTCCTGGAGTTCATGAAGAGAAAACTGAGCGTAAAAGCGAAACTTTCGATTTACCAGTCGATCTTCGTCCCCACCCTCACTTATGGTCAATAGTCTTGGGTAGTCACCAAAAGAACAAGGTTGCAGATACAAAGGAGCTCTCTCCAAAGGATGGCTGGCCTCTCCCTTAGATATAACGTAAGGCATTCAACCATCCAGGAGGCGCTTAGAGTAGAGCCACTGCTCCTCCACATCAAAAGAAGCCAGTTGATGTGGTTTGGGCATCTGACAAGGATGCCTCCTGGGCACCTCCTGGGTGAGGTGTTCCGGGCATGTCGGACCAGGAGGAGGCTCCTCCATCTCTTGGCTGGCCTGGGAACGCCTTGGTGTTCCCCCAGACAAGCAAGAGGAGGTGGCTTGAGAGAGGGAGGTCTGGGCTTCTCTGCTAAGGATGCTGCCCCCGCAACCTGGCCCCGAATAAGCAAAAAAGGATGGGTGCATGGATGGATGGATGGATTTGTATGTGAAAGTAAATCTCTACATATCCAGTATGCAGGATCATTGATCTAGTATTAAAATTAAGAAGTTTCACCTGTGTTTGATGGTGTTAGTGGTCTGGATTTGTGAGAAGAAACATCTGACTCATCATCCTCTTTTTCCTGGTTGCTCTTCGGAGAGGTGGATGCAGAGCCAGGACTCAGACCTGACAGAGAGGGGAGAAGAGGACATTTGTAAAAGCTGCTTTCTCTTTTAAACTGACTCTTTAGTCCCTAGTTTCAAAAACACATTCGTCTTTGTGGTGTCACAGCAGTTAATGTCCTGCCACAGGATTCAATTCAGGTTGAGCTCTGAACTTTTTCTGGGACGAGCCAAAACATTGATTCTTTGCTTTTTTTTTTCACCATTCTGTTGTAGATTTGCTGCGGTGCACGAGATCATTGTCCTGTTGCATGGCGTACTTTGGGCACATTTGACCGTAAAACAATTTGGTATACAAAGTAGTTCATGTATCCTGTAGCAGGCAAACCAAAGCCCTCGCCTCAAAGGATAACCTGAAGAAGAGGACAGACCAGTAAAGTGGCTTCTTCCACCCTCTTGCACAGGCTGAAAAAAATCTAGTATTTTGCTGTTAATGTGGGGAAAAATAAATATATCTTTATGAAATATAATAGACATTAAACTTCTGGGGAAAAGAGCAATATTTTTACATCTTCCATTTCTTTGTATTTAAAGTTTGAGGTGAGTTTTTATATCTTTACCAGCACTAGTTAATGTTAACTCAAGGAAAACCCAGAGGAAAACTTGTCTGCTTATGTATGACCCAGACGCTCCTTCATTTAGCAAACAGACATGTTCCAACAAGTTTAACGGTCTTCTTGTGTTTCGTTTTATTTTTCTAAGGAAATTATGTCTTTCATAGTGCATGTGTGCACATCATTCTGTCTGCAAACACAGTAGCTTGAAAAGTTTGGAATGAATTCTGAAACTGTAGACTGAGGTCATCTTAACTACTCATTAAAATTTGCTTTACATCCACTGAGATCTTCAATACCAACTTAAAATGTGTTTATTTGTCAGAAATTGACAAAAAGCTTAAAACTATGATTTTTAGTGTGTGCATTGTTTCTCACTGCCAGTGTTTGTACTGACAACGTAAAGGTACATAGGCGATGATATATATGGTCAAGTAAATATGACATTAGTTTGTATACAAATATCATGTTTTACAAGTTAACCCTAAAATGCATTATATCTTTAAAGAAAGTTAGTTAGAAATATGGGTGGGTAAAAAAAGATATCCAAACTCAAAGCAATTTGAATTTAAATAATCCGATACTGATTGATTATTGAATCCTTAAATCAATTTTTAAATATAAATGTATTTTTCCACGTATGTCAGAGTCTCAACTAAAAGCTCTCAAAACCATTTCAACAACCACAAAACAGATAAAACTCCACAAAACAGATAAGATTCCACAAAACAGATAAGATTCCACAAAAGAGGGAACACAAAGCGTGGATCCTTCTCAGAGTACTTCAATACCAGTTTTCTGCCTTATTCGCTTTCTTATTATACACCAGTCTACAGCTGTGTACGGTGTATGGTGATGTCTGACGCTTTTTTCACCAAAAATGACCTCAACACTGGGCCCTCTGACCACCACCAGTAGGCAACGGGTGAAGTGTCTTGCCCAAGGACACAACGGCTGAGACTGTCGGAGCCGGGGCTCGAACCAGCAACCTTCCGATGCCAACTCTTGAGCCACGATCGCCCCTACAAGGTTTAGAGGGTTCTTTTGACAGTACATATCCAAGTCAGATGATCATATTTCTAATATTTCTGAATCAAATTGAATCAAACTTGAATCATTTGTAGAAATTAGTGACAATACAGAGTCTTATTTAGAAATATACTGTTGTATAATATTGTATAATTAGCTAAAGTTAATCATGTCCAGTTATTACAGATAAATATCTACACAGCAAAATCTCCTGTGTTAAATTAACACTGGAGAGTGTCTATATGGGCCCACACCTCTGAGTGTTAAATACAACACTGTTGAGTGTTAAATTAACACTTTTGATAGTGTTATATGTTTAAAAGTAACCTAGTCAGTTTTGAAGATTAACAAAGACTAACACTGAGCAGTGCTGATTTTCTAACACTGGAAAATAACTCAAAATGTTAGAAATATTCCAGTGTTAGAAAATCAGCACTGCTCAGTGTTAGTCTTTGTTAATCTTCAAAACTGACTAGGTTACTTTTAAACATATAACACTATCAAAAGTGTTAATTTAACACTCAACAGTGTTATGTTTAACACTCAGAGGTGTGGACCCACATAGACACTCTCTAGTGTTAATTTAACACTGGAGATTTTGCTGTGTATTACCCATTACCTGCTCCTACATAATGTTTGTGTCAAAGTAAATCTGTCATCTTTATCTGATTTTTACTGCACTACAAATTTCCTGTAGGACATTTAAAAAGAACAAAAGAAAACTACATGAATATATACATTACAATTACAATACTGTAAAGTAAACAGAGTGAGCTGCCGTGGTGGAGCTTTGTGAATGCATGTCTCCTAAAATCAAACATCACCGTTAATGTCTTGGACAGGGGGACACATTTCTGCACCTACATTTTCTAAATGTAATGGTGCCTGCCTTCAGTCAGCTTGATAGATTTATTTATTTTGCTTTACTGCACATACTGTGTGTACAATAGCACCCACATCTCAGAGGAATGACTCACGTGGGTCCTCTAGGGAAATATTTGCAACCCGCACTGTCAGAAAGCTGGGAAACACTCATACTGTAAGTTAAGATTTTAGGCATAGAACATAGGAGACATATCAAATGTGAGCAACATGTCCTAAAGTTGGGAAAGGCAGCAAAGTAAGTGGTGCTAACAAGAAACAGCTGGAGGAAAATTTTGCAACTGGTTAGTTTAATGCCCACAGTTCAGTAACATGATTGAGTATGAAAAGAGCATCTTAGGGAGACGGAGGTGCACCAATCTGCAAAACATGGACACTCAGTCCTCTGGCCTAAACAAGAGAGACACCATCTAGCTTGCCATCTGTGTTTACATTTGACAGGAGATTTTATGAAAACCCCAATGGTACTCACTGGGTGACGGAGGTTGTGGTGAAGCCGCAGAATCCAACTTCTTTGCAGGTTCATCTGATTCTGGTGATAACTTGGATTCCTTGTCACCAGGAGATGGAGGATTCTTCCGTGTTGGAAGCCGGAGGCTCCTTCTAAACTTCCCCATCATGCCCACATTTATGCCACCATCAGTCGACGTCTTCTCATCGCTCTTGATGGATCCGTTGCTCTTGGTGGACACCGTGTCATTGCTGGGGTTCTCAGTGGACTTGTCCATCATTTGTGACATGTTATTCCATTATCTACCCAAATGTGAAAATGTAATAAATATTCAAGTAAAGTAATGAAGCATTTCTATTTTGTTACTTCTTATCTGGATTTTAATGATAGTTATAGTAATTTGTGAGAAAGTGCCTCAATGAACAAAATCTTACATAATAAAACCTGTATAAGTGCTGTATAAAGAACCAGTTTATTGACTAAGCAATTCATTGTGGCTTTCACCAGGATCATCATAAAACTATATTAGAGATAACATTTTATATCAGATAGATTGAGGTAGAAAAACAGAGAGCAACACGTTGTTTGTAATTTGGGACCATTTAATCTCATCTCTCAGGTCCTGGACTTTCAAATACTTTTTATCTGCTGTTGATCGTTTTTAGCCTCGCAAAACTTCAATTTGTCCAGATTACTAAATATTTCAAGGACATGCTGCACACCGTGCTGAGATAAGAAATTAGATGTCGCTGAACACAAATGTGTGTGTGTCTGTGTGTGTGTGGAGAGAGAGACAGCAGAGTGATTTCTCTCGCAGTTTTATTTTCAAGATTGATATTCAGTCCGTGTATGCAAACCGTACCTAGTTACAGTAAAGAGAAAAAGATGTACTTACCTCCGGTTTCGCACAGGTGATAGAACTTCCACAGTTTCTTCCCGCTTCACCTGCTTTCGATTACTAGTTCAGGTTTGGCAAGGTCAGAGGGTGTGACAGAGCGCGCACGCGGGGCGGGGTAGGAGGGCATTTATAATGGGCAACGTCCCTTTTTTTATGAAAGCGATACGTCACTAACCGTTTAAAGAGCAGGCGCACAAACGAGGGGCAAAAGCAAGCGTGTCACGTTCACAGAAACGGGACAGTTTCCAGTCATCCAGTCTGAGCTGTGAGTCAGAGCACCTTACAGGCGTGTTTTGGTCAAATGTATACTTTACAGGTGAGACAATGAAGTCGCAGCATTATGTCTGCTGCATAACCTTTGACAGTGTTGCAGCGGGTACTGAAGAAAGAAATACAACAATAGGTGTCAAAAATGATAAAATCTCTCGAAACCAGTGTGTTGTACTTCTGAGACTTTTTTTTTCCTTCGCTGTTGTTTTTTAGAGGTCTAAAGAAGGGAAACTGTGCAATATATCACAACAGGAGAAATTAGAGAAAATACCTGTAACCTCTCACGCTGATATAGATGCGGATAATTGTGCTCAAGTAATGAAATCAAATGCAACGTGATCACAGTCCACTAGAGGGCAATGTGGGTGCTATATTTGTTTCGGGGAAAAAACTGTTGATTGAGTCTTGTGTCTACATTTTTATGGTATATGAAAAATGGAGCAAAACTTAATTTTTAAGAAAGTGTTGTTTACAGAACTGAGAAAAATCTCATGAATATCTTTTTGAGTATTATTTACAACATGGTTTCTATGTTTGGCAGGTAAATGAACACAAGTTGCATTAAAACCAAATCCAACGTGACATTAGGACATTTATGTCCACTAGAGGGTGGTCCACTGGTGTGTGCTGTAGTTATGCGTGCAGGGGTTTAGTCTTTGTCCATACCTTTTTGAAAAAAAAGTAGAATTGGGTTTTTAAATAAGATGATAGAAATATGTGAGATTTGTTTCCAAGTGCTGTTTTTATGCGCATCATCATCATAATAATAATAATGATGATGATGATGATACTACACATAAGATTATACATTTATCTGAAAAATGAATTGACTTTGATGGTTATCTGTCTGGTTACCTTTACAAAATAACACACATGAGCAGATTAACATAATATATATGTTTGATGTGAAATATGTCACGTTTCTGTGTCTGATGTCAAACACAACAAATATGACAGGACAAAGGATAATATTTTAAAGAGTGTACTTTATTACTTCACTGTAAACACGATATTTCCATTTATTATTTATTCTTGTATAAATACAAAAATAAAGACTTATTCTATACTAACTTGCATAAACCAAGAAACAAACATAAATTATTGCAGAAATTCTGACTTTTTTCAGTGGTTGTGTACATTTTTTAAAAGCAGTACCTTATAGTATAGTATAGTATTATTTACAACACTGAGAAAAACTAATAGATAATATCAAAATGAAAACTTCGCTATAAGGTTACATGTGAAACAATGTTCCAGTGCATCAGAGTATTATTTATCCATGTTGTTACAAGACGTCGGTTCTATTATTTCAGCAGTATCTAATACAGTAATAGAAGACTAGGAAACACTTCCAGCAGAGTTATTATTATCCAGGGTCATCAATGCTGTTTAGGTGTAAAGCCTGTGTGTCTGAGTCCACCATGACATAAAACTCTCATCTTGTGTCTTGTAAATACACAGAGTTTACAACAAGGTGCAAACATGAGGTTACACTGAAGAACAAGAAGGTCAGATTAGACTTTGCCAGAAAACATCTAACAGACGCACAGTTCTCGAAAAATTATATTTCAAAAGATGAAACCAAGATTAACTTGTATCAGAACCATGGGAAGAGAAAATCAGGAGGAGAGAGCATGTGACCGATTTCACGACCACATTATCTGTGAAACATGGGGAGACAATGAGCCTCATTTACTAATATTTGCCTGGAAATATTTTTACCCTGTGCAGAAATCAAACGCAAAATCCCATTTGTGAAACGTGCATGCCAGCCTATTTTATTGTCACCACGGTGCATATGTTAGTAAATCAGAAGCATCCGGAACAAACATGCACATTTCCTCGTCCCCATTTCTCTGTGTACAAAACTATGTTTACGTCCAAGTGAAGCAGAGCACGTGGTGACGATGTTTTAAGAGAGAAGCCTGCACCTCTAAGACAAGAAATAAGGAGAAAGTTTAACTGTACAAAATGGAATAACAAATAACACATAAGTGATGATCTTTCAAAAATGATAAATAAGTAAATAAAAAGCAACACTTAGGCTGATTATCATTTCCCCTGAGATACAACAAAAAGTCTGAAAACTGGCTGCCAGTGTAACCTGACCACTGGTGTTGATTTAGATGTGACTGCTGATAGTAGCAGCAGGGGGGATTCGGAGGTGTACATGGATACATATTCAGCCAAATGCTGCAAAACTGACGGACTTTTTGATGTGATGTGAATACATTTCTCAAGTGTGTTATCATGTTTCATTATCATCTGTCACTGTCCTGTCCTCTAGCTTTTGTTTCCTGTGACCCTCATGTTTAATATAGATTTAGTATAGGGTCTCTGCTTCTGTTTCCTCTGTTCCCAGGTCTGTCTCGTTTCCATGTCTTAGTGTGTAGTCTGCTTGTGAACTGTCTCATGTTTTCTGTTTTACTTTGGCGAGTCTTGTGTCCTGTTTTCAGTGTTTTGCTTTCACGTTCTGTGAATATTTAGTGTGTTAACCTCTTTTCCTCGTCTGCATATCATCCCCTGTTCATCTTTTCCTGCATTCCTCTACCTGTGTTGCCAGTTTTCAGGTTTCCTCATTCTTTGTTTCAGGTTTCATGTTAGCTTCTCCCAGTGTAGGTTTTGTTAGTACCCCTCGCTAGTGACTGTTCCCCTCACTGCTAATAAAGGCTCGTCTTCAATTTAAACATTCTCCTGCATCTATTTTGTCTGCGTTTGGGTCCACATCTCTTGTCTCCACACGGTTTGCCTCACAAATCGTGACATCGTCTGTTAGAGACAAATCTAACATATTAAAAGATACAGAGTCATTAAATTCTAAAGTACTGTAGCATCATGCAAAGGGCACATTTCACAATACAACACAAAATGCAAAAATGCAGAGAGGAAAGACTCTCTCCTGCAATCTGGTCACATGTGGTCACACACAGTGTGATGTTTGTTATTGTACCTGTAACATTAGAATCAGGCTTGCCCATGGCAGCCACTTTGTACATCCTTACTGACAGACTGAAAGCACTGGAATTCAACTCATCTTATCCACTGCATGATGTAATACATGTTGGAAATGAAGGGCTCATCATTACAACATTGGAGAAAAACCTCCGGGTTTCACCACCAGTATAGCTTTCTTTTAGTGTGTCCAGCACAGTGGATGTGATGGTATTCATGTCGGCTTGGGAGAGGTTTGTTTTGAGTTTGAGCAGAGCCGAAACATGTTCTTCACTGTTGGTGACAGAAAGAAGAAAAGGTTATTAAAAAAAAGAAAAAAGATGTGACCTAATGATTATGTTTATATGCTGTTTATCATTACAAAACTAGAGACTCTGAAGTAAGACTATCAGTGGAAGTACATCAAATAATAAGTCTGAGCACTTTGTCAGTTCACTGGTGTGTTGACTTGCTTACTGTTTATGAAAATGTATGAATTCCATGAGATGCAAGCAAATAACTGTTGTTTTCTGCCAAGCTTAGTTTATATGATTATATATGCACCATGAATGATATTAACAAGGATTGATGATTGATAAATGATATTAACAATGTGAATAAGAAAAATGTCAATACAAAGGTTACAAGTTTAATTCATTTCTTTAAACTTGTAGTCCAAGACTGCAGGTCTCAAATCAAACAGCTGATTTCCTGATCTGCATTATTGAACCTGTTATGTCTTTTTCAGTTTTCTGCCCCTGACACACATCCTTCCTGCAAACACTAACAGCTGTCAGTAACGCGTCACCACACCAATTTAAAGTACTGAAAAAGTGGAGGTGGAAAATGTGTCCATTTCCAATTCAGTTCAATTACATTTTATTTATACAGCACCAAATCACAACAACAAGGCTCTATGCTGTTGTAATTAAACATTTCTGTTTTAAATACATGGTAGGTGAAACTACTATTGGTGACACTGATATGTGCCTAAATTTACATGAATCTCCCAGTTTACACAATCACAGTCAGCTGATGCAGACTGTGTGGAGTGAGAACCAAAATGCAGACACGCACAAACAAACTTGATTCTAACAGAGAACATAGCGTTTATTATGGCTGAACGAGAAGTACAAAAATAAAAGTGTAAAAACTATTTGAAGCTAAACAAAAGCCTAAATTGGATAAAACTAGAAAGAAAACATAAAATATCCTAAACGTGAAAAAAAAAACCTTAAATGTGACAACTTGGTACGAATACATGAAAACATGAAACCCTGGAAACCTGGCATGGCATGACATGGCCAGATCACAGACGATTGGATGAGGAATGAATGAAAACACACAGATTAATGCACACAGGAGGTGATCAGGGGAAGTGCAAACACTTGGGAAACAGCTGATTAGAATGAACAAAATGACACCACAGGGGAAGTAAAACTAAACACAATGAACATGGCACACCAGACCTCTACAAAATAAAACAGGAAACATAACGCAGACGTGGCACATGCTTGACAACATGAAACACGCAGACATGAAAACACATGACAGACTAAGACACGTGGACTCAACGTGAAGAACTGATGAGGAACACTATAAATACACACATAGGAAAAAACTGGAGATGAGGCAGCCATAACCAAGCACAGAACATGATGGCTGCAGAAAAACACATGACGGATGGAAAGGGTCATGAGGGAAAACATGTAAACAAGAGGAGAAGACGGGAGACAAAGACATTACTGAAACACATGATGGGCACGGGAGACATAAACACAAGAAGCGAAGACACAAGGGGAATCTAACAGAAAATAAACTAGAACTGGGCAACCTAAAATAGATGAGCTAAAGATAACTACATGAACTTAAACATAAACCATAAACATCAAAATATATTAAAATTCAAAACGCTGGATCGTGACATACACTAGTTTTACCAAATAACTCCCCATAAAATCACACACTTCTGTGGTGCTGATACTTTCAGACACACAGTCAGTCTTTATATGAGTGCTATCAAGAGAAGTGATTATGTCCCCTGAATCCCTTTCTCCTTTTCCTTTAAGGTTAGAAATAAGACAAGAACGAGACAGTTTGGTTTCTGGTGCCACATTTGGAAGAAATCTCTCCTTTCACTCTAATTAACAGCATTATTGACTTCATCTACACACAGCTGCTGCTGCTTCTCTCAGGCCTGCATGTTTTATTTAGCTTTCCGTTTCTCATATTAGTTTCCATGAATGTTGCTCATCCTGCTGATAAGAAACATCTGAAACCAATTAAGATGTTTGGCTCAGTCAGCTTCCTGTTTTCCCTCAGCTCTCTCTGAAAAGTACGATTGTTTATCCTGACCTAATGTCTCACAAACCTCTTATCATGATATAGTTCTGTCCTTATTGTTTATGTTACAGTTGATGCAACAGGCCCAAAAAAGGAGAGCACATTATGTTTTGCGTGAGTTATACTCTGTATGTTTTTGTATTAAAGTAAATAATGTTTGAGTCAATTCAAAAGTTACCTGAGGTCGGGATAAGCAGATCCCAGTGAAACGATTTGCATCTGTATGGCAGGAATATCTTGGAGTCTTAGCACTTCTGCGATGTTGGTCAGGATTTCCTTTAACCAGTCTTGTTCGGATCCCTGTGAAGACAAATCAGTGACGTCAGTTTAGTCTGCAAGTTTCCCAAAACTCTAATGTGTGTAAGATATTAATTTCTGAGTTACACATTTTTATATTTATACATTTATCTTCCCAAGATTTATAAATGTATCTTTTTTTGACAGGGGTTTATATGCAGAAAGTGGAGTGAAGTGGGGGTGGGGGTGGGGGGGGGATCAGAATAATAAATAAGGACAGCACATTGTTGAACATTGTTTCTGCAGTCTAAAGTGATTACCAGAATTTTATAGAAATCATGCCTTTGACTCATAATGTGACTTACATATAGACCATTTGGTCCATCACTTTCTATAGGTCACACTTTTGTTCCTAAGGAATGAGTCCATTGGTTTTCCATTGAGTTTATTATGTCCAGCCTTGGAGGATCACATTTTAGCCAACTCCTCTGAACAGCCTTTTCAATTTTACAAATCTTTTTAATCAAATTATTTTTAATCAAAACTTCTAAACCAAATAAATGTGAAATTGAGCCGATTCTTATTCTTATTTTTTCCACAGCTCAGCAGAAATCTGATCACTTTCGGGTTTTATTCATGTCTCAGCTAAAGTGTGCAGTGAAGGTGAGTCTCACCATTCTGGCAAACAGCTCGTGGAGTTTCTCTGCATTTTCTCTCACAATCTTGTAAGCCTTCTGCTGCTTTTTGGTGTTCTTTAATTTGACTTTTCCTTTCAGGAGCCTTCGGACATATTCCACTGTCACTTCCTGCTGAAGCTGACCAATCAGCTCCTGAATTTAGCCCAAGTATATAAGTAATCAGAGCACATCATAATCCTTTTACTAAAAAGTTGACAATGAAGGCAATAATGGCCATTATAATTATAATCCATTATAAAGTTTCCTCCTTTTACCTGGTAAGAGGACTGACTCGAACCCTGAAGTTCTTGAAGCTCGTCTTCAGTGCTGTTCAGCAGCTTCTCAAACGTGTTCTTCTTCAGCCAGTCACTGGTTCCCAGTTTCTGGTAGTGTGGCTGTGTGAGGAACAAATAACACAGTTTTTTAAACCTTTGATTAAGACATGTTAGGATTTAATCCTGAGGATTATTGAAATCTGCAGTTGTAAAGAACTTACTTTGAGGATCTTGTGCACAGGGGTTAATAAATAAGTGTGGGCAGACTGTTTCATCTCAGTCAGGACCTGCAAACAGTTTTCCCGCACATCCTCTGGGAACAGATCGTGCTCCACAAGGAAGTCCCTTTAGACAGACCACACAGGACACATTAGCTCACAGTGAAGTATTCGCCTGTTATGATGAAGATAAAATCTGAATTTCCATCTAACTGGATCAGAAACAAACCTGAACTGTTCGACACAGCTGAGGTTTGCCTTTATGAAAGCTTTGCTGTGTGGCTTGTTTTGCTTAATGACGTCTTCATGAAAAGTTTGATACCTGCAGAAGATTAAGAACAGTTTTCAGTTTTATTGCCTTGATAATAACAAAAATAAAACTGAAATGTATTTTCAAATGACAATATTTAAAAGACAGCCTTGTGAAGCCTTGCTACCTCTGCATGAAGTCAGTCAGGTTGGATGTTATTTCCTGGGCCTTGTGCGGGTCTCTTACAGTTATATGTGCTGATGTCACGATGCCGTTGATCAACTGAAGACAAATGTATTGACAAATCAGTTTCAAGCTCCCAAAGCATAATTTTCTGATCCAGTTAAGCACCAGGAACCAAACCCATTGCTTTACAATGTTAGTGACAAACCCAAGTGATTAAACTACAGAACCATGGGAGGGTTTGAAACTGTGACCCTGATCTGACAGTAAATGAGTTTCTATAATTGACCCAAACAAAAATGACGGTCCTTTGTTTGTTTGTTAATCTTTTTCTTAAAGTTTCTCAAAGTCTTTTTCAGTTTGGTTAATATGTGCATCAGGCTGAAAATATTTGTCGGCACTTCTTTGGAAAGTTCTAAAGTGGATAACAGAGTAAATGTCAGTCTGCACATTTTGTTCTCCTATGATCAAAACAATGTTTCAATATTTCACATTTTTTTATTGCACAGTTCTGACATAGCAATGTTTTCAAAGCTTCTCATCATGGTCAACAATTAGAAGTCAACCAATCCAAGACCAGAGATGGATAGTAACGCGTTACAAGTAACGTGTTACTGTAATCTGATTACTTTTTTCAAGTAACAAGTAAAGTAAGGGTTTACTATTGCAAAAAAGGTAATTTGATTACTGTTACTTTCCCATAAGCACGCTGCGTTACTGCGTTACTAAAACCATGATTTTTTTGCGAGAGTGTCTCATGACAATGATGTAAGCGAGTGCGCCGTTCGTGGCAACAGCTGCGTGCAGATCAACAATGGATAATATAAGGAGGGTGGGAGAGAGTATGACCGTGCAGCGTTTAAAGCGTGGAAGTACCGACCTTACTTTGAGTTTGATTCCGTAAAAAGTGACAAAAACATTAGCGTCCGCTGTTCACTGCGTGGGAAGAAAACTTCTTTTTACAGCGAAACAAACCCCTAAACGTACGAGCAAGCACCGACAGTACGCTGCCACGGGAACTCCCAAATCCTTCCACTGACCGCTACGACACACCTGCACCAGAGCAAACCTCCACCTGCCCCACTCCTGCTATACAGGTGAAAATAGAGCAACAGGACCGCTGAGTCTTTGATTTTTTTTTATTTTCTGCTGTGTTTTATGTGCATTTATTTGAAAGACTGAGTGTAAACACAAAAACCTATTTTATCTTATGTGCAGGAATGTGCAGAAAATAGGTTTAAATGTTAAACAAATTTCTTCCAGTCAGAGAATGTTGCATATAATTTAATGTTTGCTTGATGCATAAAGTTAAAAGATTAAAACTAATAAAACAAGTTTCAAAAGGACACTTTTCCATTTGATTACATTTTATATGATGGATTATGCAGAAAAAATAGAATTGGGCTGAAAGATCTATTGCTTTCTCACCTATTCAGGTTGTAAATCTTTTTTTTTTTAAAGTAACTAAGTAACTGATTACTTTTGAAAACACGTAATCAGTAAAGTAACGGGATTACTTTTTTTGGGAAGTAATTACTAATTAGTTACTGATTACTTTTTTCAAGTAACTTGACCAACACTGTCCAAGACTCACTGTAAGGACCCTTAAAGCAGGCCAACACAAGTGACGCCTTTCACTTTATGTTAATACATTTTTATAAAAGCATCAATTTCAGCCTTTTTAATAACAAGTTTATGCAGCAACTGTACCTGGATGACATCATAGGCCACAGGACTGACGTAGCAACCATCATCTCTTGTCGGCTCCTTTCCTTGATCCCACTCTTTCTTTGCTTCATCCAATACTCGGCCAATATAAATCATCAGGTCCTTCTAAACACACAACAACACACAGCTGCCACTTTTAAACCGCTTTCATGTGTAAAAATTTAATTACTGACAGTAATAATTACATCTAGAGATGGCACGATACCACTTTTTTATGTCCGATGTCATAAATTTGGATCTCTGCAGATACTGATATGAATCTGATAAAGTGTATTTTATCATTGATAAAACTGTCTTTTTAATATCGTATACGTTCATACTCAAGTTTTACAAAGCAAAACACTAAAGCTATTCTATTATACTTGTATGCAAAAAATACACTGCACCCAAAATATTTTGCAGTTCAGCAATACTAATCTTTTTATTTAAACTTTTAGCAGAACTTTAAATCTAAGTATTTAAATTAATATTCAAAAAGTAATTTAAAATGTAATTTTATGCACATTTCAAAATCTCTTTGGTTCTGAAATAAAAGAAGTGCAATATCAGCACAAAATAATGTTTATATTCAACAAACTAAAAAAAAAACAGGTTGTATAATGGACCCTTTTATGCTTAAAGCTGAACATAAATAGACATCCAGAGTGGAAAGCAGTGCAAACAGATGCGAACACGGCTTCATCACACACATCTTTTATCAAGATGGATGTCAGTGTAAGCTGTTTGTGTCACATTTAACCTGAGACTGAATTTTGTGTAATTTCTATACAAAACTTAAAACACATATGAAAAAAAGTGTTTTCTTAATTTTTTTTTGAACCACGAAACTGTTTCGCTTGCAACACTGCTGTTTGATGAAATGCTGGTTTGGAAGCACATAGTGAGGCTCCCGATGCTCCAAATGTTTTCAGTGTGAAGTAACTCCAGACCACTGACAGGTCTCGCACATAACTTCCGTTCTAACCAGTGACGCATACTGCTCCAACGTGCTAAAGTACTAAGCTGGGTTACGCCATGTCCCAAGTTTTGTGAGGTGCTTTTGTGATAGTTAATAGATCGGATTACACTTTTTATTTCTCAATATCCGATCCAGTAATTTAGGTCAGGATCGGACTGATACTGATACTGTATATTGGATCGGTCCATCCCTAATTACATCTACAATATTATGTATAAAAAAAATATCCGTCAAAACCAGCAACTCTTTGATGCTGCATTTACACATCTCACTTTAAGCCCTGCAATGACCATACTGATTAACTGGATACACGCCTCAGATACACTGTGTTACCTGTTGTTTGCTGAGGTACTGCTCCTCCAGAGGTTTCAGTAACTCGTCAGGAAGCAGCTTTCCCAGCGCTTCAGTATTGATATTACTGGCCAGCTCAGGTTTTTCAAGGATTCTGGTACACAGAGCAGATAACACATGAGTTTCTATAAACAACCCAAGTTGTGTTTAGTATACAAAAATGTCATTTTATTTAGCACATTAAGAAAACAAGAAATTAGCCGTTACATTTGTATTATTATTCACTATCTATCTGTAATTGTTCAGGTATTTATTCTTCAGGGATCAGTGAAGGACCTCACACTGACAGACATCCTCTTGTTTAGTCACAGAAAGATGCTGCTTCAAACAATAATTGAACTGGTGGCTTACCCTGGATAAAACTCCTTCACCCATCGCAGGAGGAAGCTGCAGTCCTTGTCATCCACAGAACCCACAATCTTTTTGAGTCTTGCGCTGAAAGTTTGATGGTACTGTCTTGCATAAAAGTTACAGATGTCCATCTCTGGTGGGTAGCAGTTCTTCACAACCTCCACCACCCACTGCAGGTCCTCCTTCAGCTGCCTGCCCATGGACTGGATCTCTGCCTCTATAGATGACTGGTTCACCTGATCACCGATGGGGCTTGATGGATTATCCATACGCCCATTTACTAATTTTTGAAGCACTTCATCATGGTGTTTCTTCCACTCGCTGGGCCTCCAGGCTGGTGGAGTTTGAGGATTTTGTCTCCACAGCTGGTCCTGCTCTTCCTCAAGGTTGATGGCTTTCACCGCAGATGCCAAAGCAGACACCTCTTCCTCAGTGCTGAGAGAAAGACTCTGCTGTAGAATCTGCCATACATGCTGTTCAAGGGCTTTATGGTCTGCAGCAAGCTTTTCTACCGCTTCCTTGTTAGCCTCAGCCTCAGCTGTCTCCCAAAACAGATGTTTCTCCCTGTCTATCAGTTGCTGAGTGGCCTCACAAAAGGCTTGCCTTTCAAGGTATTCCTCAAACGTAGGTTTCACTGGTGGACAATAACAAAGACAAATCTTTGAATTTCTTTTAGATTACCAGTACTATTTTATAAATGAATCACCCAGGCTCTCTGGGGTTCTCTTGGTATTTAACACTAAACATCTAAATAAATCTTCCTAAACAGTGAAATGAATGCTGCACATGTACTATATACACATAATTAAATATCATGAAAATAATTGTAATTAAACTTATGCCATGGATATTAACATGGGATTCAACAAATAAAAAAATATTTGTACTTCCCACCTTTTTCCTCGATCGAGGTGGCTTTATCCTCGTCCTTTTTCCGTCTAAAGTAAAAAGATTCTCTCACTCTCTTAACAGTATTATCAAAAGGGGACGTAGTGGGATCTGAAACAGAAAAGCACACAGTTTAATGTAGTTTCAATAACAGACTGCAGGCATCATTTCTGTTTTTGATGGTGTCCAAAGTGTCACACATAATTGAATACAAGCATTTAATAATATGGCCAATTTCACATGTGCTTTTATTGTAAAGAAACCATTTTTCCTGTGTCAGTGCTGTTACAGTCCCGGGTGTTACCCTGTGTTTTGTGTTTAATTTCTATTTCTTGATTATTGGTTATTCATGGTTTTGTTCTCTTGATGTTATTTGTTGTTCTGGCTTCTAGTTTAAGTCAGTGCCTGCCACACAGCACGTCATGACAACTGAATTGCTACTGTGACTGAATATTTATATTTATTTACTCTATAGAGGACATGGTTAAGATATCAATTACATCCTGGAAATATTCTATAACTGCAAAATTTTGCCATTTTGCATACTTTAAATATGCTCTTAATGCCTGGATTATTGCCCAGGTTAAAAAATGTTATTTGACGGCATCAGATCAGGATTCAGGAAACAGACACGAGCAGATACTTCAGAATTCATATGAATCAGCATATGTCCTCATCTGCACCTCTCATATGAGAAGCCTCAAGCACCCAAGCCTCAGTCCTTGGACCAGTTTTCTTTAGGCCATCTAACTAATTGTTTTAATGGACTTTCTTACCACTGCTATGTAGATTACACAGTTTTACTTTTATGTCAAGCCCAACAACCTTAACAGCCTTTCCTGCCGCAGTGACAGCTTCTCTGCCATTACTAATTGGATGCAGTCAAATTTACTTCATCTCAATTGCAGTAAAACTGAGGTTCTAGTACTTGGCCCAGGCAGTTTCTGTAAGGAGATGAGTCAGTACCTCGGCCCCTTCACTAATGACTTCTAAAACTAAAAACCTTGCTATAATTTTTGACCAACACCTGAATTTTGAAACTCATATCTCAAAGCTCACCCAAACTTGGTTCCTTCACCTCAATATATTGCAAAATTCTGTTACTAACACAACGACAGGGCGTTATACAGCAAAGCTTCTGAAACCTGATCCCTGCAGCCGACCTTTCCGCCCCGTTTAAGAGGATCTTGTAACTCTGACTTTAAAACCAAATATAATTGTGCTTTTGAGGTTGTTGCGCCCAAACTGTAGAATAATCTTCTTCACTCAATCAGGTCTGCTGACTGTATTTGTTTTTTTAATGACTCCTGAAAACTCAATTTTATAGATTAGGGTTACCTTAATCTTTTTCCTTTTAAATCCGGCCATAGTATATGGCCAAACATAATCAATGATCCTACAAACTGGCAATGTAGAGATTGCACTACATCTTCACTGTCCACTTGTCTAAGCAAGGGCTCCCTGGAGCATTTGCAGACTGTCCAAAATGCTGCATCAAGGCTTCTGACCAAAACATCTAAATACTCTCATGTGACACCGTTGCTAATGCAGCTCAATTGGCTCCCTGTTGAATTCAGAGTCCATTTTAAATTTCTGGTCCTGCCCTTTAAAGTTCTTCATCGGCAAGCACCAGCCTACATCACTGAACTTTTACAGCCCTATGCCCTTAGGAGGTCCCTGAGATCATATGATCAGGGCCTACTTGTTATTCAGCATACAAGGCTGAAAACCAAGGGAGACAGAGTTTTTGCGACATTTTTGAGTTTAAGATCTGTGGACTCAGTGGTCTCTTTTAAAAAACAACTAAAAACACATCTTTTTAGAACTGCATTTTGTTAACTTTTGTCTTTTTCTGTTTTATACTTTGTCATCTCTTTGTGAAGCACTTTGTGATCTTTTTATCTAGAAAGGTGCTATATAAATAAAAATGTATTTATTTATTATTAATAGTGCAGCACACAATGACAAAACGACGTGGCTAGCATGCATACAGTCCTAAACTCACCATCTCTGGAATAAATATAAGGAATCAGGCCTTGTCACTCAACATCAGATCTGGGCCTCAGTAATGCACTTGTTCAAATGCAACAAATGCAGTTTGGAGCCAGATGCAACAATCTGATGGAAACCCTACAACATGAGGTGGAGGCTTTTCCTTTTTTTGGCAAATTAGTGCCAATGGTTTCATTTGGCACGAGAAATGATCTAGTATTAAAGTTTAGAAGTTTCACCTGTGTTTGATCGTGTCAGTGGTCTGGATTTGTGAGGAGAGACATCTGACTCATCATCCTCTTTTTCCTGGTTGCTCTTCGGAGAGGTGGATGCAGAGCCAGCATTCAGACCTGACAGAGAGGGAAGAAGAGCACATTAGTAAAACAGCTAAACTGACTCTTTAGTTTCAAAAACACATTTGTCTTTGTGGTGTCACAGCGATTCAAAACCAACTATCTGAAGTTTATTTTGGAAACAGAACAGGTTGGTGCAGCACAGCGCCAGCATCTAAAAGTGAAACTGATCGGCAGAATCTTGAAAAACAGTCTGACCTCATTTCTAATCAGATGATGATTTAGAGTCAGTCACATGACTTGTGGTAAATTACCTAATATGTACAACTGAAATGTATAACTGTATCTTTGATAGAGGCTGAAAAGCTTAGCATCGGAAATTAAACACTGGGTAAAATTCTGCTGTAGTGTGTTTATGTTCCAGTATGATTTATCTTAAATGGAGTTGTTTTGATTTGGTGCTTTTCCTGTATGACATTATCAGTCCCCCATCACTGTGGAGGAATTTTGCCCCAGTCTTCTTTACAATGATGCTCTCTACAGGTCCTGCCACAGGATTCAATTCAGGTTGACTTTATCTGGGACAATTCAAGTCATTGATTTTTGCTTTCTTTCACTATTCTGTTGTAGATTTGCTGCAGTGCATGAGATCATTGTCCTGTTGCATAGCAGAGAGATCGTCTCACATACAGAGGAGTTTATGTGTCCTGTGGCTGGCAAACAAGCGCAAGCCCTCACCTCAAAGAACAGCAGAGGACAGACCATTAAAGTGGCTCCTTCCACCCTCTTGCACAGGCTGAAAAGTCTTATTGTAACACAAATTTTGATATGCTCTACTGCAAAAAGAATTGGACAATGTTTTATGGTTTATGCTGTGTTTTTATTCTACAGGCTACACAAAAATCAGGGAAAACCCAGAGGAAAGCTTCTCTGCTTTCCTTCATTTAGCAAACAAACATAACAGACATATTCTGACAAGTTTTATAAGTCTTTTTGTTTGATGTTTTTACCTCTGCTGAGGATATTATTAGGATTTTATGTGTGTCTGAAACTTTGTAGGTCTAGTGTGCATTTTTTTTTCTTACTGCCAGTGTTTGTACTGACAATATAGAGTTATACAGGTATAAAGAGCATCTTAGGGAGACAGGGGTGCACAAATCTGCAAAAACATGGAACAATTTCACTACAATGTTCCTCAATGTGAAGTTGTAAAGACTTTGAATATCTCATCATCTACACTACATCATCAAAAGCTTTAAAGAATCTGGAAAAATCTTTTACCGTGAGGCACCAGGCCAAAACTAATAGATCCCTGTGATTATCGGGCCATTGGGGAGCACTGCATTATAAACAGGTGTGATTCTGTCACAGTCACACTGTACGACATCAGGAACACTTCCTGAAATCACTGTTTGTGAACACAGTTCACCGTGACGTCCTGAAATGCAAGTTAAAGCTCTGTGGCACAAAGAAGAAGCCAAATGTGAACATGATCGTCATTTAAAATAAACTGGGACACGATGTAAAACTGTTGGTTGGTCAGATGAAACATGGACGCTCAGACCTCTAGACTAAACAAGAGAAAGACCATCTAGCTTGCCATCAGTGCTTATATTTCACAGCAGATTTTATGAAGACCCCAACGGTACTCACTGGGTGACGGAGGTTGTGGTGAAGCCGCAGAGTCTGAGTTCTTTGCGGGTGCATGCAATTTGAATTTCTTGCCACCAAGTGACGTATTCTTCCATGTTGCACGCCGGAAGCTTGTAAGCTTCGCAATCATGCCGTTCTTCTTGCTGGGGTTCTCAGTGGACTTGTCCATCATGTGTGACATTTTATTTCATTATCTACCCAACTGTGAGAAAGAATACAAAATAAATGTTTAAAGACAAATTATGTTAAACTTAAAGTAACCAGTCTGTTTTGAAAATGTAAGGAGGAGAACAGGAGCACAAATGTTCATGTTAAAATGTAGGCACTAAAAGTAAAAAGTAATAAATACTCAAATAAAGTAATGAAGTATTTGTATTTCATTACCTCCTATCCCTCGATTTTAATAATAATTATAGTAATTTGTGAGAAAGTGTCTTGATGAATAAAATCCTGTACATTCACACCTACTTTATCCCCAACAGCACATTTATAGCACTTTATATAGAACAAGTTTATTCACAAACCAATTCACTGTGGCTTTCATCAGGATCATCATAAAACTATATTAGAGCTAACATTTTATATAGATAGATTACAGTAGAAAAACACAGAACAATCTGTTGTTTGTAATTTGGCAGCATTTTCTCTCATCTCTTCGGTCCTTGACTTTGAAATACTGATCGTTTTCAAGGTCTGGGAAAACTTCCATTTGTCCAGATTTCTAAATATTTCAAAGACATGCTGCAAACCATGATAAAATATACCCTGTTTTCAGCTAATAGCTCTTTGGGAATTACCTTGTTGGTACAAAACTGCTAGTTTATCGGTCGTGTAGTAATACTAAATATATATATATTTTTTTTTTTTTTAAGTCTAAATCCGTGGAAACAAACTACAAAAATAATTTAATAGCTAAAGAGTTTAATCCGTGTATAGCTAGTTAAGAGAGTAAAGAGAAAAAAAAGGTGTGCTTACCTCCGGACACAGGTAATAGAAAATCCTGCAGTTTCTTCTCGCCTCACCTACTTTCGTTTTCTAGTTCAGGTCTGGCCAGTGGGGGGAGGGAGCGAGGGATTAATGAGCAGGCGCAAAAGACAGCCTGTCACTTTCCCATAAACGGCACGACTTCCAGCCATCCTATCGAAACTGGTATGGGAATTCGGGCTCTTTTTGGAGAACCGGATCTTTTAGCTCGACTCACTAAAAAAGAGCCGGTTCTCCGACTCCCAACCGAATCTTCAGGTTGTTTTGCTGCTTTAATTAATTTATAATATTAACAACAATATAAAATTATGCACAAACAGAATTACTAATGTAAAAAAAAAAACGTGGTTTTATTTATATATGCTTATATATACGTATTTAAGGGGGTCCCTAGAGACAAAACACATACAAACTCCAAAACACATTTCTAGCATTAACCCTTTAAGACCTACCATAGAACCAAGTCCGCCAGAGCTTATATTATATTTTTACATGCTGTGGAGCCATTTTTGGGAGCATTTCAAGTTGCTATACATCAATACAACCATTATAGCCCAGATTTTAATAATATGTATTCATTAAGTGCATAGTAATTACATAAATTGCAAAAAAGTGCAATAAACTACAAAAAAATTGAAAATCGTTTTTGATTTTTTAACATATATTTGTAGTTAGAGAAATTTAAGAGTCTTATCCCTCAAAACTGTAAATACAAAAAAGTTGCACAAAATAGTTTCCCACCACAGGAAATTTATTTTGAGTGTCTTCATAATTTTATTTTTGAAATACACCAATTTTTATACACTGCAGGAAAAACGAAAATAAATATTATACTGCAAATTTGCAAAAAAGCAGCATATGCATCAAAATAAACTATTTCCAGCAGTGCAATATGAGTCCTAAGCATCCCAGAAACGACACAGAAAGTCATAAAGTCAAAGATAACTTTTAAAAAGAGCAGTATAGGCCCTGAGGCCCTGATCGCAAAAAAGACTACATTTCCGCGAAAATGACGTCACTTCCGGTTTCGGGCAGGTAATGGCGGAAATCCAAAAGTTCGCGCTGACGTCTATTCCAAGGTAGGAAGTGTTTTGAACAGCTGATCAGATCGGTAAAGCGTGTTTCTGGAATATTATGTTTTTGTTGCTGCAAGGGCTTTTTATGCAGTTTTTGCAAAGCTTTATGTGGAAGAAAACCGTGACCGAGGACAAGCTGATGGCATCAGATGTAAGTACAACTCCTCCGGTTTCATATGCAAAAAAAATTTTTGCGCTAGCTTACGTGGTTGCAGTGCTACTGGGATTTAAAAATAGTTACGCATAACAGAGCGTTCCCGCTCCGATCGGCTCTAAAGGGTTAACTGAACTTCCAAAACAGAGCTACCTTGATCACTTAAATTACACAATTGAAAGAAAGCATATATGTATATGTATATATATATATATATATATATATATATATATATATATATATATATATATATATATATATATATTTACAAGTAATTTTTTTTTTTTTAAATCTTCATTTACCTGTTACTATCACACACCAAATCCGGTCATTGGTACTTCCTGTTTAGCCACTAGGTAACAAAAGCTAAAAAAAAAAACCAAAAAAAAAAAAAAAAAAAAACCAACTCATTACATTTCAACTCTTAACTATTTAAATTTTCAGCTTTTTCCTTTTAAACAAATTTAAAGTGAAACATCACAAAACACTGCAAACCAGAACACAATAAATTATAAATTAAAATATGCAAAAAAAAGAAAAAAAAAAGAAGAAGATGCACATTCTCTGTCATATAGGCCTGGGATGATTTTTTGGGAGTGTTTTCCTGCTTGGAATTACATACATAGGATTCCCTGCATGAATAAACTTTCTGAATCCTTTATCATCCGCAAATGAAAATAGTTGTGGGTGATTACTTTACGTTTCTAATGTGACGATGTTGTCTCTTGTTGTTGTCCCTGGCTCTCTTTCTGGCTTTTTCCCTCCAGCTCTGTTCCTGTACTACTGCCAGTGTAACTATCGCCCCTCCCCCCTCTGCTCAGTGCAAGCACAAGGCTCACGAGCGGAGTGAAGTGGAAAAAAGTGCGACAGAGAGGGTGAGAGAAAGAAAAAAACCTGCGACTCCCAACAAGGAATCGGATCGCGTCGTTCACTCCAAAGATCCGTTTCGGTAGCGACCTACACATTATTGCTGGGATCGGAACCAGAGCTCCCTGCAGGCTTGTTTCGTTTTCGCCGCATCGTTTCATGGTCAAATGTATACTTTACGGCTGATGAAGCAAGCTCTCATATTGTACAGACAAGGACATCAATGAAGTAGAGCCTTACAGCATTCAGAACTCTTTACCATTTATCATCAAGCACGTAGGGAAATGCGTGCCGTGTGCTGCGACCACTTTGTATACTGAGCTTTATTTACTTAGAAGACTAACATGGCGCAGCATTATTTCTGCTGCGTAACCCTTGTCAGTGTTGCAGTGGGTGCTGAAGAATGAAATACAACAATAGATGTAAAAAATAGTAGAATCTCTTGAAACCAGTGTGTTGTATTTCTGAGACTTTTTCTTCTTTGCTGTTTTCTTACAGATGTAAAGAAGGGAAAATGTGCAATATATCACAACAGGTGAAAATAGAGTAAATACCTGGTCACCGCTGATATACATGCAGATAAATGTGCTCAAGTAATAATGAAATGAAATCCAGCGTGATCTCAGGCCACTAGAGGGCAATGCGTGCTATATTTGTTTCAGGCCAAAAACTATTCATTGAGTCTTCGTGCCTACATTTTTATGGTATATGAAAATGGAGCAAAAGTTCTGTGTTGTTTGCAAAACTGAGAAAAACTCATAAATATCTTCAAATGCAAAGCACCATTATCAGATGAAATGTCACTATTTAATCAAGGATTCCATGTGAAACAATGTTCTAATATTTCAGTATTATTTAACACTTGGTTTCTGTTTTTTCAGCATTATACATACATACTAATACAGTGATATTATAATAGGAAAGGCTGAGGTAGACATGTAATTATCCAGGGTCATTAATGCCCCTGTATATGTAATTATTTTCATAACACACTTTCAATCCTGTACTGGTAGTTTAAATGTTACCTTTCTTCATAGTGAGCATTACCAGTTACTTCCTTAATTTTGTTGATGGTGCTGCGCTGTTTGCAGATTTCCATGGACCTGCTTATCTCAGGAGCAGCTCTGAAACACAAAGGCTGCTATTGAGCACAGGCATCAGATTAGTGTTGCATAATAAACAGAAAGCTGTGGCGTGACGGATGTGTGTTTGCGAGTCCAGCTATCCACGAGCGTTACAGGTTAAATTCTAATGAAGAGCTCTAAAAGTCTCATCTTACACTGAGGAAATCTGATAATTTGGTCGTATTTGTTGTATCGTGGCGAACAAATGTTAAAAATTCTCTACTTTGATTACTCTAGTATCATTTCATTTAAATGTAAGCCTGACCCAGTTTGTGTTTAGTCAATTAATTTGCATGTTGTTACCACAGAAACAACTTGCAAATGATAGGTAGATGTCTCTAAATGTGGCATAAGGCTCCAAAAGTCTCCTCTAGTGCCTAAATATAGATTATAAATGTGTTATGTGCTATTATATATAGACAATGCTTATGCTCTGTTTGACTCTGTGTGAACCTGCATTTTACAATGATTTAATGAAGTAAAATAAAATAAATTACGTGTCATTATGATGTATGACGATAGTTTTGTTCAATCCAATTCAAAAAGTTTTTTTCAGTTTAGAATAACTGCATTATTCAGTAGGTCCATAATTTATTCATTCTTATTTGTTCTTGTCATTTTGCTTCTGTATTCTGTATACCACCAGTGGATTTTAAATAAAACAATCAAGAAGCAAGGGGTTTTAGCAAAAGTATCGCATTGACTGTTAAGAATTACACCCATTTTTATACACAGTCCCCAATTTTCAGAGGCTTAAAAGTAATGGGATAGTTGCACTTCCACAGCAAGGTAAGGTCTGTTCCCAAAGTACTCCATGACAAATTAAGCAGATAAAACATTTGCTTAATTTATGAGAAACTAAACAGATTCTACTGCATGTTATGTGCATGTGGGAGCACAGATTGGGATGTTTGTTATTAGCCTAGTATTACCATTGAACATTTCGCACATATAAAAGAAAACAGGAACCCGTGTCGAATGACTTCACACTGATAATCAGGTTATCTGTCTCTGCCTAAGGTTAAGCCTGAAACTAAGAATTCATTTGCATCTGTGGACAGCAGCAAACAGCACAGTGTTTGTTTTTATTATAGAGTAAAACTGCAGGATACATGTTTAGTTGTAAATTTATTTCAGTGTCAAAAAAATAAAACAGAGGGAACAAACGCCTGAGACATTTAAGTCACTCAGAATCAAGCAGACCCTCGATTACTCATGGATGTGCAAACATTAACAGTGTCATAAATCATTCATCTCTCTGCTTTCACCAGCAGCAGTGTATGTGATGTCTGAGGTACAGAGACCTGCACCAATGCCTCGCAGCTGTTCCGACTTTAAGCACAGCAGTGCTGCTGCTGCTCAATTAGGAGCTATACATTATGTGCCGCTCAGGACACGACTACTGCAACGACTACTTTGTTGCATTAAATATTAACTCTCACAAATGTATGAATGTGGGTTTTTTTATTATTATTCTATTACAAATGAAATTGTAAATATTCAATCACAGCTTTAGTGTATTTTTTTAACAGATTCTAGGTTTGAGTAAATGATTTGTGCGAGCTGATAGCGTTTGTGTGATATTAGGTGTCTGAATGTCTATCATAGTTAAACCACATGACTCATATAACCTGTTAATGCAGTATTTCAGGATCTGAGTACTTCCTCCAAAACTGTGGCGCTAAAGAGATTATGGGAAAGCTGAGGGAGTGCTGTTACTGTGTCTTCTTTTCTGTTCTTTTCTCTCCTCCTTTGTTTTTACATTTTTAATGAGAAGAAAAGGATATTCTGCAGAATAAACAGCTGTCAAGCCTAACATCTGGTAAATTACACAATGGGTTACCCAAGATGCAGTTTAAGTGTAGACTCAGCTTTAATTCTGGGGTCAAGGAAAATAAATTGCATTGAAAAAACAAACAAAAGATCAGGTTTAATGGGCAACTCGACAAAATGCTTTTTCATTAACAGATTTGTGTGTTCTTTCATTATTCTTCCTAAATGACACAGATTAAAGGTTTGGAGTTGATTCCAAGTGTAGTATTTGCAGCTGGAAGCAGCTGAAATATACAGATTGTTATGGTGTTGTGCTCTTTTTGAGCTTCTTTGTGTTTCTTTGGACTAACCTTTTGCTTGCATCTCCTCACTGTCCTTGTCTTTTCCTACCTCTGGTTTCTCTTTGTGGTTTGTCAGTTCTAGTGACTTTCTTTTGATTGTAGTAACTGCATTTCCTTTTTCATGCTTTGCTGTTTTATTTCGTGTCATTGTCCTGCGGATTATTTCCACTTGAGTCTCATTTTATCATGGCTCAGTGATGTGATCAAAAAGTTAAAACAGGACTTGCAGAACTCTCATTAAGCAGCATTTTACTTTTGCATCTGCAGTTTGCTGGATCCCCCCCCAGTGTGTCCAAACAGGGGTCCTTAAACTGGATGTGCACAGTGGCATTTTGGTGTGCACCATGAATGTTCTCCCTCAGTTGCTCCAGGAAACTACACTGGAAATATGTTGCAACACTCTGAGGGATGATCTCACTGTGCACAATGCTGTAAATATTGAAAAAAAAAAAATGATGAGCATGCTACTGAGCTCACTACAACCCTGGTGCACTTCCTTCAGGAATGAAAAGTACTAATGCTTAGATGTAAATCTGTTAAAAACTGTACAGGTGTAGCTGAAAAACCAGTTCTCATCACACAAAAGTCATTTCAAAGTTTCAAAATGAGTAAATATTTACTTACTGGGCATGTTTGGAGCTGTGGTGTAATTACAGTGGTGAGCAAGGACTTAAACAGCAGCCATACAGGAATGAACTTAGAAATGACTAAGAGGAAGGAGGTTCAGCTAAAATCAAGGGAAGGTCTTTCATAATAGACTTTTTGTCTTTGTCAGATCGCCTGTGTGCATTTTGCCCTCGATCCTAGTCTGCTTTTTGTATATTTATTTGTTCCTTCGTTGAATTTAGCTCATCAGTTTTGTGAACAGAGCTCCTCTTCTTGTTTCTGCGTTTGGGTCCTTTTGAGTCACACTTAACAAATGTTGACATTATTGCAAATAAAATCATATTTAATCATCATCAGCTGTCTGAATTTTGGAAGATTGTTTTATGATATTTTACTGCAGCTGTTTCAGTGCTTCACCGGTCTGACGTCAGGTGACTGATTCAGACACCTTAAAGTCTCCCACTTATTTGCCTTTAAAGAAAAAAAAACTCCTAGTTTGTGTTACAGTCCATCTGTAGCTAAGTCACTGTCACATCCATTTAACTGCTTTTGACTTACTCTGGCCAGAAATTAAAGCTCTTCTTCCACATCGACAGTAAACATAAGTGACCTAGCCATCAGAAATCATGCATCACCTGATCCAGTGTTTACAGAGGGAGTAGCATGTTTCAACAAAATCCTTCATGATCGTCATATCTGTTTGTCTTTCCCCATCATTCTGTTACAGGATGATTTAAGTTTCCTCAACATTTTCCTCTCTTAATACCCTGCAAATAATAACTTCAGGTCTTGATCTGGCAACAAAAGTTGTCGGTGAATTCCAGCAGATGCCTGTCACAACGGTTTTTCAACAATACCCTGCAGACATTTTTACTTCCACTCCAGGCAGACGTCTTTAGAAGCACAGAAGCAGATTCCCGTCTATATTTTGTTGATCAGTCTTTTGGTGTGTGCTATCTACCCTTTTTTTTCTTTGCTGGTATGACACTTACCAACATTCTCCTTGTCAGTGGGGTGACAAACCCGATGTGGCCTTTGCTTTCTCCCTCAGGTTTACATTCACCAGATGTAGTGGCCGATGGTCTGTTGTCACTTCTTTTTCTTGCTTCAGGATGTTGGTCTCAGGTGTTCAGGACTGTTTTTGGTGCATAATGACGGCCTGGTGTGAATCTGATGCAATAAAAACAGACACCATCACATGAATATCTAATTTACAGATTTGGTTGTCAGTTTATTAGGTTGTCACAAAGCCAGTGACAAAAAGTAGAGACAAGACAAATTAGTATACAAATGATCATTTTAATTACCATAATTTAGGTAATAAATAACAATGATAAACAAAAGGTGTGAGGACTAAAAGTAGAAGGGCCGTCAATGGTTGATGGATGAATGGGATGAGCAAATGCCCCGAAAAAAGCTAAAATCAGGAGGTGAGAAAGAGAGGGAGTGAGAGAATGTTAATAGCAGGCTTATTTAAGCTCTGTGTGGAGGCTCACGCAGGTGTTCCCAAAACAGCCTCTGCCTGCAAACTCTGCAAAACCTGCAGTGAGAGCAGAAACCTGAGGGGTCATAAAAACCCTCCCCTAGTTGATGGTGTATGAATATTATTTAGCTAAATGTTTCTGCTATTCTTTTTATTCAAAAAATGAGATCTAAACAACAGCCAGGTACCGTCCTGAGCATCCTACATTTTGATATTTCCTGCTCTTTTTTGTTACGTTTGAAAGTGAAAATCAAATGAACTCAGTTTAAATTCTAAATGCTAAATTTTGCAGCCCCCCTTGCCC
Source organism: Maylandia zebra (assembly GCF_041146795.1). Classification (NCBI taxonomy): domain Eukaryota; kingdom Metazoa; phylum Chordata; class Actinopteri; order Cichliformes; family Cichlidae; genus Maylandia; species Maylandia zebra. Next base: position 6,792,756 of record NC_135185.1, read on the forward strand.
TGTCCTGGTCCAATTTAGGAAACACTGGGCTAAGTTCCAGTAAATAAGGCTAGGATTTGCTCTGCTGTGTGCTCCTTTACAGTTCGTTGGCTGTTGCAATCTCTGTGTTACAGCGCTAGTTTCACACACCCACACACCCGCGCAGAAACATATACCACCCACATCACTGTGTGGTGTCACCTTGTACCCATGGGCAGCCCTGGAGTGAAGAGGAATCTTAATGCTGCTACCGCTCATTGAAATGCACCAACACTTATGGCTCGCACAGCCTGAACACTGCAAGTGCTGGAATACCACAGAGTCATGCTTTTTGAACAAAATATCACATTAGACTGAGAATCTGACTAATGGAAATCAGATACATTCATGCTGTTCAGTCAGACTTGCAGTTTATGGGTGACCCAGACAGCTTTGAGGTTTTCTTCCCATCAATCGCAGACAGAAAATCACCTGACAGAGCTGTACATCCATTACTGCTGAGTCCTCATCACTGCATGAACTCTGCTCTTTGGAGACAGCAGAAGCAGAATAATCAACCAAGCAAAGCTGCACTGTGTCGTTGATGTGTCCATTCTTTAAAACAATTGAGGATTGTCTTCTTACCAACATGCTTATAGTTTAATATAAAAAATTATTTTCTCTTTTCTACATTTGCATCCTTTTATTGCTCTCATCCTTTTACCGACTCCAGTTTCAGTAAAATACTCTCAGCACAGTTCAGCTGGATCAGCTAATTGAGAGCGAGCGAGCTGTCCTAGATTCTTTTTCATATTTAAATTCAGATGGCATATTCTTTGACACATTTTTAAGTAGTTTTATTGTTTTTCCCCAGGATGAGATGATGAAGAAAATGGCCCACAAGGCTTCTTGTGCAATTTACCCCGAGTGCATTTAAGTTCTCTTCGAGCTGTCAGTCTATCAGTGTTACTGCTGCAGAGCTGTTTCACTCTTTTATCAGTCACTGAGGCAGACTGGTTGTTATGCATCTCAGCCATGATCAGTCATAATGTCTTTTAAATTTTTCATTGTCTTTAAAGAATGATGGAGTTTTATTTTAACCACATTAATGCTCTCAGGGTTGAACCACGCATTGAAAAGTTGCTCAGCCTTGCTTCTGCGACTCCCTCCTCTCTGGCATTAATGAAAGGTCACTCTCGCCTCCACCTGGTTGAGACTCCAGCGGCTCAGCTTCATGCGGGGGAAACATGGTCCTGTGGTGGTCCTACGCACAGACTATGGAGAGCTTCTGCAGATTGTCTTTACATCTTGTAGCCATTTATTGTCACTAGGAGGAAACAAATTGGCTGTGGGCTCCTTTTGTTCATCTTGTTGATCCTTGACAGCAATGGACAAGAGCAAAGTTATAACATACAAAGGGCTGAAGTGAAGCAGAGTGATAAAAAAGCAAATTAAAGCATCCATTCCAACCACTGTCTGTGGATGCTGTATGTATCTCATGCTTTTTTATCATTGTGGTAAACTCAGCTGGTACTCCTGTTCCTGTTCTGGTTATTTTCAGCCAATCAGCGACCTACCACAGCAACATCCACATCACGCTTGGTGGTGTTAGATTTATGGAGGATCGCACATGTCTGCATAGGTTTAGAACCCCTCTCCGTAAACTCTGCGTCTGCAAATACCTACGCAGAGCCTAAAGACACAAATGCATCACCATAACTAATCATTACAGGTTCTGGGAGACAGCATCTCCCCACTTTACAATCAACTTTAAGATTTTACTCACCACTTTAAAAATTGTCGTGGTCTGGCACCAAGCTCAGGTGCCGCCCTCCTGGCTGTTCCCAAGTCAAGGATTAGATCTAAAGGAGGCCCTCACCTTTGGAAAAATCTACCTGAGGAGATCGAGCTTTCCACTTTTGCGATGGCATGTGAGTATTTTAGGTAGTTACTGATGTGTGTGTACTCTCTGGTTTTCATCTGTTACTTTGTTTATTTTATGTAATACCAAAAATGTAAAATATTTTTTAAGGGTGTTTCATTTTTAATTTTCATTGTGTGTCCATGTGTGTATAATTGTGAATACAGTCATGGCTATGCTTTAGCTGTAAACACTATATCTGAGGCATGGTTTATTATTAGCTTTTCGCAGGGGTTTGTGTGTGTGCAGTGACATGGTTGTGCTGGTTTTATTAATTCATGAATTACTGTGGTGTATTAGTAACAATCCTTTGTATTGTGACACAGTGGAAAATGCACAAACACATGCAATGCAGATATAACCACAGATGCAGCAATCATTTTATTATTAGATCTATCTACTTGCAGCTTCAACCAGCACAGACAAAGACAGCAGCTGGAGGAGCTGCAGCTGTGCATATGAAGAGTAGCTGTATGTTTACAGATACTGAAATAAGCAATAAATGTATCAAGTAATTTGTGTGAGATATCTGAACATAACCCAAAACCAATGCTGTATCATAACTGATAGCGACAATATTGGCAGTTCAGTTCATGGTAATGTGCTTTTCAGAGGGAAATTTAGAGTTTCCAATTAACCTATCCCCACTAACTGCATGTCTTTGGACTGTGGGAAGAAGCCGGAGCACCCGGAGAGAACCCACGCAAACACGGGGAGAACAGGCAAACTCCACACAGAAAGTTGCCGACATGATGGAGGAATTGAAATCAGGACCTTCTTGCTGTGAGGCAACAGTGTTAACCACCGTGATGCCCTTCCTTTTTTAACCTTCAAGTTTATTCCTTTTCTGTTTTGTATCCACATTCATTGAATTCTGCCAGAATTAACCTTTAACATATAAGTGTTTCCTGTGGTTGTAACATAACTACTAAAATCCTAAAAGTTGGTGTATTCGGTTGTCTTCAATGTTCAAAATGTGAGATGCTGTAGTGGGGATTCTACTTTTTTAAGACAAAAGCTAAGTTTTAAAAACAGCACTGGAGTTGGAATTTTGACATTGAAAGCATTTGGGAGCCACTATGTCAAACAGGAGAGAAAAAAAGTAAATTCAATAATGAAAGAAGTAAAAGGCGACAGGCAGATGGCAAAAGAGTGTCAGCTACACAAGGCAGTAAAAACAGTGATTTTTTTTTTGTCTTATTTTATCTTCGTGTTAGGATTTCTGCTCTGTGACTCATTCGGTGTTCAGTTCTCGCAGCACAGGGAAAAGCAGAGAAAAATGAGGGGGGGAAGCAGGTGAGGTAAGTTTTTTTTATATTTGTGCTGTCAGAGATGGTTTTATGAAAGTAGGTTTGGGGGAAAATAAGAAAAGACGGAGACAAAAGATAAAGACAGATACACAGAAGATGAGCTTCAGAGAAAGGGAAACTGACAGCGGGAAGAGGGCATGTGAGAGAAAAGTGAAGGCTTGAGATGAAGAGGGTAAGAGAGGAGAGTCGGGTAGAGAGGAAGGAAGAGAAAGTAGGAGATGGCTATGATGAACAGTACTGGATTAGCAGAAATGGGTTATAGAGAATGGGATAGTACAAATTTGTTTTTCACGTGTGTCCAGGTCCCTAAATATTTAATATGAACTAAAGTCAAACTAAACGGTGTCTGAAATTCTGCAGGTACTTTGTATATCATATCAGTGTAAAGCTATTCAAAGGATCACTGGAAAAGTACTGAAACAGATGAAATTAAATTCAAATTAAGTCAGAAACAAAAGGGCTTAGAAGTTGGTAATGCTGTGGTCCTTATTTGCTCCTATTGTGAATTTACTATGTAAACATTGCTCACACTACCTTCACAAATTGAGGATTAGCTGTGGTTTGAACCATACACTCATTAGCTAAAGACTTTTCAATCACAATCTGATCTTGAGAGTTCAAAATGAGACTGCAGAAACCTACAGGTGATGTCACTAGCTGCGTCCATCTTTTATGCTTCCTTCTCTCACCCCAACCAGTCACAGCAGATGGCCCCGCCCCTCCCTGAGTCTGGTTCTGCCGGAGCTTCCTTCCTTTTAAAGGGGAGTTTTTCCTTCCCACTGTCGCCAAAGTGTTTGCTCATAGGGGGTCATATGATTGTTGGGTTTTTTTTCTCTGTATGTATCATTGTAGGGTCTACCCTACATTATAAAGCACCTTGAGGCGACTGTTTTTTGTGATTTGGCGCTGTATAAATACAATTGAATTGAATTGAATTGAATTGAATTGAATTGAATTGAATATATGCTACAGGGTCATTAAACTAATTAAAGCCTATTTCAGATCTAAGTTTAAATGCAGCACCAATGAAAACCATGGTTGGTTTACCACTGGGTTTGTTTGACAGTGCTGGAGATGAATTTGCATTCATTGCCATATTCTACATCTAGTTTGTTTACAACTGCTGGCAGAGTTGTTCGTTGTTAGTGCATCAAATTTAACATCTATCGTCAGCATTTTGGCTAAGCATAAACTACAGCTGTCAATGATGTGGAGAAAGCCAGCATTAGCTGTCAGAGTGGGTATCACAGGAAGACTATGAACGCTATGAATACAACTTCATACTGCTGATCAGGTTTGTTTCATCATAAATAAACAGAATGAAAAACATATTTTTTTAAATTACTGAATAGACATCTGATCTTCTTAATGGTAATCCAAGCTTTTATAATCCTTTCATGATGAGTTAACTCAGTGGTGCACGTTGCTAATTGTTATTTGCAGCCTTCTCCAAGGTGTTGGCATTTTGCATTGCTCTCCTGAGAATGTCTCCAGAGTCCTAATCAGCATCCATAAAAAGTTTGATTCAATTAAGCATTATATCAGATGGAAAACGAATGTAACTCTCACAGAGGCTGATTATTGCTGGCAGCACACACATATTGAGAATTAATGGAAAAATACATAATGGATGATTATGACTGCCCAGTGAAGCCTGAAGGGAGAGAGGAAGAAAATGGGGGAAGCCTCGCACTTAGTTACTGTCTGTACAAAAATACAGCATGAAACCTGCTTTCCTGTTATACCACAATATTAAAGTGTGGCTGTAAACAAAGATTTTGACATTAAGGACAAGAACCCTGAAGACAAGAGGTTTAACCCTTAAAAGCAGACATTTATGACATTTATTGCTAGTAAATGTCATGAAAAACTGCCAGCTCATTTTAAGCTTCTCTCATCACTATCACTGTAAAATTTACAGTGATAGTGACACTAATGGAAAAGTGACATAGCTATTAAAATATTAAGTACATTTTATTGAAATATGTATATACCGCCAGTCAATGAGAAAACAATGTTTTCTTTACTCAGCCAACATCGTTTTAAAGCTCTTGTGTTCTCAATCATGTATGTGCCAGACAAATTTTCATGCATCCAGCTTGCATTTTGCAAAAAGTCAAAAATATCTTTTAAATCTCTTAAAACTTTGTTGAGTTTTAAGACCAAACTGACTAAAACATTTTTTAAAAATTCAATATCCAGGGACACACATTACACATAAATATTTGTGTTCTTTGTGGGTTTCTTATAACTGAGAAATTAATAATTATATATCTGCGCTGATCAACTAGCACCGGTGTTCACGGAGATCTTCAACCTCTCCCTGGCCCAAGCTGTGGTTCCCACGTGCTTCAAACAGTCCATTATTGTCCCTGTTCCAAAGAAACAACAGCCCGCTTGCCACAATGACTACCGTCCAGTAGCACTGACTTCAATTGTGATGAAGTGTTTTGAAAGACTGATGAGAGATCACATCACTTCTTCACTTCCAGCCACCATCGACTCACTTCAGTTTGCTTACCGGACTAATCGTTCCACAGACGATGCCATATCTCACCTGCTCCACACATCCCTGAGTCACCTGGACACTGGCAGAGGGAATTATGTTAGGACTACAGTTCAGCATTCAACACAATAATTCCCTCTAAGCTTTTCACCAAGTTGACAGATCTAGGACTCAGCTCATCACTGTGTCAGTGGATCCTCAACTTCCTCACAGACAGACCCCAATCAGTGAGGGTGGGAAAACAAGTCTCCCCCTCCATCTCACTCAGCACTGGAGTGCCTCAGGGCTGTGTTTTAAGCCCCCTGCTGTACTCACTGTACACTTATGACTGTGTTGCCACATCCGACACCACCTCCATTGTCAAGTTTGCTGACGTGGGCCTGATCTCCGACAACATCGAGACGGCCTACCTGGAGGAGATTAGGAACCTGGAGACCTGGTGCCAGGAGAATAACCTCCTCCTAAACATCAGCAAGACTAAGGAGCTGATTGTGGACTTCACTACAAAGCAGGCGAGGAATTACAAACCCCTCATCATCAGTGGCACGCCAGTGGAGAGAGTGGACAGTTTCCGATACCTGGGTGTCCACATCACTCAGGACCTGTCATGGTCCTGCCACATCAACACCCTGGTTAAGAAAGCCCGTCAGCGTCTCTTCTTCCTCAGAAGACTTAGAGACTTCCATCTGCTACTGAAGGTGCTCAAGAACTTCTACTCCTGCACCATCGAGAGCGTCCTGACGGCAAACATCTGCACCTGGTTTGGGAACAGCACCAAGCAGGACAGACGAGATCTGCAAAGGGTGGTGCGCTCGGCAGAACGCATCATTCAATCAGAGCTCCCTGACCTGCTGTCCATCTACACCAAGCGGTGCAAGTCCAAAGCTAGGAAGATTATGATGGACCTCTCCCATCCCAACAATGGACTCTTCTCACTGTTGAGGTCTGGGAAGCGCTTCCGCTCCCTTAAGGCCAAAACAGAGAGAATGAGGAGGAGCTTCTTCCCCCAGGCTATTCGGGCCCTGAACCAGGTGTAGGACTGGACTCTCCCAAACACGTCACTATAAGACTGGACTCTCACACACGTCACCACACGCACCACCACACATTTCCTATAATCCTATAATTCCTATAATTTATAATCCTTATCTTTATAATCTCTTCTGCTATTTGCACATTCTTTACTGTAAATTCCTAAATTAATTTGTAAATTTTTGTAGTACACTGTAAATTGTAAATATTGTAAAACTTTTCTTCTGTCATTTAATGGTCGGGCATTGTACAGCTACAAGCATTTCACCCCCCATGTCATACTGTGTATGGTTGTGTGTGTGTGACAAATAAAATTTGAATTTGAATTTGAATTTGATATCTATATCTATAGATATCTATAGATATAGATATCAAATTCAAATTCTATAGATATATATCTATATATCTATAGATATATATATATTTATTTATTTTGATGTGCTGATTCACATCTGAAAGTACTGGAAATCACCAACACTGGCTGCAGCGACGTGACGTAAAAGACTAATATGTGGCTTTTCAAACAGCTTGGAAAAGATTGCACACTCGGCTGTTTAATTCTGTTCTTACATACATTTGCATTATTTTTTACTTCACCTGGCAGGATTTGCATTAAAAAATTGCGTAGCTCAAAGTCCAGGTCTTAACGGCTAGTTCGAGTGGGATTTGGGAGGTTTATAGCTCACAAACGAAAGAAAAAAGTAAAAAGAGTAGTTTGTGGTGATAAACAGTCCCTCTATTGTTCATTTGTCATCAAAAAAGCATTATGGCAAAACTGTTGTTGGCATGGTCATACCAAAAACATACAACAAAGAGCAACCTCAAAATAATCCACAGCTGTGGGCCTTCTTCACAAAGTAAGGTCACAGTTGGCTACTAATGCCCCAATCACAAAGCTATCAACCTCTATCTTCATCTCCACCACTGTGCACTCCCCAAACACACACTCCACAACAGTGTCTGTCTTTTCAAGGCACTAAATGAATGTGAACATGAGCTCCTGTCATGAGTTGCTCCATGTTGCAACATAAAGTCTTGTCAGTAAAAACAGATTTAGATGCAAAGAACATGCATTATGTAACACATTAGCAAGTTGTCAGTCACACACACACACGTGTGTGTGTGTGTGTGTGTGTGTGTGTGTGTGTGTGTGTGTGTGTGTGTGTGTGTGTGTGTGTGTGTGATTGTGCTTCACCTCAGGAAGGCAAAAAAAGACTTTAGAAGTTAAAAAGTGGAGATAAGCTGTTACCTGCAATGTCTTGCTATGAAGTGCATGGATGTAAGAAAGATGTACAGTATGTGGGTATCCACTGAGCACTTTATTAGGTACAGTAGTATTTGTGCAATTAAAGCCCATCATGAAGCACCAGTGCAAAGCAGAAACACCTGCAAAAGCTTCACTTAATGTTTACATCAAACATTAGAATGGTGAAAATGTGATCTCAAAACCTTTGGCTCGGATTGTAGGACCTCCTGGGATTTTCATTACCAGAGCTCCAGAGCATGCGTGTGTGAATGAGAGAGGTCAAAGTAGAATGGTCAGAAAAGAGCTGACAGAAAAGCTAAGGCACCTGTAACCTCTTTTTTGTTTGTTTGTTTGTTTGTTTTGTTTTCTACCTGCACCGAACAGAATGCAGAGTTCAACCACTCTGAACTTTGCTCCTGTCTGATACTGCAGACGTTAGGTCACAGTCTGCTATCAGCAGAGTGAATCCACTGACCCAGCCTGTTTGTGTTTACCAGGCTGCTGCTGCCACTGCTGGTTAATGTTTTAGGGGACTGCAAAAATGATGTGATTTAATCATGAGAAGATTGTAGTATACATGTGTGGCGGGGCGTGGCCTGCTGTGCCGTGCAGGTGCGTCCGCCTCCTCTGCATGGCACCGCAGGCCACGCCCTGCCACAACATGGTATTAAGACACTAATTTGCTGTTCCTAATAAAGCGCTCTGTGACCATTAAAGGATATCAATTACTACTCATGAGTAAAGAAAGTCATGTACGTCCATAGTGAATGACCATTACTGAACCAAGGACACCAGCTGTCAGCTATCCATTGGGGTCTTAAGATCCCTTCCCATGTGATTCAGTTCCCACTAACACCTTGACCCATGTGACCTTCATATGGGTAGGACAGTGTTTCATAAAGGACTCACACCTTGGCCCCTGTGATGGTAATGAGCTACACATTGGCTCATGTGACCATTAATGACTCACATGATTAGCTCTCAGGACCACATCTCAGGGGACCACCCCATTAGGGTATAAATACCTGGGACTCTTGGTTAAGAGGTGAACCCCAAAAAAAATCCATCTGCCTTCATTTCAAACACTGAAGACTAACATGATCTGGATGAGCAGCAGCTAAATGACTAAAATGAAAGTTTATTTGTGTTTAGGCACAACCCAATGTTTGACTGACTCAGGAAGACTGAAATTTGGCTGCTTTATGTACTAGATACTAGTTCTATCAATCAACTTGCATTTTACAGAAGGTAAGCCATAGTTACAATTATGATTGCTCACATTAATGGCAATTGTTTTGCATAAGAACAAATGTTTCAACAAATCGTATGAACCAGAACTGGCAGTGAGTTAAGTTCTTCCACATCCTTTCTTTAGTCCCAAACTGATTACTTTCCAAATATATAAAATTGTTTGTTTTTTGTTTTTTTCTTTATTCAAAACTTCATGCAGATGAGACGGTGAGACTCACACCAATTTGCACAGTGTATACGTCTACAACTTTGATAATGAATATCCAACTTTGACCTTGCTTTCCTGCCCTCCCTAATAGGTGAAATCCTCAAGGGACCCTGGCTTGTAAACCTGAAGTCACCTAATGCTCATTCACCGAGTTATAATTTTTCTCTGTGAAGAATTAATACTTTCAGGTAGTGTGTATATAGTGTATATACATATATAATAGATAATAGATTTTTTCAATGATAGTGGCGTTTGACATCACAGGTCTCATTTCAAAGACCAGTTCCCCGTTTAGAGGTTGAACCGCCTCGCTGCTGCATGGTGCAAACATCAAACACACGTTCAGTCTCAGATGTATTTTTATCCCGTCCACACACCACCACCACCACCACCCTCCCACCCCACGCACTCTCCTTGTCTACAATGAATAGACCCTTTAAAGGGATTTTGTCTGACCACTTCCTTTATTCTCCCTGCTGAAGGCTAATTGAGGTTGTGCAAATTAACAAGGGGAGCTGTCAGACGGCGGGAGGCAGGGGAAAGGGTGAGGGGAAGGCGGGCTGTGATTGGTGGTGGGGGGCTTGGATGGCGGCAAAAATAAGCACTTCCTCCTCGGTGGTTCCCAAAATAACCAGCGCCCCCACGGCTTGAACGCCACACTCCTGAGGACTGGGTATCCCAGCTGTGAGATGGGCTGTCAGAGTCACACACGCACACATCGCCCTCCTTCTTTGTTGCATAGAGACAGCAGTATCAAAAATAAGCAGTATTACTTCATCGCAGCTCTTTCCAACACTGTTCTCTGTATTTATCAATGAAACATATCAATTTAAATCTAGTGTAGGCCTCTACAAGTGACATTTCAAGTGTGGCGATCCTTACGTTATGTCCCCAGCCTGATTGGGACCTAGATATGACAGACTTTGCGACTCCCCATTATTCCCACATAAGAAAGGACAAGCAGCACACACCAATTCAAGAAATGGAACTGCTAACAAAAGCTTCTAATCATAGTTTCTCTAACAAAAAAAGAAGGGGACCAAATAATTCTCTACCCCTAACCAAGAAAACATGATGAATAGATGTTCAACCAAAATCGTCACGGTTTCTATGTCTTGAGTTTTGTGGGTTTTGTCAAGGCTTTGTGTTCTGGTTCTTTATTAGTGACGGGCTTCTGTTTGTTATGTTCTTCATGTATTTTTATGTGTTATTTGTGCCTGGAGTTCACATGTTAGAGTCTTTGTCTCAGTGCAAGCTATCTCCTCATTTATTTTCTGTGGCATTCCTTTTATTGAATTTAACTTCCTTTGTCTCATACCCCCTAATTTCTGCCCACCTGTTTTCTCCTAGCCTCATTACCTTGTGTATATACTGTCTGCGTCTCCCCTTGCCCTTTGTCGTGTCCTCTCTTAAGTTTGTGTGTTTCCAGTTTGTTTACTCCTGCTCTACTCCGCGTATGATTTAGTTTGTTTCCTGTGAATTACTGGCAATAAAGCTGAGTTTTGAGTTTATTCCTTTTCTCCTGAGTCCTGCATCTTGGTCCTAATTCTGCTAGCCACAAAGTTTAAGCTTCACAAAAAAGCTCTTCTCGCTCCTACTAATCTGCACTAAAGTGCTCAATATTTTCAGCATATTCTCACTCTGTGCAAAAAGACTATTAAAATGTAGCTCAGAGTTAACATTGAACTCACAGGTTCAAACTCTGGGTCTGAAATGCACTAATCAAACGAAACTCAAAATAGTAACTAAAATAACTGCTGGCTCTTTTCTGGGTGCTGACCATCCAAAGACCTCCGATAGAATACCAATCATAAATGTCTTTGTTTGCTTATTATGTATATTAACTTTTAATATGTTTTTCTATTGCAAGTTTGGTCTTTAAAGTCTTATTTTAATTTAGTAACAAATTGTACTTCACCTGAAGGCGCCCTTTATGAAGGACTTTTCAGAACTGGAATAAGTGGTTACTGATTACAGCATCTCATAATATTAGCAACAGTGAAAAGTGAAATTTAACAACTTTTTTAACAAAGTTTTAGTTAACTCAACACACATGCACTTCACCGAATTACATTCCTGACACAGTGTCCCTTCTGTATTATTTTGCTTAGATGAAAATGGCAACTCAATTGCAGATATCATGCAGAAGGTGCACCAGAAAATGAAGGTTTTAAATCACCCTAATTTCTATGTCTGCATAAGAGCGTATTTATCTTTGAGTTTGCAGCTATAAACGATTTTATTGTCAAATTCAGGTCAATCATACACCTGTTTTTTTTACAGGATCTCAGGTAATCATCCCTTCTAGGATTTGTGCGCACAGATTTTCAAACCTGCCTTAGGTTGGTTGGTAGGTTGATGGGAAATGAGACACTGCTGTCAGATAGAGATCTGGATGAATTAGCTGAATAAGACCTGAAACATTCAATCAAAATGGAAATGAACATGAGTTCAAATGAGAAAAGATGACAGCCGAGCCTGCCGCAGGCTGAAAGGAACAAGAAACTGCAGTGGTGTCGTAGACTGGGGGTGAGGTGGGGGGGGGGACAGAGGAAGATACATTTACTTCTTTCAGATGGGGTCAAGATGGCCTTGAGCAGAGTGCCCTGTCACAGTTTTTTTTATAAGTTTTTCTGCCATCAAATTCAAAAAGGTAATATTTTTCTTAAAACTTGTATACATTTTAGGACATGAAGGTTTTTTTTTAAGACTTTTTATTAAGAATTTCTTTGTTATTTAGAGGCAACTGCTCATAATGGTCAAAGAACTTCATCATGCAGTGAAGCCTGGTGTTAAACAGAATACAAACATTGTCTGCTGTATCTGTAATCTGTGCTTCTCTTTTTAGGTCCTTAAACTTTGTGCTTCTTCCTTTTTGTGATTAATTTTGGTTCCCTTTCCAGTACAGTCTAACTGTTCAACTGAACAGCATTCAACCTACGCTTTGCACCACTACCATCAGGTGACCTGCTGCTGGTTTTTTGGAAGGCTACACAAGTGTGTCTCTGCAGCCTCTGCGTTGGTTGAAGGCTACACAAATGCAAATTCTGTTGAACCTAACCCTAACCCTACTGAGTAGGATGCCACTGGTGAGAAAGCAGACAGGTAAGTAAGCAAAAAGTAAAGTAAATCACAAAAAAAGTAGAAAATTTGAGAAGCATGAACATTGTTGCCATTATAACTTATTTAACAAGTAGCAGGAAGTGGGTGGAAGAGTCTAGCTTTAAAAACTGCGGGTAGGTGATTAGATGAGGACAACCAAGTGTGCCAGACAGGAATCTGTAGGCGATAAGCCCCTCCTCACAAACACACTGAGAGAGAAAAGGTGGAAAGTGAGAAAGAGAGCAAGCACCAAGCCAGCAGTGGAGGAAAGTGTTGATGGAGAAGTTTAGAGAAAGTCATCACTCAGCAAATGATTGGATACCAAGAGAGGAACTGTGGTTTTGCATTAGGAAGTCAGGAGTGGCAGAGAAGTATGTGAGCGCGGTGCAGGACATGTATGTAGATAGAAAGATAGTAAGTGTGCATGAGAAGTGACAGACAGGTTTCACTACAGCTCTAAACCCCTTCTTGTTTGCAATTATAATGGACAGACAGGTGATGTTGGGCAGGAATTTCTATTTACTATTATGTTTGCAGACAGCATTGTGATCTGTAGTGAGAGTAGATAGAATAGAATAGAATAGAATAGAATAGAATAGCCCATTTTGTCATTGTACATGTACAATGAAATTGAGGGTGCTCCACGCCAACAGTGCAGTGCAAAATATATATAGTAAAACAGCAGGAATAAATAACAAACTGGGGAAATATACACAACAGGAGAAAGGCACACAATAGAAAAGACAGATATTGGACAACAAAGCACCTGGAAGTAGTGCAAAAGACTTGGTCTGAGTATAGAGTCTGTGTGTGAGTGGCCTGAGTGATCAGGGCTACTTAGACCATGGCTCAGATTGGTAAGGTGATTGGACATGGGTGGGGTATGGGGGTTCCAAATGGCCTGGGGGAAGAGGCTGTTTGTGAGTCTGGGGGTGTGGGACCTTAGTGATCTGTGGTGGGGGGTCGGACCGATTGGTTAGGAAGTCATTGATCCAAGAACAGGTGGCACGGGAGGATCTGAAAGGGTTCTAGGTTGGTGGAGCAGGCGAAATTAGAGATGTAGAGGTGTGCACTGGAGAGAAGATGAATGACAGTCACTAGAAGGAAGACAGAATGCAAATGTGTGAATGACGGGGAGACAGGTGTAGCAGTGAAGCTGCATGGAGCAGAGATAATGAAGATAGATTAGTTTAGACATCTGGGATCAACCATCCAAATCCTGGGTGGAGCTGACGTGATGGTGGGTACATCCATGTGATCTTATGATTATAAAATTATAAGACTAAACTGGTGACACTAAACCAACACAGCACATGTCCAGAAAACAACAAAACTTTATTTGTTAAAAAATTTCAACTGCTATACATTCCAGTACTGATCGAGAGAGAGAGAGAGAGAGAGAGAGAAATTTGGCTCTTAAATCCACAGTGAGGTTTTACAATTGTTAAAATATAAGCATACAAATATCAATAGCACTGAGGCACAGTACACAAAAATCAGTAACAAATCACACCATTACCCTCTTACAATATTTACAATAATTAAAAACTTTTTAAATAGGCTTTTAAATGTTTTTTTTAAATTAGGAATAGTTAGTTCTCTAATTGCATGAGGCAATTTATTCCACTTACAAGATGCTCTTAGTATAACAGTTTTTCTAAAAGTTGTTTTTAACCTGAGGAGTTACAGATTTTTCGATTTGTTGCAAATCATGTAGCATGATTATGTATTTCATCTGAGCAGAGAACAAATATGGGGTGTTTAACAGTATTGCTTTCTTTATAAATAAAACTAAGCCGTAGTGTAATTTAGCCAATTGTACAGGAAGCCAAAAAAAGTTTATTATGCATTTAATCGATACTGGTATAGTATGATCATCTTAACACTAATCTGGCCGCCTTATTTGGTCTGTTAAGGTCTGTCTTATTAACTGCTGACCAAATGATTGAATGATACGCCAAATGAGTTAATAATAATAATAATAATAATAGTGCATTAATGACATCCTTCATGATTAAAGAAGTGATATAGAAAGAGCATTTCCTAGCCATAGCTATTCCCTGTCCCATTTTCTTAATAAATGAGTCAGTGTGCTGAGACCATGAAAAGTGGTGATTTATGGTAACACTGAGTAGTTTAATCTGGGTGACCTGTTCTAATACTGATCTGGCTACAGAAAGATTCAGTTGTGGACTGTTGACTAAACGTAGTCTACTTCCAGTTAACATAGATTCAATTTAGATACATTTTTGTTATTTTTACTTATCCAGTCAAAAACGTTCAGCAAATCTTGTTGTTATACGCTGGTCAATTCGGAGTTGGACCCCTTAGAACAGGGAGTAGACTAATGGGTCTGCAATTGACACTATTAAAAACATCTTAGTTTTTGGAATAGGAATTATTTTCAATTCTTTTCTCTGCAATGGAAATAAGCTGCATGCCAAACATCTATTAAATACGTAGCATATCGGAAGGGACACAAACTTGGCTCCAAGCAGTTTGAGCAGTTTACCTTCTGTATTATCAGAACCTGAGGGTGTATCATCAGGAAGTGACATCAATAAACGCTCCACTGTCTCAACCTTCACTGCCTCAAACTTAAATTGGCATTGCTTATTATTCATGATAGCATCCTGTATGAGTGTGATAGGGTGGGATCTCTTCTGCTCATATTAGATTTTAAATAATTGGCTATATCTTTAGCTTTACTTATAAATATTCCATCTGTGTTGATGTGTGACACCAGCAGAGCGAGATCTCATCCCATCATATCATTTATGATTTTCCACAGCTTCTTGCTGTCCTTATTGGCTTCCTTGAGTTTCAAAGAAATATGGAATATAATCCTGATTTTAGTATGGTAATGTGCACACAATGATTGCTAATAGGTGGAAGTTTAAATTGTTTATCATCTCAGATTAGTGCATTAGCATGCTAAATTACACCAATACAAAGTACAGCCGGGACTGATGGAAATGTCATTAGTTTAGCCTGTTGTTAAAAAATGCTAATTTAAATTTGTGACCTGATTATTTAACTAGGTGAAGCAGCAGAGAATCATCAATGTTATAACAGGCCTTCTCTCTCTTATCCTCTGTTCAGCTCTGCCAGTCGGTATCAACAGGGGAACGTAATATAAGCCCAGCAGAGAGGGTTATGAAAGGTTGCAGATTAAAATGCTATGACACTGGGAGTTGGATAGACTTTAAATAATGCATGCAGTGTCATCAGCACTGTCTCATGTGGATGGGCCAAAAATGCAGAGACTGTTGAGGATCAGAGGCCCCGAGGCTCTGTGTGACCTGCTGGATCTCCAGGGCTTCAAATGGGTCAACGAGCAAAATGAGGAACAGCCCGACTTCAATAAGGTGGTATTTACTTTTCAGCAAAAAATGACACGTAGCATCAGGGGGGTGGCTTTGTAAATGTCTGTTTCTCACTGCATGCTTCCACTTTGTAGGAATGTTGACTTTACAGGTAATATTAAAAAGAGATGGGATGTAACAGCATTTTAATTTTGAATGAAACTTGGCAAGAATACAGAACTTTCAGAATTTACAGAAAACATGAGACAAGTACCAATAAGGGTTTATGCTGTCATGTCTTTTTTTAAATGAAATTAACATGAAACATCTTTCCTCGTATGTCACTGGAGTTGATGAAAGCACCTAACTCTGTATGAAAAAAATGTTTTCACCTTGTACATTTTTTCACAGCTCAGCATAGAAGGCCAGAGAGCCACTGGAATATGTTTCATGTAGGGGGTGGTGTAGGGGTTTGGAGTTGCACTTTGACTATCCACATGAAAATAGATCTTTATAAACAATATATGCTGAAACACATTGTGTATTAGCATTTAGCTTGTTTTCTCATATACCCTTAAAATTAGGTGAAATATTTTATTGAAAATATATTTTTTATCATTCACAACTGTAGATGCATCTGCCACTTGCTGATTCTAATTAGGGATGGGTATTGTTTAGGTTTTATCTGATACCGGTGCCAAACCGGTACTTCTGAAATCACTCTTGGCTGGAAGCAGTGCTTAAACAACGGAAAAAACACAAACTTTGTCCAAAAACCTCTCATGTTTAGCTGTTTTCCACTTTTTCTTTGGTCATTTTAGCCTTTTTGGCCAGGGTGAAGGGAGTATCTGCCATCAAACAAGAAGACAGCTGCATGTAACTACGACGGTGTTTGCTAGTTCACCTTACATGCATTAATTTACTAACGTGGTTAGCCTACTCAACGTAAATTAGACACGAACAGCTACTCACACAGAGAAGAACAGCTGCTGGTGCCATCATCATCCGTCATCATTTCTGCTACACTGGCAGGGCTAGGGGCCAGGACTCTCCTCTTCGGGTTCCTGGGGGATGTTGCTAACTCCGGGTCCGATAACAGGCACCACACCCGCAGTAGATGCGCTCGGTGTGAGGTCTCGCAGCAAGCTATCAAATACGGCGCATTTCTTGGCTTTTAAAAAAAACGCTATGCGTCGCCAGGTGTTTCATCAGATTCGAGGGGTTACCTCCTTTGCACAGTATCACCTTAAAGCACTTGTTGCAGGCTGCTGAGTTTGCATCTTTTGCTATAGCTCCGCTCTAAAAGAACGTACGTACCCGGGGCCGCCTACTATCCTTGGAAAGGTAAAATGATTGGCTAGAATCCAAAGTGTATGACATCTCAGGGGGAAAAAAGCACCGAAATAAAGCACCGAAATGTGCGCTGCTTTTCGGTCTGGTTACTACCGTTTACTGTATGTCAGAACCGATATCGGTACCCATCCCTAATTCTAATTGGCCACTTTTATCCGCTAGTTTTGTTGAATTCATGAAGAAATGCAACATTTGGACATAAAAAGTGATGTGGTGGTGGTTAGCACTGTCACCTCAAGACCTGGAGTTATCTCTTTACTTTTTACGTGGTTTTGTGTTTAAGGATACACTTTAATGAAGCTGTTAGTTGAGAACCTCTGAGGTGTTTTCAGGCATAAAAGCCAAACAAAGCCCTCCAAGACATCTACAGGAAGCGGTGCCTGAGGAAAGCGGGGAGGATCATCAAGGACTCCAGTCACCCCAGCCATAAACTGTTCAGACTGCTTCCATCAAGAAGGAGGTTCTGCAGCATCCCGTACCAGCAGACTGAGAGACAGCTTCTTCCATCAGGCCATCAGACTGCTGAACACGTCATAGACACCTCAGCTTCACTACTGGAACTTTAACATTATGCACTCCATACTGTATATAAATGCCACTGTTTTGCACATGTCTCAACTCTGTATATTTTTATATATTTTATTTATTGTTTACTCTATTTAATTTGTAAAATATGTGTACACACACACACACACACGTAGAAAAATATTTAGTATACACATCCAGAAATGCATATACTATTATATATTGTACATATATTTATTAGTTTCAGATGTAGCCATTCTTGTATTTTGCTTGTTTACATTATTGTATTTTGCACATCTCTGTTGCTTGTGAAGCTCGCACACAAGAATTTCACTCACATGTGCTGTACCAATGTACCTGCACATGTGATGTGACAATAAAAGTGATTTGATTTGATGTTGGGAGAATCTGGTCACTACTGAAAATACTCTGTTCGGGTTAGATGAAGGTGCTGCAAGAGTAGCTTGAGCGTTAGTCTCTAAGAGATCTTCAGGTTAAGAAATGGGTCGGCCTCACACAGACGTGTCGTCAGCAGGAATTTGTTTTGTTTTGTTGGCTTGCTGTGACTCCCCAAAGAGAAGATAATGCAGTCGCTTTCTTGATTGCACTTTCCCATTTATGTGTATTCTGTACAGGTGAAATTGCCATGTGAGATAATGCTGCTTTATTAGATGGTATGCAGCAGACACAGGCAGAGGGAATGAGAGTGAAATGCGATTAGAAAACATTTCGTGAGCTGAATTTTACTCCTGATCACAGGCATGTGCCAACATCATCCAGTGAGCCAACAGGACGGCGTCCAAATGAAGACTTGAATTTTAATTTACTTATTCACAGTGAACAACAGGACCACTGAACAAAATGATGTTAAACTGAAACCAAGCAACTCTATCAAATATGTCATTTTTAATTCTGCTTCCTCTTCGCACCAATTTCACCATTGTGTAACAGTAAGTTGCCTGTTTCTCTGAATTGTGAAACTGCTGGAATGTGTTGACATGATGATATTGTGTCTGTTGGATGAGCACCTAGTGCGCATAAGAATCCTGTAGTTTTCACCTGTGGACACAGAGCTGGGCTCTGGTATTGCTTCAAGTCAAGTGTGACTGCATATCCTCTTAAGTTCTGGAATAGACACATGCTGCCCCCTTATTACATGATATGGTGCACATCTGGGAGGGAGGAATCAGTTGCTTGTATTTGCATATAGCACAAAGTAATTGCAACATGCAAAGCAGTGGCACTTGGTTTCTCTGTTAATATGTGCAATATTGATACAGCTCCCAAAAGGTTAATTCTGTTCATCTGGATATAGCGTGTTCAGTGGGAGAAACACTTCGGCACTCATCCAAGTGACTTCTTCAGTCTCATCTGACTGCAGGTTTGCCCAACCTTATAAACAGTCCATTTGCACAATTGTGCAAATGGACTGTTTATAAGGTTGTACATTACATTTGCATTTGCACAGTACATTTGCACAATTGTGCAAATGTAACCTGCAGTCAGCTGAGACTGAAGAAGTCACTTGGATGAAGTGAAACATTTCTCCCACTGAAAATGTCACGTCCAGATGAACAGAATGAACCGTTTTGGGATTTACTTACCTGGATGATTGAGCATGCATCAAGACACTGATACAGCAAAGTGACAAACACCTTATTATGAATATATATGGCATATAAGGCAATGTTACAACGAGACAGCGCTATCTTGGGCATGATTGCTGCTTTATTCACAGGAAAGTCGTTAATATGGATGCATTTAGTATTAGTTTAACTCATTCAAGTCAAGTCAGTCTTTTTAACTTTGATGTCGGTTTCACAACCAGTAAAACTTTAATTTTGAGCTTTATCCAGTGTTAATATAAAAACAAATCCCATTTGAGGCTTAATACCATGTAAAATATTAAATGTTACCACAGACATGTTGCATTCATGTGTCTGATAGATGCAAAGTGGATCCCTTCCTTCTCCCAGCTCTGCACATCAGATTTTTGAGCTTCTAATGTCTCAACAGCACAGGGATGTTTACCTCATGAAGCCTTTATAAAACCATCTGGCATACAGTAGGCGGAGGCACATTTGCTCCTCCAGCGGCTCGCATCAGCCTCCTCTCCCCGTCCCTGCCCCCTTCAAGCTCCACCTGCAGAGCCGCCCCATCTAAAATTGATTACGGTGACATTTACTATTCATAGAAAAGGTTACTAGAGTAACCCTGTGCTGTGCTGCATGTTTGAGTGGAACATTATTCCCAAACAAATGAAGAAGCGCTCTTCACTGAACAATTGTGTACCAGGGCTGAATGGCAAACTGGTTGTGTAATTATGAATAATATGAATATCTGCAACATGTGTTTGGCTGGGTTCATGATTTTTTACTCTACTCTGATTATATTTCGAAAAGGATCGAGATGGAGAAAAAAAAGCGCCACACAGTGCTTAAATAATTACAGTTAGATCCATGATCTGGTATTTTGACTAAGCTCTTTTTACATAAAACATCCAGTATTTAAACTGAGGTAAACTTTTAAACCCTTCCTGACCTGGTTTTCAGATATTTTTTTTTCTGAGACCAGTTTTGTTATTGATCAAAAAGCAGGAAATGGTAAACGGCAGCGATTAGCTGGTGGGCATTCATTAAAACTGTAAAACTCTGGGAAACGTTGCCAGCATAATAATGCTGTCTGATGTGCCCCAGTATTACATTCAATGGATTCTGCTGGCAATTCTAATCAAGCGCCTCAGTGTTTTGTTCACCTTAAAAGTCCCTACCTGTTCCCACTGAGATTATTTATAAATCTTTTAAGGGTGGAAAAGTACTAAAAGGTAGCTGGACATTGATTCAAATGGTCTTTCGTCTTTGAACCTCTAAATGGATGAGCAGGTGCATGATTTTGACTGACAGCAGAGCTGGCAGGAACACTGAGGTCGTCTTCTTTAATTCATTCTTTTGACATAATGACTGAAACACTTAACATTCATTAAACCAACGCCTTTTTATTAAACGCTCTCCTCTCAGCACTTATTATCTGCCTGTTTCATCTGTTGTTGTTAACTTTGTATGATAGAAATGACATTCATATGTTACTGACTCGCTTAGATTCTGGAGGTGATTATTAAGGAGTTGATTGGACTTTCTTTCTTTATTCTTTATTCTTTTTTTTTGCAAATTTGCCACACAGATTGTCAAACTGATTGTTAATATTAGACAAAGATAATCCAAGTAATTATAAAATGCAGATTTTAAATGATTTCATTTATTATGGAAAATGGGTTATCCATACCTGGCCCTACAGTCGTGGTCAAAAGTTTACATACACTTGTAAAGAATATAATAAAGAAGAATATAATAATAAAGTGATGTGATCACTTTTTTCTGTTAACCCATAATAAAGTCATAAA
The DNA here is from genome assembly GCF_041146795.1 of Maylandia zebra. Taxonomy (NCBI): domain Eukaryota; kingdom Metazoa; phylum Chordata; class Actinopteri; order Cichliformes; family Cichlidae; genus Maylandia; species Maylandia zebra. The sequence continues at coordinate 6,813,873 of NC_135185.1, forward strand.
AGAACCAAACTTCATGAATGTTTTTTGTGACAAAGAAGTATCTGTTCCAATCACTCTATCAGAGGAAAATCAGAGTTTTAGAAATAACGGGACACTCGGTAGAGTCATTATATTATATTCTTTACAAGTGTATGTAAACTTTTGACCACAACTGTATGTGAAAAACATAACTGGCTTAAACCTAATAACTGGAATCAAGTCTTTGTAATAATTGGCAGTAAGTCTGTTTTGTTTTTTTTAAGCCAGAACTTTTAAAAAGTGGAAATTTTGTCTCATAACATTTCTCAAAGGTCTTGGGGTTTATCAAGATATTTATTAATATCTATTTTGTCGGCAGTGGTTTTTGCCTTGGGAATTTTCCCATCGACACCATTTTTGCCATCATTCTCTTTCTTATTGTTAATCATGAACTCTGACTTTAACTGAGTCAAGTGAGGCCTGAAATTATTTGGATGTTGTTCTGGCATCTTTTGTGACCTCCTGAATGAGTAGTGATGCACTTGGAGTAATTTTTTGTAAGGCCAACCATTCCTGGGAAGGTTCACCACTGTTACAAATATCCAATAACAATCATAATAACAAAATAAAAAATGAGATGTGAACAAATAATTGTACTATACGTACATCTTCCACTTTAAGTCACCTAAAAAGATGTTTTTTTATTGCAAGTTTAACAATTAAGTGTTTACATCAATTTTCTGCTAAACATTTCCAGTCGCACTGCCGTGCTGGGCAGCCACGATGAGTTTAGTACGGAGGTGTTTTTGTACTGTGTGGGTGTCCAACTAGAAGGATGAGAGGGCTCACAGGAGACGAAGCTCCTCGCTGGCTGCCGTCCATACAGTAAGAGCTCTTCATACAATCAAACACGCTGCATCTCGCTGCTCTTTAATTTAGTCAGTGCACATCCAAGTGTTACATCAAATTCAGGCCGCGTTTCATCAGATCAGCTTTTAAAGACAGCTCTTGTCTCTTAATGATTTTTTGGCACATTATCAAATTCAGTTCTAAATAATGAGACCAAACCTTTGTTTTGAAAAGGTTCGCTTCATTCAAAGCAGCACATAAACTCTTGCAGTAAAGGCAGCAGTGTTTGTAAAACAGGTGCTTTCATTGGCTTACAGTTAACAAAGTTGGGCAGATAACTACTTTTGGAAGATGTTACTTTAGAAAAGTGATGTATTAAACACCACATTGTTGTTTTACAAGGACTGCATTGCATTTCTTAATTAATCTCTGGAGAGTGTCATTTGTTACACTACTTGGGTTGCTACTACTTAGTGTTTAAGTATTAATGCAAAGCTCTAAACCAGCGTTTCAGCACTTCACAGTGATTGCCACACTGATTCTACTGTAGAAACACGTGAAGCTACAGATGGAGGTTAGAAACCATCACTGCTTTTGTTCCCTGCTTCTGGTTTGAGTTGTCATACACTTACCGTGAACATCATTCTGGCCATGCTGTTATTGCAAAGACTCTGTGGTGTTTCCAGCAGTGAATAATCACTCTGGGTGCAGACTGCCCCTTATCATCAGGTTATAGCACTTTTGTGGAATAAGAAAAAGAACCATGTCTATCTCCACTCCTCATTGGCTGTAGATCGCGCTGCCATTTTTCATCCTTTCTGTGCACAAACTTAAGTTGGCCGTTTAAAAGTAAAGTGCTCAGGAATTTATTGTTTTTAAAGGCACATTAGATTTTTATATAGCTAGGTGAAGTAACAAAGTACAGTCGACCCCCGCCTATTTGCAGTTCAGCATTCATGGATTAACATATTCACTGATTTTTCTGTGGAACACAACTTCAAATTATTCACAGAAAATTCACCTGTTTGCAGAGGAAATCTAGAATATTTCCTCATTATTTTCATTTATTTTCATTATTTTTACATGAATTTTTATAAGAAAAAAATGATTTGCTAAATCAAATATTAATATTAGTATAAACACAGCAAAATAATAATAAAATGTTTGTTTGTTTTTCTTAAAAGACAATCACCAATGATGCTAAAATTACAAAAGCAAAGCTCCTCAGAAAGAAAATGATGCTTGGGAAGCTGAACTACGTATAGGCAGAATTCTTAATAGACACGCTGCTGACAGGCTGGCGTTTGCAAAGTGTTTTAGGATAATAGTTTAAGGTATATTTAAACTATTAACATAGGCAGTTATAAGAATTTTTTAAGGGTTTCTCATGTATTCATGTATTTCAGCTTTTTAAAGGCATTTGTGGTCCCTCACCCCCACGAATACTGAGAGTCAGCTGTAATTGTTTGCCTAGGAGTACCCGGAGAGAAACCACACAAACACAGGGAGAACATGCAATCTCCACACAGAAAGGCTGATGGTGGATGATGGCCTCAGGACCTTCTTGCTGTGATGCAACCGTGCTGAACACCGCGACCACCGAGCTGCCAATCCATGCTGAAAATAGGAAAGTTATGATTACAAGGCTTTACACAGAATTTTCTTTACATTTTTTCCTTGACAGGTTAAACCACAATAAATAGCAATAGCATACACACACCACGTGCATGCTACTCCTGTGGTTTGAAATCTCGCGTGATCTTGTAACATCTCAAGTCCAAGCAACTAGCCCCTCTTGCTGGGTTCATGTCATCACAACAAGAACAAATAGGTTCTTGAATTTCATGCAGATCCTACATGATTTAATTACATTCACCATAGAAACATACAATAATTTTATTCAGATTATAAATTGTAAATGTAACAACCACCCAATTTCTTTTTTTGTGCTTACAAAACTCAGCTTGAGCAATTTATGTCTAATACACACAAAAAATAAAGTTTAGTAGCAAGAAGCTGTCTGTGTTCAGTTTTTATGTTGTTTGAGTTTCATTATAGTTTTTTTATAGTATACTTCTTATCCACTAACAGCAGTGTATCTTTCTGATGGATGTACTGCAAAGCGAGATTAATGGCCTAATAAGCTGTACTGAGGCTGCAATTAGATATAGTCATGACAATGGCTCTGAATTACCTGGATAAATCACTGTAACTTGTGCTGATTGCGTAACCCGGTTGAGAGTTAAGTTAATAATAAAGTAAAAATACAGAAAAACATATGATTTTAGCATGAAGGAATTTTCTACATTAATTTTTACAGACATTTATCTTTACGTTTTAACGTAATGTGTTGAATTTTACTATTTACCAGTTATATCCTTTGTTAAGGATCCTTTTTAATGCTTTGGAAAGGCCATGTTTTCATTCATTCTTTTATTTACAGCATGGTTTAAATACAATATAGAAAGCTATACCTTAGTAATATCACATTGGAAGCCCAGTTGTAAAGCATTATTACTGTATCTACATGTAATTGGTTGGTGATGCAGAAAATCTACAGATGTTTTTGTACTAACCCTAATCTGCTGCTACGTCACTTCAACACTGTTAGAATTGCAGCTATTAGCACACAGAATGTCTATCAATCAATAAAATGAATTTCACTTTCATCTGCTGACAAACTAAAACAATTTTCTTGTCTCCTCTTTTAGTCGATGGGATAGTAGCATTTAATGTTTAAATGCATCCAATTTGAATTTTCAGAGCTCTAATGTGCATCTGTCATGTTGGATAAACAGCAGAGTGCCCTCAGTGTTAAACTAATTAACTCAAATTAAAATGTTTACTTCACCGCTCTGTGAACTAAATCCCAAGACTAATCATGTTCTGCAGCATTAATCTCTTTTCTTATTTGCAACAGTGCAGCATTTACTGTTGCCTTTTTTATGTTCTTTACAGATTTTTATATCTATTGTTTGATCGCCATCAGGTCAAGCAAGCTAATGCAAAGAAAGCCTGCATGTGTTAAACTTCCTTCTTCTTTTGTGCCAGCTGGTTTTTTTATATGAATCTACTTTTAAAGACCCGAACAAAAGTTAATATTGTTTTGTTTTAGATAACCTAGCAGATAATCCGACCACCGTTTGATTTTTTTAATGCATTTGCTTTTGGCTCGATTAAACAGACTACATGTGATAATCCATCAGCATTAGGGGTGATGGTAGGTGACTGACTTTTTGCTAAAACACAAAAACATGAACTCTCTTGTTCCTCTTTTTTTTCCTCATTCATGAACACCTCAAAGCCAGGATCCTTCTCCTCGGAGTCTTTATGTTATCCCTGTGCTTGACTGGATTTTGTCTGGGAGCTATGGTTTCCTCCACCGTGCTAGATTAGCTAGTTAGGTTAATCAAAACTATTCTGGCTCAGCAGACTCTCATAAAAAAAGATAAATAAATTAAATTAAATGTAAAAATTGAATTATAAAATACAGTTTTCATTTAATTACCTTTACAGTGACTAATATCCTGCTCTGAGGGCTGTGGGGAGTCATGTGGTTCTTTTTGGGAACCTATTATAGCTTTCTATCACAGTAGTCTGTAATTAGTTAGTTTCTCACTTTTGCTCGGAGGAAAATGTCTCATCTTTAACAGATCCTTTCCCTCCTGTATTTTTTGGTATTGTGTTGTCAAAAACACTTTATCTTATCATGTCACCTGGTTCTCTCATCATCTATTTGGATGTGTGCTGGGTTTTTATCTGACTCTTTTATTTGACTCTAACAGTCAAACTAAGGAACCTAACGTATGGCCATTTAGTAACGTTTGCTGTTTTTAAAATGTGTTTGATAAATGGAATTGACCAGATTAAAGTTCAGCTTTTTGTCTGTGATACTTCTGGCTTGGCAGCCATAAATAAAGACTTTGTTATCTCATCGTATTGAGCTGTGAGAGGACAGCGCTGGGCTGAAGCAAGAGGGCGGGTGTGCGTTACCTCGGCCTATCACGGAAACATTTAAAAGATCCGTTTGAAGCCAGCAGGAGTGGGAGATGAAAGTCCTGGCACAGCACACTTTGACATCATCAAAACACAACTCCCTCACAACACTCAGCTGCTCTAATGGCTGTGTTAAAAGGTACTTTTAAATACACAGATTTACAAGTGGCTGCTGGCATGATTTATGCACTCTTTGTTACAAAATGAACATGAATGAATGCAACATAATAAAAGAGGAGCACAGCCAGAGGACGTACAGCAAAGTAACCCTTATTTATGTTGAGTGAAAGTTAGCATCTGGGCAAAAAGATAAATATTTTATGTATTTAATTATTTATAAATGTTTTTTATCTGAAGTAAAATTGAAATATGTGAAATGTGGCAAAATATAGGAGAAGGAAGCCAAAAGGGAAAGCGAGCAAATGGTAAGTGGGGTGGACAGGATAAGGGAATAACAGAAGTGGGGAAATATAACAAGAAGTAGAAAGGAGGGAAGGAAATAAAAGCAAAAGTTGGGAGAAAATGTGGAAGGAAGTCAGAAAGGATCAAATTACAGAAGAACAGGCAACAGATCAGAGAAAATGAACATCAAACTGCCAGAGAGGTCGATGTATATTAACAAAATCAACAAAACTGTGGACCCTAGCGTTTACATAAACATCCATCATTACGTTTATTCCTAAATCCTGTGAAGATTTCCAACAAAACACAATAGCTCTGTCTCCTCACCTGTCAGCGGTTGATCGCTGTGAAGGTTTAAGGCGCTGCAGACATTTTGTTCCCATCTATCATGTGATTCATGAGGCATGAGATGCACGCCGCAGCATGACAATGCGCTCAAACATCTATACTGACTTACAGATGAGGACGGTATTTTTAGCCCACATGATTCATCACCCTCAAAAAACATTAGGAATAATTCTGAGGGAAATGCAACTTAAATATATAAAATCAAGGGGTTTTTTTGTTCAAGTACAACGCTTATATAACAATCTGGTCAAATGAAATTTGACCAGATTCCATCAAATGTAACATTTTAGATTGTATTTATGTAACAAAATAAAATTAGGTAAAGTCAATATTTGGGGCAGTTTTTTTGTTTTTTGAGTGAATGAAAAGAATTTTTTAAGTAATTACAGAGTGCTGTTAAATAGAATAAGGACTTTTTAACACAGCTTTTCCAAACATCCTAGCTTTATTTTTATATATATATATATATATATATATATATATATTACTTTGCACACAGAATTTATTCAGAGAAGCCAAAAACTACCAGGGTCAAAACTATGAGCCTCTCCAGTACTAGTCGATTATGTGTCCTTTTGCTGGCTAACAGCCTGAAGCTTGTTATCTACAGAGTGTATAGCTTTACCTTGACTTTACAAGATTTGACCATTACATGGTTAAAGTAGGTGGCTGTAGCTCAGGTAGTAGAGCGGGTCACCTACTAACTGGAAAGTTCTTGGTTTGATCCCAGTCTGCTCCAGTCTGCAATTATCCTTGGGCAAGATACTAACCCCAGGTTGCTCTCCGATGCATCCATGTTAGTTAGGAAGCACTGAAAGTCTAGAAAAGTGCTTGTGTGATTGGGTGAATGAACAAGTTGTATAAAGCGCTTTGAGTACTCAGAGTAGAAAAGCGCTGTATAAGAACCAGTTCATTCACCATAAGAACCAGTCCATTTAAAGTGCATCATTGGAAAGCAATGGTTTGTGTTATATTTTTCATGGGGCCAATACTACTGAGCCTAGTCATTTTAGTTTTTTCTGAAATAATTCTGTTATTGTGTGCAAATAGAAATAATTTAGGCTTTCTGAAGAAAACTAGTCCTTTGTTAAAAATCTCTTGTTCTGTTAAAAAAGAGTTATGTTCAACCATAAGAATAGGAATCAGTCTGGCAAGAAATGCTGGGGCCACAGAGCCAGTCTGAAGAGACACGATGACACCGAGACTACATCCACAGAAGGAAAGGTGTACTGTACTGCAGGTGTACTGAGTACATGTGCTGTTTTAACCCTGTAAAGCCTCAACCATGAAACAAATGCCAGAAAATCCACTTTTTTAATTTATTGTTCTAACAAATTTTTGCAAATATGAGTTTTCATTTGTTCATAAAACATTATTGTGCTGGTTATCACACTGAAGGTTTAGACGTCGCAAAAAGTCAGATATGATACACTTGGGATTAGAGGGCTAAAAGGACCTTGAGTCTGTTTTAAAATGTCCCAAACTGTAGCACAGTGTATTTGAAATTCATCACAAAGGCAGACACATTTGTATCAAGTGGCATGTAAATGTTGCATCAGCAAATCTTGTTTGTGCCGATTTGTAATAAAAAAGAAAGCGAGTGTTAAAAGCTTCCACCTTTGTGTGAATTATATGTAAAATATGGCACAATCTGTGAGTGCAAGCCATCCTTAAGAGCAGACGAAAGTGCAAGTTTTCCCTCCTCTGAAAAGCAGCTTGTGACATTTGAGAGATAATTGACGCTGCATTTTTTTTCCAGCCCTCACAGCCTCTTTCCCTGTAGCCCTTCATTTTCCCAGGAGTGACCCGGCGCGCTCCCGTGAAGTGCTCTTCACGAGGTTGTCATCCAAAAGGTCAGGTCTGGAGAGAGAAGGGGCCGTAGAAGAAATAAGATGGAGATCCCGTCATCCATCTCGCTGTCTGGATCAAGACACCAGCCTGACCTTTAACATTATATCAGCTTCAACAAGCTGTCAAAGTGCATGTGGGAGTGCTGCTCGTGTTGCCTGTTCGCCTGAGTGTGTATACAAGACAAAAAGAAAGAGAAACAGATACTCAGAAAGCTTTTTAATGACAGCGCTTCTGATCTTCAACAACGCGTGATTAGAACTTGGCTGTCATGTGAATTTTCATAAAAGTAAATATATGCAAATCTTATCCTCCGGCTGAATCGAGTTGTTGGACAACAGCATGAAATTATTAGAGTTCACAACAAAGCTAATAAATGGATAAACATGAGGGTTGTTTCAGGAAAGGCATCTGTGAAATGTGTGGATCCATCTACTATGGCAACCCCTTGAGAAAAAAGGGAGCGGCTGAAAACACCTTTAAGTTACTGTACAATAAATGGCAATCACAGCTTTTAGGAGCCACAGGTGACATCTTCAAATTGCTTTATGAGTCTGATCACGAGCCCAAAATCTCCAGTCAGCACTCATATAAAACCAGTAAATCCTCACAAACTGAGAATGTGGACAGACTAAGATTGTGATGGCCGTAACTCAGGATGCTGAGCAGGCAGAAAGCATTTCAGCGTGGAAAAAAGTGCTTGTGTGAATGGGTGAATGAGCATGTTGTATAAAGTGCTTTGAGTTCTTGAGTAGAAAAGCACTATATAAGAACCAGTGCATTTACTATATTTAAATAAATTATCGGGTTATTAACTTTTCCTCTGATTATTTTCTTTGATTCTTAAATTAACCAAAAAGTGTTGATAATGTCTCCATCACACACACAAAAATAACATTGCTATTGCAAATGTGCAAAAGAGCCCTGTTGAGGCTGTTGTCAGCATATACCATGTGTTTTCCTGTGTATGTTGCATATGTATTACTTGCACTTGAAACACATCTATCACATCTTTCTAGCCTCCACACAAACTGCAGCTCTTCTTTTTATTTTTACAGGTCCTAGAGAACAGAATTCACATCAGATGCATAGATGACAATAGCTTGAACCGGACCATTTCCTGTGTGGCCTTCTCCCTAACTATCCCTCCACCCTCCTCCATCCAATAAGGACTCATGTTCTGAGATCTTGTCATCTACCTCTTTTAAAATCACTGAGCAAAGAATCTTTTCGCCATCTAGATCTATAATCTGTTATAGCCTTTTATCTTATATCTTATGTCGGCACTCTGGTGTACCTTCGGTTTTAAATGTGCTATATAAATAAAGTTGTATTGTATTGTATTGTATAAGCAGCCGCACTGGATAGGCTATTGATGTTTGTTCTACCGCTGGTTTGCAGATAATATAGAACAGTTACTAAAAGACAAATGTGGGTCAAATGTGCAGTAATGTGGAAGCAGGCAGGCGTAGGTGCTTTAAATGTAACAGTGCTGGAACCTTCTGCAGGAAAACAAGGGGCAAAAAGACAATACATACACACACACTAACAGCAGGCCATGTAAGAGGAGGACAGAGTGGGGACACGGCACCTCCACACTTTTATGACCTGTGGGTCCAGGGGACACGAACACCACATGTGTGAAATGAAAGTGTGGGAGTGGGTTATAGTGTGAAGCCACTGAAAATGTGTTATTTTATACGTCCTTCACACAAAATCGGTGAAAGCTGAGGAGTCTGTGGTTAAAATGATGATAAATCGCATCTTTTTACTTTTGATAAACATGAGAAACAGCACACAGGGGTTCATTTAACACGTCTCATCTGTTTACTCTGTGAAACTGACAGCGAAAAGGTTTCACTGCGGGAATTTGTTTCAAAAAATGTAAAAAGGACAGAGCTATCATTTATGTCCTTGTCTAATCCTCAATGGCTCACACGCAAAAAACTACACATGTATCTAACACATTTCTAATTACATATTTTATGCCCTTTATGATGGCATAAGATAATAGTTTTTGTGTTCTGTCACACAGTCAGAGCAAGGTGCTGACTGCTGTTGGGTCACATTGCTGTAAAGGTGTAAGCAGTAAAACAAACTTCCCTATCATTAAAACGTATAAACAACCTTTCTTTACAATCCTGTGAGATGCACTGAAAAAGTTTAATGTCTAAAGGTGAGCCGTGCTATTTGTCAGCTGTTGACTTTTATCAGAATTTTTTGGACTGGATGTAGTCCCATAAGTAATACATGAAAACAGCATCCTGTTCTGGATGTGAAATGCAGCAGCGGGTAAGGTAGTTGTTGAGTCTACATTCTTTGAATAACTATGAGGCAAGAAACATAAATCAGATCCTAAAATGAGAACGGGGTATTCATGGAACAGCCTCCAGCTCCAAGGAAGAATAAACACACCTGAGCTTCTTTCACTGTAAAAAAGAGAATAAACACTGCAGAGCTACACAAACACTTTCTATGACTTAATAAAGTCAATGTGCAGTTTTATAGCTACTGTTTTTTCCAAGTCACTCTCAAGATTGAGATTTTTAGAGCTGCAATAAAATTCATTTAATATTTGGAATAATGCATTTTCTTAATCAGCAAAAAGCAACAAAATGTCCACAGCAGAGCCCACAGTGGTGTCTCAAAGTGGCATTCTGGCTACTAATGCAGCTGTTCTTACTAAATTTGCGCTATTCACCTCTGCTTTCTATTTCTTTGGAAAATAAGGAGCTGGATAAATTCTGACTGACCGAATCCCAATCACCATACCCATCTGCACATACAGGTGCCAAAAAAATATTCTTCCTTCTTGTGAATTTTTTATATACGACCTAAACCTTCATCTGAATTTAACACGTTCATATTTACTGCTAATCCTTGACATTCACGTACTTTTGCACCTTAGTGAAATATCGTCATGATGTTGGGTTTCTGTTGATTTCCTGTTTTCATTTAATCATTTTTAGTCACATTGTGGTTTGGCACCTCTCCTTCTTGTTCATCTTAGTTTTGCCTCCTTTATTATTGTGTTCAGATGAACTGGGGCATAAGTACAATGTACCTGCAAAGCCTTGATGGTGTTGTTCTTCGCAGAGTTTGACACTCTGGTTTCTTGAGAAACAGAAATGTGAGGCTTTCACCTACCAGTTTATTGCTTCACAGTTTTGAACAACACTGAAATTGCTGACAGGCATCGAACGCTCTGTGTCAAAAAAGCACAGTCAAAGGAAGCCTTTGTAAATCCAACACTGCAAAGGTCTTTTTGATCTTGCTTTGGGTTTTGCCACGTCTTGCAAAAGGGAAGCAGAGGCCCACAAAGAAATACACAAGAGAGAAATGTGTGCAACATCAAGCAAGAGGGCAACTGGATTTACCACAGTTTTCCCTCTCCACGGTATGTGTCATGACGAAGGCATTAAATCAGGGTTTACATAAACTTAAACCTAGCTTTAGAGGGGATTTTTCATGTCTTCTACCTACCATTTAAATGGTTTTTGTTGTGCTGCAGGTAGCACTTTTGGATCCTAAATTGTCTTGAGGCACTAGAGACTTTTTCAGCAGTAATGTAGAACACAAAAGAACATTTCTGGAGACTACCTCCGGGTAAGTATTGACTGAGGAAGTCCCCAGGGAACTGCACACCTTGTTGCTTTGATGTTGTTGCATGCCTAGTACCGTTTTGGATAGAATGACTAGCTAGTATGCTCATATTTTACTTTGATTTATGGTCATGGTCATTTCTTTCAGAAATACATCTCAAACTGACAATAAAAAAGAGAGACACTGTATCCCACAAAAGTATCACAAACTATGCAGAATCCGGTTATCCTTCTTGATCCAGTGTGTCAGTTCCTGCATGATCCAGAGAGAATTTTTAGCCTTGCTCAAGACACACAGTCTTGGGACTGCTCTTGTTTGCTGGTTGTTCCGTTTTTTATGAGTATGACCAAAAATGTATTCTTGTAACAATGTATCCAGTGTAAGTCTGCACTATTAATAGTGTACTTCCTAGGGCTGCTCAACCAACAAAAAACTTCAATTCTATAAAACAACTGTATCCCCTTAAGTGGGATTTAGTTGAACTTTTAAGTATTGCCAGTTCTAAATAAAAACAGCGAGCATAAAGTGGAAATAGGAAGAGGTAATGGGTATACAGTCATCTGATAGGGAGTTGGGCCCAGACTCACAGGTGTTTTTGACTGTAAACGATGTTACAAGAGCATCTGCCAGCTTGCAGTCTCCACTAATGTAGTGGGGAAAATCCAGACAGCAAGAGTCCAAGGAGCAGCAATTCGCTCGTTTTGGGAGACCTGCATCATATCCACACAGAGAGATGGAGAGTTGAATCTGACAACCAATTATATCTGTTGAAACCTTTTGTGCTTTTTCCTCCTTCTACTTTCCTCTTTCCATCAATTTAACTTTGAGCTGAGAGACTTTGTGCAGGGATGCAAAAGGTCATCTAGATCTATCAAAAACATCTTACATTTCAAAAATGCATAAATATTTTTGAGAAAGTAACGTAAACTTCACTTTCCCCATAAGCAGTAAAACCACTGGGACCACAAATTAAAGAACATTTCAAAAGGTTTATTACTTGTGCAATAATTTAGGCTTCCAGTATTTTTAAAAAATATGCCTGTGACAAGCAACACACATCTAAAATACACTGGTTCTTTTTACTTCTGTAGTCTGTAACAAAATGGACTGCCTTTGATTTCTTGGGACCATATTGCTCCAATATCTTAAATAAAACAACAGTTACATTCCCTTTAAAACTAAGAAGACAGTGATTACATACTTTAATATTTTAATGAATATTGTAACATCTAATAAAGCAATGGATCTGTTGTGAAATTCTCAAATACTCAAAGCTAATATTACAAAGTTAATAGTGAGACCAAGATCACCCAAACTACAGCAGTCGGCACCGAACAAACAGTGATGTAATCTGCACCTAAATGTAAATACAGTAGCTACCTTTATTAGTAGTAGTATGGCACACATGAGCTAAATACTTAATACAGCATTTAGAAACATCTGTCCAGATCACATGTGCAGATGATTCCGTGGGCATCTGGATGGTGAGGGCTTGGAGCCAGAGAGAGGAAATTTGTTAACTTAATTCAAAATCTATATTTACAAAGCTGGAAATGTCAAAACAGTCATTTTAGACCTGGGAATTCTCAAATTAAAACCTATTGCCAAAACTTTTTTTTCTTGGAAAATGCTTCAACATGCCATCTTTGTCCCCATAAATCTTAGTTTACACATGTCAAAACAAGCTCCATCATTACAGATGTAATGGAAAGATACAGATTTGGGGAAAAACAAAAAAACAAAAAAGCGCCTTCGGCGTCTTTATTCTCAAGGTGCTGAAGTAACTGGCTCCAAGCCCGTGAGCTGGGGTTTGGGAATCTGTTTTCTACCCTTCCTACTCTGTCTCTCTGATCTTTCTATCCGCACATTGCACTCCTCTATCTGACTCGTTTTCATTCATTCCAAGTCTGGATACACTCATAGTAACAGTTTATATCACAGGAAGCGAGTTTGTTCAGTTGGAGTCCTGCATTTCCACTCCTGAAGCTTCTTCAGCTCCACCTTCACTGGACTGCTCCTCATCTGGAAAAAAAAACACATAGAGGATTTTTCATCAGTTTTTCTAACAGGCTACTTTCATTTCTGTGTTTCTGTGCATTTGAAGCTAAAGGTTTAAGATAGAATTAGATGAGAGGATTACTATCGCTATGGTGCGCTCGCCAGCAGCCTGGAACACATGTAGTCTTGTCATCGCCATGAGGTTTAATGCTGCTCTTCTGCTTTCATTTTACAACATCAAGTGCTACTGACAAGAGGTAACCAACCAGAGGTAGGTCCATACTCAGTGGCATAAACTGAGGTAAAAAACTATCCCTTCAAATGACTCGTTGTAAGTGGAAAAAATGTGCTGTTATCCTGAATTGTATGACTTCGTGCTTTGTCCAGGAGCCAGCTGATAAGACAGAGTCGATAACGGCATTCGTTTTTCACCTCACTGATGCATATAATCACGATATTATGGTGGCGCATATCACTGCATGTCTGCTCTTGAGTGTTTCCTCATTTTTGTTCTGCTCATGAAGTAGGAATGACTGCAAAGTGTACACTTAGCATAAAGAACCAATGACAGGAAGCCATTACAGGAAGTAACCTTTTATAGTGATGCTATAAGCAACTGATGTTCATTTCTTAAGGCAAGTCAGGGGAAACTATGCAAATAACTCACATGTCTCAGCTGCTTGTAGGGCTATATGCCCTTCAGTGCTATATATAAGTTGAAGAATCTTTAACTTATATATATTTGGTGTATTTGTACTTTTGGCACCTCAGTAAGGTGTAAAAATACTGCTGTCACACTATGATTGACCTGAGTAGGATATTAAATGACAACTTTCATTTTGACTTGGAGTCATTTCAATTTGTTGTAGTGGTACTTTTCTTTAAGTGAAGTTTCAGTATATGTACACTTTTGCCAACAGCCAAATACCTTCTGGTCTTCTAATTACGTGCATGTGACTTTTATTTACACAACTTCTTATCAGACCACTTCGAATCTAACTGTGCCAAAAAGCCAAGGCAATGTTAGTTTCTCTTTCCTTTTCACCTTCAGTTTGCTCATCCGTACGCTTTCTCTCAGTCTGGGCGTCTGCAGAGCTCGGATCATCCGGGGGCCAGCGGAGTTCTCCACTCTCCACCTCACTTCCGTCTGTTGGCTCCACGACTATAGAGGGAAGCCTCTTGGACAACTTTGGATACCTTTCATGGGTATCTGGGAAGATCTGTTTAAAGTTTATGTAAGGTTAAAACGAGGGCTTCATATTTGTGGGGATGAAAAGGTCACTGTGGGTACCACATGTGAAAGAACAATAATGCGGTAAAAATTGGATTAAAAAAACAGAAACTGTCTGCATCAGATGGAAGATTTGAGACAGACTTCGTGTAAAGTCTTTGCATGACACTCAGTTGAAGTTTCATAGGTACATGCTTGGATTTAACATAAAAAACATGATGAATGGTAAATGGTAGATGAAGGTCAGTCTGCTCTGACTGGTCGTCTGGCTTAGAGAAAACAAGGAATTGGTTACCTGGTAACGCCAATGCACGAATAGAAAAGCAACCCTGTAACATTGTAACACTGGTTCTTCTAAAGAGCCAGCAGGTCTTTGAGGTTTTCTTCCACTTGCAATGCAAAACTGCCAAAACTGCAGTTTCTCAAATGCCACTGAACAGCTGTTAGTCTATTCAAGTGTTGGCCTTCAGTCATTCAGATACAGGCTATTTTTTACATAAATGTGTCATGGCTATATTTTACTTGATCTACTCTTGATACTTTAATCCTATACTTAGAGAGTTCTTAGGAAATGCATCAGACAAAATTATTAAGCTATAACTTATAAACTGTTTAGTTTATTTTTAACCACAACTAGCACAGCAGATATCTTCTGCCAAAAAAATTGTTGTTTCTTTTTTTATTTCAAAAGGCTTCAAAGACAGTCAGTCTTCTAGCGATCTGGGCAATTTATAGAAATTCAGAAAGAATGCAACATGTGCAGTTGCAATCCTGTTTGCACCTAACCACCTAACCTCAAACTTAACAGCGTTCATTCAGGCTTGTGTTGTGCGGAAAGTGAAGGATTAATGTTTGCAGGTCCAGAATGGAAAGCTGACCAGGGTGCTCATCCACACGTGAACTCGACACATTCATCATCAGATTAACGGAGATGTCTGAAACGGGTTTACAGCTAATCTCCCCCCTTTCTGACAACTAAATGCATTTAAATGATATTAAGGCCTAAAGTGATGAATAATTAGGGGTATGGATGTTGTTTTTTCTTGTTCAGTTGAGTTTTGCTAAAAGACAGTCTAAAGAGTTGATAATTTTAAACATGCTTTATTTATCCATTGTCAGCATGCCGTTTAATATTGCTCTAGCTAGCTAACACAGCTAGTTAGCTAGTGCTGGCCTTAAATGACAACTTCTCAGGTCTAACCTCTCCTATGACTTAACTTAAAAATAAAAAGATCAAAAAGAAAAACATCTACATACAAAAACAACGTGGTTCCAAAATGGTCAACAAACCAAAAGGTGACGTCTTGATGACAGCGTCTGAACTTGAAACAAAAAAGGTGGCGCCTCTTTTTTTTTTAAATTTTATTTCCAGTGGAATAAATTAGCCATTCTCTAGGTATTTGAAAGGGTGTAATGTTCATATTTAGTGTGTAACTTCTTCGTGGGACTTCATGTATTACTTTTCAGATATTTCAATGTGGATCAAACAAACATTGTTATTAGCTATGCTGCTAATATGGCTAGTAATTTAAATAACACAGGGAGGAGCTAATAACATGTATTCACTGACTCAGCCATAAATCTAACCACAAGTAATAGTTAATGAAACACATTATGACAAAATATGTTATTTAAACTGTTGATATTATACAGTCAATAATTTAGCTGTCCATTTGTTGGATACGCCATTTACCATTTGTTCAAAGCAGCACTGAGTCCAGCTAATGACCTTTGTCATATCAACCAGCATTTTATGGTTGCTCATCACTTCTGTGACTCACCGCTGTATGCTTTCTGCTTTCTGCTTTCTGCTCAAATGAAACGAGACTGGTTTGAAATTGTCTAATTGCACATATTCGCACACACAAAGCAAAGGATACTGTGGCCTGATCTCCTCCTGCTCCTCCCCCGCTGAAGTCCTCTGTCCCCGGCTCCAGAGAGTTCATCACCTCAGTCATCCTGGAGAAAATCACAAGTCAATAAACTGTCTTCACTTTGTTTCTCTGCTCTTTCCTTCCTTTTTTTGTCTTAAGCTGGGTTATGTGACACACTGTCTGTTCAAGGTTCTCTGATTTTACTTGCACCCTCTGCGTTAAAACGGCATTTTTCACGATAGTTACTTATGTCGAATTTTAGCTTAGGAGATTATTTATAGGACTAATAGGACTAACAGTGTTTCTGGTAATACAGAAGTTTGTTCTAGGTTGATTCGCCCCTATTTCTGGCACTAACTGGCTAACAGTAATGGGCAATTAGTGTTAATGGTCACAAACACTAAAAAAAAGTCAGGCAGTGGTGATTAACAAATGCTCAACAATGAAGGCTGACAGCAACGGCTGACTAGCAACTCGATGTGTAACATGTATAACACTATCCAATACAGTCTGATGTACTTTCCGTAATTCTGGTAAACTAGGACCAACATGTTTTATTTCTAAAACAACGGCTATGGAGGTTTCATGTAGCGTTTTCAGTGGCATTTCGTCACGCATGCAAATGACTTCCTCAGTTTCAACTGACTGCAGCTTTCTCCAGCTTTATAAACAGTACATTTGAATAATGACCAAAACTAGCATCATTCCCTAACCACAATTCACTGATTAACACTTCAAGTTCACCAGGAACTTGACTTAGTATATATGAAGGAGGATAAGAAAATAAAAGGTTAGCTTTCTTTGACTGTGAAGTTCCCATCACTATTGCAGGATATTTGAAAGTTGATGTGTGCCGTGAACGAATGTAACTGTATTAGGAGTTAGGGTTTGACTCTCGTAATCCACCGAAGAGCAAACTGGGTTTCATCAGGACACAACAAAACAGAGCAAACACCATCGCCACACAAACGGAAGCCAAGGAAGCGAAAGAGCATCATATCAAAAAGGCCCTTTGTAAATGTGGGTATCCCAGCTGGGTAGTCGTCAAAGCTGGCAAGGCACCTAAAGAATGTTCCAGGCAAGCCAGAAGAGAACAAGGACAACTGTTGCCACCTAAACAAAAGCCTTTAGTGACCACTTATGAGTCAGGCATATTAGAAAAGCTGAGATGCACTTTTTTCAATACAACGCATCTCTGTGGCTTTCTAACCCTAAAACAGAAACACCAAAAATATGTGCACCCCAAGGATTGGGTTCCCGGGGTACAAACAGTAATATAATGTATGCTGTCAAGTGCTAGGGGGATTGGAGGATTAAACAAACTCTGGCTAAGCAGATGGCACAACACAGAAGAGATACCTTGTCAGGCAACGACTCTATTTATACCTAAAGACCAGTTCCCAGTTCGAGCAGGAGGTCAAGGGATCCATTCATGTGAAAAGGGAAAGATCGTCTCTGAACAGAGCCGGGAACCTAAGGATACATCTTTTACCGTCTTACAGTGCTGTGACTGCAGCCATTCCCTGACTCTCTTTGAATGGCACTAATGGCCATTAATCTATAGTCATGACAATTTTTATATAACTGATCAACTCACTGACGTCACAGCCCATCATGCTAGTTTTGGTCATTATGCAAATTTACTGCTGATAAGGTGGGTAAAGGTGCAGTCAGCTAAGTATGAAGAAGTCACTTGGATGAGTGAGGAAATGTTTCTCGACTAGATGAACAAAGTTACATTTCTGGGTCAGTTAATAATTGTTTCCCCTCCCAGATATTCTACAATCAGCTCTTAATGGTATTATTGCAAAGTGCAGGTGTTTAGGAACCTCAGCGACTCATGTCAGACCATGTAAAGTCACAGAGGTGCTTAATATGTAACAGTTGCCAACACTCTGTCATCTCAACACTCGAAGGCTGACAGCACTTCAGAGTATTCCAAACCTCCTCTGACATTAACATCAGCACAAAAACTGTGTGCTGGGAGCTTCATGACATGGGTTTCCATCACTGTGCAGCTCTTGTAAGTTTAATATGTAGGTGGCCAAGTACTTTTATCTATATAGTGTGTCTAATTAAATTTGATTAACACTAGGACACCAGGTGTAGGAGTAACTTGTAATATAAGTATGATGATAAAATTGTAATATGCTCCCCATAATAACATGGTACAGCTATTCTGCTTCAATTAATAGAACACAAGATAAACATCTATTATTTAAAAACAATAAATAATGTGTTTAAGTGAAGGAAAAGGTAGCTCTGAAAAGCAGGTGTTTAATATTTATCCAGTGTACTTTACCAGTTCATTAAACTAGCTCTCTCCCCTAACCCTGAGGTGAGTTTCTTTTTCTTCACTGTCATGGAGTCAAGGAGTAATAACTCTGATAAGCCAGGTTTGTTTAGAGTATACCTGTTTTTATACTTGCAATATTGCAAGTATTAGTAACTCTACTGCAAGAAACTACCCAATATATTCCATTATAAATATTTTGGCCTACCAATACTTCACAACTGTTGGGCCAAAAACACTACGAGTGAAAGTTCTGCTACAGTGGCATAGTTTGAATGTAAGCCTTATGATTCAGCGGTGTAAACTATTTCAAGATAGCACAGTTAGTTCCTTATTTTGTAAGAGGGGTGTAAAAGAAGTATTTTCTTCCCCTGCAAGGGTTCAACAAAAAAATGACTTCCCATCTCGTCGTCTTCTCAATAAAACGTTAGGATGTTAGGAGGTTAAAGACGGCTTCAGCAGAACCTTTTGGAGGTATGGTCCAAAAACAGGAGAAATGAAGACTGATGTTTAGTATTCACCACACACCGCTTCAACACTACTACTTATAACTGCATCAACCAGCTACCAACATGTTTTCATGTGTTCAGTTCTTTCTTACCAGAATATGATGCTCTCTTTGTTTTAATGGCCCCATTTAGAACAGAACAGATGGCAAAGCAGGTTAGGCTACCTTGAAAAGTCAATAACATAAGAGTGCGCAGTGTCACCTGGTTACTGAGTCAGATCCACCCCTCGCTCAATACTTCTAGTTTCAAAACACCAGGATGGCAAAGGCCACAGCAAAATTGGTGCTTTGAGTGCAGTGAGCATGAACCAAACCAGAAAAGCTGTAGCCAGACGAGCAATGAGCTAAAACTTACAATCAAGCTCCGAAAGCTGGAATTTGATACTTATACATATGTTATATCTGGTTTAACCGCTGTTATGAGCAGCAGACCACAATGCAAAATTATACCACCCTTCACCTCTGCCGCATCTATGATTTTGTTAAGTTGAAACACCTGATTACAGACTATAATGCAAGCCTGATTCTGTTTTTATGGAGATATTAAGACATCACTCCTTATCCATTTAATAACATCCAAGTACAGCGTTCTGGTTGGTGGTGAAGGGCAGACTTTACGTGTGATAAGTTATCAGAAACACCACTTTCCATACAATCAGACCGGCAGTTCCTGTTGCCATGGGGACGAGCGATTGAGATTTTATTCCTCTGATTGTCTGAGTAGTGCACTTTGCACACAAGGCTGAGGGCTGATTTGGGGGTATTCATGTGTGCCGATATGCAGCAATTACCACCATCAGGACGGGGTTGTGCAGTTTGTGAGACTTCTCTGTTAAACCTGGAATTGCTGCTGCCCTTCATCATCGTTTCCGTGAAGAGACAATGCAGCCTTTATTCCTCCTCTGAGGCTCCTATTGTTCCTCTGGAGGGAATCTGTGCGGTCACTCCAGTCAGTCTTATGTTAAAAAACCAAAAAGAAAAGCTGTGTTGCTCTCTAGGTATCAACTGGAGAGGCCTGTGGAGCTCTGCGCATGATTTCAGTCTGATCTTGTTTCGAGAAGTGCACTCACTCTGCAGGGATGTGAAGCGTAACAGACACAAGAATTTAAATGTTGCTGCCAGGCGTGACGCTTCAGTCATGCCTTTTTTTTGGTAGCGGAATAATTATTTCTTATTTGAGTCATTAGGTCTGAACAGGATTATCCATGTGTTAATGTCTTTGTTCACAGGAAGCTACCTCACTTCTGCCTCAGCAGAGACATGAACTGTTAAGATGCTTTTCAATTTATGCAACAAAAGAAAAAAACAAGTATTAAGAAACAATTAGGGCTAAAATTAAAGTTTATTTCTAAATATTTGATGTGATTTACATTATTTAAATACAAGAAAGTTTTAATCTATAAAATTAAGCAGTATTAATATGTTCTGATTTTACTGCCTCTGTTGGAGATGGAGCTGCAGTGATATGTTGCCTTACTAATAAACAGAAATATAAGAAAAACTTTTGATTATGCAAAAAAGTCACTATTATCACGAGTCAAGCAAAAAATCTATTTAGTGCATTTCCTCATCATAGATGACAGTAAATCTAAATGTTTCTGGATAGCTGGTTAGACTGTTTAAATGAAAGAATTAAGGTATTTTTTTACTATTACGTCATTACTGGAAATAATAATTGTCTTGAGTGGGGTGCAAGTTTAATTCTTGCCACAAAAATCATAAAGGTCTAAGATTTATCCAGATCATTTACTTAAAGGAATTAGTCCAGAATTTCCTAGGTGTAGAAAAATCTTTTACCAGCTCTTTATCTTCTGTAGGATATTAAAGGTTGATGGGAATTTGCCTAACCAGTCTACATGCACATTGTGGACTTGGAGAGCGAATTCTCCTGGGGATCCTGTGGGGCTACTTTGGAAGGATGGGGTATCTGACCCATTGTTACAGCCCATTAGGTTGCTGTACAACCACAGTGAGAGTTTGGTCCATATTGGCAACAACAGTTCAGGATCATTCTTGTTTGTGTTGGACTCCTCCAGGGCTGCCCTTTGTCACTGATTCTGTTCATAATGTTTATAGACAAAGTTTCTAGGCCATGTAAGAGAGGGTCTCCCCTTTGGTGGTTGCAGGATCTCTTTTCTACTTTTTGCAGATGATGTGACTCTGCTGCCTTTATACAGAAAAAACAGTTTCTGTTTTTTCTGTATAAATTCTGTATAAACTATTTTCTGTATGGTCAATTATTATAAAAGGGCTGACAAATGTCATTTCAAATTGCAACAAACACCAGTGTGTTTGTTGCAGCAAACACACTGGTGTAGTTTGCTGCAACAAGAATAAGAATTAGCACTTCAGAGTCTGAAGCCATGAATTTTAGTAGGAAAAGGGTGGACCATCCACTCTGGGTCAAGAATAAGTTGCTACCCCAGGTGGGTCTTGTTCATGAGTGTCATTGTGCCATGTCTCAATCAATGTAGGCGATGGACCGCTTCGTTGTGGTGAAGTGAGAGCTTAGCGTGAAAAGAAAGTTCGATTTACCAGTCGATCTACGTTCCTACTCTCAACTACGGTCAAGAGCTCTGGGTCATGACTCAAAGAATGAAACTGTAGATACAAGTGCATACAAGTGGAACAGTTTCCTCCGAAAGCTGGCTAGGCTATCCTTTAGCGATAGGGTGAGGAGTTCATTCTGAAGGGACTCAAGAGTAGAGATGCTACTGTTCCACATCAAAAGGAGCCAGTTGAGGTGGGTTAGCACATCTGACTAGGATGCCTCTTGGATGCCTCCTACACAAGGTGTTCCAGCATGACCTCTCCAGGAAGAGGCTCCAGGGCAGACCTAGGGACACACTGCAATTCTGTCAAGTAAAAATGGCACCATTCTGCAGGCGGCATCAACAGTATCATTACTACATGATGGTTGTGTACTTCCACCAAAAAGTCAAGATGCAGTTTTCATCTGTCTCTGTTCAGAATTGACCTTTGACCTTTTGGATGTAAAATGTCACTTTGTTTTACACTCTCAGTCAGTCAGTGTGAAATTTCGTTGCTGTTACTTATATGAAAAATATATTTTGTAAGGTTAAAAAAAACCTCTGACCACCAAATTTTCATCAGGTAAGTGCACATAGGGGTGGTCGCAAATAAAGATTCCTTTATGGCTTTCAAGACAAAAAATGGGAAAAGATGGATGGATACAGGTATGGATGGATGACAACCCCATTACATAATGACTATTGCCACAATTGTTACCAGTGCACATGAATACAACCGTAAAAGAAATGTAAAGCAACAGACTGCATTAAAAAAAGGATAATTTTGTAATTTTCCCCAAGTCTCGCGTTTGTTCTCAGTTTCAGGATTTTTTACTATTCTCTACTAATAATGGCTCAATCTCCTACCGGCTGGCTCTACCTCACCGTCACCACATTGGGTAGGATGCTGCATTTCATGTAGCAGTTATGTAGATTTCGTCACTTGGAAGGCTCAGTGAGCCTCTACTCCAGAAAGAAATCCTCTTCATTAGCGTTAAAATAACAGAATAAGGTTTGGAGCCTGATGTTCCCACCTCCTAGTATATTTTAAATGCCTGATTTCAATGTGGACTAGACCCAACATCTTAAGAAAGACAAGAGCCACTGTCTCCTGTTTTATCATTTCCATTTACGTTTTGGGTGAAACGGATACGTCTGATGTCAGGGATAAAAATTCCTCTCGCTCATGTCCATCAGTAGATTCATCGTGGTGAAGACTGTCCAAACTGTCTTTTCCCAGAGGCTGTTCAGCAGCAGTCACTTGAACTCCACAATTTCATTTTTGCAGATATAAAGGTGTATTAAGGTGGAATGTCTTCTCCGCGCTCTCCTCTCTCATCGCGCCAGCTTCACTTCAAACACCTTTTCCATTTCTGCTATTAAATCAGAGCCAGAAGCAGCAGCACCTCCTCAAATGCAGGTTTGCTGCAGAAATCCAGCAAGTTTTCACAACCCAAGGAAAGAGGAAAAATCCAACCCGCGGTCAAAAATAGTGATGCTCTCTCTCTCTCTCTCTCTCTCTCTCATACAGCTTACTAAAAACACTCCACTGCTCAGTTTCAGTTGGAAATCAATGTGATTTCTCCAGTGTTTGCTGCCCTAATTCACATTTCCTGTTCTAGTTTTTAAGGCGCACTCAGCTGATGCTTTAATTATTGTTATTAATATTATTATTATTATTATTATTATTTAAATAAAACTGGTATTTAAAATATACACATTGTGCTGTATTGGAGCAGAGGTTCATCTGCATGATATACAACAGGTAGGTAGTAGATTTACACGATTAAAACAGCTCGTCCTACACGGAAACGGGCTGATTTGCGCTTTTCTGCCCGCAACCCCAAACTCCAGTTCAGAAAGTCTCTGCAAAACAGGTTTTGTGATTTTCCTAAACCTCCGAGGTGCACTTTAGATTAGTTACATAAACAGTAATTTAGTTACTTTTAGGAAAAGTGAATTAAGCTACTTCTAGTAAGGAAATAAAGAATGAATGGGGCTTAACGCGTCCAAGTTGGCTAAAATGCGGATGAAAGCTTCGTACCTGTCTGCAGGCTGATCCAGTGTCTCAGAGCAGGAGGCTCTCCGTCCTCAGCTGCCTCATCACACTGATATTGCTCCTGATGCTGCTGCTGATGATGATGATGGTGATGATGATGATGACGATGATGATGCTGACTGTTGTGGGCGACAGGCGGAGGGGCACGCAAGGCTCTGTGGTAAAGTTACCACTTGCAGTCAAGTGTTCAGAGCCTGCGCATTGAAGCGGAGCTAGTGCTGCCTTCAAAGCCTGTCGGGAAAAGGCGGGCTATCGAGAGAATCTCGTTCAAGACTGTATGTCAAAAAGTACGTGGGCACCTCTGCTTTACATTTTATGTTTCTATTTTTTGGTTATTACATTCCTGAAAATAACTGAATAGCAATAAATAACTACTGTATCTAAGTAATAATAATAATAATAATGATAATAATAACTTTTAAAATACCCAAAATTAGTATTATTCCACAGAATGTGTAGCTTTTTGTTTTTGTTTTGTTTTTGGGTGGGGATGGGGGGGGGGTAATCAAAATTAGGGATGCCAAACATAAGGCCCACGGGCCAGAATCAGCCAGGGAAAGACTCCAATCCAAGCAACTGGAAAGCTTTTGGAAAATGTCAAAGAGATTGAACTTAACTGTATTATAGTTTAACAGCTTTTCCTATTGATGCAGATGTCCCCCATCGCCATGCATTGCCGTAGTAGTTAAATATTAGATAAAATAGCAGAAAGGGTTTTTACCCTTTTTTACTCTCTGCTATATTTATTATGTTTGAGACACCCAGGATATAAAATAAGTTTGGCATTCCTGATGTAGATGGTTTAATGTTTCTGAGACTTAAATAGTCACTGCAAATAGGTTCAGTGTCTAGATGAAAGATAGACACCAGTAAGTTCTTTTAAAAGAACATGGTTTTAAAATAAATTTGGAAACAACTTTATGATGTACATATTATTGATACACATGTCCACATACGTGTAGTTGATGTTTCTTAGATGACAAAGAAAAACGACTTGCAAGACACATTCGTTTCAAATTTCCTACAAGAGTCTGTTGGATATTTCCATTTGACAAACTATGTTTTAATTAGAGTTGATGAATATTTTGATGCTGTGAGACACATTTATGGCCAATGTGTGATTAGGGTCTAATTTTATACACATGCAGTTTCTCTGTGAAACACAGGACGCGAGAAACCTGCACCAGCAATAATTTTAACATCGTTTCCGGAAGAAAGAAGGAAGTGACGGGACGCTCTTGAAGGCAGCACATAACAATTCGGTGAGCGTAGACAACGAGTGAGTGCTTGATAGTTGGCACGCTATGGTGTAATTGTAAGGTATACTGATACGTTTTACATTTTCAAAGTTGGAGTGGAAGAAGCTTTTTTTTCTTGTTCTGTATATTTCATGATATTTAAATGAGGTTTGTGAAGGAATTTCAATTGCTGTAAAAAAGGCCATAACAAGGAAATCTGTAGTTAAGCTAACACAGAAGTTTCACACTGTGCACAGGGACTTATTCACACAGTAAACTGTGAATTATCTGTATATAACATGAAGCATATTCGTGATGATATGTTACCATAGTTATGAACTTTGTCTCCATCTAGTGTGCAAACATATTGACTACAGATTGAAAACTGTGCTTTTTATTAATTTCACTATAGACACACAAACACACACACAAACATAGTTTTGGATATAATAGCATTTATTGTCTATAACTTTGCAAACAAGTTAAGTTAAAGCCTATCAGAATACAAACATGAGCAGTTATCCAATAAAATTTCAAAGGTCATTAAAAGCTATTTATATAGCCGGTTCAATAGCCCCACTTTGTACAGAGATATGGAAAGAAAACAGAGTCCAGACAGATTTCTAGTGTGGCAAATTAGGTTCAAAGTAGCAAAGTATTAATAAAAAATATAGTTTTAGCAGTACATTTGCTCTGTTTGATCATACGCTTTTCATTTCAGCTTTGCATTGCTATTGTCTCTTTACATTTTAGCTACAGCGACAACAGTATCTTGGTGCAATACGTACATATTCTTTGTTCTATCTTAACTGCATTATGCTATTGTAGTTTGTATATACTGTAAGCGTTATAGTGAAATTACTGTAAACACAATTTGGAATGTCAGTAAAATAAATTGATTTTTGCATCAGTCTCAAACAGTCAGAAATTTTAGTTGACGGCACTGGTGATTATCATTTTGTAAAGTACACACACAAGTAAATTAGTCAATAGTGAAAAACTGCAAAATGAGTTTTAGAGATTTTGGTAAGCAAAAGTCAAACATTCTGCATCTTGAGCAAGGATATTTGCTAAGGCCTTGCTACAATTTGAAGTAAGGACACAGTTATACACATTGTTAGTATCTTCAACAGACTGTCAGCGTGAATTACAGGAATGCATATTTCTTTTGTAGGTCAGCATCATAGCACAGCACATCACCATCATGTTGTAATGCCTGAACACTGACAGATTGTTCTCTGTGATCGGTAAGTTAAACATGCTAACTTCCTTTCCCAGTTTCCAGCATGTTTTCATTCACTTGTCTCCTCTGACATTCAGGTCTAGGCAAAGAGAAATAGTATCTTTACACATGAATTATTTCCAGTTGCCTCACTTCTCAGCATCGTCAAAGAACCTCATTTTCTCAGAGTGCACAGAGTCTCTCAGTCGCTGTATAGATGACGCTGTCTCACCAGAGATGGGCTCAGAAGAGTCAAATACATGAGTAATTTGTTTGGTTATAACAATTGTCTCTCTGCTTTCACTTCTTTCAGTTGAGGTTTTCGTCACTAAGTGCCTCTCAAACACCGCTCTGTTGCCACTGTCTGAGCCTTCCACAGTCCATGATGTAGTTTCATTAGCTTCTGATTTTAAGGGAAGGCCTTCAGCTAATTCAGCTTCAATATCAGTTAGTAACTGGGCATGCTGTGCTTCTGGGGTTGCTTGTATATTTGTTGTAATGACGTGTAGTTTTCTCGATTCCAATCTGCACGTGTCTTCTGATGACGATGATATTCCAGAGGACAGAATAGTGATTTTCTCCGGTAAGTTAGGCTGAACTGAGATCAGTTCAGTCCTCGTGGCCGAAGTAAAGATGTTACTGTGTGTCTCTTCAAGCTCAGTAGCAACATTTGGATCAGAATATTTGACAGTTACCTTTGTTGGGGAAGATATGGATGGGCCAACATGCTCACTTGTGACTGCAGAACTTATATCAGCGAAGGCATCCGATGATTGGACAGAAAAGGTGGGGCTAATTTCCTCGTCCCCCATTCCCCCTACTGGACTCTTTTCATCCTTTTGTTCACATTTCTCAGGAGCACTGGGGGCTTCTGAAGGGGAAGACAGGCCAAACTTAGGAAATTTAAACCAACCTGTCCTCTCGGGACTCTTGGAAATATCTTGTATGGTACTTGTTCCTTTTTCCTTTGCTTCTAATTGCTTTCCAGCATGTTCGCCTATTTCTTGAACTTCTTTTGAGACTACAAGATTTTCTTCAACTTGGTCTGCTTTTGGAACATCAAATTCAACATCAATAGTCTTTAGGATCTCACCAAATGATGTCAGAATCATTTTTGGTGATTTACTTTCTCCTTTTGTTTCAACTTCCATTTCCAGTTGAGCTTCTTTATCTTCTATTTCAGCAGGAAGCTGTTCCTCTTCAGGTTTAGACTTTGAGAAGCTAAGCCTGGGCATTTTAAAAGATGGTAGTTTGAATTTACTTGGTGATGGAAGACCCACAACATCAGTCTCAGTCTTGGGTGTTTCGGATTCTGATATTATACCTTTGGAATAATCCATTTTAATATTAACAATCGAATCTTTGTCGGTGACAGAAATATCCTCCTTAGGTTTAGATCCATGAATGTCAATTACTTTTCCTGTTTTGGGTGCTTCCATGGTAACGTCAAAGGAAGCACTGCTAAATTTTGGCATTTTCAGTGGTGAAATTTTTTCTTTTAAAGGGGATCCTTCAGCATCTTTTGATTTTGCTTTTGTCTCAGAAGACTTGATTCCCAAACTAGATGACGATTGTTTGACTTCTTCTGAGATTTTGACCTCTGCTTTTATTTCTGGCCGTTTGCTGTCAACATTGTTTATTGATGATTTTAAATCCACTTCAGGTCCTTTTGGTTTTGTTTGTACAATGCCTAAATTTGGGAACTTAAATGGGCTTCCTTGCCCAGCTTCTTTCTCAGGAGCTTTAATTTCCATTTCAGGTTGTTTAACTTTTATTTCTCCCTCTGAAACAGAAACATCAGCTTGTGGAAGCTCATCACTTAACTCCGATTCTTTAATACTTGACTTTGAAAAAGAAAATCTCGGAAGTGAAAATTTAGGTTTTTTCAAGTTTGTTTCAGTTTCTTCAGCAGGTGGTTCTTCCATTGAAGGTCCTTTGATTTCAGCTTCTGCTAGACAGACTTCTGTTTTGCTTGATATAATCTCAGCTTTGGGTGTTTCAATTTTGACATCAATAGCTGGGGCCTTATCGGCTGTCCTTGAAAAGGAAAATTTTGGAAATGTCCAACTTGGTCGTTTTGACTTGACTTCGGCCTCATTTGTAGGTGTTTCCGGTAATGAAGTAGAACCCTCAGTTTCTTTGCCTTCAATATGTAGTAGTTTGATGTCAGCTGTTACCTCTGGTAAGGAAATATCAACATCTTTCTTTGATAAACTTAAATCTGTTTCAGGACTTTTAACTTTGGTCATTGAGATGGCCAGATTTGGCATTTTAAACTTGCTTCCAGATATCTCACCTCCTTTAGCTTTCACATCTACAGCTAAACCTTCAGAGTCAATGCCGGGTGCTGCATCAATTTTAATTCCTTTATTCACATCACTTACTTCCATACTGAACTCATTGTCAGGTTGTTTGACTATATCACCTTGCAGAAAAATAACATCAGTTTTTGGGAGACTGATATCGACTTCAGGGTCTTTTACACTTTGCTTGGAAAATGAAAATTTTGGCAATGAAAATCTTGGCTTTTTCAATTTAGCCTCAAGGTTTGTATCGGTTCCCCCCTCTATGATAATATGTGAGGATTCTTTAAGGTCGGTATCTGGAAGATGTACATCTGTTTTGACTTCTGGTAGTATGACATCAACTCCGGGAACATCAATGCTGATGTCTTCCTCAGGGGCCTTACCAGCTTTGTCAGCTTTGGCTTTTGGAACTGTAACATCTACATCTTTCTTCGATAAGCTTAAATCAATGTCAGGCCCTTTTGTTTGAGGGAAAGACAATCCAAGACTTGGCAGTTTGAACTTACTTCCTTTTACTTCATGTTCATATCCACTGGTTTTCAAGGAGATTGAAGGTTCTTTTAATTCAGTGCTGGGTACTGCAACGCCAACTTCAAGAACCTCTTCAGGAATCTCAATATCAGCACCATCTATTTTCATACCTTTGTCCATATCCGGTGCCTCTGCTGTTGAACTTGTGACACCAACTCCAAATTTTGGAATTTGGAATGTTGGCATCTTAAACTTTGATGGTGATCCTTTCTTTCCCTTTGTTTCAATCTTTATCTCAGGAGCTTCAATTCCAACTTCAACAGAAGGTTTTTCAATTTCAACATCAGGGAGCTTGACTTCAGCTTTGGCTTCTGGAAGTGTAACATCTACATCTTTCTTTGATAAACTTAAATCAATGTCAGGCCCTTTTGTTTGAGGGACAGACAATCCAAGACTTGGCAGTTTGAACTTACTTCCTTTTCCTTCATGTTCAGCTCCTGCAGTTTTCAGGGTGAGTGAAGGTTCTTTGAATTCAGTGCTGGGTGCTGCTATGTTGACTTCAAGAACCTCTTCAGGGATACTAATATCAGCACCATCTACTTTAACATCCGTGTCCAAATCAGATACTTTTGCTGTACCACTTGGGATACCAATGCCAAATCTGGGTAATTTGAATGTAGGCATCTTAAATTTTGATGGTGATCCTTTTTTATCTTTTGTCTCAACTTTGAACTCAGGAGCTTCAATTTCCACTTCAACAGAAGGTTTCTCTACTTCAACATCAGGGAGTTTGACTTCAGCTTTGGCTTCTGGAAGTGTAACATGCACATCTTTCTTCGATAAGCTTAAATCAATGTCAGGCCCTTTGGTTTTTGGGACAGACAATCCAAGACTTGGCAGTGTGAACTTACTTCCTTTTACTTCATGTTCATATCCACTGGTTTTCAAGGAGATTGAAGGTTCTTTTAATTCAGTGCTGGGTGCTGCAACGCCAACTTCAAGAACCTCTTCAGGAATCTTAATATCAGCACCATCTATTTTTATGCCTTTGTCCATATCTGGTACCTCTGCTGTTGCACTTGTGACACCCACTCCAAATTTTGGAATTTGGAATGTTGGCATCTTAAACTTTGATGGTGATCCTTTCTTTCCCTTTGTTTCTGTCTTTATCTCAGGAGCTTCAATTTCCACTTCAACACAAGGTTTTTCAATTTCAACATCACGGAGTTTGACTTCAGCTTTGGCTTCTGGAAGTGTAACATCTACATCTTTCTTTGATAAACTTAAATCAATGTCAGGCCCTTTTGTTTGAGGGACAGACAATCCAAGACTTGGCAGTTTGAACTTACTTCCTTTTCCTTCATGTTCAGCTCCTGCAGTTTTCAGGGTGAGTGAAGGTTCTTTGAATTCAGTGCTGGGTGCTGCAATGTTGACTTCAAGAACCTCTTCAGGGATACTAATATCACCACCATCTACTTTAACATCCGTGTCCAAATCAGGTACTTTTGCTGTACCACTTGGGATACCAATGCCAAATCTGGGTAATTTGAATGTAGGCATCTTAAATTTTGATGGTGATCCTTTTTTATCTTTTGTCTCAACTTTGAACTCAGGAGCTTCAATTTCAACAGAAGGTTTCTCTACTTCAACATCAGGGAGTTTGATTTCAGCTTTAGCTTCTGGAAGTGCAGCATCTACATCTTTCTTTGATAAGCTTAAATCAATGTCAGGCCCTTTGGTTTTTGGGACAGACAATCCAAGACTTGGCAGTTTGAACTTACTTCCTTTTCCTTCATGTTCAGATCCACTGGTTTTCAAAGAGATTGAAGGTTCTTTTAATTCAGTGCTGGGTGCTGCAATGTTAACTTCAAGAACCTCCTCAGGAATCTCAATATCAGCACCATCTATTTTTATGCCTTTGTCCATATCCGGTGCCTCTGCTGTTGCACTTGTGACACCCACTCCAAATTTTGGCAATTGGAATGTTGGCATCTTAAACTTTGATGGTGATCCTTTCTTTCCCTTTGTTTCAATCTTTATCTCAGGAGCTTCAATTTCCACTTCAACAGAAGGTTTTTCAACTTCAACATCAGGGAGCTTGACTTCAGCTTTGGCTTCTGGAAGTGTAATATCTACATCTTTCTTTGATAAACTTAAATTGATATCTGGTCCTTTGGCTTGAGGGACAGACAATCCAAGACTTGGCAGTTTGAACTTACTTCCTTTTCCTTCATGTTCATATCCACTGGTTTTCAAGGAGATTGAAGGTTCTTTTAATTCAGTGCTGGGTGCTGCAACGCCAACTTCAAGAACCTCTTCAGGAATCTTAATATCAGCACCATCTATTTTTATGCCTTTGTCCATATCCGGTACCTCTGCTGTTGCACTTGTGACACCCACTCCAAATTTTGGAATTTGGAATGTTGGCATCTTAAACTTTGATGGTGATCCTTTCTTTCCCTTTGTTTCAATCTTTATCTCAGGAGCTTCAATTCCAACTTCAACAGAAGGTTTTTCAATTTCAACATCACGGAGTTTGACTTCAGCTTTGGCTTCTGGAAGTGTAACATCAACATCTTTCTTTGATAAACTTAAATTGATATCTGGTCCTTTGGCTTGAGGGACAGACAATCCAAGACTTGGCAGTTTGAACTTACTTCCTTTTCCTTCATGTTCAGCTCCTGTAGTTTTCAGGGTGAGTGAAGGTTCTTTGAATTCAGTGCTGGGTGCTGCTATGTTAACTTTAAGAACCTCTTCAGGGATACTCATATCACCACCATCTACTTTAACATCCGTGTCCAAATCAGGTACTTTTGCTGTGGCACTTGGGATACCAATGCCAAATCTGGGTAATCTGAATGTAGGCATCTTAAACTTTGATGGTGATCCTTTTTTGTCTTTTGTCTCAACTTTGAACTCAGGAGCTTCAATTTCCACTTCAACAGAAGGTTTCTCTACTTCAACATCAGGGAGTTTGATTTCAGCTTTAGCTTCTGGAAGTGCAGCATCTACATCTTTCTTTGATAAGCTTAAATCAATGTCAGGCCCTTTGGTTTTTGGGACAGACAATCCAAGACTTGGCAGTTTGAACTTACTTCCTTTTCCTTCATGTTCAGATCCACTGGTTTTCAAGGAGATTGAAGGTTCTTTTAATTCAGTGCTGGGTGCTGCAATGTTAACTTCAAGAACCTCTTCAGGAATCTCAATATCAGCACCATCTATTTTTATGCCTTTGTCCATATCCGGTACCTCTGCTGTTGCACTTGTGACACCCACTCCAAATTTTGGCAATTGGAATGTTGGCATCTTAAACTTTGATGGTGATCCTTTCTTTCCCTTTGTTTCAATCTTTATCTCAGGAGCTTCAATTTCCACTTCAACAGAAGGTTTTTCAACTTCAACATCAGGGAGCTTGACTTCAGCTTTGGCTTCTGGAAGTGTAATATCTACATCTTTCTCTGATAAACTTAAATTGATATCTGGTCCTTTGGCTTGAGGGACAGACAATCCAAGACTTGGCAGTTTGAACTTACTTCCTTTTCCTTCATGTTCATATCCACTGGTTTTCAAGGAGATTGAAGGTTCTTTTAATTCAGTGCTGGGTGCTGCAACGCCAACTTCAAGAACCTCTTCAGGAATCTTAATATCAGCACCATCTATTTTTATGCCTTTGTCCATATCCGGTACCTCTGCTGTTGCACTTGTGACACCCACTCCAAATTTTGGAATTTGGAATGTTGGCATCTTAAACTTTGATGGTGATCCTTTCTTTCCCTTTGTTTCTGTCTTTATCTCAGGAGCTTCAATTTCCACTTCAACACAAGGTTTTTCAATTTCAACATCACGGAGTTTGACTTCAGCTTTGGCTTCTGGAAGTGTAACATCAACATCTTTCTTCGATAAACTTAAATCGATATCTGGTCCTTTGGCTTGAGGGACAGACAATCCAAGACTTGGCAGTTTGAACTTACTTCCTTTTCCTTCATGTTCAGCTCCTGCAGTTTTCAGGGTGAGTGAAGGTTCTTTGAATTCAGTGCTGGGTGCTGCTATGTTAACTTCAAGAACCTCTTCAGGGATACTAATATCAGCACCATCTACTTTAACATCCGTGTCCAAATCAGGTACTTTTGCTGTACCACTTGGGATACCAATGCCAAATCTGGGTAATTTGAATGTAGGCATCTTAAATTTTGATGGTGATCCTTTTTTATCTTTTGTCTCAACTTTGAACTCAGGAGCTTCAATTTCAACAGAAGGTTTCTCTACTTCAACATCAGGGAGTTTGACTTCAGCTTTAGCTTCTGGAAGTGCAGCATCTACATCTTTCTTCGTTAAGCTTAAATCAATGTCAGGCCCTTTGGTTTTTGCGACAGACAATCCAAGACTTGGCAGTTTGAACTTACTTCCTTTTCCTTCATGTTCAGATCCACTGGTTTTCAAGGAGATTGAAGGTTCTTTTAATTCAGTGCTGGGTGCTGCAACGCCAACTTCAAGAACCTCTTCAGGAATCTCAATATCAGCACCATCTATTTTTATGCCTTTGTCCATATCCGGTACCTCTGCTGTTGCACTTGTGACACCCACTCCAAATTTTGGAATTTGGAATGTTGGCATCTTAAACTTTGATGGTGATCCTTTCTTTCCCTTTGTTTCAATCTTTATCTCAGGAGCTTCAATTTCCACTTCAACAGAAGGTTTTTCAATTTCAACATCACGGAGTTTGACTTCAGCTTTGGCTTCTGGAAGTGTAACATCAACATCTTTCTTTGATAAACTTAAATTGATATCTGGTCCTTTGGCTTGAGGGACAGACAATCCAAGACTTGGCAGTTTGAACTTACTTCCTTTTCCTTCATGTTCAGCTCCTGTAGTTTTCAGGGTGAGTGAAGGTTCTTTGAATTCAGTGCTGGGTGCTGCTATGTTAACTTTAAGAACCTCTTCAGGGATACTCATATCACCACCATCTACTTTAACATCCGTGTCCAAATCAGGTACTTTTGCTGTGGCACTTGGGATACCAATGCCAAATCTGGGTAATTTGAATGTAGGCATCTTAAACTTTGATGGTGATCCTTTTTTGTCTTTTGTCTCAACTTTGAACTCAGGAGCTTCAATTTCCACTTCAACAGAAGGTTTCTCTACTTCAACATCAGGGAGTTTGATTTCAGCTTTAGCTTCTGGAAGTGCAGCATCTACATCTTTCTTTGATAAGCTTAAATCAATGTCAGGCCCTTTGGTTTTTGTGACAGACAATCCAAGACTTGGCAGTTTGAACTTACTTCCTTTTCCTTCATGTTCAGATCCACTGGTTTTCAAGGAGATTGAAGGTTCTTTTAATTCAGTGCTGGGTGCTGCAATGTTAACTTCAAGAACCTCTTCAGGAATCTCAATATCAGCACCATCTATTTTTATGCCTTTGTCCATATCCGGTACCTCTGCTGTTGAACTTGTGACACCCACTCCAAATTTTGGCAATTGGAATGTTGGCATCTTAAACTTTGATGGTGATCCTTTCTTTCCCTTTGTTTCAATCTTTATCTCAGGAGCTTCAATTTCCACTTCAACAGAAGGTTTTTCAACTTCAACATCAGGGAGCTTGACTTCAGCTTTGGCTTCTGGAAGTGTAATATCTACATCTTTCTTTGATAAACTTAAATTGATATCTGGTCCTTTGGCTTGAGGGACAGACAATCCAAGACTTGGCAGTTTGAACTTACTTCCTTTTCCTTCATGTTCAGCTCCTGTAGTTTTCAGGGTGAGTGAAGGTTCTTTGAATTCAGTGCTGGGTGCTGCTATGTTAACTTCAAGAACCTCTTTAGGTATACTAATATCAGCTCCTTCTACTTTAACATCTGTGTCCAAATCAGGTACTTTTGCTGTACCACTTGGGATACCAATGCCAAATCTGGGTAATTTGAATGTAGGCATCTTAAATTTTGATGGTGATCCTTTTTTATCTTTTGTCTCAACTTTGAACTCAGGAGCTTCAATTTCCACTTCAACAGAAGGTTTCTCTACTTCAACATCAGGGAGTTTGACTTCAGCTTTGGCTTCTGGAAGTGTAACATGCACGTCTTTCTTCGATAAGCTTAAATCAATGTCAGGCCCTTTGGTTTTTGGGACAGACAATCCAAGACTTGGCAGTGTGAACTTACTTCCTTTTACTTCATGTTCATATCCACTGGTTTTCAAGGAGATTGAAGGTTCTTTTAATTCAGTGCTGGGTGCTGCAACGCCAACTTCAAGAACCTCTTCAGGAATCTTAATATCAGCACCATCTATTTTTATGCCTTTGTCCATATCCGGTACCTCTGCTGTTGCACTTGTGACACCCACTCCAAATTTTGGAAATTGGAATGTTGGCATCTTAAACTTTGATGGTGATCCTTTCTTTCCCTTTGTTTCAATCTTTATCTCAGGAGCTTCAATTTCCACTTCAACAGAAGGTTTCTCTACTTCAACATCAGGGAGTTTGACTTCAGCTTTATCTTCTTGAAGTGTAACTTTTACGTCTTTCTTCGATAAGCTTAAATCAATGTCAGACCCTTTTGTTTTTGGGACAGACAATCCGAGACTTGGCAGTTTGAACTTACTTCCTTTTACTTCATGTTCAGCTCCTGCAGTTTTCAGGGTGAGTGAAGGTTCTTTGAATTCAGTGCTGGGTGCTGCTATGTTAACTTCAAGAACCTCTTCAGGAATCTCAATATCAGCACCATCTATTTTTATGCCTTTCTCCATATCCGGTACCTCTGCTGTTGTACTTGTGATACCCACTCCAAATTTTGGCAATTGGAATGTTGGCATCTTAAACTTTGATGGTGATCCTTTCTTTCCCTTTGTTTCAATCTTTATCTCAGGAGCTTCAATTTCCACTTCAACAGAAGATTTTTCAATTTCAACATCACGGAGTTTGACTTCAGCGTTGGCTTCTGGAAGTGTAACTTCTACGTCTTTCTCTGATAAACTTAAATCAATGTCAGGTCCCTTGGCTTGAGGGACAGACAATCCAAGACTTGGCAGTTTGAACTTACTTCCTTTGCCTTCATGTTCAGCTCCTGCAGTTTTCAGGGTGAGTGAAGGTTCTTTGAATTCAGTGCTGGGTGCTGCAATGTTGACTTCAAGAACCTCCTCAGGGATACTAATATCACCACCATCTACTTTAACATCTGTGTCCAAATCAGGTACTTTTGCTGTGGCACTTGGGATACCAATGCCAAATTTGGGTAATTTGAATGTAGGCATCTTAAATTTTGATGGTGATCCTTTTTTATCTTTTGTCTCAACTTTGAACTCAGGAGCTTCAGTTTCCACTTCAACAGAAGGTTTCTCTACTTCAAAATCAGGGAGTTTGGCTTCAGCTTTGGCTTCTGGATATGTAACATCTACGTCTTTCTTCGATAAGCTTAAATCAATGTCAGGTACTTTGGTTTCAGGGACAGACAATCCAAGACTTGGCAGTTTGAACTTACTTCCTTTGCCTTCACGTTCAGCTCCTGTAGTTTTCAGGGTGAGTGAAGGTTCTTTGAATTCAGTGCTGGGTGCTGCTATGTTAACTTCAAGAACCTCTTCAGGGATACTAATATCACCACCATCTATTTTTATGCCTTTGTCCATATCCGGTACCTCTGCTGTTGCACTTGTGTCACGGGCACCAAATTTGGGTAATTTGAATGTTGGCATCTTAAACTTTGATGGTGATCCTTTTTTGTCTTTTGTCTCAACTTTGAACTCAGGAGCTTCAGTTTCCACTTCCATATCAGGGAGTGTGACTTTAGCTTTAGCTTCTGGAAGTGTAACATCTACATCTTTCTTTGATAAGCTTAAATCAGTGTCAGGCCCTTTTCTTTTTGGGACAGACAATCCAAGACTTGGCAGCTTGAACTTACTTCCTTTTCCATCATATTCAGATTCACTGGTTTCCAAGGAGATTGGAAGTTCTTTCAATTCAGTGCTGGGTGCTGCAATGTTAACTTCAAGAACCTCTTCAGGAATCTCAATATCAGCACCTTCTATTTTGATACCTTTCTCCATATCCGGTACCTCTGCTGTTGCACTTGTGATACCAATGCCAAATTTGGGTAATTGGAATGGAGGCATCTTAAACTTTGATGGTGATCCTTTCTTGTCTTTTGTCTCAACTTTGAACTCAGGAGCTTCAATTTCAGTTTCAACAGAAGGTTTCTCTACTTCAACATCATGGAGCTTGACTTCAGCTGTAGCTTCTGGAAGTGTAATATGTACGTCTTGCTTTGATGAGCTTAAATCAATGTCAGGCGCTTTGTCTTGATGGACAGAAAATCCAAGACTTGGCAGTTTGAACTTACTTCCTTTTACTTCATGTTCATATCCACTGGTTTTCAAGGAGATTGAAGGCTCTTTCAATTCAGTGCTGGGTGCTGCTATGTTAACTTCAAGAACCTCTTCGGGGATACTAATATCAGCACCATCTATTTTGATACATTTGTCCATATCCGGTACTTTTGCTGTTGCACTTGTGATACCAATGCCAAGTTTTGGTAAGTGGAATGTTGGCATCTTAACCTTTGATAGTGATTCTTTTTTTTCCTTAGTCTCAATTTTCATTTCAACCTCAGCAGAATTTTTTTCAACTTCAACATCAGGGAGTTTGACTTCAGCTTCTGGAAGAGTAATATCTATGCTTTTCTTTGAAGAATTTAAATCAAAGTCCGGTCCTTTTGTTTGAGGGACAGAAAATCCAAGACTTGGCAATTTGAACTTACTTCCTTTGCCTTCATGTTCTTTTAATTCAATGCTGGGTGCTGCTATGTTCACTTCAAGAACCTGTTCAGGGATACTAATATCAGCACCTTCTATTTTGATACCTGTGTCCAAATCAGGTATTTCTGTTGTGGCACTTGGGATACCAACTCCAAATTTTGGTAGTTTGAATGTGGGCATCTTAAATTTTGAAAGTGAGTTCTCATTGTCCTTTGTCAGATCTTCAATATCAGGATCTTCGGTTTCCATTTGAGCAGAGGGTTTTTTACGTTCAGCATCAGTTTTGGCTTCTTCAAGTGTTTCATCTACATCTCTCTTCAATAAGTTAAAATCAACTTCTGGTCCTTTTACTTTTGGCATTGTTATTCCAAATTTTGGCAATTTGAACTTGCTTTCATGTACTTCGGTTTCATCTCCAGTCTTTTCCTGGGGAAAGAAAGCTTCTGCACTCCCAAGACTTACATCGATTTTAGTTTTAATTCCAGTCTGTGGTTTGACATCAACTGTTTTCACATCAATAGATGATCCCACAATATCAGTATTTGGTGTTGGAATGTTAACATTGACACCTTCAGTTGATTTCAGCTGTGTTTCACAAATTTCAATGTCTTTTAATTTATCATGTACTTCATGACTGGTGTTGGCCACAGGAGATCCAAATTTAGGTAGCTTGAATGTTGGCATCTTAAATTTTGATGGTGATTCGTCTACATACTTTTCTACAACTTTCATTTCAGGAGCTCTAATTTCGGCATCAGAGGGTTTCACCTTCCGTTTTGTTTCTGACAGTTTCATATCTTCATTTTTCTCTGATGCACTGAAGTCAAATTCAGACCCTTTTATTTTCGGCATTGCAATTCCTAACTTTGGCATCTTGAACTTGCCTCCTTGCCTATCAAAATCACCTTCTGCCCGAGGATGTTTTATTTCCTGGTCATATTTTTCTGCCTCCATTATTCGTTCTGCAATACAAACATCTACACTTCCAAGTGTAACGTCGGTCTCAGGCGGTGGTGTCACAGCTACACCTTTCTTTGATAGACTTGAATCCGTTTTTATTCCTTTCGCCCTTGGCATGGAGATACCAACATTTGGCACTTTAAACTTGCTACCCTTTCCCTCTCTTTCAAGAGTTTTTGTCTCAGCTTCATCAGTGTTTATAGGCTTATCTCCATCGGGCACATTTACACTGATGTATGTAGTAATAGCTCCAAATTGAGGCAATTTAACTGCATGCTCTTCAGTTTCTGCACTTTTTGCCAGGGAAATATCCACGTTTGTTTTTGACTCAAGATTTACATCAAAACCTGTAAGCCTAATGCCATTGTCCTTTTTGGCTGGTGAACCATCTACTGAGTCAATGTATTCAATGCTATCGAGTTCAGGAATCACAACCTCACATACAACTCCTTCACTCTGCCCCTTTTCTTTTTTAATTTCATCTTTTGATGTCGTTACTTCTCGGAGGAATTCAGCTTTTTCTCCTTTTGTTGTGTCCCCTTTTTGCTGAAAGATATTTTGTTTTGGCAAGACAATTCCAATATTAGGGATTCTTATGTCTGGCTTTGCTATCCCAAAGCTAGGCACTGTCATCTTTGCCTTCTTTGATTTCTTATCTGATTCATATTCAGAGTTGATACCCTCTGTTCCTCGTGTTTCATCAGCCACATGTGCCTGAAGACTAGATACTTTCTCTAAACTTTCCTTTCCTGGTATTATAATATCTTCTCTTTTATAGGTCCCAGTTTTAATCTCTTTGCTGCTTTGTTTTTTCTTAGTTTCATGTTCCTTATAAGTTTTTACTGTTGTTTCAGTTAAAAGATCCTCTGAGGTTAATTGCCCGGTTGTGATCTGTGACAGCTTAACTGTAGTCTTGGAAATTTCTAGAGAAGAAGTTGTGTCAAACTTTGTAAGACTTGCTCCATGCTTTGTTTTGGTGTCTACCACTTTTGTAGGCGTTTTCACTGATATTCTTTGAGCATTTGCATCTATCACAGTAATTTCTTCTGGAATAGGCATGCCAGATGTATCAACTTTAGGCAGCTTATATCCAGGCAATTTAGAAACTGCCTCTTTCACACTGTCAACATCAATTGACAGTTGCACAGTTTCCGCTTGAAATTCTCCATTCTGTCCTGTATAATTTACCTTAGGTTCTTTAATTCTTTTTGCGCTCGTCTTCACAGACTTATCCTCCATACCTGGTATCTCAATCTCTTCCCGTTTGGGAAGTTGGGTTCTGAAATCACTGCTTTTTGCCAGTCTCTTATAAGGATCATCTGTGATTTCCTCAGCACCAACGTCACCCAAACTGAGTTTCGTCAGTTTGACAGTTTCCCCTGTTCTTCTGTCTTCGTGTTTTTCTTGGATTTCTTTGCCTTTCTGCCTTTTTGCTTCACTTTTCTGTGGATTTTTTTGTGAAACTGCAACATCAGATAAATCATGTTCCACCTTAGCATAAAGAGCAGGATCTTCTGTGTGTGACTCAAAGTTTGGGATTAAGTCAGATTTTTCATTTTCAGGATGATCAGCTAAGTCAAAACTTGCCCCTAGTGTTTTTAGCCTTTTTGGTGACGATTTTGCTTTTGCTTCTTTCTTGTGTGATTTATCCTTCCCCAGAATTTTCATTTTTAATTCAGACCTTTCTTTCTTCTTTTTTTTCCCCTCAGGGGACTTGATAAGAGAGGGGCTTTCTTGATCTGCTAGAGCCACAGTTAAATCTGCTGTTTTCAAAGTGCTATCTATACTGATAAGTTCCACCTTATGTTGAATAGGTTGAGCTTCACGGACCGTTAGATTGGTTTCTTCAAGTTGCACATCTTTCATTACTTTCAGATCTTTTTTCACATAGGCTTCAGGCATTTCTCCTGAGGGGCTTTCAAGGCACTCAGGTGAAAGCATATCAGATTCTTGTGTGTGGTGAGTGTCACCACTGATCTGTCCAGTTTGCACATCTGTGTCCTGCTCCTCAGATGAACTTATCCGGCCTCTCTTTGTCAGACCAGGTAGTTTTATTTTATGCTTTTTCTTGTATTTGAGAGCATCCTGAGTTTTTATTGGTGACTCTGTGTCGCTTGTTGTTGGGCTGAGTTCAAGCTTTCTTTGTTCCTCAGCCTCTGAGGAACTGTGAGACCTTGTAAAACGTGATTTTCGCCCTTTTCCAAAGGATGAAAACTTGGGCCACGAAATGCGAGCTTCTCCGCGTCTTTTAGTTTTTCCTTGTTCTCTCATCTGTGGAGTGTGGAGGTCTTCTTCCTGTTAAGAAGCATAAAAATTAAAGGTAAGTCGTTACTAACAAATAAAAATAACTAACAAAGAGTTTGAGCAGACAACTTTGAGAATAGTTACAGGTATAACGTCAGATTCGATGGCTGGTTCGGTCTCTGTGATCTCTGGCTTGCGCTTCAAGCAAAGCTTCAGTTTATATGCCTGAGCATGCTCCAGAATCTGAATGGCATCCTCATATGACATGTTGTCAAAATACACAGTGGCACTCAAAATCTGATCACCTGTGTAGACAAGACAAAATATTTCAAAAGGACTTTGATGAGCAGACTTTTAAGTCCCATTTTTAGTTGATAAAAATTGAAGTGTTCAATAAAAAAATCAAATAAAGAATAACATTAACATTTGCTTGTGTTCAACGTACAGTGCTAAAAAAATTATAGTAACACTTTGAAAACACATAAGATCTCAATGGGAGGAAAAAAATCATGCTGGATATCGACGCTGATAAGAACTGGGTAATGTGTTAGGAATGAATGGCCTCATCATTTGATTGAAATAAAAATTATCAACTTACAGGGGGCTGAATTCAAAAAGCAGACTAGTCCATTTTGCCAAAATTTCATTGCAGCAGCTCAAAATGACAGCCAGTTGTAGTTGGGTGTCATTTTGTGCTTGAATTCATGCATGACAAATTCAGGCAATGCTTCCAGTGAGACAACAGATGGTGTCCTGGGGGATCTCCTTCCAAATCTGGACCAAGGCATTACCAGGTTCCTACAACGGGGTAGCATTGTATGGACCGAAACATAACATCCCAGAGGTGTTCTGTTGAATTTAGGTCAGATGAGTGTAGGAACCAG
Organism: Maylandia zebra; assembly: GCF_041146795.1. Classification (NCBI taxonomy): domain Eukaryota; kingdom Metazoa; phylum Chordata; class Actinopteri; order Cichliformes; family Cichlidae; genus Maylandia; species Maylandia zebra. The sequence continues at coordinate 6,855,435 of NC_135185.1, forward strand.
TCAATGGTATCAATTCATTCATCCTCCAGGTACCATTGCCTACAAGGAGGAACCCAGGATCTCGGTTGCCTCAACCTGTAAAACATTCCTGTTTTGTCGCACCATTGCCCTTCTAGTGTACCTGTTGTTGATTTCATTAGCACCAAAGCAGCTGAAACTGATTAGCAAGCCCCTCTGCTACATATCTGACCACGTCAGTATCCCAGCAGTTTGACTGACTTGATGTTTTACTCTTATTAAAAGTGTTCCTTTAATTTTTTGAGCAGTGTAATTGTCAATTGAATATTGCAAATTAAAAATTCTACAATAGCATAACATAAAATCAAGTAGAATACAGAATGTAATAATACATAGTAATGTAATGTAATAATATAGAGACTTTAAACCTATAATAATTTTAATGAGACAAATTTTTAGCCGCAGGTTTACCTTCTTTCAGTTTTAGATTTTTGGAGGCTGGTGACTCTGGCACTACTTCCTTAATGAAAATCCCTTCTTTTCCCCCTCCACCATAAATGAGACCCTCTGCACATCCATCTTTGGCCGTTTTCACTATCACCTCAGATTCAGGGCTCTCAGCTTCCTGCCAGTGCAAAAAAAGGACAGTCATTTTACCTTTAGCACTGATTTTTTTTTTCTGCAGTTGCATAGCTTGAAAGGATTTACAAATGCAGTACACAGAGGAAAAGCTAGAAATGTCTCACCTTGAGTTTACTCATCTTTGGAGTAGAGCGCTTTTCAAACATGGACCCAAGCCCAGACTTTTTAGTTTTCTTTCCAGTCCCACCTTTGTGGCGTGGGTCATGCTCTGCTTCACACTAAAAGGAGTTTAAGAGGAGCAAAGGGGTTTAAAAAGTAATCTTATAATACTCAGATCAGGAGGGTACATTCATTTATACAGGGGAGTAGCCAAGTTATTGCAATATTATACAATGCAGAGCTCATCTTGGACCACACATTAGCACACAAATCTGTAAAGAGAAATAAGTAATAGAAAGTAAGTAATAGAACAACTAATAAAAACACAATGTTATCTTTCACAGTTTCTACATTTTCATGTGGATGCTGTCCAGAAACAGTCTTCTTCAGTTTCACCTTTTTTTTTTGTCATTTCAGGACATGCAGCCGTGTGAGTATAACTGAGTCGAATACACAAACTTCTTTCTTTCAGTCACAAGTTTGTTTTTCTAACTTCATTTATTTTTTGGCCTGAAAAATAGACCGTTGACTTACACGCAGACTATTCAATAACTGTGAGTTTACATGCAGTGAAGTAGCAGCGTTATAATTTCCCAGCTGAGGTGAAGAATTAAAAGAAAGCCAGTTATTTCTGCCAGAGAAGCCTGATTTTTTTGGACATGGTTGTATTGTAAACAATGTTCTGTTCTATTGTCTTAACTGGATTTTCAAGACTAAACAAGCTAAAAGTTTGGGGGGGGGGGGGGGGGGGGGGGGCTGAGCTTGGTTCATGCCAAGTGCTTACTCATATGGGATCGAGTGATGTTGTAGGACCTTAAAACATGAAGCGCACACGTAACTTAAAATATGTGTGGTGTTTCTCTGTACCTCTTTATCACTGTCACTGTATTTTTCAGTCTCAGGATACTCCTCAACTGGAGATGACCCTTGTGGGCGTGGTCTCTCACTCTCTGCGAACTGAGATGGCTCATCACACATCTGCATGGACATAAGGTCAGTAAACATGAAAACAAACCTGTTTTCATCATCACCCCTAAGAAATTTCATATCATTTCATTTGGATATTATCAAGCCTAGAAAGCATCTATTTTCTTGAGCTGCATATAAAATGTTTTCTTATTAAAACTCATGCAGCTGCACCTGCAGCATAAACAACAAAAAAAAAAGATATGGAGGAAAATTGGATCCCAGATAGTGCGATAGCACCTTGTTTAGCCAAAAGCATCACTGACTGGGTGTTTAGCTATTTGGCATTTAAAAACTGTCACATTATTGGTGTGTTTCCTGAGATGGCAGCGTTGGCTAGTCTGTCAGGCCAACACTTTGAGCAAAATACTGTGTGCATGTGTACTTTGTGTGTGTGTGTGTGTGTGTGTGTGTGTGTGTGTGTGTGTGTGTGTGTGTGTGTGTGTGTGTGTGTGTGTGTTGTTGTTTTTCAGCTGCTAGCCCATGATCGGTGACAGCCTTGTTTATATTAGACTGATGTGATCATTTTTCAGTGCAGCACAAATATTAGTCAGCCAATCTGTATAAATACTATACACTGATTTGTACAAATTTCTTCTCTGATAAAAAGTGTAAGTTGTAATGGGTTGTTGTTATTTGCCTATCTGTGCAAAGTCTCCATTAGCACTAAGTCTTGTCTCTATTTGCTTTGCTGTAAAGTTAAAATAACTGTTGTTCAGTATTTATTAGCTCAGACTCCAACATCAACATCATAATCTATCAATCAAACATGGTGGATCCAGTTTTAAGGCACAGGAATATGTGACCGCCTTCAAACAGAAACTGAACTGTTGATCACTTTGGTGATCTAGACGCGTTACTTCATACAGTCTGTTGTCACTGTATAATACAAAATCCTAAAAACATATGACAACGTTGAGAACGTACAGTAGATTTCCTTCTATGGAATGAAACATTTCAGCTGTTTGTTGGTGAAAATGTGCTAAATATGGAAAAGGGGGATTAAAATGAAAAGAAAAATATAAAAACAGGACAAAAACAGTAAGGACATAATACACACATCTGTAAATGTAAAATTTTATAGTCTGAAGTATATGAACTATTGATTTAACAGCTTTAATGTTATTATTCCACAGTGTTGATGACCCAGTAGGACCACCTACTCCCTTGTCACTCATTCACAGTGACACATTTACTTACACAATATAATGCCCTCATGTTATGTTATGTTATGTTATGTTATGTTATGTTATGTTATGTTATGTTATGTTATGTTATGTTATGTTGTGACAGTTTTTCCCTCCGGTTTCAAAAATTTGAAGGAATACTGACACATGGAAAGATGTCGGTATTCATGTTGAAAAAATCAACATCATTATATAAAGCTGCACTAAAGTGGACAATATCACCAGCTGCAGATGGCTCAAATTAATAATGAATGAAATGAAGTCACAGCACAAAACTTACAGTAACTAACAAAGAAATGAAATGAAGAAAAAACAAGCATGTCACTTTGTGTCACAGTAAATTCACTTACTGAGTCCTCTGTGGCAGGCTCTGGGCCTTGCAACCGTCGCCCAGGTCCTGTTCAGAAAAAAAAAAAACCACAACAACATAGTATCTGATATGACATCTGTGTATTGCAATACTTTAAACGTAAACTGTTGACCTCTAATGCTTCATTTTCTGCATGCACAAGTTTATTGCGTAAATATTTTGCATATTAATCCCTAAATAAATAGAAAATCGCATTAAGTGATTTTAGTCCGGTCACACAGCAGCTAAACAAAGTCTGTCCTGTTACTACAAAACCTCAAATATGTCATGCAAAAAGGCACCTGGCAAAAAAATCACACTCCTCCGTTTACAAAAACAGCAAATAAAATGCACTGAACACGATTCATAATATTGAAATTTATTTAATTGTAGCAGATTATACAGTAATGTGCAAAAGTCTTGAGCCACCTTTCATTTCTTTACATTTTGATAGGAACATGTGAAATAGCTGCAGAGATCCATTGAAACTTGTATAAACATATATTGGAAATACAGTATAAAAGGAAAAAACAGATGTGTGTACAATCCTAATGCATATGAATATTTGGGATGACCACCTTTACTCTTAAACATAGCTTGAAATATCCTCTGACAGGTGTCAGAAAAACATGATGTGTTTTTGTAACAAAGTGCCTAAAGAACTGATTCTTTGCTAAGTATCAAGACACTGGTTCATCTCTTGAGTTGGGTCCCTTTTCATAATTGAATAAGTCATAGGTCAGTGTTAAGTGGCTTTAAAAGACATGTTAAAAGACAATTAAAAGACACGCCCCTGAAAATGTTCAGATATAAAAACATAAAAATGAAAAATATAAAAAAATAGGGATGATTCAAGAGGGATCACTGTCCTTTGTCCTCTGTCCTCTATTCGTATGAAAACGACACCATGTAAAAGTAGCTCACACTTGTGTTTTATAATCCTTTTGTTGTATGAATAAAAAAAAATACAGAAATGATTTGCACAAAGACAAAGCATAAGACTTCCACCCAGTCTGACCCCTGGCAGTTGTTTTGAGGCTCGGAGACTCTGGAGCCGATGATTAGACTATTTAGAGTTCTTCCTGGCAATAATTCCCTCCAGGGAGCTGCTGCCTCTGTTAAGTGATCCACTGTATTGACCCACAGATTGGACTTTGCAACCTCTCAGCTTAGCCCATCAAGGCTGCCAAAAAGGGAAAGTCTGACTCCAAATTAATCAAGTTACCAGATTATAATTATTACCTGCTCTATTCAAGTTAATTCCTTTTTAAATAAACCATTCGTTAACGTTATTTTGAGAGTTCCTTTGTTTCAGGGATGTTGTACATTTAAAACAAGGCTTGTCGAGTGGAGAATTACACAGGCATACAGTATGATTTCTGTAGTTTTATAGTATTGTTGACTAAAAAATATAAGTACTGATAAAAAAAAAGTACTGTCAGTAGAACTTAAAGTTGAATAAATTAATGCTACATGGACAAACAAATCATTTTCATTGCAGGAATAACGCTGGTCTAGGTGCTTTAGGTGTTTTATTTGGGCATAGCTGATATGTTGCAGGACAAAACCTCAAAAAACACTAAACTGTGGCTAAATTTGGAGCTCAAAAAACCATAATGAAAGTGTCAACTTCATTAGTGCAAACACCGCATCGTAATTTACAAGCAAAAGTCTTATTTGAAGCAAAAACAAATTATTGTAGTAAGTTTTCTTTTAAAGCCATCAATGAAAAACAGAATGACTTAAAATAACAGAAATATGTGCAACATTTGGCCTGTGTATATGGTAGATCCATATAGTTTCTCAACTCACCATCACACTGACACCCCACCCGCTGCATTACAGTAATGTATGTCATGTGAAGAGCTCTCACAGCCTGTGTAAGTGCATTAGAAGAAAGTTCGGGCAAGAGAGTGATGGTTTAAAAACCTCTTACTGCATCAGGATGTGTTGCTGCCTCAAGGTTAAGCCTTCAAGACAGTTTAAGAGCAATGAAAAGACAATCCAGCTCAGCTTTTTTTCACGTCTGATAAAGTCATTGTGGATTCATGTGATTAGAAATAGCATAAGAGGACATTTATCAACATATATCTATTCATCTCAAAAGATTTTCTCTGTGAACTCAGTGAGTGAGCACAACACAGTCTAGACATGTTAAAAAACATAAAAATGTGAGAGTCCTTACAGCCGCCTACACCATTACCTGAACTAGCGAGTGAAAGAGAAGAATCCTTCTCATGCACTCATCAACATCCTTCTCTTTCAGACCAGGTCTGACTGGCAAAAATAGTAAAGATTTTCCCATGATGTTACAGCAAGCAGCTGACCTACCTTAAGCTGCTGTTTGCTGAACTCCTGAACGTAAACTGTGTCAGTAAGAAAAGCTCCAAACTGCTCTTAACCATTCCTGGTGTGAGTGTGGCTGCTGAAGTGGATAAAATGATTTCTTCAGCCTAAGACGGACAAAGGAGGCGGGACACTTTAAGGTCGCAGTCACACCTTTCCTCAAGTTGTGTCACTCTATATTGTTTTCCAAGAACCCCCAAGACAACTTTGGTTCAGAGATTTAACTCTTTGCATGTTACTCAGAGAAAAAAGGAGATTTTGAGAATATGTAATGCACTAACTCTATGTAGACCATTTGTACTTTAATAAACTTAATTTACGTTTCATTGCTAATCATCGAAGAGCTACGAAATAGATCCTGAAAATTAAGATTTGTTTATTGACACTGCATGATGTATACAAAAAAATCACAATTCTGTAAATATGTAAGAGCACATTACGCAGGTAGAAATTGTAAATAAATTAATAACAGTGATAAGTATTAAACTGCAAGGTGTAAGTTCAGTTTGGTCAGAGCTGTGGGTTAAAAAAAAAACTGACAAATCAGAAGAATTAGTTAAAGTAGTTAAAAGAGTTACTAAGTAGATTCTTGATAAGTTCTTATTGAGTCTTTTCTGTAAACAAACCTAAGCACAAACACATTAAAGATCCATTAATCACTGAAGTCTCTGTAAACAGATTTTTGGGTAAAGACATAAAAGAGCTCCCATTGCTGTGGCACAGCTAATTTTAAGTTTTGCAGTACCTGAAGTTTCCATCTAGTGCCATCCATCATCGGGCAACCAGTTTAGGTCTGATACTTTCTGAACAGCTAATAGAAGGACTGCCTTTTAACCTTGACTGCAGTTTGATTGTAGTGCTAATCAACAGATGATAGCACACAAACATGTAAAACTGGGATGGTAAACAGAGGATGCTTGCTTAGCATCATCATCTAATTGTCTTTGTGAGCATCATGTGTTACACTAGAAGTAAGCTTTATACACATCCTTAACTTACATCCTTAATATACAGCCTTTAGGTGCCAGCATGGCTAGACCCTGGTGCTGTTATTATACAGAAACACAGTGATGGTGTTGTGGAGTATTTGATCTGGATTTTCATCCACAGTTAAAACTGTAACTCACTGTGGATGGTGTGCGATGTGTTTGTGCATTGTACACTACGGGGGGACTGAAATGACAGATTGATACATTCCTTATGTTATTCACCACTTAAGGTGGATGTTCTTTATTCCCGCCTCTGCTACGGGCACTGCACTCTTAGAAACTCCTTTCCCACATATTCACCGAACATTTGCAACTAAACATGTCAAAATAAAATCAGAGAGCACAGTTTTTATTTTTTGTTTGACTTATCAGAAGTTAGAGGAAAGCAAAGCCTAATGTTTCAATCTGACTTTCTATTATATTTTTCAGATTCAAAGCACCCTCCATAGATGAGTAAGCCGTTTGTGGTGCAGAACCTGCATGATTTGGTGCTGGATTTGGGTGTGGCTGATCTCTGCGGGCTCAGGCCGGCGTGTCTGCTTTCAAGCAACACTGATGTGTGAGCACTTAAACTAAATAATGCAATGCAATGGCATATAAACCTACATATTCTTGTTTATGTGGGTAAAGATTCAAATAAGATCGTAAACAAAAATCTAAACTGTAGAATTGCATTGCAAATCCTAACTGTATCGTGTTGTATTGTCCTCAGCTCATCTCTTACATAACCACCCTCTGCTCTACTTTGTGTTTCCTGTTTTAAAAGCTCCCTGAAGTCTTCACTAAACTAATATAAAGTAATACAGCTCATTATTTGTGCTCGTGGATTTGGATTCCTCTCCGTTTTTGTTTGTTTTTTCCTGTGCAACAGTCAGACACAAGCTCCTTTTAGTTGGAAGCAGTTTGCTGGGATCCAAAATATAATAGGATTTTAGTCAAGGGAGGGAAAAAAAGCTGAATTAGATTTTCTGCATGGATTATATTAACATGAGACTCCAAAGCGCATGCTTTCAATCTATTAATCTGCTTCAAACTTACAGCGAGTTTCGTCACAGCTCTGGAATTTGCATCCTAATCTGCCCGTGTTCCCGCGACATGCTGTTAAACAAAAATAAACATGGGAACAGTCCACACATATTAAAAATGAATTTGTCCAACTCAGGCGTGATACTCCATAATGGATCAGGATTGTTCGTTTTGGCTTCCAGTGTCTTGTTGATCAGCCACTTATCCGGATAACTTCCTCCCTGTCTCTCTTTTTTTATTTCTCTCTCTCTTTGACCTTGAGCGTTGCCTGAAGCTTCTCAAAGCAAAACAAACCTCGCATCATTTTGAGGGAGATTTAATTCAGAGTAGAGATGGAAGTAAATGAGGAGAACTGTGGGAAATAGAAAGGGGGAGCAGTAATGTGATGTTTCATGCTCCTTTTTACAGCAAGCATCAGCTGAGCCCTTAACTCATCATTTTTCAAGACAGTAAGGAATGTCTTCACCGTGTAATCGTGGATGTCCACTAATGAAAAACACAGATTTCCTGTTTATTATAAACACATTTTTCATAATTAGGCCGATAGAAACTTCAGATAAGCGTGCTTATCGTTTTCTCCTGACCCTGAATATCTGATCAGCCTTTTATGTTGCTGAAACTCATTACACTGTTTGACTTTTTGCAGCCTTGGTAAGAACACCTTCCCTAATTATGCTTGTAAGGCACATTTTAAGAAGAAAGTCCGTGCACCAGAAAACATCCACTCAACTCAAAACACAGAATGACTCATACATGTTGCAAATGTGTAACAGGGTTATTTCCTACAAAATGTTAATTTAAAAATATTTCACATGTGCACATAAACTATATATGGTCCAAGCCCACTAACCCTGACCCAAACAAATTTATATCTGGTTCATTTAAACTCCAAATGGTAACCAAGTTAGTAGGAAAAAGGATGCAAGATTAAATTATACAGAGCTGTTGGATTCATTTTTCATCACAGATATTCCTGGGAATTTTGGGCATGTTTTTTGTACACATTTCAGTGTTTGTTCGTTTTTTTATTTCAGTCTAAGTTGTCATGTTTCTATTTTTAACCCTGATTTGCTGAACTGCCACGGTAAAAATATCAGGTCTGTTTGCCTTTCAGGCTGCGCTTCAAACAGAGCAGGAGAGAAACGCAGAGCTGCCTGACATCCTCTCGATGATGACATCTTCAAACACTCCCCTGCGCTCTGCAGACACACCCAGCACTCACTGCAGGTCAGCAACACAGCTCAGCATCAGCACCAACCACCTTACACTCGCTCACTGCCTCTCTCCATCACACGCACGCACGCAAACAAAATCTCTCCCACTGCACTACTGAACCCTGCTGCTCAATCGGCGAATTGCTCTGGGGAGAACGGGCTAAGTCATACGGAGAAAAAACAAGGGGGGGAGGAGAGCAGAGAGCGTAAAGATAACGATACCCACTCGTCCCAGAGGAGGCAGCGTGCCAGTTGGGAAAGGCCAGGTGGAAACAGTCGCACATGATGGCAGCGGGGGTGGCGGAGAGATCGGCGGAGACGAGGTCCAAGACTGGGCAGGAAGCGGGAACGGACGGAGGGATGGCGGCAGCAGTGAAGGATTAGGCAGGTGTTGCTGCTGCTTCTTCACCCCCCGTCTTGTCCTCGTGTAGGTCAGCCAGTCGCAGCGCAGTGAGGGATGAGTTGCAGAAATAACCAGAGACAGAAGAGAGTGAGAGAGCTTCTCCTGCAGTCTCCACAGAGTGAAGGAAACTACTTCGTCTGCCCCGTAAACATGGACCTCCAGCGCAGCACACTAACTTAATTATGGGAGGAGCTGCCCCCCTCCCTCAACAAACACACATCCACGCGCATCCCTCGGTTCTCCTTCTCCTTCTACTCCTCCTCTTCCTCTTTCTCTTTTTCCGCTGTCCTCTGGTCAGTGTGTCATTGATTGGCCTAATCTGACAAGGACCATCACGATGTTAGTTTCTGGTTCCAGCAATAACAGGGGGGGTCATACAGTTGCCAGGGAGCCATAACTGAATTAAAACCCCTTTTTGTGGACAGGAAACTGTAGAGTTTAAAGCAGAACATAGTAGCATGTAGCCAAAGTCTGTCATGTTGGTCTGCCAGGCTGATAAACTGTGGATGAGAGGTCGGAACAAGCTGTAAATAGATCACAGGAGGCATTTACAGGACTGATTATTCAAGTGATAAATTCAATTAAGAATTGAATATGAGACAAATTCAATCACTAGCTGTGCAGCTGCTATTTTTTTCTTGTGATTTCTTAGTATAATATTGTGCAAAAGCACTGAGTCAAACCTCATTTCTTTATATTTTGCTTATAAGGAGACAGACTTTATTTCTTATTTTTTAAAAGTGGTCTTGAGAAATCGTTCAACCACTAGGGGTCAGGCTGAGTGGAAGTCCCAGCTGTCTGCTCAGAACATCCAAACACAAATAAATACGGAGGCTTGGTTTGTGTAGTGTGACTTTAATTGATTCAAACAACAAAGCGATTATAAAAAACGTCGAAATTTATTTCTTATATTTTCCACTGGTCTTGAGTAATAGTTCTCTGATCTTTTTCAAGGTTTTATAAATACTTTCCACTCATTGTAACTGACTATTTTCAGATTAATGTTTTGGGGATTTTTTTTATTAAGCCACTTAGCACTGACCCATGAGTCATTCGAGCATAAAAACTGGCACCTAATGGCACTCCTTGTTGTTCGGCTCACTCCTTTAGCCAGACAACTTAGCAAAGAAACAATTTTAAATTGTATCTTTAAACACTTTGTTACTTGCAGCCTGTCATAAAAACACAATTTGTTCCCATTTCTTTAGTAGAATCTGTGAAGGATATCAAAGGTAACACAGTTTTCCCAAAAAGCTATTAGCTGGAAACTTGGCATTATGTGCAGTGTGTCCTGAGGAATCTAGAAAAACAGAGGACACCTAGAAAAACAATATAAGGAAAGAAATCCAGGAAAGCACTGACACAGGACCTGTAGTTGATCGAGCCACTGTTTACTAAAGCCTCATCAGAAATGGCCTCAGTTGAAGTGTAGCTTCAAATGAGGCCAGTCTTAAAGGAAGGGAAACACTGAGAAAAGGCTAAGGTATGCAAAATTATACAAGAACTGTAAATCACTGAAAACCAGTGACAACGGGTCTTATGGAGTGATAAATCCAAACTTGAAATTTTGGTGTTTGGGATCTTGTCAAAATTTATGAAATCATGAATGCAAAAAAGTATCATGCTGAAAAGAAAATGAGAAGAAATGACAAGAAAGCTGCCTAAAAATAAAGCTGCTCATACCTAATATTCACTTTCATGATCGTTAGAATTTCACAAACTCTGTTTTTGCCTTTCATACTGTATTTGCATGTATATTTTCACGTTTCAATAAACTGCTGCATCTGTTTCCCATTTTTCTAGAAAATAAATAAGGATTGGCTCAAGACCTTTTCTGTATTTTATTTTTGTACAACATCGAGTCCCTAGTCAACTTATAATAATAACTAAGCACACATTCCAGAAATGATAGGAATGAGATGTGGCTGTAAGAATCTGGAATTGAAATGCATGGAAACAAAAGCAGAGTGAAAAGGAGAAAATCCTTTTTAAAACCTTATCTTGAGCCAAACTGGCAAACCTTTGAACCAGTTCTTATCAGACTGGTGATGCTATACATGCAGCGCTTATGTCCTGGTGACTACTGGAATTGCACCTAATGAGGTTCATGCTTCAAAATAACTACCAATGTAAAACTTGTTCTTGGAGGACTTTGAGCATCCTCTGATTGATGTTTCTAAAATGTTTTAAGATTGAAAAATGTGAGCTCTGGAAATATAAAGCCCCCCTTTATCATTTGTCATGTTATTAATTATAAGGATGACAGTGCAAAAGCATGAGAATTACATAAATTAGGAAGGAAACTTGTTGGGTTTATCTAGGCACAAACCCCGCTGGAACACGAGACACTCAATAACTGCACGGGCTGACTTCCCTCGCGAGCCACAAAGACAAAGAGCTTTGTGGCTCGTGAGGGAAGTCAGCCCAGGCCTTCACCTGTACTTAGCCAACTTCGACTGATTCCTACGCTACAGCCCTTTTTATTGTCAGCAAGCAATCATTCATCAATATGCAATTACAAATACATGTGACATTCTTAAGCAGGCATATCTGAACAACATCAGTGTCTATATTCTGTGTGCGGGGGTGTGTGTGCAGGTGCATGTGTGTGTGTGTATTTCCAGCTATACCATACATAGACATACAACCTTTCAATGAACTTAAACTGTGTGTATGAGGTATGCAGAAAACCAGAAGTAAGCGTCTCGCTAAATGATAAGAACAGGAACTTGCAATAGGTCATGTCTCAGTCGAACATTTAATGTTGTGAAACTGCGCTTTTAGAACAGAGCAGTGTATTTCCTAAAGCTATAATGGAAATTATAACGTCGAGGCTGCTTCCTCTCACCTCATGGTACACAAGTGCACACAGAATCTTATCAGACCTAATAAGGATATGATTTTTTATCAGCATACAGATGATTATATATTTCTAAGCATCAATGATTCTATGTTTCTAAGCATCAATGATTATATGTTTCTTTTTTCTTTTTTTTATAACTTTTTATTTATCATTTTACAGTATGGGAATACAAAACTTAAGGTCAGCATGGGAGACATTCACAGTTCCAGTAATAGCATCTACTTACATCATGGTAATATTCATTTATTCAGTACAAAGGGGAGTACACAGCCCATTTTTCCCAGAGCTTCTTAAATTTCTAGAGCTCGAGTCTAAGGACAAAGGTAAGCCTTTCCATTCCAAAAATTTCTTCCACTATCCCACGCCATTGGGCCTGAGTTGGAGGGTCTGCCTTTAGCCACCTACGGGTTATGGCCTTCATGCAGCCAGCCAAAAGTATTTTCAATAAATAAATATCTTTATGTGGGAGTGCCGTAGGCAATTTGCCAAGATACAACGTATCAAATGAATAGTCTATTTTAATCCCAATTATTTTGTTTATCTCAAGGGCCACCTCCCCCCAATATGGCTGAATCCTTGGGCAGGCCCAGAAGACATGAAAATGGTTTGTATACTACCATATATTTTCGAGACCATCTTTTTAGAGTCATTTCTCTTGTATGCCTCTTGAAAGATATGAATTAGGTTGTATTCGTTTTCATCTCTGATTAGCAACGTCTTGTTGTAATAGTCTCTGACCTGCAAGTATCTAAAGAAGTCGTGCTTTGCCAATCCGTATGTATCTGAGATGGTTTTATAGCTTTGGAATCCCCCATTTGTTGCTAGTGAACAAAAAGAAGTAATTCCTCTCAGAGTCCACTGTTTAAAGGTCCCATCCAGCCTGGCAGGTACAAACTCCGGGTCATAAGCTATCCAATTCAAGGTCTTAGCCTGCTTTTCTATTTGTAGTTTCCCCACAACCCTGAACCATAGTTTCAGGGTGAACCGGGTCAAATGGTTCAAATCTTTGTAAAATTTTTCAGCTTGGTTCTTATTTCCTAAAAGAGACTGTAATGGGAAGTCTAATTGTGTAATTTCCATATTTTTCCATTTAGCTTCATAGTTTGGGGAACACCAGTTTACCAGGGGCTTCAGTTGTGCGGCGTAGTAGTAATCTTGTAAGCACGGCAAAGCTCTCCCTCCCTTCTCTTTTTTCAATTGCAGCGTTTTATACTAGACCCTCATGATTATATGTTTCTAAGCATCAATGACAATATAAAAACATCTCACTCTTACAAAACTAACTGTAGTTTGAATTTTAAGTTGCTTACTTTGTCCACAGTTGCTATTAAACAACTTTGTGATGTTATGCTATCATGGCATTTTTATCGCTGGTATAATTCATTTTTTGAGGTGAAAAATGTTGGATTGGTGGCTCATAGCAGGTTGTAATAAATCACCTTAGGCTGAAGGAAAGTTTGGCATTATCACTTTTTCATACCATCTTATGTCATTAAATTTGGAAAACAATCACCAGATTAATAAATAATGAAGATGTTATTTAATGTCACTTATCCACTGTATAGAACAAATCAGATAGCAGAAACACTTCCTGGTTTTTTGCTAGTGTTGCATTGTTTTGGGGAGGGGTTGTAGCATAGGACAGATGTTCAGTTAACCATTAGAGCACAAAGTCGCACCCTGATATAGACTGAAACAGGAGTCCCTTTTGTGACTGAGATTGAGATATTACATCAGTAGAAGACACAGGTTAAGAGCTTTTTAAAACGAGGCAATTAAGACATGGCTGCTGTCCAGAAACCCTTACCCTTAGGAGAAGGAGGTTGTTGCTAATGTGGTCATATATTTTCCCAGGTAGTGCGTCAGAGGTTGACATCCCTCAATTTGCACACATCCCCTGTGTCAGCATCAGGTTTTTACGAGGACTCTTTGGACGTTTCACCTGCCTGCTGGCCAGTATCATACAAATATGACCAAAGGACTTCTGCGTTTACCCCTTGCTTGGGTGCTTTTGTGCTTGATCGTCAACACTAAGTGACATTTGGACCTGAGAGTGAAGGTAGTGGTGCATTAGCCTTGTTGGAACAAGCAGTCAGATCAATATTACAGAAATGCAAGGCAGCACTATTGTGTGACTGGCAGTGCAGGTATCAGGTTTCTTAGGTTGTCCGGGTCCTGTGTCAGATAAAGAACTCAGCTTTACATATGTGCAAAATAGCTGAAAAGGAATAGTTTGAAAAAACAAGTAGAAAACGAAGACTGCAGTAATTTTTCCAGATCATGTTTCCAGTGTCTACAGGTCTGGATAGGCATGTCTCCTCCAGCAAAGGAACAAAGATATCAGGTATCAGGACAAATATTTTTAGGTGCAGACTTAATCTTTGCTCACTTTGAAAGCATTTACTTCACATGGCAATGAATCGATTGAGCAACAATAATTGCCATTAATTTATCCCACTTAGCACTGGTCACTAAAACTAATTTAATAGGGAAGTATCTGATACAGTTCCCCTTTCCTGATTGTAGCTTAGGTTTCTTTTTATTTCATCATTTTATCTTTTTTTTTATTCTTTAAATCTGAATCTACAGTCGAGTCAGGGCAAGTTCAGACAGAGGAATAATCTTTCTGCATCTCTTTTCTGTGTTCTTGGCTATGAGCAGCCAAAATGACACAGCATTTAGCTTTGGCTCAGGTTCAAAAAAACATTTCCAAACCTAAATCAATTTCTGGTTGCAGAGAAGATGAAAAAAAAACTTCACCACAAGCTAAACAGCTGCAGTCTTCTTTGTCATTTCCAAGAAAATGAGCCCCCACATTCAGGATTATTGTCTATTTTCTAGATATGTATTAGTATACATCTCAAGTATGCTACATGAGACATAAAGATGAGAGTCAGACCATGTCATTTTTTACATAACACATCAGGTAATCACCTTTACAATTCATCCCAATTCTTATTTTAAGCATAACATTATAATGTACAAGGGGACTCATTGATTCCTGGTCCAGCTGATTTTTTGTGTTGCATTTTTTTCAGCTGACTCCCAATATAAGGGGATCAGACCATTGTCTGGTCTGATGAATCACGGTGTTGACTTGGTCTCTGAATTCCCCAAATCTCAGTCCAAGCAAGCATCTGTGGGACGTGCTGGACAAACAAGTCTGATCCACGGAGGCTCATCTCACAACTTACAGGACTTAAAGGATCTGTTGCTAGCATCTTGGTGTTGATACCAGAGGTGGGACCAAGTCATTGTTTTGCAAGTCTCAAGTAAGTCTCAAGTCTTTATCCTCAAGTCTCAAGTCAAGTCTCAAGTAATGTCAGGCAAGTCAGAGTCGAGTCTCAAGTCACTGGTGTAAAAGTCCGAGTCAAGTCACAAGTCTGAAACTTTGAATTTCAAGTCCTTTCGAGTCTTTAAAAAAAAAAAAAAAACGAAAAAATAATGTTGCAGTTATGCTAAATGTAAATATTAGACCATGTAATTTTAAAATCTGTGTTTTTCTCAACACATGACAAAATAGTGAACTTAGAAAATATACACAAATTGTGAAATTGCACCTCTTTAAAATGCAGCTCAATTAAACCTAGCTCCAAGAATAATTTTCACCGACAGTTCTGAGATAAGCTGCATGTTATTCTTGGATGCGGTTGTAGGACCGGCTTTAAAATCGCATGACAAAAATATCATACACATTAAAAAAAACTGTATCACCAACGTAGCCTGGACAACATTTGCTAGTTAGATGAAGTCAGCCATCTCATTGTAGCATATTTATATGCATATTTATAATCATACGGTTCTTGGAGTGAGTGCATACACTCGTGAAGTTTAGTAACTTCAGGTCACTGCAACAAGCCCAGGTACAGTTTACCAACGGATGGGTGCAGGACCTTGAAATGTACCGTGTAGAACGAAAGACCATCGTACGTATCATAAGTTTACCAGTCTCACAAATCGTCGTCATAAATACACATTCGTTAACCGTTTATTAATATAACCTTTGAGCTTAACGGTAATTAATTAGCAGTGGAAATAATTTCTGGTAGCATCACAGAAATGTAGCAGTGACAATAAGACTGTATGCTGTAATCGTACTGGGCAATTAGTGATACAAACCTGTTTTATCCTGTGAATAAAAGTATATGTTTTTGTCAATGTACCATAATAACAGAAGCGAAACGCAATATTGTGTCAGGACAATTCACTATTTATGCACAATAAATAAAGGAGCATAGCGCGACAATTTCTGTTCAGCGCCAGACTTGCTTGTAACCTATATCACCAATTATGTTATGAAAATGACGCATTAACTACTAAAAAACACTGACCTTCGTGTAAATGCTTGGAGCAGACTAACCTGTGAGCTGGAGGGTTCTGGGACGTTATATTTGGTCTTTGAATGGCTGCAATCCAGGCCATCCGTCGCGTCTTTGTTACTTCGGAAACATGGCTCGAACAATTTCTCTTCAACGACGTAATCCGATAACAACCGATCTCTTTACCCGTCGGCTTCCCGTGGCTGTCATGCGACCGGCTATTGCAGTTAATAATAAAACGGCTTCTTGACATTTTTGTGTTTCTTTTTATCGCTGTGTAACTGATTTTAATTGAAAGCCTGCGTGCGCTAGTACCGCTTGCCACGAGTTCCCAGAATCCTTTGCGGTTCTACCCGTGAATGACGTCACATTTTCAATCTCTATATAATATGCATGTTAAATTTTATATTTGGGGTAAAATATCAAGTCTTTTCAAGTAAACCGGTTCAAGTCCAATTCAAGTCCCAAGTCATTGGTGTAAAAGTCCAAGTCAAGTCTTAGAACATTTTTTCAAGTCAAGTCTAAAGTCATAAAATTAATGACTCGAGTCTGACTCGAGTCCAAGTCATGTGACTCGAGTCCACACCTCTGGTTGATACCACAGCACATCTTCAGGGGTCAACAGGACAGCCAGGTTTTAGCAGCAAAAGACGGAACGATAAATTAGTCAACAACAGAGATGGGCAGTAACGCGTAATCTGATTACTTTTTTCGAGTAACGAGTAAAGTAAGGGATTACTATTGCAAAAACGGTAATTAGATTACCGTTACTTTCCCGTAGGAACGCTGCGTTACCACGTTACTAAAACCGTGATTTTTTTGTGAGAATGTCTCACGACAGTGACGTAAGCGAGTGCGACGTTAGTGACAACAGCTGTGTGCAGATCAACAATGGATCATATATCGATTGTGGGAGAGAGTATGAGCGTGCAGCGTTTAAAGCGTGGAAGTACTGACCTTACTTTGAGTTTGATTCCATAAAAAGTGACAAAAACATTAGCGTCCATCGTGTGTGGGAAGAAAACTTCTTTTTACAGCGAAAAAAACCCTAAACTTCCAAACAAGCACCGAGTGCGCAACGACGTAATGGGAAACTCACAGAGAAACTCGCGGATTCTTCAACTGACCGCGGCACACCTGCACCAGGGTAAACCTCCGCCTACCCTGCTCCTGCTTTACAGGTGAAAATAGAGCAACAGGACCGCTGAGTCTTTGACTTTATTTATTTTCTGCTGTGTTTTACTTGCATCTATTTGAAAGAGTGAGTGTAAAGACAAAAAATATTTTATTTTATGTGCTGGAATGTGCAGAAAATAGGTTTAAATGTTAAACTAATTTATTCAACTCAGAGAATGTTGCATATAATTAAATTTTTGCTTGATGCATAAAGTTAAAAGATTAAAACTAATAAAACAAGTTTTAAAAAGAGACTTTTCCATTTGATTACATTTTGTATGATGGATTATGTAGAAAAAGTAGAATTGGGCTGAAAGATCTATCGCTTTATCACCTGCTCAGGTTGTAAATCGTGTTTTTAAAAGTAACTAAGTAACTAAGTAATTAATTACTTTTGAAAATAAGTAATCAGTAAAGTAACGGGATTACTTTTTGGGGGAAGTAATCAGTAATTAGTTACTGATTACTTTTTTCAAGTAATCAGTAATTAGTTACTGATTACTTTTTTCAAGTAACTTGACCAACACTGGTCATAAATTAATCAACCATAACGCCCGACCACTAAAACTATTTTTCCTGTTCAAGACTGCAAGTAAATGTCATGACTATCATTATTATTATTATTAAAATAAGTGCATTACAACAATGGTTATACTTTAGCACTGAATATATTTTAGTCCTTATGCATACTGCTGGACTAATAATCACAGAAGCATAAACATGGTTTTGCTAATTATCAGTGCTGCTAATTTGGGGCAGCTGTGGCTTTATTGGATTATAGTCTAATAAATTTGTTACGCACTGTACAGTTTAACTGTCTGTTCAGGCAAACTGCAGGAACCCCTACCTGATGAACCACTCAGATTGTAGTATTCAACTTTATTGGAAATCTCTTCAGCATTCACACTCAGTATTGATTTTATGTAAACAGCCTGAAGCTGTAGGTCAGCAAAAATACATTTAAAAAAGCAAAACAAATTACATTTACTGGGACTTCTCTAAACTACCAGTCCTTGTTCACAAATGACAAAAATGAAATATAAATCTGCAGTTTGATGGTTTATTTTGTAGTCATCCGTACATAAACACCTGCTTATCCTTTAGAAGGTCGTGGTTAAAGCTGGAACTTACATTTTAACAAGAGATGCATTCTGACATGATGTCACTCAAACGTAGAGAGACACATTTACACCTATAAGTAGTCTAGGTGCTACTGGTCAATCACATAATGTAAATACTGTATTTTATATTTTACAAAAAAAAAATACTTAAGTTGTGAAAAAAAAAAAAAAA
Organism: Maylandia zebra; assembly: GCF_041146795.1. Classification (NCBI taxonomy): domain Eukaryota; kingdom Metazoa; phylum Chordata; class Actinopteri; order Cichliformes; family Cichlidae; genus Maylandia; species Maylandia zebra. The sequence continues at coordinate 6,874,265 of NC_135185.1, forward strand.
AAAGACATATGATGAGTGTTTATAAGACGTTTTACTGAAGTAGTGTTACTGAATGTTAAAGTGTTTAGGAACCACAGCAACTGAGCCACAAAGTGACAGACCACGTAAAGTTACAGAGCATGATCACCGAGTGCTGAGGCGCATAGTGGGCAGAGTCACCAATGCTCTTCTGACACCATAGCTCCAAACTCTGACGATGTTAATGTCAGAGTTTGGAGCTATGGTGTCAGAAGAGCACAAAAACTCTGCACCAGGAGCTTCATAGTGTGGGTTTCCATGGCCAATCAGATCCCACAGGTGTAATGTGCAGGTGATGTAAGGAAGAGGACTCCCTTACCTACTATTATTTGTATTATAACTTATACAGCACTTTAGGAGCACCTTTGCACTTTATTAAAAGCACTTTAACTAGCACTTATTTAGCATTGCACTTTAAGCATAGATTTGCACATCAATAATATTTGCACACTAGAGGTTTAATTGTTTATTGCATATTTATTGAGTATTTTAATAATTAGGAAGTAGCCTTTAGTTCCAGTTCCTGCACAGGTGCTCCTCATCAAGAAATGTGGTGGTCATCTGAGAGGAGGAAAGAATTGTTAACTGAACTGAGCCTCCACATTGGTGACCCCTGACTCGAGCATGCAACGGGCCGTAGATAACGCACACTCCGCTATGGATGCATCAGCGGCCGCCGGACCTCCGCCTCCTGTTGCAGCTACGTTCGCTGTGGCGCTGAAACTGCCGGACTTTTGGCTCCATGACCCTCCGTCATGGTTCGTACACGTGGAGGCTCAGTTCGCCCTTCGCGGCATCTCGGCTGACGACACGAAGTATCACCATGTGGTGGCCTCGCTTGACCCGCTGGCCACCCGTCGCGCGATGGCGCTCCTCCGGGACCCACCCACCCAAGGGAAATACGCCGCCCTCAAAGAGCTGCTTCTTCGGCGCTATGCCCTCTCCGACGCCGAACGAGCCGAAAAGCTCCTCAACCTGTCAGGCTTGGGTGGCGGTACCGCGCTCGAGCTCATGGAGAACATGCTATCGTTGCTCGGGCCGGATGACGGTGGTTTCTTCTTCGTGCATGAGCACCTCTTCCTTCGCCGCAGCTCATTGCAGCTAACGGCTCTCCCATCAAAACGTTTGGGGAAAGGTTGGTGACTGTTTGTTTTCATGGCCGGGATTTCCAGTGGAACCTTGTTGTTGCTGCTAGCTCTGTACCTATTTTGGGTGCTGATTTCCTGTGTGCTCATGGACTACTTGTCGATGTCGCTAACAGACGTTTAATCGATGCTCTCTCGTTTTCTTCGCTATCCTGTTTTACTCGGGCCGCCGAGCCCCTGATTCGGGCTAATATAGTGACCTCCGGGGATGCTTTTCAGCGTTTGCTTTTAGAGTTTCCATCGCTGTCTGTCCCTAATTTCTCTAGCACGGTAACGAAGCATGGGGTTGAGCATTATATTCCCACGGTCGGGCCCCCGGTGTTCGCGCGCGCGCGCGCGCCGCCTCGACCCCGCGAAACTGTCCGTCGCTCGGGAAGAGTTTGCAGCCATGGAGCGCCTTGGCATTGTACAGCGTTCGAACAGTGCATGGGCCTCTCCGCTTCACATGGTGCCCAAATCGGACGGTCGGTGGCGGCCATGCGGAGATTTCCGCCGTTTAAATAATGCCACGGAGAATGACCGTTACCCCATCCCCCACATTCAGGATTTTTCTGCCAATCTCGCCGGAACGTCGATTTTTTCTAAAATTGACTTGGTGCGGGGGTATCACCAGGTTCCCGTGCGCCCCGAAGACGTTCCTAAAACTGCTGTCATTACCCCCTTCGGCTTGTTCGAGTTTTTGCGCATGCCGTTTGGCCTGAAAGGTGCCGCCCAGACCTTTCAGCGGCTGATGGACTCCGTTTTGCGTGGGCTGCCGTTCGTTTTTGTTTATCTGGACGATATATTGGTGGCCAGCTGCTCAGCGAGCCAGCACGAGTCCCATCTGCGCCAGGTTTTCCAGCGTTTGGAAGCGCACGGCCTGATCATCAACCCTTCCAAGTGCCAGTTTGGGTTGCCTGTTCTGGATTTCCTCGGGCACCGCATTTCCGCTGAAGGTGTGGTTCCGTTGCCCGACAGAGTCCAGGCCGTTTCGGCTTTCCCGCGTCCCACGTCGGTTAAAGCGTTGCAGGAGTTCTTGGGGATGATAAATTTTTACAACCGCTTTCTCCCCAGAGCTGCCCACCTGCTACAGCCACTCTATGCTGCCTTAAAAGGTAAAACAGCCAAAGATCCGGTTGACTGGCTGCCTGAACGCGTCCGTGCGTTTTCCGCAGCCAAGTCTGCGCTGGCTGACGCCGCCCTGCTGGCCCACCCGCTTCCGTCGGCGGAGATCGCGTTGACCACCGACGCCTCGGACGTGGCAGTGGGCGGAGTGTTGGAACAGCGGGTTTCAGGTCTCTGGCAACCGCTCACCTTTTTCAGTCGTACGCTCTGGGATGCTGAACGCAAGTACAGTGTTTTTGACAGGGAGTTGCTGGCCCTGCACCTCGCGACACGGCATTTTCGTTTTTTCCTCGAGGGTCGCAACTTTGCTGCGTACGTTGACCACAAACCTTTGACGTTTGCGATGTCCAAGGTCTCTGACCCATGGAGCGCACGCCAGCAGCGCCAGTTGGCGGCCATTTCTGAGTTTACCACAGACATTCAGCATGTGGCTGGTAAGTCCAATCACGTCGCTGACTGTCTCTCACGTGTGTTGGTTTCTCCGGTGTATGTCGGCATCGACTACGCTGCCATGGCCGCCGAGCAACGTGCTGACCCGGACGTCCTTGCCCTTCAGTCAACAAAAACGGGCCTCGTGCTGGAGGACACCCCTGTGTGGGACGGCGGTCCGCACCTTCTTTGCGACGTTTCCACCGGCCGCCCCCGCCCGGTGGTTCCCCTTTCGTGGCGTCGTCGTGTTTTTGACTCGGTGCATGCCCTCTCTCATCCCGGCGTCCGGGCCTCGGTCAAGCTGGTCAGCGCCAGGTTTGTTTGGCCGGGCCTTCGCAAGACGGTGAAAGAATGGGCGGCAGTTTGTATCCCATGCCAACGCTTGAAAATCCACCGGCACACACAGGCACCCCTCGAACCTTTCCGTGTCCCGGGTAGGCGTTTCGATCACGTTCATGTGGACCTGGTTGGTCCCTTGCCGCAGTCACAGGGTTTCACGCACCTTTTGACTGTGGTGGACCGCACAACCAGGTGGCCGGAGGCGGTACCCCTGGCGTCCACGACAGCGGCGACGGTGGCCAGGGCATTTTTGTCAACGTGGGTTTCACGTTTCGGCCCCCCTGCTGACATTACCTCGGACAGGGGCCCCCAGTTTGTTTCCGAGCTTTGGTCTGCTATGGCTGACGGCCTGGGAGTCAAGGTCCACCGCACCACAGCATACCACCCGCAAGCTAATGGGATGTGCGAACGGTTTCACTGGTCACTTAAGGCCGCGCTCCGTGCTTCCTTGACAAGTGGCGACTGGGTCGACCGTCTTCCGTGGGTTTTGCTGGGTTTGCGTAGCGCGGTTAAAGAAGACCTCGGGGTTTCCCCGGCTGAACTGGTCCTCGGCCAGCCTCTCCGGGTCCCCGGGGAATTCTTACCTGAGAGCCCTCCCCCATGTTTCGATACCTCTTTGTTGCCTTTTCGCCCCCCAAGAAACTCATTTCCTGTTCCTGGTCCTGTGCACCACTGCCTGCCTGACACCTTTGTTCCGAGTTCATTGGACTCTGCTCGTTTCGTTTTCGTCAGGCACGATGCCCATAGGACTCCGCTGCGTCCACCATATGACGGGCCATACAGGGTTCTTAAACCAGGCAACAAACATTTCGTTTTGGACTTTGGCGGTCGGCAGGAAGTTGTCTCTGTCGACAGACTTAAGCCTGCACATGTTATGCAAGAGGATCAGGTGGTCCCGGCCCAGGCCCCTCGCCGCGGCCGCCCACCTGCCACCGGGCTGATGGATTCTGTTTTTTCCCCCAGGAGCGACCCAAAATCAACGGAGTCCGAGTCGTCTTCAGCTTTTTCTGACCGCCAGTGCCAGCCTCGCTCCCGGGCTGGGTTGCCCTCTGTCAGTTCCCCACCCGCCCAGTTCAGCCGCTCCGGCCGTTTGCTTAAGCCCCGGGTCCTGGACTAGTTCTGCTGGGTGTTCGGGGGGGGGGGCATGTGTGGTGGACCACTAGAGGGCTCCACTCACACCCAGTGTAGAGGAAGTGTGTTCCTGTGTTTTGTGGCGCGATATGCGCAGTTGATGTTGGAGACGAATAAAGAAGGAGTGAGAACTGAGAGCTGTGTCGTTGATGCTTACCTCCACACTGGGAGCAAATAAGGTTTACCATTAGGGAGAAAGTGTGCAAAGTCGAGAGGTAAAGGTGGTGCAAAGAAGTGGCCGTTGAAATGTGATTACTCACCTGTTGTTTCTGTGCCCTCTCCAGGGTGTTTGGGCAAATGCTTCCCCCCAGGGATCCAGACACCATTTAAAGGTTCCAGGAGAACCACGGGTTAAGGGAGTGTGGGGGAATCTCTGTGCATGGGGTTGTTGGTGTTTTTAAAATAATTGTTAAGGTGTAAGTTTAAATGTAAAATATTTAATCATATGAAAATGGTCAAGTGCATGTATATATTTATTTAATAAAATGGTGTGATGTAGAATGTTGGTGGAAGGTTAGAATTTGGTGAACTCACCTGACAGTAAAATAATGGGTTAGTCCTTAACAGCTGAGAGTATTTAAGGCTGCCAATTGTCATTAGAAGGAGTGATTGTTTGTGCTGTGAAAAAGGCTTGACGTGTGAGTCATTGTCATAGCTGTAGAGTTATATGGGCAAATAAATGCCTCACTGTAAATCCTGCCGTAAAAAGCCGCCCTTGTTACAGTGGCCCAAAATTTGTTTGTATAGTATAAGCTTAATATGCTGATGACTGTGGCTGCTTTAAAGTGCAAGTTAAAAGAGTATTTCCAAGTAAACTCAAGCGATAATGTTGAAAATGTACCAACTTTAGAATCTTAAACATTTAAAACAAATAAAAATAGCACATTCTGTTGGGCTCATGACACATTCAAGATGCCAAATTCTTGTTTTGAAGCCGTGCTTATGGATTTGATGCAGTTAATGAGCAATTTTGTGAAAAGCTGAGTGCATTTCAGTTCCCAGAGAAGAACATGTTGCTAGTGTGAAATGCAGACCTGATGATACCAGAGAAAGCCAGCATCACATGTAGTAGTTTGTTTGTTTGTTTGCTTTTAGTTTGTTGATTGACTAATAGTTTTCCAGATGTTTTCATCCCGTTGTCCTTTATTTGCACCTGTACCTTTGAAATGCATTGTTCAAGAAACGTTCCCCCACTTTCTTTTTTAAATGTGGTTTAAATCCATTTACACACATACATAAGGTTTCAAATGTGACATGAATAAAGCGACTCACTGAACGATCACAGAAAATCAAAAACAGGAAAGCATTAAAACCTAATCAGGTGACCAGTCTGAGATGAAACAAGTGTATCCGTATGTGACAGCGGAAATCTTGTGACCCGCTTGGTAATGCCTCACTTTTGACTTCTTTCCAGATGAAGACCGATGTGAATGTGTCCACAAACCTCATGTCCCTGAAGGATAAACTCCGCTTTGTTTGCTTATTCGCCAAGGTCCTCTGGACAGTGCGCTGATTCAAGCATAGGCCCAAGATGCAACATGACCTTTCCTGTTTAAGTAGAAATTCATTTGAAAGGGTATCGTCCCAATAAATAGACCCCCATTCATTTTTCACGGGGAAACAAATTAGCTGCTGGTATGTTGTTTTTCTAGACTACCAGTACATACTGACTGTAAGACAGAGCACAGATTGTGGTGATTTGTAACAGGGCATTTTTGGAAAGGTTTTGACCTCAGACCATGTGGACCAGCTAATTGAAAAGCGGGAAATAAGGAGAAGTTAGTGACCCGGTCAGTCACTAAGACTCCTGCCAGAAAGTATTTACATTTCGACAAACAAAAATCAAGAAATACAGCTTTATTGTTGGATTTTCAGTTTATGATGTTTTACATTTACCCAACTATTTACGTTAATTGTAGGTGATTATACTTATACTTGTTTTACATTTAACCCTGGAGAACCCATGGGGTCGGATCTGACCCCATGGGTTCTCCAGGGTTAAAATGGAAATATTTGCTTTTTGTCTCTACTAACTGTATTGGTTGTAGTAACTGGATATTGTGTACATTTATATTTTTTAAGAGTTGTGTCATTAAGTATAATTATGTTTGACTTTTTTTTTTAAATGTATGACTTACACTCACAATGAAGTAAATTAAACTTGACATACTGTTACCACGATCTAGGTAAAAGATCTCATTAGTTTTGTGTTAATAGCACGGACAGAAGTCCTTTTGAGGTTAGTTAATATAAACCAACATAAACTACTTTAAGCCCTGATCAATACTGTTGCTACAACATGAAAGCCCTGAGGTTCAAACATGATTACAAGACTACAAACTCACAAGTCAGCTGTTTTATTTCATTTTTAATTATAAAGTAATAAAATAAAAATCAAATTATCAAGCAAATTTGGGGTAATTTTGTTTGAAGATGTATTTTCAAGGGTTAATTAAATAGTTTCCAGTTAATGTTCTTTCAGTCAGCGACTCGCTTATTTGATTATTTGCTCTAAATTGACTTGTTTTCCGCTTAACTTGTGATATTTTAATTTTAATTAAACCAACAGCTGTAGGATTTCTCAAATTTACAACATAAGAATCCATAAGAATCAAGTTACATGGTTTTCACATGATGACAGTAATAATGATGAAGATGGAAGGTTTTGACTGGAAACCAACCAAAGTCTATGAACAAGAGTGATACTGTGCTGCATGCATGCCTGCTACTCGCTACTCAGTTCAATTTAATTAGCTGCAAATGAATTATAAATGTGGGTAATTAAAGGCAGAGTAGAAGCTATTACCATGTCTGCCAGTGGTCGCATGTAGATGAGACACATTCAAATAACAGATGTTTGGGGGTTTTTACCAGCATGTGTCACCGACCAACATAAAGTAGGCACGTGAGAGATGGTGACAAAAGTGACTGCAGGTTGAGTATTTTTGAGACTATACTCGTTAAAATGAAGTCATTACACCCTTTAGGGGGCGGTTAAAGAGTTATTTGGACCATTTTCTGTGCACCTGTCTAGCTTTCTTTGTCAATAAAACCTGAATGCAGTCAACAATAACGGCATAAAATGCTTAACCTTTTCAAATCGCCTGCAGAGGTAATGGCAAGTAAAAAGATGTCAGTCACTGTTTTCCTTTTAGAAAAGTTAAGATGCTGCTCTCAGAATGCAAATCTGTATAAAATGGTCGTGGCCAGCTCACCTTTGATACAGATAAAAATGTTGACTTGGCTAAAAGTCTATTATAGAACTTTAAATCATTGATTATTATACTAAATTAGGACAATATATAATATTTTGAGATACTAGAAATCCTATTTGCTAATTAATTACAAACCATATTATAAATAACAATACTTAAAGGAAACCATCTGACTTTTTTTCACCGCCATACCAATCCATATCATGCATGACACAGCAGGAGTTTGACCATGTTTCTTTCCACAGTTAAGATTTTATGTGTTTGGAGAATGAAGTCATGTCGTGTGCATTAAGAAATAATTCATTTCCTGCTCAGTGGAATGCATTGCACTGATTAGACTGAGCAGTAGAGATGTGTAATGTGCAGCTGTATCCCTTTAAGTATTGAGCCAAATCAAGGTCTTATTGAAAAAAGGTAGTCGTTAGTTCAACAGTACCGACTCTCTGAAACTGCTTAGAGATAATTATTAATGGGTTTAACAATGTAACACACATCTCTGATTTTGTAAGCACAATGGTGCTTGTAGCTAAATGTTAATAGTTGCTAACAATTGCTGTAGTAATATTGTACTAATATTTTCTTTGACTAACAAACCTACTTTACATCCTTAGAGCTGAATAAAAGAGCTTTTTGATACAGTTTTAGCAGGCTGGTCTTTAGCCTGTGTAACTACTTTACTTACTTGGGTCTGTCCCTTCTGCTGAACACTAAGGCTGAATCAAAACAAGTATTGCTCAAGCAGAGCACACGAATCACTTATTTACTCTGATCCCCCACATTCCTACCCAAAATAAAAATATGTTTAAGAATATGCAGTGTTATGTGTAAGCATGCATATTGTGTGTCTTTGAATATGTGTATGGATGTTTAAGTCACTTTGCAAACAAAAGAACTATCCATTTTCCATTATCCATTCTTAAGAGTTAGCTGTTTTGCTTTCAGTTACGTGATTTACGAATGTTTATTAGTCAAAACAAAGTGTTTTAACTGCTTCCTGGCATTTTATGCTTTAAACAATAAATTTATCAAGAAAATATTAACAGATCCCCCCTCCCACCAAAATGAGCTCCTCCAAGAACACAGAAGCTTAAAGAATTATCATTATGACCAAGCCCCTGCATGGGATGTACATTTAACAGATATAGGAAGTTGCTAGAGGCCAGTATAAAGGACAGCACAGAGACTCTGATCATGAAAGCACAAGAACAGGCCGTAAGCCCCAGATCCATAGAGACAGGAGTCTACCACAGCCAACAGGACCCAAGTTGGTGCCCCAGAGACTATGCAGTACAAAGTAGTAGGATGTAAGATACAAGCTAGGACTGTACACACTAAAAGAACCAACCAAGTGGCTGAGGTAGTGCACAGGTGCATCTGTGGTAGAAATAGACTAGAAGGTCCCAAGTACCAATGGGAGACACAATGAGAGAGTTCCAGACAAACAAGCAGCTGCTGGCCAACAAACCAGACATAGTGGTGGTTGACAAGGAAGACCCCAGGGAATACCAACATTAGTTAGAAGGAGCACAAGAAAATAGAAAAGCAGAGGTGGGCGGTCCCAGTGATCCCAGTAGTCACAGCAGCAGGAGGAAGTGTAACCCCAAAACTGGAAGAGTGGTCTGCTGATGGAAGAGTAAGGGGAATAACCATGTGCGGTGGTGTAGCAAGGAGAAGGCAAAAGAACGTGACGGTGCACAAGAGTGCAGAGGACTGATGCAGCATACGTGCTGGTTATTTCACTTATTCCCAGAGGGAACGTGTGGTTGATGAGAATTTTGGGGCCAAATTATATGCAAGGCACACGTGTTTTTGTTTCACAGCTTATGTCATTTAGAACTGATAGCCTACATTTCTTCTGTAAAGAGTTAAATTTCATTTTTATGTTTACTATATTGTCTGAACCTGAGCCTGGTTCTGCTGGAGGCTTTTTCCTGTTAAAGGGGAGTTTTTCCTTCCCACTGTCACCAAAGTGCTTGCTCATAGGGGGTCATATAATTGTTGAGTTTTTCTATGTACGTATTATTGTAGGGTCTATCTTACAATATAAAGCACTTTGACTGTTGTTGTGATTGGGTGCTGTATAAATAAAATGATTTGAAATTGTCCTGATCCATGTGACTCCTGGAGAAAAATAAAGCTTTTTTCACATATTAGATACAAAGTATAATTCACAAAGTAGAATAGAGAACTTTTTTCTTTTGAAGTTGTCATCTGGTGTATGAGCTTTGATGTAAAAAATAGCAGTCAGTTAGCTTCATAATAATATTCTGCTAGAGTGAGCATGTGCAGTCAGTGAAAACATATAGGACTAATACGTCTGTAAAATTACAATATGAGGAATGTACCGCTAGACACCGCATTCTTTCTGAAAAAATATCTGAATGTCACTGAATAATAATTATTTATTAGCTTACTGTTTTGCTGTGTTGATAGTATAAACTAATTAACATACAAGCATTAACAGCTTTTTGGACAACTTACAGCCTTTTGCTGGTTGAGTCATTTTCCATTATGCATTTTAAGCGCGGAGAATAAAAGAGAAGACTGTAGATGCAGTCCCACTGTGCACCTCATACCTCACATAAATTGTTGATTTATTTTTTATTTTTTTTATTTTTTTTTTTTGCATTAAAGAAAATAAAATAGATTATGAAGTGCTACTGGCTCTATCTGCCCATCGCTCTTTGGTCCATCCCATTGTTTTGTAGCAGAACAGGCGGTTTATTGTGCAAATGTGTGTAAGTGTGTGTGCGTTTGTGCTGAGTCAGCCTGGTACACCGAGGCTTTCTGAGCCAAAGCCTGGGTTTACTGCACCGTAGCAGACTGATGCCTGCCTGCAGAGAAACAGTAAACCCAGACTGACACACCACAGCACTCTGCTGGGCCATAGATACACAGTTATACTTTCACAAAATCTTTGGTTTGGTGGACAGACCGACAGATAGATAGATAGATGGATGGATGGATGGATGTGCAGTTCTGGTGTGTTAAAATGGTAGTATTGGCTGTGGCTGTGTGCAGTGGTGCACGTGTTGCTCCTCCTTGTGTGTGGCCACTCCCTGAATTCCTGCACCAGAGGCCTCTCACTCACAACATCTACTCTACTGCTTTCTCTCCTGGGCTGAGATCAAACCCATAATTTTGCTGAGAGAGGGAAGAATGTAGCAGAATATCCATACTGTGCTGCATTTTAATCTGACACATCGTGGGTTTTATCCGTTTGTATGCCGTGATGTTTTGTCCTTCGATCCCATCCAGGGCTAGAGGCTAAAATTAAGCTTGAGCCTGTTGCCATATATAGAACATATGTTGCTTTTCTTTTTTTCCATGTGTTGTCTTCTGTCGTTATAGTTCAACTAATATGGAAACAGATGAATACCGAAAGTAATAAATCAACAAGCCATTAAAGGGGCACTTCATGGAGTGATGCGTAATTATATTTGATCCCAAGCAAAAAGATGCTTCTCTGACAGGGAACAAAGGAGGCTGAGAACTCGCTTTATAGTAAAGTACTCATATTCAGGTTTAATGGAATGACAGGCTGTGTAATTGTTTCTCATTTGTGAGACTTTTCGGTTCCAGTCATTTTAGCTTTTCTTCTCTTGAAAATATCTAATAAAAATAATGCAACTAATTTTTCATTGAAAATTGAAATTGAAAAAGTTTTGATGTTTGAAGTCTTCTCAAGGATCTGTACAATGTAAGGTGAAGACCCTGCTATAGATTATAGAGAAGCCCATTGATTCACTATTTGATAGCACTTTGCGACAGTGGGAAGGAAGATCTCCTTTTTAACAGGAGCTCTTCCTCCACGCAACCTAGTTGAGGGTGAGGGAGGGGAAAGAGAAGGCAGAGGAGAAGAGCAGTGCTTTTGATGATATTTTTCTGGTATAATATTGCTGCTTTTACATAAATAAAAGGCTTTCAAGGTTTTCCTTTTTTTTACACCAGTATTGATCTGTAATGTTGCATATGCTTTATAGAGATCTACACTGCATTTGCAGAGGTAAAGGTGAAACATGAGATTAAACCTCTGTCCAGAATTTCCATGACTAAGAGAGTTGCCAGTGAATTGAGTGAGATTCACAGGAAGTTTAGTCCCCTGCTGTGAGAAACACTGATACTTACTGTACTGGCTTCATTGCCGGGTCAGGTTTTCTGAAAATGACACCAAGTTTTAGTGATGAAGCTGCAGAAACACCTGATTACAACACCAACAAACACTGCAGGACCGATCTTTTTGAATGTGCATTGTCTTTCTCATCATAAACAAACACCTGCTTTTCTATCAAATGACCACCAGAGGGAAGTGTTGGCTTCCATTTAACTCTCTAGACACATTTGGGAAAATATAAATATATATATATATATATATATATATATATATATTTATATATATATATATGGGCTGAGGGAAATTTTGCCCTCAGCCCTGCTTTCCAGGCTGCAATGCCCTTTTGCATGATGTATCATTGACATGCTTTAGCTTATACATGTATACTATAACTGAGGTTAAGCAGTTAAAGGTTAGAAGGATTTTGGCTGAGCTCAAAAGGGACTGTTGCCTTGGAGGCAACACACGAGACAAGATACTCCTGCAGGTCCACAGACCACATGCAGTCAGTTGCGTATTGAGTAATGTCCTGTTGTGTGTACGTGGTTGGTGTGCAGAGGTCGGCAGGAATGTCTGTATAGTAAATACTTCATGTTCAGTTTTTGTAATAGAGATGTGACGTTTGTGTCTTTGGCACAAAGACACAGTCAGGTCTGCATGATGTTTTGCAATGAAAGATTAAAAGACTCACACAAAGCGGTTCGAGTATTTTCTCTTTATTGTTGGATAAAATCTATAAAATATTCCAAAAACAAATACAATACATTATGAACGATCATCTTTTCACTGAACAAAGTCTTCCTTCAGTTACATTGGAGGGGGGGGGGGTTGTTTTTCATGTTCAGCATTGACAACATACACTTTGTGCTTTGCAAAACCTACTGACACTCTGTGCTTTCACACAATTATAAATAACACTGCAACCTCCTGCTTATTATATTCGATCCTGTCAGACAGATTATGTAAAATTATTTTATAAAAAACAGAAAAGTGGTTTTATTTCACCGGCTGAAGAACAGCCAATTCACACTGTGTCTGTGCAGAGGCATCAGGAGCAAAAACAAGTTGTTGTTGGAGCAGCAGTGCGCTGCTCGTACATCTCATGTGATTGGTCTGTAGTCTTAGTCTGGGCAAAACAAGCTCCAAACCCCTCCTACTGAACATGTGACGCAATCTGCTTCCTCCCACCCTCCTCCACGTCCTCATCCTCCTCCTCCTCTTATTTTCCCCCCTTCTGGCTCTGGCTGCCACCTCCTCCCTCAGCTAGTTCACTGTCAGCCCGTCAGGATACATTAAGCTCATATGCCTGTAGTGTTCAGCGAGCACAGAAAAAGGCCAAGTAAAGGGAAGAAACCATGACAGCCGTGGCTTCTGAGTGCTTTAGGTAACACCTTTCTGCAGTCCTTTGGTTTACAAAAAACAGAACAAAAAACAAAAAATATCAATGAAGCTCGAGCTCACACAGACACAACACCTCAGCGCAGTTGAAAATTAGAATCAGTAGTAAGGCACGTTGTCAACATGAAATGAGATGGAGATGAGGACGGATCACTTTGGTCTGACAGGAGAGCGTTAGATTCTCAGCACAATTAAAATGATAAACCACACCGTTTCGATCAGCGACAAACACACGACGGCTCTCTGGGTGAAAACAGGAGTGTTCCAGGTAAACCGGCAGACAGACAGACATCAGGAGGTAGAACAGGAGTAAACCACAAACAGCGAAGGTCAGGCGTCAGATTCCCTGTGACCTTTCACTCACTGGATTTCTTCTACTAGACAGGAAATTGGTTTCAGGTAGAAACGCGTATAAAACTGCTCAACTCCCACATTGCGTGTAAAAATTGAAATAAACAAAAAACCCATCAAAATACAAAGGCTTCTGTTTTCAGGTTAAACTCTGAGACATGGCAAAGGTGCCCTGACCATTGACTTGATGTGATTGGCTCCTCAGTCAGAACCACACTGGGATTACATTACCATTTAAAAATACATATTGTATGCTGAGTTAATGACATGTTGGATTTACTATACTAAGAAAAAAAAAGCTGCCAAGAAGGAAAAACTCTTATTTGTCATACAGGTGCTGACTGTTTGTCCCATTTTGTGTCACAAAGTGCATCAACACTGACAGTCCGAGATTAGAAAGAACCTTAATTTATAAGTTACACTCACACCTAACCTATAGACTATGTAGAAAGAACAGTAATATGGTTTGCTGTTCAGTTGTCATTCACAAATAAAAAATACAATTAGATAAAAAGGCAACAAGAAAAACAATTTACCCTTTCTATACTGGAGCATTGAGATGTCCTCTCTACACCCCCCACCCCACGCACGCACACACACTTTCTATACAACTTCAATATAGTGCTCACAAGCGCCTGCATTCTCCTTTCTACTAAGGAAATAAATATACAGATAGATAAATAGTCCATGCTCTGACTGCTGTACGGCCACAAAGACTTTCATCTTTCCTCAACAGGAGTTGCTCGGTCCTACAACTGAAAAAAAGAAACTCGGGCCTGGGCTCTCCTGGCTGGCAGAAGCACGCCCTCTTAAGTAATTGAAGGGATTTCAATTAATAATCAACCCAGACCTGATCTAACAGTCAGAGTGCCGCACGAAGCACGGCAGCTCAGGTTTCTTCTGACGACTGCTGCAGTTACAGAAGCAGGAGAGCAAAGTGACAAATACTTGGAAACGTGAGGATCCACGTCCAGGAAAATTCACCTTAAACACTGCCGTATGCCATCAGTTTTTCATGTCCAGTACCACCCATTGCAACACTTCTCTTGCAAGTTTTGCAATATACTTTTGGTGTGCCAACTTTGTCTAAACATGTCTGATCTACTCTTAGTAGAGATTATTCACCTCCTACTCATAATACAACCAGCTGGAAAGCTAAAGCGCTGCCCGGTTTGATTCCAGGTCTTCCTGTCCCTTCTAAAATGCCTTTCTGATTGTAGCATTGTTATATACCAAGTTTCAGCTAAAAAATAAAATTCTTTGATTAATATTGATTGGTTACACAAATAAAAGGTACATCTTTTTTTGCATTTTTGTTTTGTTTGCCAGTAAAATGTCATAAATTAGCTCTTCAATTGCTACTTTTCTGACAGCCCAAAACCCCAGCATAAAAATACTAAAAAAAATTTAAATAAAATACAAAGACAGAAATAATTTCTTTCCATTTTTGCTCAACTGACAAATTGTGTCAAGTTTTCGATCTTCACTTTTCCTGTCAATAGCAGTTTTGGACTGATAACTATTAAAAACAGTGCAAAAGAGTTGTACCATGGATGTCTAACTTTATAAGACGCTCTGAATGTTATTCTTCATCTGTTACAATAAATATTTCATATCTCTTGAGGCACAAGCATAGGTGCATAACTAGGTCCTCATAAGAGGCATGTGCATATTAGAATTAGTGTTTCATTCCACCTTAAACTGGCTCAACCTTGAGAAAAAATTTCAGCCAAACTATCAGATAGACCGTTAAAAGAAAAAGAAAAAAAAAGACAGAGTTCATCAGAAAGAGTTTGTCGGCCCTAATTCAGCCGGAGCAGCTCCTAAAAAAAAGACAGGAAATGTTCAGAAGTTCATCTCGGTGATCAGGACTTTACCAGGATCTCCATGATGTGGTCCAGGTCATTCAGGTCCACGAGACAAGACTGGAGGCTCCCCGTTGAGGAATGGCTGGAAGAACGTAATTTCACGTCCTCGTCCGGCCATAGCGACACGCTGACTGGCCACAGAGACCCTGTCACCCAGGCCGACGGCAGATCTGAAGTCTCATACATCGATGTGTCAATGTCCTCAAAGATATCATCCAGGGCGAGGTCGCTGAGGTAGCCCATGGCATTTACTGCATCGCTGAAAGTACTGATGGCTGCAGTGGGCAGAGATTTCTGCTGGTCGGGGAAGTCAATTGCCTCCTGAGAGGGGAATTCGGGAGACAGTGGGGGAGACAGAGACAGGCTTTCCCCATCTCCTTCGGCACACCCAGGGCACGTAACAGGCACGTCCTCTCTGAAATCGTCCCTGAGTAGACAGGAGTCATCTGCATGAACGCCGCTGATGCTGAGACGTGAATCTGAGGTGCAGGTTCCCACGCCGTCACTCCGTATTTCCTCCTGAATCTGCCTGAGAGTATTGATGAGCAGCACGGAGCGGCGCAGGCTGAGCTCCATCCCCGCCTGATAACGCTGGAGCTTCTCCAAGCAGAGGCCGAGCACCCGCTGACGCTGCTGCAGGTGGCTCATGACCGATTTGGACGGGTCAATGAGAAGCCCGGCCTCGTCTTCCTGGCCATCCTTTCCACTCTGCTCCTTTTCCTCCGTAATAGTGGCTTCCGCGACCACCTCAGCCTCCAGCTCCTCCAAGCAGCTCCACTTCCGCTTCACACCTCGACCCAACATTGGCCTGCATCAGGGGATAAAGAGCCCATTTGTTAGGTTGCAATAAGGTACAACGTGTAATGAAGAGTTACATTTACATGGCAAAACACAACAAATAGTTCTGCAAAACTAAATTAGGTAGAGAGGCTAGTTTCCCAGGGCTTGAACTGACTGTTGGTCTTAAACATTTGTCTTTTTTAAAGTCACCAATCGGAGCATTTCCTCCTGTTGAAGTGAAAGAAAATGAGACACAAACCTTTGACAGCAGTTGCTGAGATGGTGTGTCTATTCTTTCTTTATTTTATTTTTTTAGGGCTTGGATCTCTGATCTGGCGGCATGGCAATAAACCTTGCATTCAATTTATGTAAGAGCACAAAGCAAGCGAGCATGCTTAGTTTCAGAGACACTGTCAGGCACAGAGCCTTTTCAAATCAGGAGAAAACACATAAAGCATAAAGCTGCAGATACTGAATATATTATGCACCTTTACATAGTCGATTTTTTTTCTCCCCTGAGTTAAGACATTTGAAAGAGCGCATTTTACCAACTATGACTCACTGTTAGACACCCCAGCAGGCTTGACAGACTTTACTCATCCATACAGGGATGGGTAGCGCCATGGATCACTTTCTCTCTGATCCTTTTACAAAAGTAAAGAGGACACACGAAGCCCCATTTGGTGAGTTTGACCCTCGTCGGAGAGATTAAAGCTGCTTGGTCTAATTTAATATGTCGGTAGAAGCCTCAACAAAGTAAAATACGCGGATAATAAACATGTTAGCAAAAATCAGTCTTTTTAAATCGCTAACTACGATCATATGGTCACTCTACACTACTTATTTAGCTCAGGACCCCCGAGAACACCCCTTAACCCCGTGACGGTTCCCGTACTTCAGCGGGAACGTTAAGATCCAATTTGAACCAAGTTTAAAGGGCAAACTTGAGTTCAATTTAAGAGAATGACATGAAGACGACAGAAAAACCAACCTCACGTGCCCTTGGGAAGTGTCATGGGAGGTATGAATCCGTCGAGTCTTCGGCTGGTTTCGTTTCAGTGTCCCGTTCCTGAGCTGTAGACGGCCGAAGTGTGAGGAATGTACTGTCCGCTCGCAGCAGCTGGGGGAAGGCGGCGGAGCTGCGGAGGAGGGGGGAGGGGCACGGGAGCTCACCGGCGCACGGGATTGGTCCGTTCACCCGACGATCAAACCTCCGCCTCCGCCACTCACGGGGCAGCGAGTGTGCGGTCGTTTGTTCCGACAGCGATCTGGCGCTGCGTTTAAGAACACCTCGTAACAGTTGGAAATCATGTCGAAGCACACGAAATACACGTGAGCGGCGATAATGGCCTTTATGATCGGTGGAAAAAGAATTTATCAGGACATGGGCTTGTTTTGTCCAGTAAGCGGTAAATAATAAAAGCTGAGCATGTTTTTAAATATGAAATCACTGATAGAGCGTAACCACTGCTGTTATTGACCATGGTGGACTTAAGTATTAACCCTTTAAACTTGTTTGTCTTTTTCCGTTTGACGTATTTTTGGAACTTTAATTATTTTTTTTTCACGCATTAACTATCTGCATAAATTTTCTGTTTAAGTACAGTTATATATATTGTCCAGTTTAAGTAGTGTTACTTTAGCTCGATTTTTCTTGCACTGACTTTATAGTTGTTGACATAAAGCAAGAAGTGACTTGTTGAGAAGTGTGTGACAAAGTGACTCTACTTCTCAGTTGATTTATTACCCCAGTAATCACTCAGAATGGGTTTACTGCTAGTCTTCAGTCCTCTTGAGTACAGCACAATGCATATAGCCCATGGCATTTAGTCAGGATATGGCAATGGCAAAGCTTATCTGTGGTACTGTGTTGTTTTTAATTAATTTTAATTCTAACTTTTATTTTACTTATTTGTTTATTTAGGTCACCTGAAAGGATTCTGTTCAGCATTTGGTTGCACTAACAGAAAATCCAAGAAGTCACCTTTTTTCTGTACCATCCATTATTTTTTCATATTGTCAAAACTACTTTTACTCCACGTGTCTAGTTACTTGCATTACCCAGGTTTTAGGTCCTGGTTTTAAGGCATACATTAATGTAATAGCAACTATTAAGTGAAAGTTTGATTCAAGGCTAAATTTAACTAACATACATGTGGTCTGTTTTTGTTTCTGCAACACGTGACCTACTTAATATTCAGTTTCAGATCCACCAGTCTCTCCTCTGGGCCGATTCTGGTTCCCAAAAACCAAGATGGTGACAAGCAAAATTCTACAGTAGAGCTTTGGAACAGCACTGTGTCTCTATAAAAGAAAAAAAGTGTCAATAATACTCAGACTAGATTATTGGCAAATCAGCAATATACCTGTTGCCTCTACTCAAAGTAACTTATGAGTACTTTCAGCATTAGTGTTGTGGCGTCCTACCGCATAATGTGAAGTAAGAGGACATTAAAGGTGCCAAACATTATGCTATTTTATGGACAATTCTTTCTCTTTTAGATGCCACAAATGTTCAGACATTGATTCATAAAGTTCTCCCATGAATTTACATCTAACAAAGAAGTGAACATTTCTTTTAACAACATTTAATCAACACAGTTTTACCAAACAGACACCAGTGCATCCGTGCTGGAAATATCTAGAAGCCCCAGGTTGCTTTATTGCGTACCTGAACGCAGCATTTTAAAGGGACAAGATGACTCAGAACGGAACGGGAAGGGCGTGACCAGAGAGACAGGAAAGGCAAATACCAAATAAGGAAGGTCTTATTCCACCTTATATCTCTTCCTTCTAAATCAGTCACGCTTGTTTCCTCATCTTGTTTCTTTCTTTCATTCTCATCAGCCCCATAGTTTTGTCTTTTTTTTTTAATTGAAATCGTACATTTGCGCGCTTAAAAGATATATTAGTAAAGAAGAAAAAGCAGCTATATAAAACAGAACCAAGATTTCATAGTATTTCATCTTTTACTCGAACACCGATGTACACTTTACTCTTTTAAGCTGAATGTGTAATCAACGGTTATCTAGATTAAGAGAGGAACCTGAAAGCAGCGTGGGAGGGGTGGACTAAAGCTCACTACTGCACACGTTTTTTAAAGGAAGTGTTGCCCTGTGACAGCAGAAGGCACATGTACTTTAAGCATGGTGCTGTGTGTTTATAATAAAGGTCAGAGTAGCATCTTTCAGACCTGCTCTCTTAACATCACATGATGTTAACTTTATGAGAGCATTTCTGAAACAGCTCAGATTTTCTGCTTCACATTTATTTATTTTTTCCCCTCTTTTGCTGCTTTTTAAGACACTCGAGCCTCTTTCACCGATGACTGGATTTTTTCCCCTTAGGCTGCCTTTTTGCTGACTCACTGAGAGGCCATTAATCTTTAACTATAAGCTAACCAATTCCAGGCGACAGTCCAGCTTGCAAAGTAAGCTATAATTTTATGAAGAAATTGCTTTTGTCAGGATCAGACAAAACTTCCTTCAGATTTGTGAATATGCAGTTTTCTGAATATGAAAAAGCTCACGTTTTGAAAAGGACAAAATGTGGCTCGACTCTGAACAGGTTTGCTCCAAGTTGCGTTTCGAACACACAATGGTGCTGTTATGTTGAAACCACTGCAACTCTCTCCACATATCTAACGCAGGATCTCACGGTCCAATATCGTCATGTGACAGCACGTGAGAACAAAGGTCTCTCTGCGGCCAGACTGCAGCTGCAAAACATCTAATTCTATTTTAGTGTCATTAAAAAAAATCCTGTATTTGAGGGAACATATACAGACTCAACTGAAAACTCCTTCAAGGCGTCTTTTAGCAGGTCACACGTGGAAGAGCACTGAATGAATCATGCATGATTTGAGCATGATTTTGAGCACCTGTGGCGTGTGTTTTTGCACACACCACAGGTGCACCTCTAGATTTCGAAATGACCAAGAAGTGTGTATAGAGAAGTGTCATTAGGAAAGCTCTATATCAGTACAACTCCATTTAAATTTAAGCATTGATTTATAGCGTGTTTCCACTTTACTTGTTAACAGGTAAATACGGATAGATTAACTAAACAGCTGTTAACTGCAACACAGGTCAACAGCACCTCAAAGTGTGGTCTTCAGAATTCTTGCGAAACAATGATGAATCAGCACCTGTCTCAGTTCAGCAAAAACTAAACCTTTACAGGTAGTTCTTGCAGGATAGTTTCATTAGACTGTTAGTTTTAACCAGCTGTTCCTAATAAACTGAAAACTTTTACAGTTTCTGTATGTGCCAGCGCTGATATAGTGAAAACCAACTTCTGATTGGCTGCCCCTTCAATTCTCACCCCAAGAATACACGGATATAAAATACTCAAGAAATGCTTACCATTCCACCAGACACGCCCCAGAGCTTTTTGTTTGTTTGTTTTAAGCTGTAACCATGTGGACCTGCACAGAACAGATGAGAAGGGCAGGGATAGTATAGAGAATCCAGCCAGCCTTCAAAATAAAAGACCCCATAGAACTTAAATGCTCAGCTTCTGAAAAGCTACCCTTGTGATTTGGAGATATGCCAAGACCAGCAGCTTCGTTAGCTACAACTCTTCAGCTCCTTAATAATTTAAATATCTCATCAGCCAATCACGTTGCAACAGTTTAGGCATGTAGACGTTGTCAAGACGAGCTGCTGAACTTCAACTGAACATCCGGATGGAGATAAAAGGTGATTTAAATTACTATGAACATGTATTTATGGTTTAAATGACCCTGAATCCTCCAATAGTTATGCTGCAATATGCATAGACTGCTGGGGGATTCCCATGATGCATTGAGTATTTCTTCTTCAGTCACCTTTATCACTCACTATGTGTTAGTAGACCTCTGCATTGAATCATACTTATTATTAAACTCTGGCTCTCTTCCACAGCATGTCTTTTAGCCTGTCTTCCTTTTCTCTCCCCTGTCACATGCCCCGCCCCTCCCTGAGCCTGGTCCTGTCAGGCGGTTTCTTCCTGTAAAAGGGAGTTTTTCCTTCCCACTGTTGCCAAAGTGCTTGTTCATAGGAGGTCATATGATTGTTGGGTTTATCGCTGTATGTATTATTGTAGGGTCTACCTTAAAATATAAAGCGCCTTGAGGCAACTGTTGTTGTGATTTGGCGCTGTATAAATAAAATAGAATTGAACTGCTTTGAATGTATTTACAGAGAATAGTCCGATAAGGAAAAAATATCCAGCGAGCATTAGTTCTCTGGGTGGAAATGGATTGGAAAAAGGCTGGTGGTTTAGCCCAGTTTGGGCATTTTAATACCAACTTGGCGTAGTCTAAACACCACAGCTTACCTGAGTGTGGTTGCTGTCCATGGCCGTCTCTTAACGACCACATCTAGTTTCTTCCAACTGGATAACTCACCGTGTCATGGAGCGGAGGTGAGTGGGGCCTCAGTGCTTACACAGTTTTAAGCCGAAGATATTAAAAAGATGTCCACTCTCAGTAACATCACGCAGAGCCAAGACTGGGGAAAAAAATGAGTATGATGCTGTCTGGAGCCTAGGCTTTTCACTCACAGGAATTACTTATTTACATATGCTTTCATTATTCAAAACTTAATATGCATCCTTTACAGTGGCGCTCATATAACAGAAACAGAAGCACAAGTCTTCTTTCAGATCCATTTAAAAACCATGACAAATAGTTAACCCTTTAAGACCTACCATAGAACCAAGTCCGCCAGAGCTTATTTTATATTTTTACTTGCTGTAGTGCCATTTTTGGAAGCATTTCAAGTTGCTATACATCAATACAACCATTATAGCCCAAATTTTAATAATGTGTATGCATTAAGTCCACAGTAACTACATAAATTGCAAAAAAGTGCAATAAACTACAAAAAAAATTGAAAATCGTTTGTTTTTTTACATATACTTCTACTTGGAGAAATTTAAGAGGTTTATCCCTCAAAACTTTAAATACAAAAAAGTTGCAAAAAATGTAGGAAGTGTTACAAACAGCTGATCAGATCGGCAAAGCGTGTTTCTGGAATATTGTGTTTTTGTTCCTGCAAGCGCTTTTTATGCAATTTTTGCAAAGCTATATGTGGAAGGAAATCGTGACCGAGGACAAGCTGATGGCATAAGATGTAAGTACAACTCCTCCGGTTTCATATGCAAAACAAATTATTGCGCTAGCTTACGCGGTTCCGGTTCTACGGGGATTTAAAAATAGTTACGCAAAACGGAGCGTGCCCGCTCCGACCGGCTTTAAAGAGTTAAACAGTAACATGTCCTGTTGTAAAATAAGGGAAACAAGCACACACAATCAATAGTTGCACCTTTTATTATAAAAAATATTTACAAAGATGCTACAATGTTTTTGTCTTAATATAAAAAAATGCATACATTTTACAACGATAATTAGTCTTTGAAGTTCTAGCTCCCATTCAGACCAGAGTGACATCCTTCAGGAGTGTTGTGGTAAGGTATTAAGCGTGTCGTAATACTGTATTTTAGTCAATACATTTTATTTGCCTGAGTTAATCTCTTCATCACGATAAGGAACAATTTTGAAGAATGCATTTGATTTTCCACATATTTAGGAGAAAGGCAACTGTTTGCATAAAGGAATTAAAGGACATTTGATTTGTATACAGTCATTTTGAAACACATATGACAGAGCTGCATAGTAATTTGAATAGTAACCCGGTTGTTGTTATTACTAATAGTCCTTAAAAAGAAAACTTAGGAATAAATAGGTACTGCATTGGAAACGAAGGGCACAATTTGGATAAATACAATTTCATCGGGCCTCATGGTTGAATTCATAGGTCAACATGGCATGTCTGTACCTTGATAAAATAAATACAATAAATAAAACAACAATAAATTAGATGGGTTAAACACACAGAATTCTTCACTTGGAATAACAAATGAGAGAAAGAAATATGGCTTCTCGATGCAGTTATCACCCCGGGGTTTCTCCAAAATGTGTGAGGAAAAAGCTGCTTATTACTGATATTGGATCCATAATGACAGCAGAGCAGGAAAATTACTTCATTTGTCTCCTGGCTACTGTAAACTTACCAGAAATGACAACTCTTGCTCCTTGTTTGTTGACTGGCAGCAATTTTCCTGCTCTGCTTAAAGCTTTTAAGAAAATGAAAGAACAGCGCCTATAAAGTGAGACGATGCCAGTCCTGACACCTGTTACAGTCGACTATACCAAACCATGGGAAGACACCGTCTTGAGACTGGCTATTAAAATCTTAAAAACCGCTTGGGAGGGAAAAATAATAATATCAAATGATGCCTGCAAAATCCCCCAGCTGTATAATGCAAAAAATATATTTCTATATACACATACGTACATATACATAAATTCCATTCATAATTGCTCAAATCTCTAGGAAAATATGCATTGATTTATAGATTTGGATTTACAATTTGTTCTGGTTTTTGATGCATGTAGTGTGAGGAATTGTTTCTCAGTCCATGTAACAATAAATAGAACTGATGAAATGGCAGAGAATACGGCCAGAAGGAGCTAGCATGACAGAGTGAATGACGGACATAAACACCTAAATAAGAATGCATCATGGTAGTTATAAGGTAATTATCTTTGCCTTCTCACAGATATTGTTGAGTTTTGGATTTCAGAACCAAAGTGGGAAACTAACTGCTTTGCCAACTCACCAGCATAGCTTTTAAATCCCCAGATTTGTTAATTTTACCATCACAATTGTAACTGCCAATTACATTTTATTTTTTATACAAAAAGTCACAACAGCAGATGTTAACCTGCCCAAGTGGCTGTTACAGGAGACTAACTACATCTCTAATACCCCCACCCTCAAATCTACTTGGCTTGCTGTTAATTTCCCATCTTGATCCAAAACATCCAACAATCTCTATGTGTAACAATACCACATACAGAACACACACGTGTACTGTGCATAGTCTGGAAAGAGTCTGTGGCATCAGTACAGACCAGAGGAATGTTCAGAGTTTCAGGATCCCACTATGATCTCCATGATGTGGTCCAGTTCGTTCAGGTCTGACCTGCAGCTTGAGCTGGAGCTCAGGGCCGTGGGCCCATGAGAGGACAGGCTATCGAGCAGATCGTAAGGCCCCATTTTCGGGGCGCTCTGCATGCCTGTCAGCACCGTATCGAGGTCATAGTAAGACGGGTCCACGTCTGAAAACAGTTCCTCGAGCGCAGGGTCAGGGGGCGGCGCTGGGTGCTTGATCTCAAAAGTCCCAAAAACCTGCTCCCCTGTCCTGGAGTCTGCACTTAGGTGGTCCCCGTCTCCCTCCTCTCCCTCTGATACGCACTCCTCGCTGTCCTCCTCTTCTTCTTCCTCCTCGCACTCACCGTCTTCCTCTTCCTCCTCCCAGCAGGGCCCCATGCCAAAGGGACCTGCGAGGTAAGAAGCCGAGGACAGCTGAGGGGAGACGGGTGACAAAGTAGACATGGTGACATCCGTCTCCACATCTCCCTCCATGACCACCTCTTCAGAGTGGTAGCCTTCCTCCACACCGACCACTGCGTAAGGCTTTGGGCTCTGCCCTGCCTGGGCTGCTGGATCAGTCTGTCGGCACAGCACTTCAGTGGCCACCAGGCGGTCGGTGGGACACTGGGCGGCTGCGAGGGCCTGCGTCATTATCTGCCAGGTGCCATCCTGGGTCATTTCCTCCTGGATCTGCCGCACTGTGTTAGCAATTAGAACTGAACGGCAAAGGTTTGGCTCTACCAGCATGTGACAAAGTTGCAGCTTGATGAGCGACATGTCAAGCAGCGACTGCCGCTGCAGACTGTACGACGAAGACAGCATCCGAGCTGCCGCCGAAGGAGCTGCGGGGCCCTGGTCGCCACTGGAGACGGCCTCCTCCCCAGAGTCTGAGAACTTGCGCTTGGTGCCCTTCGGGAACATGTTGTCTCTCTTTTGTGAAGGCGAGGAGACAAAAAAGAAAAAAATCAGTGAGAAACACAATGGCACCACTTGCTTAAATATTAAGAAATGTGCCACACAGACAAACACAAAATGTGTACTGCTGTCAATGTCACTAGCTAAAATAGTTAAAAAGATTAAGTGCCATGTAATTAATTATGTAAATGTGTGATGTCATGAGGCTATGTGGTGTAACATTTGTGTGGACATGAGGGAGCTAGGGCTACAATCTGCTGAACTGCAGCTGTGACTTTACAAATAAACTACAGGCTTACTCTACAGTAAACAAATAATTGTTGTAGTTTTTTTCTTAAAGTTTGCTATACCTTTCCTGTTGAGAGGCACAGGCAATAGCAATGCAGCTTGGTCCCGGCTGCAACGCTTCAAGTACTTTTGTACGAGCGACAAGCAGCTTTTGTTCAGCACCATTTCTGCCCATTTTAGGCCAGTCTGAGGCAAGACTCCTGCTGGGCGGAACAACCACACTTTTAACAGACCACTGAGCCACCGAAAATAGCATGGTTACCGACTAAATGCGGACACTGCATCAAAGTAAGCACAGACTACAGAGACCTCTGTCAGAAAACAAAAACAGCACTCAAGTTAATTAGTGCATTTATTTTCTTTCCCCCACTGCCACCTGTGATCAAGAAAATCAAAAAGATATCCTAATCAATAAGGGTGCTTTCAAGGGGGTAAAAGTGACAAGGATATGGAAAGTAACAGCATTTACAATTCACAGTACAATGTACCACCATGAGCCACTAATATTTACAAGGGATATCAGGTTTCCAGGTCTACGCACGCGACGCTTCAAAAACTAGCAGAACAAGATTTTCACTTTCTCTTCACTGAGGAGGGGAAGAAAAGCACAGTCAACTTCCTTATTAAATACCACTTCAACACACACATGTCTTACAGGAACAAAACAATACTCCCGCTAATGTTAAAGGCCCCTCTGACTCCCAAAAATAAATGGGATGCAAGTGAATAGGAGACTGAGCTCCAAACAGCAGCCTGTGGCATTTAATTTTCCATCAGACAGAAAAACAGTATGCGCAGTGTCCGGCTGTCTCCTCTGTGTTAAACCTGTGGGCAGGGCATTTGGGTCAATGATTCCAGTTGCTTCAAATTTCTATTTGTGATATACATTTTTTTTTAAAAGGGAAAAAAAGAAAACACAAAATTTTAAAAATCAGTACAATGAAAAACAACACTGATTCATGTTTAGCGTTAGGATTCACAGGGCACAATTCACAGAGAGGGTTGGATCACTTTACAGAAATTTCCTGTTTTTCAGGAACTAGGAATCAAAAAGAAACTACCATGCCCAAGACACTGCTGTTACTGTCATAAATCATCTCTACACCAAATTATCATTTTTATTTTAGGATGCCAGGCCAAACTAAGGCCCATAATCTGTGCAAATTACATATTTTAACATTGACACAGTGTGTAGTCAGGGGTGTTGTGCAATAGCATACTGACAAAAACTAGTAAAACAACAACCTTGTGAGTTCACATTTAATAGAAAAGTATACATCTAAATTGCTGATCAATCAGATCACCACATTTTCAAAAAGTTACAATCCATGCCAAAAGGAAAAAATAAAGAGAAGTGGCTCGTAAGTACAATTAAAGGCTTGGGAGCCTGGAGGTCTTTGAGTCCTCGTAATCATAGAATAACATTTCCTGACAGTGGACAGAATAAAGGGGGGAAAAGGTAATTTATGAAGATACCCGGAGATCTAAAATGAAAAGGGTGAGAAAACGATTACGGACGTATGTTGTCTTCTTATGTGGTGCAATAATACTGGCCCCTGTTAAATAAGAGACACTAGAGAGAACTACCTCCTTAAAGAAAAAAAAAAAAGTAGAAAAATAAAAGGAAAAAAAAAGACATTAAATAGAAACAGGAAGAACTACAACCTGAGAGACGGATCACTGCACACAGAAGAGAAAACAGTTTTGGACATGACAACTTTTTTTTTTTTAACATTTATACTGATAATTGTTTTCGAACACCCTATAGTTTAGCATTTTTAAAGCTTAAGGATTCTACTCTGAAATTAGAATTACATTCCTGAAAACAATAAGAAAAACAGCCATTCATATATAGGTCATATATAAAATAAGACTGAAAGCGAGTTATGTCCTAACCAGTCTGATCAGTCATCTGTAGCAGGCAACATACACAGTGCGTTGTGTTTTTCCACTGTGGGACATGTAAACAACTACAATCTCATACAATCAATTCCCTAAATGTTCTTACATTTTAACCACTTAAAACACTTTCAATCAAGATAATATTGACAGATAACCTAACATGAGCACTAAATAACAACCAAACTCCTGATAATAACATCTCGATCTGCAAGTGAACATTTTTTAAAAAGATTTACTTACTTTACCAATAAGAATGTATTGATTTTAAAACCCAAAGTGATCTGCTACAGACGCTTAATTTTAATGACTGATATCGAGCTCATACTCAGTTAAATAGTATTTATTTACACCTGCACATTAATGTTGATGTATTAAACTTAGTCGCACATTTTTTAACACGATTTCACAAAAATGCTGACATATGTGGTGTTCAAAAACTTCTCACATATCAGGAAATAAGTGCGGGGGGGGGGAGACAATCACCTCGTGTAAATCAGTACTTTATTCTGATGCTGACATTACAGTTGTATTTACGTCAGACAGACAGTGTCACTAAACTGGATTTAAAACAGTTTAAATACATTCACTAAACTAAGTGTTTTCTACTTTGCTAGGAAGCAGAAGCCAAACAAAATTCAGCCCCGTTTTACGTCAATGGTTCTTAGCATGGCCCATCCCCCACCACTTTCACAGCCTGCCGTACTAAATGAATAAACACATTTTTAAAAAGCACTGCTTACATTTTTCCCACTTCCCCCTCAAATACATAGTGCTACCACTGCCAGTCGCCAAATTAAAACCGCTAGAATAGCTGTAAAAAGCGACGGAGAGCTTCTGGCCGTGACTACCGCATGCTTTTGTCTTTTCAGCATCAGAGCTACCGAGCGACAATGAGGCCATTTTGCGCTAGTAGCTAACAGTTAGCCGGCCGGCTATGCTACAGACGGAATTTACACTTCTGGGTTGCCGCTAGCTAGCATAAAATGTTCCGTGAAAAAAAAATGCCTCCAAGGAGGCACAAAACCCTCGGCATTCGTTTGGAAACTTCCTCTTACATAAAACGAATGCTAGCGAACGTAAAGCTAATTAGCTAAAAGCGCCCACCCACCCACAGTCCGCGGTCCTTCCTCCTTTCTAGCCAAAAACAAGAGTTTTCGCCACGGCGGGGCTGTTAAGTTCCCCAAAAACAACACACGGTCACCCGGGTGGCTGGTTAAAAACACTATCGTCGGGTGCTTCAGTAGCCGTACTCACCTCGTGTTTGTGTTAATTTAATTCCCGTCTCGGTCATAGGATCGACAGCAGAGAAAGCGGAGATCAGGTTCAGATGAGATCATTCATGCCACGGCTTCAAAAACTGAACTACCTCTGTCCTGCTGCTGCTGCGGAGCGGACGACAGGAGGGGAAGGAAGGGAGGGGGAGGGGAGCCGACAAAAGCCAGCCATATGCCTGGGATTCCTCTCTAATGATTTCTCCCTGCTTTTCTCTCCTACTAATGCTTCAACAAACAAGCCAAAGCCCGATGCTGGCTTCAAGAACAAGATGTAGAAGATCTGATGATGTTCTGGTTACTCTTTGTGTATTGACGCTGCGTTTACCGCTGGCCTTTTTAACAAGAAAAACAATCTGTGGTGAGGGGAATTATACCCAGTCATGGAAAGTGACTAAGAAACACGAATTTACTCCGATACGTGCCTAGTAACTAGTATGTATGAGGTTATCGCGACATTTAGGTGTTATGCCTTTTGTTTATAGCGAATTATTTTACTTCTGATTTCACTGTCTTTAACTGACAGTTGCAACTACCAGTTTACTGAAACATATAAAAGGCTGGCTGGCGACAAACCTTTTGGCTTTTATTGTGCAGGAAGTTAGAAATCACATATGATCTTAAGTTGTTTAACTGAATTAGTTTAATACTTTAAGAGGTAAAATGACAAAATACTTATTCAAACAAACATAAATTAGAACGAAATCCCTACAAGAGAATGCAATATTGTTTAGCAAAACATCATTTTTCTGTGTTTGTACTTTGTTAATTATCTTATAACCTTTTTACTCACTGTATGAATTATGAGCACTTACACTGTGGATTCAACCTCCAGTAATACTACAGTTCTACACTGACACAAATATCAAAACGCAACCCAGTTTATTAATAAATAATAAAAATAGAAAATGCTTAATAGAAAATTGTAACAAGAAATCGATTATTCTATTTATATAATATTAAAAAATAGTCTTTAACCACTCCTAATTTCTTTATATTTTGTTAGGGAAATGGGAAATAGGTGACATGAGTTATTGAAAATTGTGCAAATACAAATATAGCTCATACAACAAAAACTGAATGTGCACAATCCTAATAAACTTAGAAGTCAATATTTGGTAAGACCACTTTTATTCTTCAGCACAGCCTAAAATCTCTTAGGCAAACTTTCTTGTGATTTCATTAAGTAGGAATGGGAATAATCAGGAATAGTTCTCCAGGCTTCTTCAAGGACACTCAAAGCTCTTCTTTGGCTGCCTATCGTTCTGTTTCCTGTAAAGATGATCCCACACTGCTTCAACAATGTTGAGGTCCAGGCTCTGGGAAGGCCAATCCAGCACTGATAGTGTTCCACAGTGCGTTGCCACCGATTTTCAATTATTCTGTAAATTGTCATACCCTCATAGCCCTTTCTTCCTGTTTCCTTCCTTAAGAATGGCTTCATGATTGTCACCCTACCATTGAGACCGTTTCTGATGAGGCTTTGGCAAACTTTAGATGGATCAAGTAAAGTGCCAGATATGTTTCTCAGGTCCTTTGTCATGTCTTTGCTGATTTTTTCCCATTTCTTTCAATCTGACACTTCTTTTTTTGTTTTCATATTCCACTTGTCTAGTTTCCTCAAATATTTTAATGTCACTTCTTTGATATGCCACCTTTTTAGCTAAAACTGCTTTTTTAATGCCTGTGATACTGTATGATACTATGGCATTTTACACTTAAAGCTGCAATGTAAAATTGGTTATGTGTATAGAAAACAGTGGCTGAGCCCATCAGTTAGATGGGTTTATATGTTTGAATTGTCGGTTTTCTTGTCAAATAATAAGTTAGGTGTTAAGCACCTTAACAAGGAATAAAACATTCTTCTGAAAGTAGTCAGGAACAAGGAGCGGACTGAAAATGAAAGAAGAATTTGCTTCAGAAAGTCAGAAGAACTATTGCTCAAGACCAGTTTATGAAAATAACAAGAATGTCTGGCTTCTTGGAAGTGAAATGAGGGGTGACTCAATACTGTTGCACAGTACTGTATTTATTTATTTATTTTTAAATGAAATAATTCTTCTTTTTTAATTTGATGCCACTGAAAACTAAAGGCACCTGGTGGAACATCTCTCTATACTAATTAGGTTTGTTGGCAGCGGGTCAGTAACATGACTGGGTTTAAAAACACTGCCACACATGCAGACTGAGCCTCTGGTAGTTGTGGTCAGAACTAACACACCACATTTTGGGTAATAGTGCGTGGATCTTACCCAGTGAGGTGTAAACATGGTTTATACATGTTATGTCTGTTGAGACCGCAATAATAAAATCATTTTGCTCAACCCCGAACAGTTACTCTGCTTTATTTTGAATGGCACTGGTCCATTATGAGTCAAATTTGAATAAAGCCTTTGAATAAAGTTCAAATGGTGTCAACTGATTTAGATAGTAAAATAACAGAAACCATAGTTTTACACTTAATACATGGCAAAAAAGGTATATACTTGTTGAGTCACTGCATGCTCTGTTTTCAACAAGTCAAACAAACAAAATCCATCTAAGCTTTTTCCTTTTGGTGGTGAGGGGCACAAAAGGAGTTGCTTTTGCTTATGCTCGTATTTTCTTAAAATGGTAAAGAAATCATTCTGGTGGGGTAACAAGAAGTCAGCTGGTTTCAGTAGCTGATCGAACCGCTTTTAATCCTTTGTAGTTGGGTCTAATTTAACTCAGTGCAACATTTTTTCTTATTTTCACCTTTTCTGTCTTGTTTATGCGGACAGACACTTAAAAGAAATGTCTTTGGTAATATATTGTATTGATAACCTTTGGAAATATTTCCATTCACGGGAAATTGTAATGCAATGACAGACAGATGCAAAGAACACTAAGTTTTATACTTTCCCTGTGTACCAAAGAAATCAGAGATCTGATTACAAACTGCGACAGACTGGCGACCTGTCCAGGGTGTACCCCGCCTCTCGCCCTATGACAGCTGGGATAGGCTCCAGCACCCCCTGCGACCCTGAAAAGGATAAGCGGAAGCGAATGGATGGATGATTACAAATCCATAATAAGTCCAGAAAAAGACAATAAAGTCAAGTTCAAATATGATCACATGTGATTTTCCATCTCACTAGAGATCACTTTGATAAGAACGCTGCATGAACAGTATTTTAGAATTGTGTATTTTGCTCATTGATGGTTGTTTTTTAAGCTTCTAAACTGCAGGTTTAATAAGTAGTTAAACTGCACTTTGTTTATATCTTCCCAAATCAGTAGCAGCCACATTTGGAGGCTTTTCATTAGTGTTTTTTAAGACCCTTTAATTCTGATTGGTGTAATTACCAGTAATTATCATCGCTAATGATGCTTATTACCTCTGCCTCTGGATGTTTTCATTTGCAGCAATGGTAATTAGCTTACAGTGGGGCAAAAAAGTATTTAGTCAGCCACCGATTGTGCAAGTTCCCCCACTTAAAATGATGACAGAGGTCAGTAATTTGCACCAGAGGTACACTTCAACTGTGAGAGACAGAATGTGAAAAAAAAATCCATGAATTCACATGGTAGGATTTGTAAAGAATTTATTCGTAAATTAGGGTGGAAAATAAGTATTTGGTCACCTCAAACAAGGAAAATCTCTGGCTCTCACAGACCTGTAACGTCTTCTGTAAGAAGCTTTTCTGTCCCCCACTCGTTACCTGTATGAATGGCACCTGTTTGAACTCATCATCTGTACAAAAGACACCTGTCCACAGCCTCAAACAGTCAGACTCCAAACTCCGCCATGGCCAAGACCAAAGAGCTTTCGAAGGACACCAGGAAAAGTATTGTAGACCTGCACCAGACTGGGAAGAGTGAATCTACAATAGGCAAGCAGCTTGGTGTGAAAAAATCAACTGTGGGAGCAATCATCAGAAAATGGAAGACATACAAGACCACTGATAATCTCCCTCGATCTGGGGCTCCACGCAAGATCTCATCCCGTGGGGTCAAAATGATCATGAGAACGGTGAGCAAAGATCCCAGAACCACACGGGGGGACCTGGTGAATGACCTGCAGAGAGCTGGGACCAAAGTAACAAAGGTCACCATCAGTAACACACTACAACGGCAGGGAATCAAATCCCGCAGTACCAGACGTGTTCCGCTGCTGAAGCCAGTGCATGTCCAGGCCCGTCTGAAGTTTGCCAGAGAGCACATGGATGATACAGCAGAGGATTGGGAGAATGTCATGTGGTCAGATGAAACCAAAGTAGAACTTTTTGGTATAAACTCAACTCGTCGTGTTTGGAGGAAGAAGAATACTGAGTTGCATCCCAAGAACACCATACCTACTGTGAAGCATGGGGGTGGAAACATCATGCTATGGGGCTGTTTTTCTGCCAAGGGGACAGGACGACTGATCCGTGTTAAGGACAGAATGAATGGGGCCATGTATCGTGAGATTTTGAGCCAAAACCTCCTTCCATCAGTGAGAACTTTGAAGATGAAACGAGGCTGGGTCTTCCAACATGACAATGATCCAAAACACACCGCCCGGGCAACAAAGGAGTGGCTCCGTAAGAAGCATTTGAAAGTCCTGGAGTGGCCTAGCCAGTCTCCAGACCTCAACCCCATAGAAAATCTGTGGCGGGAGTTGAAAGTCCGTGTTGCTCGGCGACAGCCCCAAAACATCACTGCTCTCGAGAAGATCTGCATGGAGGAATGGGCCAAAATACCAGCTACTGTGTGTGCAAACCTGGTAAAGACCTATAGTAAACGTTTGACCTCTGTTATTGCTAACAAAGGTTATGTTACAAAGTATTGAGTTGTATTTTTGTTATTGACCAAATACTTATTTTCCACCCTGATTTACGAATAAATTCTTTACAAATCCTACCATGTGGATTCATGGATTTTTTTTTCACATTCTGTCTCTCACAGTTGAAGTGTACCTCTGGTGCAAATTACTGACCTCTGTCATCATTTTAGGTGGGGGAACTTGCACAATCGGTGGCTGACTAAAAACTTTTTTGCCCCACTGTATCTACATCCCTGTTACCAGTACCTAGACAGACTTTTAAATCCTCGAGCCTCCAACATCTAGCTACTGATCTGTAACCTTTTTGGAACAATTATTAGACTTGACACAAAAAACAGAAGGTGGGGCTACTTTTTGGATAAGATAGATAATAAGAGTTAATTTAACTTATTAGAGGATATAACTTATTATTAAGTTACATACCAAACGCCAACTTTAGCAAGGTACACCTTGCTAGTCCCAGGTTAGCCCCCTTTTGCTATAAAAACTGTTTTAATTCTTCGTGGCACTAATCCAAAATGGTGCTGGAAAATTTCCTCTGAGATATTGGTGCATATTGAAGTGACAGTATCACACAGTTGCTGTTCATTTATCGGCTGCGTGTCACCACAACCACCTCTCAAAGGTGCCCTATTATCACAATTTTTGGAAGAATATTATTAACCAAAATGGATAGTTTATCTAGATTTATATATCCAGCTTACTCTCTATCAATATCGAATAAAGTTATTAAAACAATTAATAGCTTGAATTTTAATTTTATTTGGAGGAATAAGTGCCATTATATATCTAAAGATGATTTGGTTAAACCATACACTGAAGGTGGTGGAAACACAATTGACTTTGATATAATGAATGGTGTTTTGAAACTTATATGGTTAAAATCCTTCCTAAATAATCCACACTCCATTTGGTTTTTTATACCAAGTAAGGTCTTTAACACACTGGGGGGTATCGATTTTCTCCTAAAGTGTGACTTTGAAATTACTAAGCTACCTGTTAAACTCTCTGAATTCCATAAACAGGTCCTTCTTTATTGGAAAATGTTATTTAAACATGATTTCACTCCACATAATAGCCCAATTTGGAACAATTGATATATACTGACAAATAGAAAATCTATTTTTATTCAAGATTGGTTATCAAAAGGTGTTTGGGCAATTGCCCATTTTGTAGATGAGGAAGGACATGTTCTAGGACATCAAGATTTTTGCCAAAAGTTTAATATCCAATGTTCTAAAAGTAAATTTAATCGGGTTATAAAATCCATTCCATTGTCACTTAAAAACATAGTTGTAAATTATATAATATATTCTGACATCTCCCCCAAGTTAAGGCAATTATATATAGATGGTTTTCAGTTTTGTGATGTTAAATGCAATAATAAGTTTCTAAGATCTTCATTAAGGAGTCTTTATTCTCCAAATTTACTTAGATGTAATTACAAATTAAAAGATTTCTAAAGGGAAGAAATTGAAAGAATAAGAACTGATTACATCACCTTCCCTATCCCTCCTAAAGGGAAAGAAGTCCAATTTAAAATTTTGAATAAAATTTACCTGACAAATAGACTCCTTGGTGATAGATTCAAATTAGAAACTGGTAATTGTGTATTTTGTAAAACAGAAGAGGAGGATTGGGACCATCTATTCTTTTTGTGCAATTTTATACAAATATTTTGGTTGGATTTTCATACCTGGCTTTATTCCAGTGGGATTCAAATTACCCCATTTACCTTAAATATGATAATGTTTAGAGTGTTTTTGAAAGAAAAGAAAGCTAATTATGGTGTTAATGTGTTATTAATCTTGTGCAAACAATTCATACATAAATGTCGTTTTTTAAGACCAAACCAACACTAGCTTACTGGAAAAACAACTTAAACCTGTTGGTTAAATCTTTGACTTTAGGTAAAAAGAAAAAGGCTGCTTTTTTGTTTCCTTTGTGGAAGATTTTGACTTAGTGAGTTAATAATCTGTTTAATTATGTGACCCTATCTTTATATTTTCTGTTTCCTATATATTAAAGTTGCTAATATGTAAGGAATGTCTATTCTCTGAATGTGTAGTATATGGTGCATTTTGTTTGTATGTTAATTTTACTAATATTAAAAAAAAAAAAGGTGCCCTATCGGATTTGTTCACTGTGGAAGCCGTTTGAGTACAGTGAACTCACTTTCACGTACAAAAAAAAACTGTTTGAGATGAGTTTTGCAGCATGGTTCATGATCCTGGTGGATGCTGCCGCCAGAAGCGGTCATAGAGTGAGGAACATGGTCAACAATACTCAGGTAGGCTGTGACTTTTACATTATGCTCAGCTGATATTAAGGGGCCCAAAGTGTGCCAATAAGTTATGCACCATGCCATTAGACCTCCAAGATGGATCCATGTATTCATGTTGTTTCTGAAAGTTGCAGCAGAAATCGAGACTCATCGGACCAGGCAGGATTTTTCCAATCTTTAATTGTGCATTGTTGATGCGCCTGTGTGAACTGTAGCCTGAGTTTGCTGTTCTTGCTGCTATGAAATTTATGAAATATTCAGTCTGTGTCTACATGCCTAAATGCATTGAGTTGCTCTGTGATTAGATAGCCATGTTACTGAGCAGCTGAATGGTAAATGGCCTGTATTTATATAGCGCTTTTCTAGTCCCTAAGGACCCCAAAGCGCTTTACACATCCAGTCATCCACCCATTCACACACACATTCACACACTGGTGATGGCAAGCTACATTGTAGCCACAGCCACCCTGGGGCGCACTGACAGAGGCGAGGCTGTCGGACACTGGCGCCACCGGGCCCTCTGACCACCACCAGTGGTCAACGGGTGAAGTGTCTGGTGAGTGGACACCAGCCATTTTTTTTTAACTCACAGCAAAGGGAACATACCTAAATAAAAGCTCATGCTATACTCACTCAAACTCTAGGTGAGAATCTGCTGACATGGACTTAATCCCTCACGGTCTTCCACTCATTTTTATAATCACTGTCTAATATCACAGGTTTTTACTTCAAGATATGTAAAATGTTTAGGCCATGCCATCAGAAGTTTCACTAAGAGTTGTTTTCATAATTAATCAGTTATTTTGTCCAAAAATTGCCCCATAGCTGTGAAAAGTCTCCATTTTCATAAACCTGAGGGTGAGGCCTTAATTTGTCTTCCCCTTGCAAACAGCCAAGAACAGACAAAAGAAGTACATCCTTAAAATTAAAAACAAAAACAATGGAACATTTACAAATTTTGTGTGGTTGGTTTAAAAAAAATGCTTGTAAAAGTAATTTGTATGAGTAGTTCATGTGAGCCTGGCAGAATGAAGCGTTTCTTTAGGAAAAAACAAACATTTGAAATGGAAAATAAAAACAAGTCTTTTCAAAGTTCATCTATCTGTGTATGTATTTACTTAGTTATTTGCTTACTTACTTATTTTTATTTTTGTAGTTCCAGAAGTCTGCATTCCTAACGCGGAACTATTCTTCAGACTTCCGGCAAAGGGGGGACATTTTTTACCTCCTTCCACAACGTTCCGTTTCCAGCATTTTCTGTGCTCGGCGAGTAAACGCAGGAGCACCGCTTGAGAGCCCGCAGCAGCCAGAGGCTTCTAGAAACAGCGTGCGCATCGGTGGATAGTCACCGGCAGACACCTGCTTTCTGCTTTTAACATTACACAGTTAAACGTTTCTTGTTATTTATTCAACAAAATGGCGAAGTGGGGAGAAGGAGACCCTCGTTGGATTGTAGAGGAGAGAGCTGATGCGACTAATGTCAACAATTGGCATTGGTAAGATCTAATGAAAGGACATTGGTTTTTAGCTGTTAGCCTAATGCTAACACGACACACCGAGCTCCTGTTAGTATCAAACTGTAGTTTATATGTTTAGATTTGGATCAAGTAAGGTTAGGTCATTATTTTGTCTGTAGCCGGCCTCAAGTATTGAGGTATATAAAAGTTTGAAACAATTAGGCGAGCTAACATTGCAGGCGTTCCTAAGTTAGCTTCGCCTGTAGCTAGCCGCTGAAGCTTCAAATGCATGTGTAACGGCTTTTAACATCAGTAGCGTTAAAATGCAGCATGACTAATTGTATCTACTGCAGTATTCTGGTGTAGTAACAAGCTTTATAGTCTCTCGCATTTGGTAAGTTTACGGTTACCAATGTTTCATCGGTTGCACCAGAACACGTGTGGTAGCCCCAATTACAACGTGACTGCATTTTTTATAACTGCCCTA